>NC_139721.1:157586742-158186742 GCF_964211835.1 Anser anser
ATGGGTTGGGGCCTCCTATCGGCCACGTGCAGTGCTTATTACTCACTGCTGTTTTGCCATTGGACAAATGATTTTGGCTGGCTTGAGCTATGGGATTCGTAACTGGAGGTTGCTGGAAATTGCAGGATCTGCTCCTATGTTTGCCCTTTTCTTCTACATCTGGTAAGTGGCAGGTGGGCAGTACGCTCCTTGCAGGCATGACAGATGCCGGAGGGCTTTCTGCAGAGCTCAGCACATCTCCCTGGGCCACTGGGCCTTGGAGAGCAGCAGCTGCTTTGGTTCAGGTCCTCAGATGTGGCCTAAACGTAGCTCTGTGAAGCCTGACCTGAGGAGGTATTTAGACCCAACTGGCACACATCGTGCCCATTACTTGCAGGGCCTGGTTGCAGGGAGATGGGCTCTGAGGAAAGTCAGCAAGTCACAGCGGCATCTGCTGCTTTCATCTCCTTGGCAGGGTGCTACCAGAGTCAGCTCGATGGCTGGTGACAAAAGGCAAAACAGAAGAAGCTAAGAAGGTCCTTCAGAAAGCGGCATCCATCAACAAGCGCACCATCCCACCGGGACTCCTTGAGCAGGTACCAAAACCATGGGGGGAGCTGCTCGTCCTCAGAGACCTGCCTCTGAGCGTGGCTTTGTAGCACGCCTTGGAGCTGGGCTCACCTGGTAAACATTTTTCCATGAACGCTGGGATCATTTAGGGTTAGGCTTTTCTTCAGTGAGGGCTGTACAAGTGTGGAGGATGAGCATGAGGTCCCTGCTCTGTGGTTTCCATGTCTAAATGCCCAAAGGGGTGGAGTTATTTACGACCCCACGCATCCCAAGGACCCTGCACTGACAGTGTTCATCCCGAGGAACCTCCCAGTCTCCAATCTATTGCATGGGGCAGCCACACCACAGGCAGGGGAGCCGAGCCCCACTGGGCTGCCGTCCCTCCCACAGCAGCTTTGGGTCACCAGCCTGTCCCACTGAGCTTATCCTTAGTCTTTGGCTGGAAAAAGAGCTAGCCATGGGTTTTCTTTATCTGCTCCGACTCTCTGGCTTTCTCCATTTTGAAGCTGAAGTGTGAGACACAGGCTAAGTCTGGAAGTTTTCTGGATCTCCTTCGGAAGAAGCACCTCCGGAAGGTGACTTTAATCATGTCGTGTGCCTGGTAAGACATTGCCTGGTTCCCTCTTTCCTAGCTTCTGGGTGAAGAAAAGAAGGGCTTGAAGGTTACTCATAATTGTAAATTCACCTCATGTAAGTTTTTTTTTCATGTCTGTGTGCGTTTGCCATCTTTCTGTCTCCCAAGACTGGACCAGATTTACCTTTTCTGTGTGTAGGGAGAAGCTGATTATTCCAGATGCTGTGGGGTTTGTGAGAAAGGCTGAGGAAATTCTGGATTCCTGAAAGTCCCTGGGTTTTGGGGTAGTTTTGTGTCCCCACAGAAATTCTGGGTGAAGAATAAATGTTGCTGAACATATCAGTGTCCATACTGCTTTACCTCATTCAACTGTGTTGTACAGAATTGTCACAGGTGGTGACTAGAAGCAAAACAGAGGTTCCTGGGAATTTAAATAAGTTGTATGTGGTCTAACTAGCCTAATTTTTGAAGAAAAGATCCATGGAAAATCCATCTGATTGCATGTTTCATTCCATTGGATTTCAGGTTCGTTAACAGCCTTGTCTACTATGGTCTGAGTCTGAATGTGACTAATTTTGGTCTTGACATCTATCTCACACAACTTGCCTTTGGGGCAGTGGAGTTAGCAGCTCGCATTTCCTGCATTTTCTTGCTACAGTGGTTTGGGAGGAAAAAATGTCAGGCTGTTCTGCTGCTGCTGGCTGGTGTGATGTGTCTCATCATTGCTGGCATCCCCAAAGGTGAACAACCTCTTCCCAACTCAAAAGCGCGCTGCAGCCCTTTCTATCCCAGTTAAGAACCTATCTCCCCCTATCTGTTTCTACCTACACATTGCCTACAGTCTGTACCTTTGCCCCTGCTGCTATGCTGGTGATACAAGCAAAGCTGAAAGAAAGAGCAGGTTGGCAAGATGCTTTCAAGCTCATAGATGTGATATTTCCAAGTGAGAACTTCCCAATGACCTACAGCAGCTCAGCAACTCACTCCAGTTGCAGACTTAGAAAACGTTCAAGGCCTGGGAACAAATCTGGGTTCTCTTTGCCAGTTGTCCAAAGGTTATTTTTCAAAACATCATGTCAGGGAGTGGTGTCCAGTAGCTTATTTGGCAGATTTCCTTGCAAAGTCCATTAGAAAGGGCTGTCCCAAAACATAATCAAACTGCAGAGCCCCAGAGCCCTGTCTGAACTTTCTCCGTGGAAGCCACAGCAACTCTCTCTTCCCCTCAGACCAGCCCGTGGCGACCACTGTCCTGGCCATCATTGGCAAGTTTGCTGCCTCAGCCTCCTTCTCCTCCTCCTACGTCTACTCCGCAGAGCTCTTCCCCACCGTCATCAGGTGAGGTTTTGCCAGGCTTTATGGCTTCCCTCCCACAGGGCTAGCCTCCTCACAGGAGCACAGTTGCGGCACCCCACCACGGGTGGCAGTGGTGGCAGTGGCGGGACAAGAGCCCAGATGGGCCCACAGACACACTCGGTCCCTGGGCAGGGGCAGGAAGAGGTGGTACAACATGGCCGCCATGGCTGCCCCTTACCCCGTGGCCTGTCCCCTCAGCGGGGCAGCGCTGACATGGCTGAGGAGGGCAGCACGGGTGTGTGCAGCTCTTCTGTGTGGTCACCCTAGCCCCATGGCAAGCCCTCATGAGGGGAGGACACGGGGTCATAGCACTCCACCATGGTGGTGGTAATGCCGGTGACAGGGCAGGGCAGAGGCACCGTGACATGGCTGCCGAGTCTGCCCCTTGCACTGCCCCTGTGGTGTCGCGCTGCTCCCCTGGGGGACGGAGCCTGGCCCGCACCTCCCAGCGCCCCTCGCTCCTGCAGGCAAAGCGGCGTGGGGCTGTGCTCGATGGCGGCGCGGGTGGCGGGGATCATCGCCCCGCTGATCCGCCTCCTGGAGCAGTACCACCGGGCCGTCCCCATGGCCATCTTCGGCAGTGCCCCCGTGCTGGGGGGGCTGCTCTGCTTCCTGCTGCCCGAGACCCGCGGCACCGAGCTGGTGGATGACACGAGGGGTGGCCGCCCCGCAGCAGAGGTGAGCCTCCACACTGCCTCCTCTTGCTCATGGAGGACAGGGGGACCACAGAAGGGCCCATGGGCATTGCATGGGCTGGGCGTGGTGGCGTCTTTGGGGGCTTACATTGATGGGAGGGCAGGGAGTTAGTTGCCCATTGCAGAGGGAGGGGAGGGGAAGGGGTTGTGGTGGTGATCTGCCCCATAACACAGCCCAGAAGGGAATCTCAGACCCATGGTGGTCACCGCTGCCCTCCTGTCCATGAAATGAAAGGACTGCAGGAGTGAAGGGCACTTCCCCTGGCTCCCGCGGCCCTCCCCAGGGAAGGGCTGATGCCTTGTAGCCATGCTTTCCAGCTTTCAGCAGCGCGTAGCTCTCAGCTCCCCGTTCCCCACAGGGCAGGGTGGAATGGCAGCCTGGTACTTTTGTTAGGAGAAGGGTGTCCATGGGTGCTCAGAGAGTGGGTGATGTGTGGGAAGCCAGGTTGTTGAAGGCTGCATGTCTTTTGGCTAACTTCTGAAGGCTGCCATCAAGTCATAATCCATGTTCTCCGCTTTTTAATTCTTTTCTGTTTCACAGAGACATGTTTCTGACAACACAGGTGTGGATACCCCCCCAACAGAGGTAAGTGCATGTCTGAATTTAAAGATATAAAAAAAATGGAAATTTAAGGCCATACAGGAATTATTCAGAAGTCAGGATGGATACAATATAATGCCTTCCTTTCTCCTTCCTGTCTCGATTGCCAGTTTGGAGACTTTGTCCAAGACAGACACTGAAGAGCATGGGGTAGACTCAGAACATGTAGTCTGAAGATGCTTGTAGAGCAAGTGATGAATGAACAGGCACATTCTCAAGGTCTACTCTGATGGAGTCTTTTTTATAGCAGAACAATGAGGCACTGCTGTCTGGACACTGGTCTTGCAGCTGATCAACAAACCAACTTTACTCGTTGTCAGAGGGAGAGGAGATCTGTGTCACTCTGCGTTTGGAAAAGATGCACTTCGAATTGTTCTCGAGACCCGGTCTGTTATGCCTGGCTGTACGAGTCCTCCCCGACGTGTTTCCCAGTCCTTTGCAAACTGGTACCCGTGGAACCATCCCTGTCGTGTTTTACAGCAATAAGGAATTGCCAGTAGAGTGGTATTACTGGGCAAGCGAGCACCGGACTGTGTCCCTCCTGCACTAATCGCTTGGGTCGTCAGCCTTCGCGGCGGCCCGAGCCTCGCCGTTTGATCAGGATGTCACTGAAACCCTGTCACACACGTATTTAGGTTGTATTTCTATGTGGTGTTGAATTTGAATTTCTACATGAGTAATATAAATTATACTTTGCGTTTGATAAGAGACACTTGTAATGCAATATGTGAATAATAAATGGTGTTGATTTTTTTTTCCTACTGTTTCACAGTTGGCCTTTGTAACTGCTATTGGCTCTGGAGTGTTTTCTACACAGAAATTAGAAGCCTGTAATTTAACTCACAGATGGAAACGTGTTTGGTTTCCATCAGCCACAAACAATGCAGAAACAGAGTGTTAAAGCAGAATGACTGGGTTCAGTCAGGACTTATTTTTATTTCCAAGTCTTCTGATGAACAATCTTTATTTAAATATATTTTTTACTCTATGAGCAGCTGCAGAAGCTTCCTGAATTGTGTAGTGCACACTGCGTTTTGATGTCAGTTAAACTGAGTGGACATCTGGACATTTTAGCCCAGTCATTGTCAGCCTTTACTGGCAACCTCGGTTGGCTGCTGCCAGCTCTACTACAACATTTTAGTGTCACCTAATGTCATGCAAAGGCAAGAGAAGGGTGGCCTCCCCTTCTGCTCTGCATGGTTACGGTCAGAGAGTGCATTTGGTGCCCTTTCACAGAGCTGCCTCTTCAAAGCTCACAGCATTAGTCTTGTTCCCAGGAGAATGCTGGTCACTCAGGTTTGTACCATCCTTTTGTTTCCAATTATTTTGTGCCGTGGTAAACGGTGTTTTGAAGGCTGGGATGTTCCAAGTCCATGCCCAGCATGCTTGGAGGCAATACTCATTCTGTGCTTTGTCTTTGACACACAAGATCTCCTCAGATTGCAAGAGTGTGATGGGACCTGGCTGTGGTTGGAGATGAGGCCTCATTAACACTGACACATACAGACTCGCAGCAGCAGCACTAATACTGCGTCTCACCTCCTCAGCCATTCCCTGCTGCATCCCTTTCTGCAATCTTTTCTCCGGTCACGGGTCTGAAGCTCCAGTATGGAGCTGGGAGGAAGGAGAAGACAATGTCCTCCGCTCAAAGGACAGGCTCTGGGATCCTGACACCTCCACCCCACAGACAGATGTTGGAGCTGATGCATGGGGCTGTTCTGATTGTTCCTGTGCTCCCTGGGGGATCCTCTGGCAACAGGAGCTGCTTCACCCAGCATCTCACCTTGCCTCAGGCAACAGGTCTAGGCCTGTTTCTGCTGCCCCTTCACACCTTAAATGCCTCTGGCCCTGCCTGACCATTTTCCTTGGCAGTGAGGAGGTCGTGATAGATAAACATGGGTCTCCTCCAAGAGGGAGATGGAGATCAGGAGGTCGTAACCTGAATGCAGGTGTAAGGTAGGGTGTAAGTGCAGAAGCAGGGCTTTTCTCACATGTCAGCTGTGAACAGCCTGAAGAAGACTTGGACATAAATTGATCTGTCTTGGCAAACTCTTCAGCTACACACAGTGTCCCTATAATTTGCTCACCACTACCACCTTCAGCACCATCCCAAACTGTCTCTCTCATCATGCTTTGACAAACCACTCTATTAAGGCCTTGCATTTGCTACTCCATTTTGTTCCCACCTCCCCTTCAGACTTCTGACTTCCTCCCCTTGGCTATGGAGTTATTCTCTTTCCTGTCGTTATCCATTCAGGTCACCTGAGACACCTTTTACCCTTTGCCCAAACCCTCATTATGATGTGAGCCTGTAACATCCCATTATATGAATGCAAAAGTGTGTTGCATTTACACATGCTATTTTAACTTGACTTTGTACTATCAGCTCTACTTGTGCAGGACCACACATAGACCAGTTAGCAATGGCATTAAAGCACAGTGATACCATTGGATATCCTCCCATTCCTGCTGAGCTGGGCAAATCACCACGAGTCGAACTATTTAGGTTCTCGTCAGCCAAAAATGTATCATCCCGTAGTCTTCAGATTAACCAGGTGCAGTGGTCTAGAGAAGAGGAGGCAAAATGGATCTGCAACCTACTGGAAGCATAAATGAGTTGGAGAAGAAGTACATCAAATGTGTCTGGACACCATTATTTATGACGTGAAGGGAAACAGAGAGACTCAAGGAAGAGTTCTTACAAGGAGAAACCATGTTTCACTCAGTAACTGTTCTACTCCAAGCTCTTCCCTCAACATTTACCCTCAACCCCTTATTTTCCATAAAAGCCTGAAAGAGGAAGACACCAGCCTTTGCAAAGGAAAAAGAGTGTTCTCACTCAAAAGACTGAGCACCTCTATGCTCAGGTCCACTGAACAGGAGCACCACAGCCAAAATTGAGCAAACCCCCTGGAGAGCAGTGCCAGAAAGAAGACGGCACCACAGCCAGCCCCTCCTGGTGGGACTGTTGCATGTCACTGATTTTATCCAGAACGCGGTCTTCACCAAACTGCATATCCATGGGATACTTTAATCCAAGGAAAACATGCAGGCATGACAAGAAGGAGAAATAATGTCTCATTTGAAAGCTTCCCAGCGTTACTAGAAAATAGCCTTCGAGCTGTACATGGTCCAAGCTGTAACACCACCATTGCATATAACTTCTGGGCTCCGTCTATATAAAGCTAGTGGTAAAAGAAAGTATTCTTGTGGGACAGGAGGTAAGAGGAGTGGAAGCACAGAAAAAGAACTTTTTTTTTTTCATAATGTAAGACAAAAGTATTTATAAAACATTTAAGTGCAGGTTGCTATAGCAAGAAGGAATAGAAGATAATAGAAGATAATAGAAGATAATAGAAGATGAATAGAATAGAATAGAATAGAATAGAATAGAATAGAATAGAATAGAATAGAATAGAATAGAATAGAATAGAATAGAATAGAATAGAATAGAATAGAATAGAATAGAATAGAATAGAATAGAATAGAATAGAATAGAATAGAAGATAATAGAAGATGAATAGAAGATAATAGAAGATAATAGAATAGAAGATAATAGAAGATAATAGAAGATAATAGAAGATAATAGAATAGAAGATAATAGAAGATAATAGAAGATAATAGAAGATAATAGAATAGAATAGAATAGAAGATAATAGAATAGAAGATAATAGAAGATAATAGAAGATAATAGAAGATAATAGAAGATAAGATAAGATAAGATAAGATAAGATAAGATAAGATAAGATAAGATAATAGAATAGAAGAGAAGAGAAGAGAAGAGAAGAGAATAGAATAGAATAGAATAGAATAGAATAGAATAGAATAGAATAGAATAGAATAGAATAGAATAGAATAGAATAGAATAGAATAGAATAGAATAGAATAGAATAGAATAGAATAGAATAGAATAGAATAGAATAGAATAGAATAGAATAGAATAGAATAGAATAGAATAGAATAGAATAGAATAGAATAGAATAGAATAGAATAGAATAGAATAGAATAGAATAGAATAGATCTGGTATTTCCCAGAAAGATTTGCACTTTCTTCTAAGAGACCAAGTGCCACAAGATCTCTCAGTTTCCCAGAACAGATAAGCTAATGTGGCCCTCCAGCACAGCCTGACACAAAACATCACTGCACACTTTCATTCAAAGGCACCAGCACCAAGGCAAATATTCTGCTTCCTCTTAGACATCCTCGTTCACTGCTTGCTGTTTATTCTATCATGTAATTTTTTTTTTCAGTTCAGTATCTCAAATCTTAAAAAAAAAAAAAGGAGTGTTTTAAGAGAGGGTGAGAAAACCATGCTAGACAGTCAAGAGAAATCACTCCTGCAAGTGTGAGATTGTTTTCAGTGTTACATCTGCTCTGGCTTTTTCTTTACTGAACACAATACTCCTTTGCTAGTCTATTCAATATTCTGGCAGGTGTCTCAACAGGAGAAAATTAACAGTCTCGCATTCTTGGAGATGGGACAAGAAAGAGAAAATATTGCATCCATCCTGGCTTCAGATTTCTTTCTTTTTTCTTTAAATTAAAAGCATTTTCTCCAGTGACTGCACTGTAGAACATGAGAGACAGCATGCAGTGTCTGAGGAGAAACTATAGAGGGAGATACAGGAAGGCAAAAAAAAAAAGAAAAATAAGGTCAGGAGTTGGCAGTGACTGCTTGAGTAGGATAGGAGGTGTACTGTAAATGGAGACCCTGCTTGTCCTCAATGCCGCCACAGCACCAGGCAGCCTCTAATTAGAGCTGCTTGCAGGCCCAGCTAGAAATAAGTGGTCTTTGTGTACTCATTGTCTTGGCCACCATCTTTTACTTTCACTTGTCCATTTTCAGAGCTGCTGTTGGCATTTTCACAGGCCTAATGAAAAGAAAAGAGTTAAAATTAAAAAAAAAAAAAAAAGAAAGAAAGAAATATGCATTATGACTTGATGGCAGCCTTCAGAAGTTAGCCAAAAGACATGCAGCCTTCAACAACCTGGCTTCCCACACATCACCCACTCTCTGAGCACCCATGGACACCCTTCTCCTAACAAAAGTACCGGGCTGCCATTCCACCCTGCCCTGTGGGGAACGGGGAGCTGGGAGCTACGCGCTGCTGAAAGCTGGAGAGCACGGCTAAGAGGCATCAGCCCTTCCCTGGGGAGGGCCGTGGGAGCCAGGGGAAGTGCCCTTCACTCCTGCAGTCCTTTCATTTCATGGACAGGAGGGCAGCGGTGACCACCATGGGACCAAGATTCCTTCTGGGCTGTGTTATGGGGCAGATCACCACCACAACCCCTTCCCCTCCCCTCCCTCTGCAATGGGCAACTAACTCCCTGCCCTCCCATCAATGAAAGCCCCCAAAGATGCCACCACGCCCAGCCCATGCAATGCCCATGGGCCCTTCTGTGGTCCCCCTGTCCTCCATGAGCAAGAGGAGGCAGTGCGGGGTCTCACCTCTGCTGCGGGGCGGCCACCCCTCGTGTCATCCACCAGCTCGGCGCCGCGGGTCTCGGGCAGCAGGAAGCAGAGCAGCCCCCCCAGCACGGGGGCACTGCCGAAGATGGCCATGGGGACGGCCCGGTGGTACTGCTCCAGGAGGCGGATCAGCGGGGCGATGATCCCCGCCACCCGCGCCGCCATCGAGCACAGCCCCACGCCGCTTTGCCTGCAGGAGCGAGGGGCGCTGGGAGGTGCGGGCCAGGCTCCGTCCCCCAGGGGAGCAGCGCGACACCACAGGGGCAGTGCAAGGGGCAGACTCGGCAGCCATGTCACGGTGCCTCTGCCCTGCCCTGTCACCGGCATTACCACCACCATGGTGGAGTGCTATGACCCCATGTCCTCCCCTCGTGAGGGCTTGCCATGGGGCCAGGGTGACCACACAGGAGAGCTGCACACACCCGTGCTGCCCTCCTCAGCCATGTCAGCGCTGCCCTGCTGAGGGGACAGGCCACGGGGTAAGGGGCAGCCATGGCGGCCATGTTGTACCACCTCTTCCTGCCCCTGCCCAGGGACCGAGTGTGTCTGTGGGCCCATCTGGGCTCTTGTCCCGCCATTGCCACCACTGCCACCCGTGGTGGGGTGCCGCAACTGTGCTCCTGTGAGGAGGCTAGCCCTGTGGGAGGGAAGCCATAAAGCCTGGCGAAACCTCACCTGATGACGGTGGGGAAGAGCTCTGCGGAGTAGACGTAGGAGGAGGAGAAAGAGGCTGAGGCAGCAAACTTGCCAATGGTGGCCAGGACAGTGATCGCCACGGGCTGGTCTGAGGGAGGAAGAGAAGAGACTGCAGCTGTGAGATGGGTGGCCTGATATCACCGCTCAGGGATGATGACTGGGGACTTGTGGTGAGAACTACATCCCCTGAAGGGAGCCATTGCCACTGAACAATGCTTGAACATGGACTGGGGAGCAGCTCTGGCCTGGATGCCACCCTCAGGACACTGCATCCATCTCACTACCCCAGCAAACTAACCAGAGGGCAGCTCTGTCAGCTGAGCCCATTGCTCAGCTTTACCCTCTCCTATCAGTTGGCAGGCAAAGATTTGCTGATCAGAATGGTCCTTGGGTACATGACCAAGCCCCTTGTGTCCAAGGCACTACGTTCAGCTCAATCCCTGACAGCCATGTGGGACTGCAGCCAGACGGATTGGGAAGATGGGGCCTTCACCAGCAAGAGAAGTGCTGGGGCTGTCAGCTCCCTGACCCAGAATCTAATCAGTCAAGACAAGAAGAGGCTGTTCACCTTCAGGGATGCCAGCGATGATCAAACACACCAGGCCACTCAGCAGCAGGGTGCCAGCCTGGGATTTCCTCCTCCCAAACCACTGCAGTAGGAAGATACAACCGAGACGGGCTGGGATTTCCACTGCTCCAAATGCAAGCTGTGTCAGGTAGATGTCCAGACCAAAATTAGTCACATTCAGACTCAGACCATAGTAGACAAGGCTGTTAACGAACCTGAAAACAGAGCAGAATGGAAACAAACATATCTGCTAGCCATGAGCAAATACAATATTGACCTCCACTGACAACATTTTCAGCATATCCTTGGATTTCCAAGGGGACATAAAACCCAACCAGTACCACAGGACTGCCAAAGCTGAGACTGCTAAAGTCTTTCCCACAAACTGCATTTCATCTACAACAACCAGAAAGAGCAATAACCATCAATATCATCTCCAAAACATGAGGTGTATTTACAATTATGAATAACCTTCAAGCCCTTCTTTTCTTCACCCAGAAGCTAGGAAAGAGGGAACCAGGCAATGTCTTACCAGGCACACGACATGATTAAAGTCACCTTCCGGAGGTGCTTCTTCCGAAAGAGATCCAGAAAACTTCCAGACTTAGCCTGTGTCTCACACTTCAGCTGCAAAATTCAGAAAGCCAGAGAGTCAGAGCAGAAAAAGAAAACCCATGGCTAGCTCTTTTTCCAGCCAAAGACTAAGGATAAGCTCAGTGGGACAGGCTGGTGACCCAAAGCTGCTGTGGGAGGGACGGCAGCCCAGTGGGGCTCGGCTCCCCTGCCTGTGGTGTGGCTGCCCCATGCAATAGATTGGAGACTGGGAGGTTCCTCGGGATGAACACTGTCAGTGCAGGGTCCTTGGGATGCGTGGGGTCGTAAATAACTCCACCCCTTTGGGCATTTAGACATGGAAACCACAGAGCAGGGACCTCATGCTCATCCTCCACACTTGTGCAGTCCTCACTAAAGAAAAGCCCATCCCTAAATGATCCCAGCGTTCATGGAAAAATGTTTACCAGGTGAGCCCAGCTCCAAGGAGTGCTACAAAGCCACGCTCAGAGGCAGGTCTCTGAGGACGAGCAGCTCCCCCCATGGTTTTGGTACCTGCTCAAGGAGTCCCGGTGGGATGGTGCGCTTGTTGATGGATGCCGCTTTCTGAAGGACCTTCTTAGCTTCTTCTATTTTGCCTTTTGTCACCAGCCATCGAGCCGACTCTGGTAGCACCCTGCCAAGGAGATGAAAGCAGCAGATGCCGCTGTGACTTGCTGACTTTCCTCAGAGCCCATCTCCCTGCAACCAGGCCCTGCAAGTAATGGGCACGATGTGTGCCAGTTGGGTCTAAATACCTCCTCAGGTCAGGCTTCACAGAGCTACGTTTAGGCCACGTCTGAGGACCTGAACCAAAGCAGCTGCTGCTTTCCAAGGCCCAGTGGCCCAGGGAGATGTGCTGATCTCTGCAGAAAGCCCTCCGGCATCTGTCATGCCTGCAAGGAGCGTACTGCCCACCTGCCACTTACCAGATGAAGAAGAAAAGGGCAAACATAGGAGCAGATCCTGCAATTTCCAGCAACCTCCAGTTACGAATCCCATAGCTCAAGCCAGCCAAAATCATTTGTCCAATGGCAAAACAGCAGTGAGTAATAAGCACTGCACGTGGTCGATAGGAGACCCCAACCCATTCCGTAGCTGAAAAGAAGAATGAATATTGAGGGTCATTGATGTGAATGATTTCCCCTTATTCAAGCAGTTTGTATCCCCTGGAGCCTCTCCTCCAGGACCTGAGGAGAAGACAGCAGCAGTCAGAACAATGATGTCTAACACACGTGCAAGTCACCAGTGTTTCATGAGCTGCATCACCGTTCCTTAACCCCAGGGTGTCCTGTCAGCCATGAGTATAACTAGGGTAAAGTACACCAGCCCAGACATCTGCAAGAGGACGTAAAGCTCATGTACCTCGCCGCTCTGCTCCCAGCATCCAGATATCCCCTTGCTGGGGCAGGGTTTGGGGCCCATCAATGGTATCCCAGACCCTTGGGCTCTCTCCCCATGTTGACCACCCCATCTGGGAGGCAGTCCCCTTGTCCTCATCTGAGCATTGCCATCTTCCAGATGCCCTCCGTGGCTCTCACTCAGGCTTGGCGAGATGCCAAAGGGCAGTGACAATCAAGACCTGTCCTCACCCCTCTGTATTGCCTCCTCAGCAAACCGGCTGCAGAAGCCACTGAGACGTGTCAAGCTGAATGTCCTGCTCATGTTAAAACATGAGCCATTCATTTGGGAGGACATTTTTCAAGATGTCCTGGATGACTTTTTATTTCTTTTTAGGCCATTTCTACTGCATCTTGAGAGACCGCATACATCTGCCTCAGGGTAAGGGCATCCTACTCACCTAAAGCCAGTAAGGTCATGTTGATCCCTGACACTGAAGCCCCCACGACACATCTGAAGGCCATGTATACGTAGAAATGGGGCACAAAGGCAATTCCTACACCAAAAAAGCCCTGGAGAAAGATGGAGATCAGAAGGACTGGCCGGCGGCCGATCCTGTGGAGGAAGAGGGAGGACACAGCTGGTATCTGGAGAGACCCCATGGGATGAGATGGGGTAGAGCCTGGAGGGATACACAATGATGTGGAACCATTCATAGAGGACTTTCTTGAGGGCAATGAGGATCAGACTACTCGCAATTTACATGTGAAACACTCTATGCAGACACTTTGCCCTCTACTTTTCCACTCCATGTTCACACAAGGCCTAAGGACTTTGGTCAGGGTCACTGTAATTTTGGGACAGTCACTGTGAGTGAGGAGCAGTGACCAAATACACAGTGTTGTGGCCAGCCAGTCCTGGAGCAGTGCATGACACTACACACTGCTGGTTTATAGGAGACCATGGGCAATTCCTTGTGCGTCCTCACCTGTCGCTTAGTGGCCCAAAGATCATGGCTCCCAGGAACAGTCCCAGCATGTAGACAGACTGGGAGATGTCATTCAGGTCCTTCCTGTCGCACACGAGGTCGAACTGGAGGAGGGAAACACAGCTGCTTTTGTTCCTGCCAGGTCCCAGCTGGGCAGCTGCTTTCTCAGGACGGGCAGCACGTCTGGCCCTGGGTGGGGACAGGAGGTGGGTGCCCGGGCTCTCGCCTTAGCCCCTGGAAGCAGAGATCCCTCTCCCAAGGATGCAAGTCTTTATCGTGTGCATGAGCTGCACAAGTTGGAGGTGGGACAGACCCCTGGGCACTCAGCGATGCCCCAAGCACCGGGACCTGCAGGAGTGCATCAAGGCCAGGCAGCCCAAGGGAGCCTCCTGGCTGGGAAGTGTTGGGTGAAGTGGGGCCTCGGAGAGGGGTCCCAGCACCTGGCTGCCCTGGCTGCAAAGGCTGGGCAGGGTGGGACAGGCTGGAGGCAGGACACAGGGCTCCAGGGGAGCCAAGGAACCTTTGGAAATGCCAGAGGCTGGGCTCTCTCATCTGGTTTTAGCCCACAGGAAGGTGCCCAAGAGACAGATGGAGCTGGGAGGGAGGAAAGACTGAGAGAGGAAAGAGGGAGGAATGTGGGGAGAGAGAAGAAGAAAGGTGCAGAGAGGGAGATGTTGGAGATGCCAGGAGGCAGGGTCTTTGCTCATCTGCATGGCCCATAAGGACCACATCTTGTCTAAGCCCTGAAGGGCTCTGGAGGTCCCAGAAAACTCAAGGGCAAATTAAAGCTCTTGGAAAGTAAATGTCTTTCAGAGGGAAGGTGCTGTGAGGAGAACCAGGCAGCAGAATAGGGGAAACTGTGGCAGGGAGACCCAAAAGGTCCCCCCAGGCCAGGTACCGTGAGTTACTTGGGTGCTGGCAAGGGGCTGTATGGTGAGCAGAGCATGTGCTGGACTCAGCCCCACACCGCCTCTGCCTTGGCCTTCCACAAAGTGCAGGACAGGAGGCTCCCGTCCATCCCTTCCCCTCCACGTCCCCACGGCGTCAAAAGGCATTTACAGACCTCGGTGAGCAGGGACGGCTGCTGTGCTGAGGGGTACACCCAGCCACTGCTGCACTTCTCCGTGGCGTTCAGGCCGTACGCCACGATGGAGCCGAGGTCCCAGTCCACGGGCGAGTACATGGAGCACTGCTCGTACGCCCCGTCCGCGTCGCGGGGCACGGTGAGGTTCAGCTGCTCCTCCTCGGTCAGGTTGGGGCCGACGGCACGGATCCAGCTGGTGTTGCAGTAATGAGGCAGGTTTGGAACCATAAAAAGCTGGCAAAACTGGTGGAAGGCCAGGCTGAGGCATGGGAGCACGGAGAAGAGCACCAGCCGTTTCTGAAATGTCCCAAAATCACCAACTGCCTTCAGAATTTCCCCGATGCCCGACATTGTCAGCTGAGTCGGGAAGAGGACAGTGCTGGGACAGACTTTCCTGCGGGCTGGAATTAATGTTTAATCCCAAGATAAGCTCTGCAGACGTAGGCAGGCACTACAAATATGCAGTCTCTTCAGGAGAGACTTAACGCCTGATGTTTTACATGTCCTAAGTACACTGTGTAACACATTAATCATTTCTGGGCCACCCACATACGGTGTCTGGTACTGGGTAAAGCGTGCAGAACCAACCCCTGCTTCAGGAGATCTGGATCGTGCCTCTGCCAGGGCCGTGTGGCAATGACACGGAGGAAGACCGAATTGTCCGAATCAATTGCAGGCGCTTGCTCTACTCGAGTGAGCAAGGTTCACAGAGGCCAAGACAGCCCAGCGTGATGCGGAGCTGGGAAAAGTCCAAGAAATGAAGTGATGCTAACGGCTGGGCAGAGCCAGAGGAAGGGCGGCCAGCTGGCTGCCATCCCAGCCGACGGGAGACTCCGTTTCCTTCATCTTCCGTGGCTTCCCCGTACCATCTCCCCTCTCTGTCTTCTGCCTCTGTGGTAAAAGGAGTTCCGGGCCCTAAGCGGCCTCACCCACTCTTCTCCACCACAGCTGAAATGGGAAAGCCCAGGAGGGTCGGTCAGACACCAGTCATGGGCTGCCTGCACCCGGACTGGCACAAAACACGGCCAGAAGGAAGAGATGATGCCACTTTTAGGACAAAGGGAAAGCAACTGTGCTCAGGCAGAAACCCCGAGAAAAGCCTGACCTCGCCTCGTCACAGAACGAGAGAGAAATCTGTAGGATCAACAGGAGGGACGGGAGGGAATGAACTCGTGGTGTGACCAGGTTTGGAACCATAAAAAGCTGGCAAAACTGGTGGAAAGACACTGAGGCATGGAAGCGCGGAGAACGGCACCAGCCATTTCTGAAATGTCTCAAAAAAAAAAACAACTGCTTTCAAAATTTCCCCGATGCCTGGCATAGGCAGCAGCATCTGCAAAGACAGATTCCCAGGGCTGGAACCGAGACTTAAACCCAAGATAAGCCCGGCAGCTGTAGGCAGCCACAAGGAGTAGGTAAACTTGAAGAAAGTGCAGCGCTCCGGGTTGGAAGTTGCACCCACGCTGCGTTCCTATTGAGTGAATCGGAAATTTCAGGAGTTGCACACCCTCCAGGGCAGGTTGCTTTCCAGGTGCAAATTCATCGGCTGCGAGGAGATTGCGAGAAGGCGATGGGCAGGTGGTAAGGAGAGCAGGGAAGCCAAAAGGAACGGGCAGCACGGCCAACTGGCGTGGACCAGTGACCCACAGGAGGGCGGTGAGGCCCTGGTGTAGGGCAGCGTCAAAAAGCTTTAGGAGCATCCATAAATGGATTTCTTACAGAGGCAGGGAGGGGAGAGCACTGGGGTATCATTCCCTGGGGCTTCTTGAGTGAGGTTAGGCTCGAAAGACTGCTAAGAAGTTGACTCGGATGAAGGGCTTGAGATTCAGTGACCAAGATCATCCCTTCCCATCGCACATCTTAAACTTGGAAGTTGTGTTCACCCAAGGTAAAGTTCTCTGGATCGGTCATTAAGGAGGAACGCCTTAAGAGAAATAGATGCAGAAAATGGCAAACTAAGCCGGAGAGCCCTAGCAAGAAAAGTTAACAGAAGACTGGAAACTTAGAGACCTTTCCCTTCTGACACGTCCTTCCCTCGCAGCCCAAAGCATGACCGCTGGCACGGGAGCGTGCTGCAGCAAGGGATACCGGTGCCTAGAGAGGAACAGCCTAAGAACCGTCAAGACGATGAGAGATGTGGATGTATCTGGGGTCTCTCACCTTCAATGCGTTTTGTTGAGGTCCTGGTTGCACTTCAGATGTAGAGGGAAGACCTCAGAAGCACCTTTGGATCAGGTCTGCCCTGGAGAAGTTGGAAAGAACAAGTGTTTGGAGGTGGAGAGGAGGGAGAGCAGTTTGTTCTCCAGACACCTCTCAGGATATAAATCATCCCACTCCAATACTGTTCCTGGCCAGCAGAAGCTCATCCCCAGCTGCACAGGGTGTGCAGAGCTCGGAGCAAACCTTTCAGCTACTGAGAAGCCCCCAGCATCCAGCCCTAAATGCCACCCTGACCCCAACCCCACGCAGACTCTCATAGACCGCCACCATCGAGTCCTCCCGGGGGTCACCAAGCCTCCCATCGCCCAAATAAATGTCTCAGGTGGTGCGGATGCCACTCGGACAAACCCCCAGCCCCCTCCCCAAGACATGCCAGCCAACTCGACGACACGTAAAGCACACGCCGAACACACGGCAATGGACAATTTGTTCTTTATTGATTAAAAATTAGAGACATGCAGTAAAATACAAAGTCCAAAAAAGGAAAAAAAGCCTGAATATTTTACATCTCTCATTATAATCTACAATACACCAAAGTTGTGAAGAGGATCCGTTTTCATTAACAGAGCATTGTCCTTAAAAGTAGGAACTTAAAATTACCACCTGCTTTCAGGTTCGGATCAGTTCGCACAAAAAAACAAATCCTTAATGACACTGGAAAACAATTATGAACAGCATTGGCACTTACTGGAACAACATCAGAAAAGACAGTTGTCTAGCACTGTAATAGCCCAAGTAAAAAATTTGGATTGCTACCCAAAACGCCTGGAGAGCTACAGAGCAAATGACATCAGTTTCTTGCTTATTTTCTCCCATGAAAAACTAACGAGCCCTGGGTTAGTGTGAACTCACACTCGAAGTCCTGGCTTTGGGAAAGTGGGGAATAACTTAATAAATAGAGGCTGCGTTGTTCCGTGTGAGCGGTTCGAGTCCTACCTCTCTCAGCACCAGTACGCAAATGAACCAGGAGGCCCCCAGGGCGTGCAGGCAGAAGTAAAAATAATACTGTACCAAGACTACATCCTCATCAGCCGTGGGGCGACATGAAAAATCAAGGTGCCAGCCTGCTTTTCCCCAAGCTAAGAAGCTTGCTGGGGGAAGCCGTCGGGAGTGCTTTGTGTCGAATAACAGGAGGAAGTGCCAGAGCTGGCACACGCGCGTGCACGCACACGAGCAGCCAAACCCAGCCCCCGTCAACTCCTGGCACCCACCTCCTTGGCTGGTCGGGGCTTCTGCTCAGCACCCCAGGGTGCTCTCACTCCCAGACTCTCCTCCTCCTCTCCTTCCCCTTCACACTCACCAGCCACGGGGCTGCAGAGAGCCGGCAGCTCCATGGGGACGGAGCCAACAGCCTCCTACAGGCTAAAAGGAACTAGGGCAGTATAAAAAGAGCATGCACAAGGCAGGGAGCTTCCGCAGCTGCTCATAGAGGAAAAATATATTTAAATAAAGATTGTTCATCAGAAGACTTGGAAATAAAAATAAGTCCTGACTGAACCCAGTCATTCTGCTTTAACACTCTGTTTCTGCATTGTTTGTGGCTGATGGAAACCAAACACGTTTCCATCTGTGAGTTAAATTACAGGCTTCTAATTTCTGTGTAGAAAACACTCCAGAGCCAATAGCAGTTACAAAGGCCAACTGTGAAACAGTAGGAAAAAAAAATCAACACCATTTATTATTCACATATTGCATTACAAGTGTCTCTTATCAAACGCAAAGTATAATTTATATTATTCATGTAGAAATTCAAATTCAACACCACATAGAAATACAACCTAAATACGTGTGTGACAGGGTTTCAGTGACATCCTGATCAAACGGCGAGGCTCGGGCCGCCGCGAAGGCTGACGACCCAAGCGATTAGTGCAGGAGGGACACAGTCCGGTGCTCGCTTGCCCAGTAATACCACTCTACTGGCAATTCCTTATTGCTGTAAAACACGACAGGGATGGTTCCACGGGTACCAGTTTGCAAAGGACTGGGAAACACGTCGGGGAGGACTCGCACAGCCAGGCATAACAGACCGGGTCTCGAGAACAGTTCCAAGTGCATCTTTTCCAAACGCAGAGTGACACAGATCTCCTCTCCCTCTGACAACGAGTAAAGTTGGTTTGTTGATCAGCTGCAAGACCAGTGTCCAGACAGCAGCGCCTCATTGTTCTGCTTTACGGACCGACTACGTCTAAGGATGCAGGATGAAGGACATGTTTTGCGGAAGGACTGCTTAACGTAAATCAGCAGGTTCAGCCCTCATGCCACGCCTGGCACTCATGTGGAAAGAACCCAAATGGTAAAAAAAAAAAAAAAAAAAAAAAAAAAAACACCCAACAACAACAAAAAATTAAGGCAGTTTACAAAGGGAAGCTGACTTCTAACACCTCGAAGTCAAGGAACTTGTCAAAAACACAAACACAAGGGAAGATGGCTCTCCCTCCTGTGGGTTAAGACTTGGCTTGCTTTCTTAGGTGCAAGCATTCAAACCAGCAGTTTTAAAAATACAGCTGAAGAGAAGCAGATTTCTCAGCACTCCAGGTGACCCAAACAACATGTACATTGGTGTTTCGGATGGAAGGAGAAGGTTAAGAACAAAAAAAATCCATTCAGTATTAAAACTTGTGCAAAAATAGCAAGTGAAAATAAAAATGAAACCACATGTAAGCAAACATTTAGGCGAGATCATCAGAGCAGTGGAACCCCCGCTTCGTACTCAGTAGTATTTTTCTTTAAAGTAAGGCAATAATAAAACGAACATGCAGGCAATGACATGTTGGATCTGCATGTTTGAGATGACATACAAAAACATGAGACTTGTTTACAAAAGGTGTAAACGCCATCGGTAATTTCAGGAAGGTTTGTGATCCTATTAAGGAAAATGTTAAAGCTTCTAGGAAGGGGGCTGTAGTTCAATTCTTTGGCAGTAGTGGTTTTTTTTAGGCTAACAGAAGCATTACGAATATGCACATGTGGGTTCTCTGTTGGGAAACATCTCCTGGGACCATTGTTTAGCTGATGCTGAGCTGTGCAAATCCTATAAGTTTGCCATCATCGGGAATATCTGAGCCTTCGACACCAGACGCCTGGAACACAAGGAACAGAGATGCAAATAGCACCAGACATGCTCTGCCCTCTGACACACACCGTGCTTCCTATCACAACGAGGTACATCAGATACAGTCTGGGGAGGGCGCAGTTACAGGCAGCTTAGCATTGCATTCAGTAGCTGGCCCTACCCTAAGTTAAATTGTTTTTTTCCCCTTTTTTTTGGAGCTAGGAAGGGCTGGGACTGAAGCTTTGCCAATGCCTGCTCTGACTAGGGCTACGTGCACCAACCAGGGAGAAAGAAGCAAAAACAACTTATTCACGGAGAAGGTCAAAAGTAACATAATTCACTGCTTTCACTACCAGTAATCTGGTTACACCCTCGCTGTGCTACTATAATTACCTGTGCCTTTCACCATCTCTGAAGATTTCATCTGCTGTTACCTCTCTTCTAGCCCATCTTCTCTTAGCTGTCCCTCACCCCAAATTTCTTCCTCAAAGACCCTTCTCCTCCATCCTCCTCCAAGAAAGGAGTCAGTGGCACTTCTTAGCCCACTTACCTGCATTGAAGTATTTCTGCCAGTTCTGGGCCAGTGTACCCTCCAAGCCCAAAATACCCCAAAAAACCTTCCTGTAATATTTTGATACCTTTTCTAGCCAGGACAGGGGAACGTCTGTGTTAGCATTAGATTTGGATTGCATACATCAGATGCCTACAGGAGACGACCGCAGGCGCCCCTATGCAATGCTTTATCTTTGCGAGTGACAGCTTGTTCAGTTAGGGAACAGGAATAAATACCAGTTTGAAAGTGACGGATCTGTTTGCTTGGGGCTCTTCCACAATTTTCTGCAAATTAGCTGCAACTGAAATCACATACAGACAACAAGAAAAATGGGCAAATATTAGGACAGGCTAGAGAAAAAACATCCCAAAGTCACAAGGCCTCTTCATACTACTCCAACGTAGAATTGTTTAAAAAGATACAGAAAGTTTAGGCTTCCATTAGACTCAGTCTGCTTAAATCTAAAGCTTTGAACTGTGAATATGCTGCCACTTGTTACAATGCTTCTTTTTCAAAGACAGGTTTTTCCTCAAAGTGATGGGATTAGGAATAATGAACTACCCGACTGCACCTGAATACCCAGTTCCTTCTGCACTTTCAGCCTTCCCAGATGCTGCAGGCTGTGTTTAAGGAAGTCTTGCTTGCTGTAGTTGAAGTACACAGGTGCTGTTAATGGTTCAAAGTTTCCCCTGCTGCATAAAGGGACACTTTTGTTTAGGAATCTGTTGCTGGAGGTAGCTATTCACATGCCCTTGAAGTGCAGCAATGTGTGCTGTTGCCTTAGGCCAACTGCACCACGTGCGTGTGCGCTTCACACTTCCTTCCGCAGCCTGCCTTAAAATAAAATAAATTTAAAAAGCCTGGCTGATTCCAGTCCCAGACCTCTCTTGTACAGAGCCTCTCAGCAGCACAGGCTCGTGCAGCGATTTGGCAGTGCCTGTGTCAGATGAGATTGATTTAGCTAATGCGCTGATTAGCCTTCATTTTGCATTACAAGGAACATTTGCTTCATCATCTTTCCAACTAGATCATCTGCCTGCGGCCTGACGGTTGCCTAAATGCACTAGCACAGAACTGCCACTAGAATTAAAATTAACAGCAGTTTTGTGGAGCTGTTGGAGAAGAGGACGGAGGCCACAGAGAACTTTCCTCGTACCCACTCATCAGGTCACTTTAAAGATGCAGAAGTGACTGGAATGGCTAGAGCAGAAGAAACAATTCGTACTTACCTATTACCAGATCTCTGCCATCAACAAGCCCTGCTGAAATTAGTTCTTGAGACACACCATCAGCAGTATCTGTTGGGGAGAAACACAAGAGCCAGTTACCAGGCAAAAGAAATTGTCCAACTGATGGAGGTGTCATGCAAACCTAAAAGAAACTTGTACAAACCAAACAGCAAAACTGTTATTCACGACCTTGCACGTGGAGGGCACGAGCCCAGCAAACTGCAATATTTGTGCTGAGATGTTCCTCAGTCAATTCTTCTAGCTAGCTGTTTTCAAGAGGGGAGCAAAAGCCACAGAAGGGCAAGGGAATAAACTGCACACACTTGTGGGTGTCAACTAGCCTGCTGCCCACAGCACTGCAGTGAGGCAGCTCTGAGCCATGCTGTAAAACTCAGTAAATTCACTGAAACTCTGAAACTAAATTCAACTCTGTAAAATTCACTGAATGCCTATGCCTGGGTCGTGTCCATGAGAGTTTTACAGGAGTGCTCTCTAGCAGCAGCGCTCCAAGCACTTGCTAACAGCCTAGACATAAGGCAAGCCTTGGAATACCCTCTTAGGAAAGCACCATGGAGAGACACTTCTACAGATACAACTGAACAACTCCAAACACAAAAGATCCCCTTCCCCAAACCCACCCTCACATGCAGGACTTTCACGCCAGCTCACCTCTCCCTGGGGTAAATTCAAATCGGATATCATTGAGTTCTTTTTTCGAATTCCTGTGGGAAGAAGAACATTTTATATAGAAGAGAACATTTCATTGCACCGAGCGGTGCCCAGAAGAACGTGCTATCACCGAAGAACCAGTCTGTGAAGAGAGCTGGGTTCACCCCTGCACTTTTTCCCCTTGAAGGGCAAAAACTGCTCGCTTGGCTGTGCAGCTGGAAGCCAGGCCCTCAGCGCTGGCTGCCTGTCAACTTCCCAGAGCCTGAGTGGGCTGAATTTCAGGAGACATGAGGGCCACAACGTGGTATAAGGCCATGTTCCACTGGCAGCAACTCGTAGCTACCGGCAGCTTTATCCTCAGAGCACATCCTTCAGAGGAAGCGAGCATCTGCTCGTTCTGCAGATGCACGCACATTATGCAACTGTCCAAGAAGGGCTGGGAGATGATGTTCAGAAGTCCCAGTACCTATCAAAAATCAAGATGCCTAAGGAGGTGTGAGCCAGGTTCCTTAAAAAAGAAAGGCCAACTTGTATGATGATGGTGGAGTGCACTTACAACCCTTTTTCTCCTTTTCCTAAGGACATAAACCAGAATCCATGGCTTGAACTGAATAAAAAGCTCTTCAGTCTCAGAACTGGCTGATGTCTAAAGCTGTGCCTCAATGCCCAGATGATCCACAACACAAGGACCCCTGAATCCCTGACTCCCTTTAAGGAACCCGGCTAATTCCTTCCTTCCCAGCCCATCAGAGTTTGGGAGATTTATACCAATATCAAAACCTCTTTCAATCTACAGTTCTTGCCAGGCTGAAGAAGCAGCTAAGATGAAAACTGCTTTTCTCAGCCCCAGTTTCACGAGGGTGGATGAAATCCAGGCTGACAAACAATACATGGCCACCACCCTTTTAACTGAAAGGGCAGATGACAAGATGCACTACAGAATTCCTCCCATGGCCCTCTCCACAAAGACTCACCTTACCAGAACAGGTCAGTTTTGTGCCCTTACCTTAACCTTAGTACAAGGCTGATGGGGACTTTTGTATCTTCCTGTACCGGAGCTGCAGCAGGGGCAGGTGGGGCCTGCAATAGGATTACGTTATTTTAAAACAGACAAAGACCTCCTTTCTCTAGTATTAAACCTAGAGATAACCTCGATCAACTATAAATACAAATTAAAGTTTAACCCATCGTTGGAGCCACAACACTACTTGAAAAACAATGAATATTAAATGGAAAAACTTCACACTTAAACAGTAATTCAGGAGGTTCTCTGCAATTGTCTTTAAAAGAAGAAAAGCTACTGAGCTATCAGAAATGTCAAATCAGCAGGAAACTTCAGAAAAGGCGCTAACTGTAAAGAGACTGCTTGCTTTGCCTCAGAAACTAAGGTTTTGGGGCACCCACAACAGCTTCAAGACCTCACGTGCTTTAATCCCTGCCCCAAAATATCTGATTTAAAAAACTGATACAGTTGTGAAGAGCACCTAGGGAAAAATAATTGGTAGATTAGCATATTCTTCAATTACTTTTTAGTGAAATTGAAAACTTCAGGAGCATCTAGCAGTGAATTCAGAGCTGCCTATTCTCACTTCTAAACTACCTCTGACTAATTATTGGTGCACGCAGTCAAAGCATTTTATAGGCTCAGCAGCAGACTTCCAGTGGGAAGGATCCATCTTTATAACACTAGTGATACTTCCAGTAAAGTACTAATTATTAATCAAACTCCACAAAAAGAAAAAAAAAAAAAACAGAAAAAAGTCAATTACTCTTCCACTGTGCAAATCATCTGTGCTGCACGTGCACGGCCAGGGGTTTTAAATCTGCAGTAACAAGACAGACAATGCCTGGCTGATAATTTAAGCCTAGAAATCTTGACCAAGTTCTTTTTTCATCTAGATTGTTTGCTTTTTCACGAGAGAAGGTGATCAGCCTTTGTATGAGAGTAGTGTTTTACTCCATCTGTTGGTGTTCTTGCGCCACGAATGCAGCTCAGTGCTACTGACCACACTCTTGGTCCTGTTGAAGCCTGAAGAAGTTTTACCAGGTCAGTGAAAACAAACAAGAGCCCACAAAGAGCCCATCAGTCTGCAGAAAGGTAGCCAAGGAGTTACAGGAACCGAAAGAAAGCTATAAAGAGGTGCATGTTGACTCAAAGAGCCATAAAGAAGAACGGAGTGACACGCAGAGCTATAGGATAGGGAAGGACGCACTGACACAGGGGTATGAAGTTCACCTCAGGCCAAGCTACCAACAAATAAACTATTGGGGACGAGTGGCAGGGAGCAGGATGCTCTGCTAGTGCAAATCAAAACACTTGCGTTGAGGCCAATGCCACTACATCAATTTACTGAGCTGACAAGTCCCGGCCTTCACTGCTGCTGGAGTTTCAACTGCTGCATAAAATGCCGGGATTAAACACTGGCCCCTTTTCAAGAGATTTGAAAGGATTTGATTTAAGCGTTAACGCTACTTCTAACGTAGCCAAGAATGTGACAGCCCCCAACCCTCCTGGTTTTGTTTAATGACTAAAGCATCAGCTTTAATGGCTTTGTAAACAGGAACATGAGCTGACTGCAGTGAAGTGATATACGTATCTTTTCGCTTACTTTATAATAAAAATAACGAAATGTTTCTAGGAAGGAGTCATTTCAGTTATTTTTCTAACCAGCGCTGCCAAGTTTCTTCCCTCTGGGTCTGCCAACGGGTGATGCTATCTTGGACCTCTTCAGCAGGGACAGCCTCTGCCCACCAACAAATATGAACATTAGTGTCTTTTATAAAGAGGTGCCATCACTCAGAAGCCTGGCAAACTCGGCGGTGCTTTACTCCAGCAAGCCACAAGACATGTTCCAAGTATCCCAGCAATGATTTGGTTTGGCCATTTTTCTCTTTTTAAACACAAGTCAGTGCTCTTTCCCAACTTTGGCACGTCTGCCTTTCTGACCTATACCCTACACTTTAAAGTGATGTAGCTAAAAATTAAACAGGGGCTTGTCGAGCTTTTACATCCCCTGTTCTTCCCCTCAAGGATCCATTCTGCTTGAAATGGATGTTTGAAAGTACCACAAGATTCAGAGCTTCCCAAAGACAGAGTTTCTCTGCTATTTTTGACTGATCCAAGGACAGTTTCAGGCTTCCTGTCTCTCTTTTGAAGCCAGGAGAACCTGGATGTTCTGGTTTCTTCTTCTCATGCTTGTCTCCATTCTTATCCCATAGACTGCAGCGATGCTGAGACACACACCATCAGAACCTGTTTGTGCTGCACCTTAAACACACTGCGCCTCTTTAAACACCAGGAACAAGCAGCTGTCACTGCAACGACTCTCCCTTCTTACCTTTAACCCTGCCTCAAGCCAAACATTACACTCCCTGAAGAGCAGAAAAACATAAATCACTGCTCACCCACAGAATAAGAACAAAACACTGCTGAGCCCAGTCTCTTTTTTAAAGGCTGTCTTTTTTTTGCAAACCAGCAGGCCAGCCGTCTCTTCTGTGCAAGCAGCAGCACTAACGCAACCCCAGACAAGCAATTTCTAAAGGTTTAGCTCATTTTAGCATGTCTTGAACAGAACGGTGAAGTGCAAAGCTGAAAGCTGGCATGAAGGCTGTCAGACCTCACCTGGGCTGCTGCTGGGGCTGCTGGAGGAGCCTGGCTAGGTGGAGGTACAGCAGCTTGAGGTTGTGCAGGTACTTGTCCTGCAGCCTGAGGTAGTTGAGTAGGTGCCTGTGCTGGAGCACTGAGTGAAGGACCTTGCGGCTCGGCTGATGGGAATAGCTGCAAGCAAAAAGGTGTTTGAATGAGTTAAAAAAAACTCAGCGTTTGGACTCAAGCACTTGCTTCCCACAAAGCGATTGTTTGCCACGTAAATCACTTAGAGAAGTTTAATGCCAAAGGCATTCCCAGGCCCCAAGGACACTAGCACTGATCCTAAGTTGGTGTTCAAGAGGTTTAATGTTTCCTCACGTCCAGGGACCCTTCTGCCCTGCCATTTTCAGTTTTATTCACCAGTAAAAAAGGATAAATAAACAAGATTGCAGCATGACTGCGGATCTTGGACCAAAATTAAATATTGATGCTTGCAAGGCTGGATGCAAGCAGAACACCTCCTACCTTGGAAGAGAACAGCCCTATCCAGCAATTTTCCCCTTCTCAAAATCTGAGGCCTACTTATATTTTGTAGTAGCCATACAGTCAGAGCACAGCAACTCTGCTTCAGTTTGTACTTCTATTCAGAGAACACAGCCTAGCAAAGCATTTCAATATCTATCAATAATTTATCTGTTCATAAAACAAATGTCAGAGTCGGAGCACTGGGGTATTCAACAGAAAAGTGCATTCAGCTACAGTGCAAGTTCTTCCAAAAAAAAAGGTGCGTAATATAATTGGGGTGGAAGGAGCTAAATGAGTAACTTTTTTTTTTTTAACCTCTTGACTTATTCAGATCAGAGAATTTGATTTTGGCATGATAGGCAAAGAACTGTAAGCTTGGTCTCTTCTTCAGTGTGCCCTCCAACTTACTCCACTCAGTTAAAGGAAACGTAACTCACCTTGCATGTCTAAAAGCCTGGGCATTAGACCTTCAAACTACAATATATATCAAGGGATGTATCACAGTGGAGAAATTCAACCCAAACAGATTCCAGCTTTCAGCTTTTTCTTTCCATTTAGCCTTTGCTTAAAATTACACTCCCAGAACTGTAGTATTTCTTATAATCAATCCTTGGAAAGAGGTGAAAGTAGAACAGGGCAGCCTAACCCAAAACTAATTTCTAGGAGACCAAACTCTTTATATATTCCTAGACAGGTAGGGAAAGGAAAGACATGACACATTCTCTAGAAGATAAACAGTCTCTATCACTGAAAGATAAGATATACTAATATTCATAATGTAAGAAACACAGGACAGAGCTGAATGCAGATTATACAATGCAACTGAAGTTTTGTTTATGATCTAATTCTATTAGAGATTTATTTCACAGTTTTGAACATAGGTTCCAAACCAGTGAATTAGATCATGCTCAACAGACCTTTAAAGATTTTTAAAGAAATCAGAACACTGTTGCTCTGTTTAGCTTCTTGCAATCAATTCGTCATATTACAAACTTTTGCCACAGCAAGTAAAGCTGAAAAAATATGCATAAAATTTATCTTAGAATGACCTCTTAGCATTAAATAGCCAGTGATTAATTTCTGTGGAGGTTTTCAAGCACAGCTCAGCCAGATACTAGCTTCTAGTTTACACAATATTGTTTTCGAAGGCTAATAAAAACACACTCCTTGTAACAGAAGTAACAAGAAGTCATCAATTCAGGAAGACGTTTGCATTTAAAACTTACCTCTGAATTCTGTACAGGTTCTTTCACTCTGGGAGACTGAAAAAAAAAAAAAAAACCAAGAAAAAGTTATCATTGCCTTGACAGAAATTAAATTTACTGACTAAAAGGACCTTTCAGAGCCACACTGAACAAATGAAACCTACATTGTTTTCAAATTATGTAGACATACTAAGTTCTGTAATAAAATGCAACCACAGTCTGTTGCCAACCTAATCATATCATAATACCTCAAAACCTGCAATCATACTGCAGTATTGCAGTTGACAAACAGCGTATACAATACTTTAGCTGCTGTAATAATTAACCAACAGCAAAACCGAGCACCCTTGAAGATCATTCAGATTGGATCAAACTGCTCGCGCACTGAGATGGCAAAATCCATTTTAAGGTACCCAAGTCTTGCAGAGAAATATAAGCAACAGATCTGCCTCAGCCTTACATGTGCTGCTTTAGAGAAAGAAATCTCTTGCCTGCTTCTTCTTGCCCTTGGACTCTGCACCACGCTGTGCTCTCCATGAGAGAGAGCAGAAAACTGACGGCCGTGCACGAGTTCAGCAGTGCAACTACCAGAGGAATGGAGAGGAAAGTGCAGTCATAGCAACGTGGCCAGGCCTTGCTTATCAGCAAGCAAAGACAACAAGCATCAGTTATTTCACGTGAACAGAAAGGAATTGCCAGGGATTCCAGGGAATCTCTGTAATTAAGATATCCTGCAGCTCTGACTCCCAACGGGTCAATTACTGCCTGAAGACAAGATAGGTAGGATGGCTTGGTCCATGCTGGGATTAACAAATTAAATCTTCTTTCTCTGCCTAGAGGTCTAAAAGACAGGTTGTGGTCAGGACAGTACAAGCCTGAAAGAAGAGCAAAAGTTTCATTGTGCCACTGACTAGAGGCAGTGCATGCACTAACCAGTGCCACTAACTTAACCAGTGCAGGTCAGGATGATTTGTAATGGATGACCCAGAGGCATCTCACGAGAGAAAATAAAATGTTTTATTCACAGAACAGCCACTTGCAAAAAGTCCTCTGGCCAGGAGGAGAAGGAACAGTTCCTTCCCAGTGACTAAGTGCAGACAGTGTCAGGAAAAAAAAGTCACACAGCTGGAAAGGTAAAAGCTGAAATCCAACCTGGAAGGGTAAAGGCTGAAACCCATCTCGATATGTTAAACTTTCACTTGACAGTGACCAGGAAAAGACAAAAAACGTGGCATTGCTCTCCGAGATAAACAGCTACACTCCACGTCTGCAGGCCACAGCTTCAATGTTGTTCTTTCAGGCAGAAAGTTCACATCTAGAGTACCCGGATGCCTCGAGGAATAACTAAAAGGAGCTTGTCTGAAAGATCACAGTGTGCTAGACACTGCACAGACAAGTTTGGAGACACTGGCCCTGCCCCACAGCTACCAACCAACCCAGATAAATGGCAGACAGAGGTAAACTAAGGAAAAACGTGAACAGGCAGAATGGAAATAAGATAAACATCAGAAGTCATTAATTTAAGGCCCAAGTAGGATGACTTTGGGGATGTGCTTAAACATATTAATTTACTTTTGCCTGTGTAACCCAAGACGGGAGCAACCAGTGAAATCTGACCACACCACATGCTGTTACGCAGATTTATTGAGTAAAGGAAGGTGAACGATTTAAAAACCCACATACTGCAATTGTTTTAGTTTGAATTCAAGGTTTTAAATGCAAAGAGCAAGGAAGTTCAGCAAGGATTCAGATATAAAATGTAAAGTTGAGCCAGCAAGTTCGCATATTCAATCAATTAGGCAGAAATTTCTGGTTCCGTTTACGAGTATTTGTCTGCTTTCAGGTGCACTCCTAGCAACAGACTTGCAAAGCACACATTTGTACATATTAATTTCACCCTATTTTTTTCTGTAAAGTGGACACAAGCAAAAAAATACAAACACTTTATGTATAAGCTTTTATACAGGATAAGAATGAAGTGCTTTAGCAAATAAAGTCCATGGGCAAGCTATCCTTTAAGGGTGAAAGCAGTAAAACGCAGGTGTAGCTGGAATAAAAGGTGACACTTAGTGAATGTAAGTCATTCTGCTCAACAATTTAGTTAAAATTGCAGTGGAATTACTGGAAGGTGGAATTTATACGGTGTTTGAAATATGGTCAAAACGCAGCATTGACATTAGTCCTCAGTAACATCCCTGTATTCAGAGCAAACATTGGCAGTTTAGATCCAAGTCTTAAGACTGCCTGAAAAGGGATCAAATGCAAGAGGTGCACAGGCATTCCTGTTCTTTCACCTTCAGGCTGAAGAAAATAACTCAAAAGGTGTGCAGTGGAAAGACATCCACGGTAGGACTCAGGCGCCTAAGCAGACGGCGTGGTCCAAGACGCCTTCCTGACCTCCATACTGTAATTGGTCTCCTGAAGATGTGCGTTGTATCTACACAGCGTGTCCCCAAAATGGCAATATTTTTCTACATTTAGAGTAGCTGAATTGACACCTGCTGCTCCAACAACCATCCTTTGTTAAAAGACCAAAGGTTTCTTGAATGGGAGGCCTAAAACTTAAGGCCAAGCATGGCCTAAATTGAAGAGATAAGAACAGACAGAAGTACAAGGAACTATGCCAAAGCTCCCAGAAAATAAACTCGCTTGAAAAGGAGCTTGTAAACCTGTGTTGTTTTCTGTGTAAAAGGAATGAAACAATTAAGTACTGTTCAAAACGCAGTAAGCAGTGGTAATTCATAGGATTCTGAGCTTAGATACAAGATAGAACAAATTCTAAGTAATCCCTGAAATAGAGGTAGGGTCTTTTACAGTATTCCATCCTAAAAATTGATCATTGTACGCTACAAGAGGGATTTAGAAGATTTGAGTTTCTAAAGGAAAAAGAACAAGAGGAAATGACCTTAAGTTGTGCCAGAGGACATTTAGGATGGATATTAGAAAAAAATTCTTCACTGAAATGGTCGTGAAGTATTGGAACAGGTTGCCTGGGGAAGTGGTTGAGTCACCATCCCTGGAGGTCTTCAAAAATGTGGAGATGTAGAGCTTAGGGACATGGCTTAATGGCAGACTTGGCAGTGCTAGGTTAAAGGTTGGACCAGACGATCTTAGAGGTCTTTTCCAACCTAAATAATTCTGTGACTTTCAGTAGTACCCACCTGACACCAAGAGATCCTCCTTGACTATATATGAAGCTTGATATAATAAGCTCTTTTATAGTCACAATAGCTATTGCCACAAATTACTATGCGGAATTATTGCATTAATAATACATTTAAACATTTAAATTAATAATACATTTATTAATAATAATACCTTTAGACCCCCAAGCATTTCCAAAGATGCTAAAGACAAAATCTTGCTTTTAATGTTTAAGTGTCTACACAGATCAGCAGTAGAAGGAATGAGAAAAGTGAAAGTTACAAAGTAATAAATGCTTCAAACCAAAAATATTTTTTCCCCTTTGATATTGAAAAGCTTCCTTTAAATATCTTTCCCTGTGTCACTAATTCATCTCCAGAACAATTAAAATGCTCAGCCCACTTCATGCTACCCACCGCATTGGCAATGGAACCGTGAATACAAGCAAGCCATTATAGTCAAAATCTGCGCCGCCACCCACTGGGAGGAAGGCAATCTGGAAATGAATTGTAATCTTTAAGTAGTCAGGCACTGTGCATTACTCTTCTGTGCTCCTAGGGGTTAGGCTGTGGGGTGGGTGTGCTGGGTGAAGCGTTTTTTGGGAGGATTTTCAAGTGCTAGACCAATCACTCCTTGCAACTTCAGGGATGCCACAGGATTTTCTACTTGGGGCTAATTTCAGTGTAACCGGTAGTACAGAGCTAGGCCCTCTGTGGTTCAGCTATCAGCCATAAGCACAGGCCATACCGATTTCAGTTCCATCCTGGAGAGGGCAGCAGGACAAAACCTCTCCTGACACTTCCAGAAGACAGCGTCTCGAGCAGTCAGTACCCCTAAAGAGAATATCCCAGCTCAAGTGCATTAGTATGCTGAGATGGGAGAAGGTCGTCTGACTTCATGTCCCCAGTTACACTCAACATCCCTGAATTAGAGCAGCTGCGCCCCAGAACGAGTACAGAAAAGAGATCAATAGACTTTCTTTAACCTTCAGCCTGCTTCCTCTGGTTTGGCTGCAAGCTCAAGGGGCAGGATAACAACAGCTTACTGTGAACCATACTTCAAACAAGGCTGCATGCTTCTCAGGGATATTTAGACATACTATAGATAGAAAACAAAACAGATACCAGAGTCTGAGGACCCACCCTGAGCTGTGAAATTGCTGCTCTGCCTTCCTCACTTTCTTCGTCTAGCTCGTCATCACTCCACTCCCAGCCACCATCTTCAGTCTTATGAAGACGTCCACTGGAACCTGGGACTCTCCTTACCTGCTCAGCACAAAGACAGAGAAAAGACATGTCAAGAGGACAGCTTCTACAATTTTTATTATTATTTTTTTAAAGTAGAAATGCACAAGAGCATCTTCGGCCAGGGCATTTAATTATTTTATTAAAATATCTAGCTCTATCTAGAAAATGCTATACTACTATAACTCTCATAAAAAAATTTAAAAACAAGCATAAAAACTAATACAACTCTAATAGCAAGAGCCCAGGATCTTTACAGTACCTTTTTGGATCTTTCAGTAATTGTCGGTGCTCTCTGTAACATCTTTTCTTGTAAAAACTCTTTATTCTGAAAAAAAAAAATCACCAAATATTTACATTGCTGAAAATACCCTTTGATTCCTTCAGTGCCTCTGAAAATGAAACTGCTTAAAGTATTTTTAGCAGAAAGTGTTTTATGTGCTTTGCACTCTTCTCCCCTCAAAGAACTGAGCTCTAAAAAAAGTTAATCACTTTCCTCCTTTGGACTACAGTATATGATGTTTCATCTTAAATACCTTTTAAATTAGCAGTCGCACTTTTCCTGCACACACTGATAAGAAGTTAACGATTGAGGAGTTGTATAAAAGTGGCTGACTTACTGGGGAACATGATATACTCATTACATCACAGCATCTGATACCCTGCTGAGACGTTTTAGGTTCTTCCCTTTGCAGATATTACAGCATCTGGATCTAGCCACTTTGCTGTTTCCTATCCCTAAATTTATGCCTGTCCTACTGTCAAAGGCAAGCCTCAGATGTCAGGCCAGGACGCGGGAAGCCCCACATGCAGGGGTAATGATATGCAGGAACTGGGGCAGCAGGAGTTAAATGCACAGCACACGCGAAGTTTAGAAAGGAAGTAAATGCAGTCATCACAGTAAGTTAGATATTGGGAAACTGCTGTGATGCTTTGCTGTATTAAATTTCCTCAAACAACTGCATTTTGATACATGGCTCTCAACATTATTAAAACATATTTTTATATAATATAAACTGGATTTATATTTGGTTCAGTATAAGCGTGTAGAGGCTGGACTCCCCCATCCTCACGTTACAGCTGTCAGCTTGGCAGTGGCCGACGTCTGAAAGTCATTTAACCCTGAGCGCTAACTGGCATATATTTTCACTCTGGGTTTAAGTATTGCCTCATTTACAATAATGTCAATTTTCTATCACCACATGTGCTAATATGGTACTCTGTAGTCATTTAATGAAAGCATGAAAGAGATTTTGTACATGGTGAAGTGTAACATGAACTAAAACATCAGCCAAACAGAGAAAGGTCAGCAATGTGTAAGCCATCTCCTTGTCACTTTGGACACACAACGTGCATTCAGCACACGGATGCAAACAATTCAGTTGCCTAAAACCCCATTAGGGATAACAAAAACCTAGTTAATGCTGTCAAAAGTGCAGACATCAACTAAACTTGCCCTAAAGCAACCTCTTACATTTCCTAAGCTGGCTCACCTCTAGACTTCCTTGGTTGCACGTACTGGATTTGTATTAACTTTAATAGGACACCATGCTCCTTTATCTACGAATTTGGGAGCTGAGTACTACTTTCATTAAGTGCTGACGCTGCCATGCTATCCCAGGTTTGGAAATCTTTTTGAAACTTTACTGGTGTTCTGCTATAAACCCCGTTATTTTGATGACAAATATGCCACAAAAAAAAAAAAAAAATAAGCACACAGAAAACGTTTCCTCATTCCCCTGGAAATTAAATTCTCCCTTATTATGGTTTGTGTCCCCCAACAAGACTTCACAGATGGCATAGGCACTGATCGGCAGGCACTAAGTAGATAAATGCTCACTGGCTGTTTGCCTTATGGCTATAAACCAGAATTTCCTACTATTTTATGTCATAGGATTTTCACTTTCCATAGCACAGGGCGTAATAGTGTCAGGTAACCCTCCACACAGTGGGCCTTATTCACTGTTTTGCATAGAGACTGATTAGAGAGCTCACTAAAATACAAGCTACAGTTACTGCCACAGAGACCTTTATGGCTGGCCACGCAGCCAGAATGGCACCGTTACAAGAGGAGAAAAAAGCCCAAACCCACTGAAAGCCATTTAAATGCTCGAGAATTTCTAAATAATTTCTCCTAATGGTGGCATACACGAGGAGGTAGAGAAGAGAGGTTTCATTCTGTCCGTTCACAATGACCCATTCAACCCAGCCAGCTATGCTGGCCCCGAGTGAAACGGCGCGTGTTCACGCCAGTAAAGCTTTCACCATACCTATTCTCCTCTCTCCTGCCTCTGCACCGATCAGCTTAGGAAGTGTTTTCTTACCTTTGCTTTCGTGAAAAATTTGTGTCTTAAAAGTTCTGCTGCTGTCGGTCTGTCAATAAAAACAGATAGAGAGAAAACATTACAAATGTTCCCTTTCAAGGCAAGAGTCTTCCAGGTTGCTGCAGCTGTAACAGGACAACTCCTAAGGGCATCAGCTTCTCCTGTACAACTGCCCTAAAAGCCAGTCGACTTATTTATAGTAAATTTTACACCACCAGACCTTTAAGTGTCAGTATATTCTCATCAAAGCCTGTTGTGAGTTAACTGGGCAGAGAACGGTCCCATTTGGATGCTGAACTTGAACCTCAGAGCCTAGCTGATAGGACCACAGAAGGAATTTGCTGAGACAAAGGATCCTCACCTACAGCAGGAGGCAGTACTTGCCATGTGCAAGTGACTGAGCTATTTCAGAGACCCTTGATTATACACGTGCAATTAGTTCTATTAAATGCAAGCGGGACAAAGAACCTTTGTCTAACATCAAGTCCAAATTATTTTCCCTTTTAAGTTACGCTTTAGGACCAATACTGAGAAGTAAAAGCCATCCCTTGGTCAGTTTAGAAGGAGTTTTCTAAAGACTCAGACCTCCATGAGGAAGTACCAGCTCACAACATTTCCCAACTGCACGCTGCTATAAGGGAGCAAAGATAATTTAAAAGGGATTCACTAACTTCTCTTTAACAACCTGTACACCTGCTTAAACGTATCTGATTCTGCAAGTTGCTCTTTGCAAGCGACCTCCTGCTCCCATAGTAAAGATGATGACAGTAGCTGTTAGTGGTGCTTGAGAAGAGAGAAGGGGGATGCCACAATTCCAGGTGATTATGGTTAACACATTCTAACCTGCAGGGGCAGGACATGCTTTAAAAATGAGGAAGAAAAATATCAAGCTGGGGAAAAAAAAAACCAAACAACTGCTATCAGCATTTATCAAGCACTCCACTGGATTCATTAAGCATTTCAGATGTAAAGCTTTTTAGAAGAGAGAGACCCCATCTCGCAACGTGTAAGAAGCCTTTATTTCAGGATCTGTCACAGCAGGGAACTGCAAAACGTCTTCATTATTCGTAATTTAGGAAGGGGCTTTTCCCCTTCCAGAATTAGCTTGCTTACTGAGGACAAAAGAAAATTAAGTGGTATAAACGTAAAAATCCAGCTGTGGAAACGTGTGGTTTTTTAGCTTTGTATTTGAAGGAATGCTGTTCCTAATGCAGGACAAACACGCCTTTAACCAGCTTCGCTGAGGCTCTCCTGTGCGATGGGCTGTGGGCTTTAAACAGTGCCGTAGCCAGCTGGACCTTCACACAGCTTCAGATGCTGCCACAACATAACAAAATAAAGCTATCCTGGGAGCCACAGCATACACACCACCCCCTCAGTGATATTTCTAACGCCACGCAGCAGTCAAGCTACTGTTAGAAGGAAGACTGGAAGTGTCGTCAGGTCACTTAAGCAATTTGTATTGGCAAAAACATGTTGGGTAAAATTTGCCAGTGTTTTTTCCTGATTTTTGTTCCCCCCAAAACAAGTATGACATAATTAATCAAGTCAATTGACGCAGAAAGCCTTCTTTACACTGGCAAATTTTAAGAAGTTTATTTACGAAGCTTCGCAAATGAACACATGCTGCCCAACATGTAATTGCTGATTTACAAACACCGAGCAGCTTTGACTAGAAACAAACCATGAACTGCAGTCACCTGTTGGAGGCAGAAAGGGGGAGAATGGTCCCATGCAATAGGGGCCTGGGATGCCCTTGTTAACCCAAATGAAAGATGCATGCCCTGGCCAGACATGACGACAGGCGTTTATCCTTAAAAATAAGGACAGCCAGAAGAATTTGCTGCTACACAGCAGAATTGCTGTGTTCACCGTGACCACAAGGTTGGAGAGGAGTTTTGACATTTTGTTTTTCTTAAGTTTACTTTGGTGTTACCAGTTCTCACCTTTTTTCAGGGTCTTTTTGTAGGCATGAAGAAATCATCTTCCTAAAAGATTTCCCATACTTCTTCAGCATCTCTTTATCTTGCACACCAGTTTCCAAAGACGGAGGATCGTTTTGTAGCGTCAACATTAAAACCTGGAAGAATCACGTCTATTGGCAATGAGATTTTTCTTGGCTTTTGTTAGGTACAGAGCTTTGGAACACAGCATTTTAAAACAGCATTTTCAACACGCATCTGAGTCAACAAGGTCTGTCTCATTGCAGCAGCTCTCTCAGGAAGCCTGAACTCAAAACAATTTTCTTCTTAAGAGTTTCAGCTGTCTCCTCCTATTCGCCAGACAGCAAGAACTCACCTCACTACCTTTCCCTCAAGAAAACTACAGGGTCTCTCCTGTTCCCTCTGTTTCCTACAGCCACTGAGGAAACAATTATTTTCAAACCTTTACACCTCGGAAAATTCTGACTGTCAGCTGAGAGTTTCAAAACTCATCCAACACAGAGAGTTGCCTCCACCTCCTTTCCTCGAGAAGCCAGACTAATTTATACCCAACAGTCCACGCTACTGCCTCCTATTACATCTCCTAGCCCACAGAGCAGTCTGCAGGCCAAACACAAGGTCAGGATGAGCTTTCAGGGATGTTTGGCGTTGTGAGAGGCATAAGCACAGCAGAACTTCTACCAGCCTTCATTTCAGCTGAGTGGTTGTGCAAGGTGTTTGACTCAAAGACTGTTTAGACTTCCCTGCAGATATCTTGCATTCCGAAATGAAGCTAGTGTAAAAATTCTGTAAAATTTCTGTAAAAGCACAAGGGCAACATAAAACAACGCGTGCTCACTTCCATGTACCACTGCGACGACAGGTGAAGACACGTCTCACACAAGTACCCATCAAGCCAAACTGATTATTTCCTTCACATCACTCAGATATTCCAAAGGAAAGGAAGAAAATTACTCATTTCCATTTTCACTTGCCATCTACCTACAGATGAATATCTATTTTTAGAAAAGGAAGCTGCAAAAAGCACATTTAAAAAAGCTTTCAACAGCTATATTGCTTAGGGCAGCAGCAGCCCATCAATCTAGCTGAAATTATACAGTCTGCAAAGAATTCAGGTTTTTTTTCCCCCTCTCCTTGGAGGGTCACTTAATGCACGGGTCAAAATTAACCTGCGGTGAAATACAATCACACTCGATATATAACACACAAAGGTCCTCTTGCAGGCTGAATAACTGGAACCCACACTTAATAACTGGAAATTAATAACCTACCGCATGACAACGTGATACTAAATAGGTGATCTTTGTATCCGAAGCTGCAGCCCATGCACTGAGATCAATAAATAGAAGTACGGCTTGCAGAAGCTACTGCAGAATGCTGCTACTAATCAGTGAGCAGATGGAAATATCAGTGAAAACAGCAACAGCTAAACCAGCACAACATTTCCCTGAACTCCTCACTGTTCTGCCACAATCGCTGGCATGGTACGAACTTGAGTGGTATTTCTAAACCACTCGGCCACTCAACAGTCTCCTGCACAGAGCTCATCCAAATCTTGGAATGAATACTGCTCCACAAGAGTTAAACCGCTGCAAAGTCCTGGCATTTAGAGCAATGCATGGAGGCCCCTACTCTAATGAGTTAGGAGCTACTGGACTCCCAAAATGGTATTGTAAGTAAGAGGTGGGAGGGGATGCACCCAAATCCTAAAGAGATGACACCTGCCTTGCATAGGATTCCAGCAATTAAAGGACTCAGAAAAGGAAAATTTGCCACATGATATGGCTAAAATTGAGGTATTTAGCACCCACAAGCCTTGTGTAAGTAGTCTATCCATTAGCTGTGGGTTACTGAAAGGGCTCTCCATCCCCCTTCTGTTCCATGGGAGGCACTGTGCCTCCTGGGGGGAGAAGCAAAGTGGCCTTCAAAAGGGTGGGAAATGCAGAAGGGGCCCAACATTTTGTGATCAAGACAGGGCCCCCATCAGATCACATGGAGGGGCTAAGGAAGATCTCAAAGATCAGACAGAGGGCAGGATGCTCTAAACCTCGACTAATGTCTCAAGTTGTGGCAGGGGAGGTTCAGGTTGGAAATGAAGAGACATTTCTCCTCAGAAAGAGCAGTCAGGCATTGGGACGGGTTGCCCAGGGAGGTGGTGGCGTCACCGTCCCTGGGGGTGTTCAAGGAGAGGTTGGACGTGGTGCTTAGGGACATGGTTTAGTGGTGACACTGGCGGTAGGGGGATGGTTGGACCAGCTGATCTTGGAGGGCTTTTCCAACCTTAATGATTCTGTGATTCTACGATAACGAGGTCAACTCTGCTAACTTTAACATACAAACTCTTTGAAAGAAGAACATGTTAGACGCAGTTCCTGTTTCAAGAATCAGGAAAGCGGGGAAAGTTATGCAAACTAAGACAATCCACAGTGCAAGACATTCAAAAAGATTTTTGAAGTGCCAGCGTTTAAGCAACAAAGTTTCCTCCACCTCAACTTCAATAAAATATTAATATCACCAATTCCTTTCCATTTCCTCCTGATGTGGCACTTTCCAGAAATGCCTGACCCTGTTGAGTGATTAACAGGACTCTGTTGTTGTCAATGCAAGAAATTCTTTTAGAAAAACTAGTAACAGGATTTCTGAGAGGTTTCAAGAAGGATCATCAATGCAAACGGAATAGTTTCCTGTGTGTCAGTGGATGTTTCCAGTGTCAGTGGATGCCAGGTAATATTTTCTGAATTATTATTTACAGTGGTAACATCTGCTGCCTCAAGGCTCCAGGATTGAGCCACACAGCCCTTTCCTCACGAATGGCGACCCTGGCAAGTCTCGGGATCTAAATAAGAGCTGTGCACAGTTTCAGACAACGCTGATTAAGTGGCGTGTTTTTAAAAGGTGACTTCAAGCAAATCTAAGAACATCATGATCCAGAAACGCAAGGAGAGAGGACAAACTCTTCAACAAAGCAGTCTGGCCAGATTCTTTGGAACGCCCCCAGAACACAGAGATCCTTTGTCTAGCACGAGTATTTGAAGACCTGCTCACCTTCATCGGTGGGTATTTATGGTAAGGAGCTGCCCCTGTAGCCAGTTCGATAGCAGTGATCCCAAAGCTCCAGATGTCTGCCTTGAAATCGTAACCTCTGACCTGAAAGATATTAGAGAATGTTAGCATCTGCGTCTCCTGTTGTCGTGCACCACGATCCCTTTCTTTAGGGTTTTAATTATCCTTGCACCCTTTCCTTACTGTCCCCTCATTTCTCATCAGGAATTTGGAAACACCAACACTACAGTGTTAAACAGATGGAAAAAAAAACAAAACAAAACACTTTCTCCCTCCTCTCCCACAGCTCCTAATGCTCGTAACACCTCTTTGAGGGCTTAAGAAGCCACGGTCTGATGGAAATTATGGTCTTGCGCTGTGCAACTAGGGCTGCTCTACCCAGGCTTCTCCCTGTGTGGAGCATAAAGGGGCACTGGGTTAACCCAGGCTCTGACTTCTACACAAAAACACAAAGTCATTAAACAGTATAATGAAACTCTCGTAGTTAATAGACGGACTGTTATGCCCTCGGGACATATGCCTCACTACACTTGTAGTCAACCGCTTAATCAATCTGACTACAAACATGCTCAACCCCGAAACTTCAGCACTGGGAAGTACCCGGCAGCTCGGTAAAAAGCCCCTCGTTCCTGCCCGCAGCCTCGTGTTTCCCTCCGCTAATTAATAGTAGCTTCTGCACTTGACATTAAACACAGGCTTGTTCAGGAAAATTTATAGCATTTACTTCCCCTCATGCACAGGAAAAAATATTTCATATGCCAAAGCGGTTACTTCCTCATTATCATTAGGTAATATTTTGGCACATGCTTTCTCCACTGCAGGGGAGAGACACCATGTACTAACTCCAAGAAGAGCTACAAAAATCAAAGTGTTTTGGCTGCTTAGTATGGTTTGTATTTCTTCTTGTTAGACCACGGAAAAATGAATAATGAATCAGAGCAAGGCTAATAGGCTTATTGTATTCAGCCACACTAACAAGCTTTAGAAAGACGCCCATCGTGACGAAGCCAGGAATATTCCCCAAACTGCCTCTAGGATGATCTGGAACTTTGAGAAAAACAAAACAAAAAAATCCCCTCCTCTGTTATTCTTCATGTGATTTGATAACTGAATTAACGTTTGTTATAGCAACAGCAGTTTGTATCTTGTACTCATTTCTTCAACTCTGCAGGCATCGTTTCCACGAGCCTTAAGAGCTTGAAAGACTTCCTGAAACGGAGTTTATGGAAGCCATCGTTATGAATGGATTTCAAATAATTAAACTAAACAAGATCTATAGAGATCTCGTATTATTTATAAGAACACAGTAGATGAGGAAATATGCCATAAGTTTTACGAAGTGACATTTCCTTACACCATTTTTAGGCTTTGAGAACAACTTTGGCACATTTTTTGTCTTTATCTTTCAGCTGATCTCAGATTTCTGCACTGCACAGCTTCCCATTTTAACTGATTAGTATTTTCATTGTACCAAAGAATCCTGCTTCCAAATGAAATCTATGAAATTCAAATCTGCCTATAGTAGTTCACCTTAAAATCTATCCAATATATATTAGTCACCATCCTGCAGTTAGTTTATCATCTATTCTCCCTCATCAACTTTTTTTGGCCATAAATCCACCAAATGAACATTAAAAGACAATACCAGGCCATCATGTATTAATGTGCTAAAGCTCCTTAATGACGTTGAAATAAAACAGATGGAATCCAGAAAATCTACAGACCCACGGCCAACCTAGAGCTACCCCTTTCTTTTCCCCTGGTTGGATACAATGGCTCAGAGTGACACCTGCTGGAAAGCAGCAGGATGATACAAATGGGCACAACGATTTCACAGCAGCACTCAAAATGCCTCCTTACCGTCTAGTATTCACAAGTTTGATGTGCACCCTCACAGAAGTCACAAAACTGCCTCCTTGGAAAACAACTGCCCCATCAAAAACATCCCTTTTCTCAGAAAAAAAAAAAAAAAAAGCTGTTTCTTCTTTCCCCCCAGTCCTTTGTTGATTGCAGCACAAGAGGCAGCACTGACACGAAAGAAAGAAAGGGGCAACTCCGATGCAGTTCTAGGAACACTGAATGTGCTATTTTTATTTACTTTTTTTCTTCCCCCTCTTAAAATCAATGCAACAAGAAAATCCAGAAGTATGTGATGGCAGAGCAGTTCAGAAGCGAGTTCTCAAAGACAGCTCCTGACTCGGGGAACGTGCCTCGTGCCCTGTGGTGTTAGACTCGAGGAGACAGCAGGAGCGCTTTAACACATCGGCCCTGCAAAGCTGCAATGGGGAGTCACTGAAAAGGCCAAACAGCGAAAAAGCCCTTCATAAACAGTATATTTAAACCCCTCCAGAATGAATTCAATTTCTCAGGAAGTTTTAGGTATAGGAAAAAAATGTACTAAAACTCTCCCACTGTTTTAGCTACGTTTCATTACAGATACATGGGGGTCTTATTCAAATTCTCCTAAAGTATTTTATTGCAAGTAATAAGAAAAAAAGTTACAAGCCAGGTTTATTTTAACAAAACAATGTTTTTCCTTTTTTTTTTCTTCCAGGAATCTTTGTAACAAAAATATTTTGGAAAAACATTTAGATCGTTGTATTTTTGGTTGGTGCACATGCCAAAACTGAAACCCTGAGCCCGGCTCTCTGTCAAACTTGTAAAGACGATGAGGAACACTTCTCAGAATGTTTACGGCACCGGACAGCAGTGCAATAAACAGCTGCTACAAAAGGCCTCGCTGGAAGTTTGCTTGTTGGTTTTGCTCAGCAATGGGCAGCAGCGCTTTACATTCAACAAAGTTTTCAGGTGGCCTTCATCAGTAGCCGCGCAGACAAAGCTTACCCCTCTAGTTTAGTCTACAAGTAGGAGAGGACAAAAAGTGACATACCTCCACCCAACAGGAAGTATGACATCTATTAGCCAGCCAAAAAAGCAGAAGAGGAAGGGGGAGAGGCGAGCATTCCTCAATATTTACAGTCTGGGCTCTCGTAAGCCAAGAGAAACTGAAAAGCTCGAAGTCGACTGTGCGTAACTTTGCCGTGGTAACTCCCCGCTCGGATAAGTTGCCATTTGCTACCTCGAATTTTTGTATTTGCCAACACCGAAGAGCATGTTACCTGACTGGCTATGTGCGTATTTACCGCGTGTGAAACTATTTATATTCCACCTCACGTTCAGGCATGAGGGAGGGGCAGGTTAATCGTCTTTATGCAACTGCTGAGCTGCCTCATACTTACCTGGGGGTACAACCCTCGAGACAAGCAACAGGGCAAGAAGCTACTGAACTCTGAATAATCCACAGTACAAGCCTAGCAGCAGTAGCCATACCTAAAAACAATTCTGTGGTTTTAAGGAAGCTTTAAAGGATGCAAAATTATCATTTTAGGCTGAAGTAAATATGGCCGTTGCGGACAATGGGGAATTCCAGGTGCAGATCAGCTAAGAAGATGCTAGGAAAAACGGCTCACCTGTTCCATAACTTCTGGTGCCATCCAGCAAGGTGTGCCCACAAAGGTTTTCCTGACTTTATTTCTGGTAATGTCACCACCGGTGGCCAAAAACGCGCTAACGCCGAAGTCTGAAAAGCGAACAAATGAGACTTTGTTAAGAACACATCCTGAGCAAGCTGCAGGGCCGCCCCCCCTCTCCCCCCATATTCCCAGCCATCTATCAAGTAGCAGACCTCGCAGTTATGCATGAGGAGTTTCCTAATGAAGAATAATCAACAGTTAGCAAAGAGTGCTAGTAGACGAATACTCTGTAGCTGACCATCCAAATACTCGGGAGAGCAAAGCATTCGGGGCTGGCTGGCGGAGAGGAAAATTCCACTTTCCATTACAGCCCACTGGACACATCACAGCCCGCCCTCGCTCTCCTGGCAGACCTGCTGGTGCACAAACCTGCCTCTGACAGTCCTTGCTTTATTTGCATTTGTGTACATACGTAACGAATTACTGAGCTTCGTTAGCGTCTCGCTAATATTTACAGAAAGATTTTCTGAACAAAAGAAGTCAATGCATAAAAATCTCCCAGAGCTTGTAACATTTGAGCGTCACGACAGCATCCTGCAGGGTGGAGGCATCAGTCAGTCCCCTGGTTTGGATCTCCTGTTACCAGAACGTGCTTTGCTTGGTAATTTTCCGTCGCGGAGATGCTCGGTGCTTTAGCAGGACAGGTTCTGAGTACTTACCACGCCTGACCCTCACAGGGGATGCCTTGCAGACACCCACTCTCACCCTGCACAGGGTTCCCTCACTTAAAACGTTTTTCACAAGCTGCAGGATGCTCAAAGATGCATTCACCAGTAATTCTTTCTTTTACAACAAAATCACAAATCATTCTTCTATATGAAACCTATGACACCGATGCTTTCCCAATTAAGACTGATATGGAAAACGAGAGCTGCAAACAGCAGCAGGAGGGCGCAGGGACAGCAATAGGATATAATACGTTTGTTCAAAATAAAGCATTACAAAAGATTTGGCAACCAAGCCACTCAGGAGACTTTCCTTTGAATAAAAACAAAATTAGTCAGGTGACAGGGGAACTAAACACAAACTAAAAGTATTTCCTCCCGATTCGCTCTAAACAACATTGCTTATGCCTTGCAGAATTATGGACCTACAACAGGTCAGTCTCTACAACTCAGTTTTACTCCCTTCCCCCCGTTTCTATTTTTTATTCTTAAAAGCAATCACGATCTTCAATGCTGTTTTTGAGGCTGATGACAGGCTTGGAGGGTGAGTCCGAACTCCAGGGGTTATTTTACGTAACAACAGAACATTATTTTGGTTTGAAAACACAACTCAGCTGCTGACAGTTAACTGCAACTGTCCAGGACTTGCTCAGAGGAGCCGTGGAGTTACACCATGGCTTAAGGATGGCGCACCCTGAGAAATCAGCTGCTACAAAACAGGTCTTTTTCAGATCTGCAAGCAACAGCATCCAAGCGAGAACAGGGCCGAGCTTCCCCCTGCCCCACAGCAGCAGTGCAGCGAGGCCCCTCTCACCGACCTCTCAATATTGAGAAACGAAATTATCCCTCGGAATAATAACACGCCGAGAGCTTCCAGCTCCCCTAGATTAGAGGCTTCCAAGGACACGAACGCAGCACTCACTAAAAAACCAAACATCAATAATTGAAGGTTCGCATTAAAGAACAGAAGGTTTCACTGAAATTGCAGGGCTAAAATCCTACGTTTGCACCAACCGCCTACAATTAGGGTCCAGCTTCTTCCAGATGTGCCTTTCTGTCCCATTCCCTCTTCCTGGGGGCATCCCATATTGCTGCTAGCCTGGAATTTTTAGTGTAGTCTAGATGAATGTCTATTGCTGGCAGCACTGCGATCTATATTTCTCTGGAAACCCACTAGATCTGCTTCCTGCAACAGTGCTTTGGCTTTTCCACGCATGCATCTCATCCCTGCTTTTCTTAGAAACTGAAAGAGCTTCCAGAAAAGCGCGGAGTAAAATTACTTGCACTTTACCCTTTATTATGGAGAGCCTTGCAAGACCTATTGTTCTAAACACAAGAACAATCAGAAGTTATTTTAAAGAAAGATAATACTAATAGGAACTTGTCCAAGTGCCATCAGCACGCTATTGTGATGGGCTCTATTTCAGCTCGTGGACATTATCTTACCTCGACTTTCCATGCACTCACTCTGAGAGTAAAGGAAATGCCACTCAAAGCAAAAGCAGTAAAAACACGCAGCATTCACATTTCACATCAAACACGAGGCCGAGTTTCTGAACTCCAGGCTGGAATTGCGCCCCTACGTTTGCCAGCTGAGGTCTGCAGAAAGCTTAAAAGGAATTAATTCGTATTCCATTACATGGTTGATTTATTCAGTGTTTTCCCAATCAATTCCCCTCATTTGCAGTGGGCTAAAACTGGCACAACCAGCCTGGGCTACCCGGCTGTAAGGAATGACTTTGAAACAGCTTTCCCAAATGTCATCTCACTGACTTTATCCGAGCCCCAGCTATTAAGATAAGAATGCGTTTGCTCTCAGGAAATATCTGGAAAGCAATAAATTAAAATCCTAACCACAAGTTAGGGTTCAGCCCTCACTTCTGAGCAGCTGATACGATCTGCGTCTCCTCCTCTCTCTGCCTAAGCTCCTAAATTACTGGGGGCTGCCCCTGTTACACTTCCCTCCCCAAAGGTTAAACCAGAGCTAGAGCATTGCAAATGAATTTAACCCCAGGGAGTGGAGAAAAGTCATGCAATTCAAGAGGTATGGTAGCTCACAAGTGTTCACATCTGTGCTCTTTGGCAGCTTGTGTTTTACACTGCCTCGCCACGGCGATACCTGAAAAGGACTGCAGCAGCTGCTGGTGCAGGCTTTGCAGGAAATATGGCAAATTTTGCCTTTTGCAGTAGGAACTGCACGTGTTCATAACCCCACTGCCTGCAAAACTCTATGCTGGCAGCAAAGTTTGAAGACGTATGGTATTAGGCAATAATTCCTGCTATTATGGTATCCACTTTGCCAAACCTCAAGTTCTGGCCACTTGAGAAATGCAAAAACCAAAAGGACAATCTCCTCTTACTCCTCGGCGTCACAGAAGACCCAGTCTGAACAAATCACAAGGCACGAATGCTGTGCCAGGACCACATTGCAACACACACCTGGGCTGCTGTGGGTCAGGAAAACAGAATTTTGCACTATCACAAGTTAGATTGTTTGATTCAAATCTAGAAGTCAGCTGATAAAAAGAAGTCAGCCTTGGGCACCTGATATTTTAACATTAACTTAATTCTTAAGTCAACATACCTGTTACTGTACCTAGCTATACCACTAGGGCAAAAAAGACATTGTGCACTAAAGTAACTAGGAGCCAGGACCAAAGCGTATTGAGATCAGAAAGGCTCCTGAGAGCTGGCTGGGTTTGAATCAGACCCTAAAACAGCAATTCCCAACTTCTACGGGTGTAGAACAGCATAAACCCACCCTGACTGCAAACGACTCAGAGCTGTTTTTAAACTCAGACAACCAAGATACTGTGCTTCCTCAAGCAAGAAAAAAAGAAAGCACTCAGAAGACAGCACTAAGCGTTTCTTTCACTGAGCACCTTGCCTCTTGTGCAGTTGCTCGCCATCAAAAATTAGCTGCAGTCATACTGTGTGCTCTTCTGCAAACCTCAGGCTGTTAGAGCGCTGACAGCGAATAAAGCCCGACGAGAAGATGATGAAGGCAGTGGTAAATGGCAATTTTCTGCAGGGAACGTAGCAGGTTGGTAAGACAGCAGAGGAAACAAGATTAGTGAAGAGTAAAAAGCTTATTTTCCTTTGAAGACTACATGGTCATATGGTGCTATTGGATCTGTAAATATAGAATCACAGAATGCTTTGGGTTGGCAGGGACCTCAAAGCCCACCCAGTGCCACCCCCTGCCATGGGCAGGGACCCCTCCCACCAGCCCAGGCTGCCCCCAGCCCCATCCAGACTGGCCTTGGGCACTGCCAGGGATGGGGCAGCCACAGCTCCTCTGGGCAGCCTGCGCCAAGGCCTCAATGCCCTCTGAGTGAAGAATTTCCTCCTAACATCTAATCTAAATCTACCCTCTTTCAGTTTAAAGCCATTCCCCTTTGTCCTATCCCTACACCCCCTGACCAAGAGTCCCTCCCCAGCTCTCCTGCAGCCCCCTTTAGGCCCTGGCAGGCCGCTGTGAGGTCTCCCCGGAGCCTTCTCCTCTCCAGGCTGAACAACCCCAACTCCCTCAGCCTGGCTCCAGAGACAGATATGATGGACAAATATGACTTCTCAAATATGATGGACAGAGGCTTAGCAACTGCATCCACCAGTTCTCTCAGGACCCATGGATGCATCTCATCAGGTCCCATGGACTTGTGCACCTTTGGGTTCCTTAACTGATCTTGAACCTGATCACCCCCTACAGAGATCCTACAACGTCTCTTTCTGCATTCTCCTAGTCCCAGCCTTTGCCTTCTGGGGCCTGGGCTACGTGGCTGGTGCTCTTGCCAGTGAGGACTGAGGCAAAAGAGTCATTAAGTACCTCAGCCTTCTGGTGACCAGGCCTCCCGTTCCCTTCTGGAGAGGGCCCACAACTTCCCTAGTCTTCCTTTTATCACCAAATACCTATAAGAAGCCTCTCTTGTAGCCCTTGATGTCCCTGGCCAGATTTAATTCTGTCAGGGCTTTAGCTTTCCTAACCTGATCCCTGGCTGCTCAGACAACATCTCTGTATTCCTCCCAGGCCACCCATCCTTACTGCCACCCTCTGTGGGCCTCCTTTCCGTGTCTGATTTTGAGCTCCTTGATCATCCCTGCAGGCCTCCTGGTGGTTTTGCCTGACTTCCTTTTGCCATCCCATTGGCATGTGTCGCTCCTGAGCTTGGAAGAGGTGATCCTTGAATATTAACCTGCTTTCTTGGGCCCCTCTTCCCTCCAGGGCTTTGGCCCATGGTACTCTACCAAGCAGAGCCCTGAAGAGGCCCAAGTCTGCTCTCCTCAAGTCCAGGGTGGGGAGCTTGCTGCGAGCCCTCCTCTAAGGGCTCCCCTAAGGGGCTTGTTCTCCCAAATTCTCCTTTGGAAAGGTAGAGCTCTACACTCACACGCATTTCTAATCAACGACAGCTTTATTTTTATATGCGTCACCATCAGTTTAGTCTTCTTGCAATAATAATATCAGGGTACATAAAAGATTAATGAAATCTCTCTACTAAGTAAACGCACAAATCGCTTCTGAAACCGAGCCCCAGCTGCAGGTTAATGAAGATACGCCAATGCTGCACGAAGTAACTCAGGGGTGACGAAGCACATGAAGACGCTGCCCTTGGAGAAGTTCACAAGTGGTTACGTTACTTGGTTGTTGAAACACCTCTTCAGGAAACCCCAATATGACACGCAACATGAAGCATAGGTTACTTCACATCAAGCTGCTGCAGGGGAGGCACCAAAACCCCTCCCCAGCCACTAGGAAAACCCTTTTTTGCCCTTTTTTGAACAGCTGAAGAGGCTCAGAGGTGTGAGTGATGGAGCACTCGCTGGTCGCTCAAGCCAGCCCTGCAAGCAGCACTCCTCTCCCCGAGTTAGATCCGTGCCTTGCCCCTCGCTCAAGCAATTTCATCTCCCGAAGCTGCCATTTCCTAAGACGAAGTGGGGGAATGGCACTGCCTGCATCATCGCGCGATGTTTATGCAGAGCGCTATTTTCGTCCAATGAATTAAGAACAGTCAGGAACACAGCGAACTGGTGACAAGCTGGCATGGATTTGTGGAAAGTTACACAAATTCAGTTACACAAGTTTTGCCTGGCCTTAAGTATCCCCATTTTATAAATAGATAAAGTGAGAGGGCTTAGGCAGCTTGCCCAGTATCAATTAGCGAGTCCCGAACGACTTTGTGAGATCTCCATCTCCTTCAGCCACCAGGCAACGCCGCCCGTACGGGAAATTGCAGGCACGACAAATGCCAGCAAAGGGCCTCTTGGGGCTGGTGTTAATCCCGTCTCGTTTTAAAACCTGTAGGGCCAACAACACAATACCTTCAACAGAAAAATCCCAGGCTTCCAGGAACACGCGCCCTTTTGGCGCGAGCACGCCAGACTTCAGCAGACCCTCGTTTCTTCACTCAGTGACGGAGGAGTATTTGACAGTACCGTTCAACATCCCAGTGACTAAAATCAGAAAGAAGGATTTGCTCTGCACCCAGTCTCAGTAGGACCCTAACATCACGCCTTGGCTGATGTGTGGTTCTCACCGAGTAAGCCTCCTGCACCTTGGCAGAGCTTACCTCTCCCATCCGTCTCAGGCTACCAAGAGCCTGTCACTTCATCTTACGATAATTTACAGGACCTGCACAGCTCAATAAACTCAAGAATATTAAACCTTCCTTACTGTGAGACGAAGCCTCCTGCTTTATGCTGCAGTACTGGAACCGATGCAGTTTATGTCGACAAGAGTGTTTTTACCCATGCAAGCCTTTAGACTCCACGGAGCCAGTAAATGCCAGGGCACAGAGGTTTTATGTTCTGATTAAAAAAAATACAGTAATTGCCATGGAGAGGCTGGAACACAAAAGAACGCAGCTATCTCAATTTACATTGCAACCACCGCCAGCGCGGCCCAGAACAATGGTATCTGGGAAAGAAAGTCCAGCTCTTAAGAAGACAGATTAATTCAGTGAGCAAGGAAACACTCCAAGCTGAGAAAGCAATACGCTCGGAATCGTAACAGGCTCCAAAAAGTTGGTGCCAAGCCACAAGCCCAAACCAGTGCCCTTGGAAAAAAATGAAAAAAGAAGTGATTTAGGATAAGGGACCAGCTTCAGTTCAGGTCTGGGTGGGCAGCGGTATCTGCTAAAGGCAATTTTATGCCCTGGTTCAGTGGATGCACATTTTGAAAAGGAGAGTAGTTAAAAATAGTCATGAATAAAAATACCAAGTCCTAGGAGCCAGGGAGGAGCTTTAAGCTGGGTGTTTGTGCAGGCCATTAGAGGAATTTTTAGAACTCGGACTCTCAGCAAATGCCTCTGAACTCAGAGATTTCTCCTCCACCACATTACCTGCACCAGCCTTAACCTCCTGGCGCTGCTGAAGTGGCTTTCACAGCCAAAGTGCATCCCTCAACTCAGAATTACAAGCAGAACCGGAGAGAAGTCGGGCACACCTTCATCACGTTGCTTTTTCTGCTCAGCCTTAACAGCCTGTATTAGCAAAAGAGGCTTTTAGTTTTCAGGGAGCACAAACAGAATTGTATAATACTGCGGCAAGACTGCAGCCATGAATTGGGTACAGGGAAGGTTCCCAAGTGTGCCTTATGTGAATTAAATCACCGACACGTTGTGGAGGTATAGTCCAGCAGGGGGGTTTCCTCCATCACGGGTCAAGCGGTTTTTATAAACCTTCCTAAAAGAAGCTCTTTTGTTTCAAAGGATTTGCAGTTGGGGATTTGCATTCCTTACATTTGCATTTAGGATGCACATTTCTTCAGAGACCCGAATTGTGTCAAGCAGCAGCAGGCACACAGGAACAGGAGGTTGCAAAGGCCAAACACTAACTGAGAACTTCTCACCGCTACTCTGGTAGCTTCGGGCAGCTTTGATACGGGAACAACAAAAGGGAAAGGATCCATTATAAAGCGCTGAAGTCATTTTTTCCTATTAAACTATTTGCATTTTTTATGTACAACAAACCAGCGCCTTCAAGGGAGGTGCCCCATTTACTCTTAACCTCAGGCTTCATTCCACAGCTGATCAATATTTTTCCCCCTCGTGGTGTAACTTTCCAGCGAAACTTAAACACATTTGTCCCATGGGAATGCAGTGATGTCATCCAGATGATAACTGAGGCAGCCAATTAGCAACCAAATTATTCATAAGACGCATTGATATTGTCAAAGGCAGATGCTTTGATCGTGTTGAAACAAAACTCATTTTATTTGGGCTGGCTTGCTTCCAGCATTTTTTTTCCTCCTCAAAAAAATCCACGAGAATCTTTGCTATTTCATCCGGGGTCAGGAGGAAAGGAAGCTTACGTGTTAGAAATTCCCACAGAAAAAATGTTCACGGTTTGTCCACGTCAGGCTCTTCTCTAGCGTTCAGTCATTCATTTATTTTTGTTTCTTTCAAGTCATCAGCTGCCTTCACAGAAATTAAAGCGCTTCCTGCCGCTGCTGTGAACTTGCTGACCTCGGTGGAGTTTAGTTTTTCTACTTTGTCACAGGAAAGATTACAGAATTACTCCTCATGCATGTTTATGCAGAGCAAAAATTTGTAAAAGGGAACTTTGCACATCTTCCTGGGTTGCTTTCACAGAATATGCAGAGAGAAGGATTTCATCATTTAAGTGTTGCACATACAAGCCACCAGTAGACAGCTCGGTTCAGGGGAATATCTACAAATCCCAAATAAATTAAACCCTTTAAAAATTATTCAGCGGACAAAAATACATGAACAGGCACCTATCACCTTAATAAAAACCTTAATTAAAAGTCGAGCCCTGGCACCCTTGTGGAAGAGAAACACAAGAAGCTTTCTCCTGGGCTGGCTGAAACGCTGGAATAACAGCGCACTGCTCTAATGCAACAGCTATTTACAGCCTCTCCCAGCATATGATCTAGCATTCCGTACAATTACAAACCCTAAATGTTACATCTTGGCCCCATTATGGAAAAACCTTGTAGTGTTTTATTAGTATAAAGCATTTTGGAAGCCACACCCTACCTTCCATCGGCTGCCACATGGGATGAATTATTTACACTTCATTAGAGATGTAACAGCAAGCGTTATGAACCCTGGGAGACTTGCAAAGGGAAACAAAGCAGCTTCAGGTTTTAGACAGAAGCCCTGTATTTTAGGTGTTGGGTCTTTCCATAACAGCGCTTGCTGCCTTCCGCAGAGGAAGAAGAGTTACCCTTAAAAAACTTTCCAGTGCAACGCAGCCTGCCTCCTAGCGGAAAATCCGCGCCCCTCGTACCAAGTCGCAGGTCCAGGCGCAGACACACCAGGGGGTTTCACACCTCTCAGCTCGACAAAACCTCTGTCCGCGGATCCAGCAGCTGAGCTGCTCGCGTGGCTGCTTCCAAGGCGTTCATTTTGCCCCACCAGCCAAAGGATTTAATCATGCTGGCATCCATTATTCCAAAGAACAGTATTTTATGATATCAACATGCAAAACTCTACTTTTTTTTCATTTTATTTAAAAAAACAGCTGTGAGTCTTCTTGAAGCTAACATTTTCATGTAGGTTTCTCTTGCCCGTTAAACCATTTCTTCAGACACACGGCTATGCCCAAAGCTTTTTCAAAGCTATTAGGAAAAAGTTACCTGCAATTTGCACTGAGCCATCTTCTCCAAGAAGAATATTTCCTGCCTTCACGTCCCTGCGGAAAGACAAAGCAACAGTAAGTGGAACTCATTAAATCTTTCCTTCGCCCAACAAAAACGCAATACAACTTTGTTATTTCTCCTGTTTAACGTTGTGCTGCATTAGCACCTCTCGCTTCTAATCGCGCAGAAACAGGAGGCACTTAGCACCAGCTGTAACTGCAGCAGCCATTAAGTGGTATCTGTGATATTTATAGCTAGGAGCATTTTAAGTGCTATGGATACAAAGAAACTGGAAAATACTTACCAGAAAGTTCCCTAACACAAAAAAAAAAAAATCCAACAAACCAAGAAGAGTGGTTTGCCCCAGGTTCTCAATTTAGCTATTTTTATGAAAGCAGCACCTAGGACTGGCCTTATACAAGGCAGTCCAGGCCAAGCGAAGCAGCTTTATACCTTTATCACTTGCACGGCCTCTAACCTTGCACCCAAAGCACGCAGAGCCAGTGTGGACACATGTATTGCCACAAGGATGTGAGCAAAGCACCTGCCTGGGGAACAGATGCAGCAGCAAAGTAACATTTCACCACACACCTCACATTAATCTGCACGGAAGAGAAGGAGGGAAAAAGATGGAAAAAAAAAAAAAAAAGCACATTCTCCCCCCACCTCCTTCTGCAAATATTCCAAATGCTTGCACAGAAGAAGGCAGAAGTTATTTTTCTCTCCTCCCTCGTGCACCATGAGAGCAGAACTGGCACGATGGGCTGGCCGATGCATCCCGGCCGGGCCCCGGAGGTCTCCTCCTTCCTGGCTTCTGAGGATGCCTGGGCTGCTGCCAGGGTAATTTTCAACACATCCTCTCCAACATTTGCGCCTGCTAGGTTCCTCCCAACATCCAGTGGAAGATATTGGCATGGCCAGAGTCCCCCCCAGCATGGAGCGGAACAAAAGGGAATAAAAATTCTCTCCGTAAGGGCCAGTGAAGATGGTTTTAACAGCAAAGCAGCGCTGCGAGCAGACTCCAGTCTTCAAAGCAGCGTTTCAAGTCCTGCCAAACGCACACCTCCTGCTAGCAGTGACCATCCTAGGGGCCTAATCCGTGGCTGAGGTGCTAGTGTAAAAGTAGAGGAAAAATACTTGCTTTAATGATCAAGAAAATGTAGATAGAGACGCATGGAAACACGGAGGTTATATGGGGAGCCAGCCTCACGGAGCTGATTTAAAAGCAGAACGGGATACAAAGCAGTAAGGAGCTGTGAGAACGACACGGGAATAACCAAACCTAAAAGAAATCCCTGCAGGTCAACTCGAGACCCGCCCATTTTCCACTGGCTGAACGCACGAACGTTGCATTAATGCACGAACGACGTGCATTAAGGGGTGAGCCGGGTTTCCTGCCAAGCAGCATTATTGCGTTCTCCTCCCACAGCTAAGAGTTTTGGGCATGGCAGACAAGCAGGCGGCAGCACAGCAGCACATCGAGACCCTCAGGTACTCGGAAAGGACCTGAAGGGACTAAATACAGCATTAAAGATGCAGCTATGCTGTCCCCTGTAGCATCTGGTGGCCAACCCCGATACAGTCGGAGCTGTAGAGAGTTAATTTCCATTTTAATTGCGAGTTACAAACCTGACTGTCCTCTGCTCTCCCCCAACGCCTTCACGGTCTGTAACAGTGAGGGAATGGAAGGGCTCCCTGCCAGTATTTAGGCAGAAGATGCTTTTGGGATGCAGCCCCCCGAGCGTGCGGATCCTCCACGGAAGAGGGACGCCCAAATTCGCCGCTTCCTAGGCGAGGATCTGGCTGAGGCAGCGCACAACGCGCTTGGCACCAAAGCCGACAGCCCTCCCCTCCCAGCGGCACTAAATCAGAGGGAGAAGAGGGCGTTCGGGAAGCTCTCCAGCCCTACTAGAAACGTTTACCCAGGCAGTCAGGTCTCCTGCAATAGCCAAGGTGCTCGAGGCCCTTTCAGAGCTGTGGGGCAGAGGAACGGCGGGCACGGGTGCTGCAGGGCGAAGTTATCGCTCCTCTTCCTGAAGATGGATGCGAAGTAGCACGGATTTGGTCTTCCAACCACACTGCAAAGCAGCCCAGGACACCGCAGAGCTGTGCAGGATGGCACAGCTTGTCAGAACATCCCCGCCTGCTCAAGCAGAGCTCGCTCAGTATGGAAGGAAACCTTTAAGCACAACTCCAGGATGAAGCCTCCACCCTTGCGCGCTTCGGAGCCCCAGGAAAACTCAGGCAGGTTTCAGTGACACAGCGACAGCAGCCACAAAAGCGGCACACGTTCAACACCACCAGACTGTCCTACCCTAACAGAGCGAGCTGGGCAAGTTTGGGGTGTGAGAAGTAGTGAAACAATACTTCAGACTGAATCCTGCTGAAACAAAAAGGGTCTCCAGTCCCTTAACCCTCTCGGATGCAGGGGCTTGTTTCCTTTTTAATTTCAGCTTGGATCACTTACAATTTAGATAGTTTCTTGTTGGAAACAAAAATCAATAAATATGGTGCTTCGAGATGATTCAAAAACTTAAAACAAGCGCTGTGATAAGAAATCTGCTAGGCCAACAACAGCCACTGCCAAAATCCACACTGAAGAACTAAACACCAGCTTGATGGGGCATTTCTTCCGGGTGAGCAACCCCCTAAACACACTCTTACTCACCCTAGAGTGGCACATTCCTCCCCTGAGCACCAAAACGGATTGGTGGCAAGCACCCTGGGGACACTGCTTGGGTTTTGGAGTTACTGTAACACAGGAGCAGCTCCCAGCCTCGCCATTCCTCATCCCGGTGTACCAGCAGCAAGACGGCTGGCTGAGCACAAATCCCTTTATTTAGCTTACACTGGCATTACCTGCAGCAGCTACAAATTAGGCACCTTAAAACCATCCTTAAGACAAATTAATTAGATTTAAAGCAACGGGGCGGGGAGAGGGAATAGTGGTTTCCTGTTTCTTCTCTCCGGGAGATGCTCAGAAACTCGCCTGATGAATGGCGAGAAGTTTGTCACGCCGGGACACGGTTACTGCCAAGTCCAGGAGTTTGAAGGCACTTCCCACTAGCGTGGTAGTGACCCTGTCCTGGGCTGATAGGCTCGGAGTAAACCGCGTGCCTCTGGCATAATTACCGTACTGGAAGCAGCTTCAGGCTGCAGTGTAAACACTAATTATATCACATTTTAGATGAAGTTACAGAAGGCTGGAGTAAATGCTTCCTTGTCAGCAGCTTAACAAGTGCCGCCATCATTCGGGACGTTCCCGCTCCGTTGTTGTCGCCTTCCTCTCTTCCTAACGCCTCCAGGAGCCTTTCCCCAAAATCCTGATGATGTTTTTATTTACCTTGCACTTCACACCACACAGGGAAGAGGGGTTTGGATTCCCTCCAGCGCAAATCTGGATTCTCCACATCAGCCTTGCAAGGTTTCTCACCGGGGCAGAAACGCCTCCTCGTTTGCATTCTGAACTGGTTTGGCTTCCCAGCGCTACGGTTTCAGTTGCATCACCTTAATACCTCCGGGCTGGGGCTGGGCCACAGGCATTAGATGCTATATAAACAAAATTGATCCCTGATCCAGCAAAATCGGCATCCAGCTACAAGAGACCTGGAAGGCAATGCGGTGATGCTCTCCAGTTGCAAGTGTAGCGCTTCCACGCAACCCTCATTTCATTTTTCAATAGGCAGGAGAAAAAATTAGGTTGGAAACCATATCCTAATGGGCTCGTTCCCACTACGAAAAGCCCACTCAAGTATTTCAAATCCTTAGTGATCAGCTCTGCCGTCAGCCCTTGGCACTGTCACGGTGTTGTCACTGCAGGGACAACACTAGGGTTAAAGCCAGACTTGCTGCTCCAAAATGGAGCATGACATTTCCAGCAGCCAGCTGCGAGCCTGCAGCTCCAGCGTACACAACACAACCCCGTACTACAGACTTCGAAGAAGTGGCATTTGCCAGCAAAGCAATGAAGCATGTCAAGTTATTGCTTTTTGAATAGCCCTCTTAATATTGTTTGGAGATCAAAAAGGGTTCACTTGGCTTGTGCTCAGAAGTCTACTTCAAGAGCACCAACTGTGACAATTTAAGGCCGCTGAAAATGCAATGTGTGTAAGTGACCTGAGCAAAGCGTGGCATCCCAGGACTCCTGCAGCCCAGCACCAAGAAGAAAACTGCAAAGGGAGGAGGAAAATGTAGAAAAGCCCTGTTTATCGCGCCTTATTGTGCCTTCTCTTCTAACCTGCTTGTATGTGCCTTTAGGATGCGGTGCTGGCTGTCAGCGCGGCCGTGAGTCACCTGCCCATTAGATGCAATTTACATCAACCGCACCAATAAATTTTCATGGGCTGAACTCTGTAGCGCATAATTTGGCACGAAGGAGGAGAGGCTGGTCCTGCCAAGTTTCATTTAAAAAAAAAAAAAAAGAAGGCGCAAGACAGAAGAATTACTATTTTGTGTTAACGGTAATGAGCAACTCGGTATTTATTATGAATGCAACCGACGGCTGCAGTCAACATTATTCCGAGTAATTTGCAAAACGCTTCCAGGACAGGCTCTCTACTTTGTTAAATACAAAGCAATTTGTGGCGTTATACACCAGACGAGCACCGTTCTCTCTCCACGATCAAACACCTTACTCGTTTCTATGCTGTTACCTATGTTACCTCTTCCCCTTGCCTTACAAGCCAGGATATAAACAGTTACAGAAGGCGCGTTATCACTCGAGACAGCGCTGCAAAATGGCAACGAGGCTTGGCACGGTCGAGGGCACAGCGGTACTTTTATGCTCCCAAAAGCCAGCACGTTCAGCACCGCGCAGGAGACATTTGAGACAAGTGTGTTAGAAGCGGTGGAAGTCAGAGCACTCCCATTCTGGGTCAGAAAAGCCACGCACGCTAATATTTCCCTGCCCCAGAGGTGAGCCTGCAGTACTAAACTTCCAGGTGAGATGCAATTACTGACCCGCGCAGTGCGGTACCGAGCTCCGCAGGGGTGGATTCGGGAAGATATCCCAAAGCCAGAGGGCTTCCAGCAGCACAGAGCGGGCAGAGCAGCATCCTGCTCCTCCCTGCACCCACCTGCACCAGCGGGGAGGCCGAGAGCTCGAGTCGTTCCTGCTCATCTGGACTCTGGGACATGCAACGGCAGCCAGGCTGCTAGGAACTACAGCAGGGACCAGCCCGGCGTTGCTCAGGATTGGGAAAGCACCGACGCTGCTCCCGCTCGCTTCTCTGAACTGCTGCTGGGCCAGGGGGAAAGATCAGGGCTTCAAGGCAGGAGCTAGATGCTGGCCACATAGGGAAACCCACAATTTACTTGGAGTCTCATACACATTAGAAATATTTTTAAAGCCTCAAATTTGCATTGGTAAGAAGAGTTTTCCCCTCCAATGCTGCAGAAGTGGACTGCTGCTTGAAATCCAAGGTTTGGGGTCCAAGGAACCGTGACTCAGAAGCCTGATTCACTTGAGGTTAAGTCACTACTTCGGCTCAGACAATGGAGAGCACAGCAAAGCAAGCTGCTGGAGATGTTACTGAAATTTGTGCTGTCATCTCGGCGAGCTGAATAGCTCCAAGGACTTGCGAGATGCTGAGGCAGTAAAGAAAACGTTGAGCTAAGTCAGCACGAGGCTGACAAAGGCAGACAGCGTGGGGTGAAGAGTGCCACATCACTTACTGCCTCGCTGTGTCAAACACTCGCCGTTATCACAGCGTCTGCAACTCTCCTTTATCTCAAAGAATTATGTCCAGCTTACGCCTCTTGCTCCTGTGCCAACTTTGATGGTTTTCCTTCTCTTCCCACGTGTTTACAAGCCTAAAGAGAGGTGTGGTGCAGTGACAGATCCTGTCTGCCTCGGTCTTTGCCTCCCACTGCCGTGCCTGAAGCCCAGCATCAGCATTCAAACTCAACCACTCCTCAGTGCAGGGGCAGAAAACTAACCTTAAAAAGTGTTTCTGGACAGATCGGCTCCTTCAGACAGATAAAGGAATGGTGCAAGCACTACACCTTGCCCTGCCACCAAGTACTGAGATGATCTAATCACACAAACCTTCACAGCCCTGCTTCTTCCTCCCATGCAAGAGGAGGATGTTTCACGAGCTTGCCCCGGTGCACATCGCTGTTTAGCGGCATCACACAAGCGCGTGCACGCACCCGTCGGCTTCTGGCAAGGATGGCCCAGCAGCAAGGGCTGCCGACAGGGCTCAGCCCCTCAGCAGTCACTACAAGAGAAGTTCCAGCTATAACTTCGTACTTCACTTCTTCAGGTTTCCTTTATTCAGTCAAAACTTCAGTTTTTTTCCCCGTGTCCCCCCCCCAAAGGAAAGGACCCCCCCCACCCAGCAGGCTTTAAAACCAAGTTCTCCTGTCACCGAACGGCTGCTGAAATTGTACAGGGGATTTCTTCCACAAATTCATCTACTCAGCCCTTCCATTTCCTGAGCCGACTTCCTCTGGAAGGACGGCAGCGGGGATGAGGCACAAAGCTCCTTTAACAGCTGCTGCATGAAAATCAAGCTGGGGAGTCACAAGATCTGCCTCCCTCCCCTGGAGGCCCGGATATTTCTGGGAGGCCCTGCTTTAGGCACTGGTAGCGGAGGAAAACGCTCAAGTGATAGCCTGGTCTTATTTGAGTGTTTCATGGCACGTCACTGAACGTGTGAGTAGGTGGGGACGCTTTGTGTGGCAATGCCAGGGGTGCACAACACCGTGCTGTGGTAATGCTCTAAAAAGTGGTCCTAAAGTGCACAGAAATGTTCGGGATTTCCCCCAAACTACCAGGCAGATTGCCCCAGTTTGTGACGGAGCAGGGAGGCGAAGAAAGAAGAAAGCCAGTGATCAATGTGTCTCCCTGCTTTCTCCCTGTCATGACAGAGATCATAGGATCACAGAATATCCCGAGTTGGAAGGGACCCACAAGGATCATCGAGTCCAACTCCTGGCACCACACGGGTCTACCCAAAAATTCAGACCACGTGACTAAGAGCACAGTCCCAGTGTTTCTTAACCTCCGACAGGCTTGGTGCTGTGACTACCTCCCTGGGGAGCCTGTCCCAGTGTGTGACAACCCTCTCAGTGAAGAACCTCTTCCTGATCTCCATCCCAAACCTCCCCTGTCACAGCTTGACCCCATTCCCTCGGGTCGTATCGCTGGTCACTAAAGAGAGTATATCGGTGCCTGTCCCTCCACTCCCCCTCGTGAGGAAGCTGCAGGCTGCCATGAGGCCTCCCCCCTCAGCCTCCTCTTCTCCAGGCTGAACAGGTCCAGTGACCTCAGCCCGCTCCTCACACGTCTTCCCCTCTAGGCCCTTCACCATCTTGTAGCCCTCCTCTGGACACTCTCCAACAGTTTCAGGTCCTTTTCGTACTGAGGTGCCCAGAACTGCACACAGTGCTTGAGGTGAGGCCGCACCAGCGCAGAGCAGAGCGGGAAGATCAAAGTTCCCTCCAAGAAACACCATCACCTCAGATCGAATCAGGCTGAAGATTTTAACATAAGGCAGCTTAAAAAAGGTCTCGGTTTGCACAGGGCAACAAGCAGCCCCGCCATGGAGAAGCAGGGTGTGTATCTACACACACACGAAGCCCAGCGCCATCCGGCTCTACGAGGCCACCACCCCGAGCTCCTGCTTGGCAGCATCGGTACGCGATGGAGAAGGGAGAAATTCGAGAAATTCGAGACGCCCAGGGCTGACAGGAGACTTGCCACTTTGACTTTCTGCTCCAAAACCCAGAATAAGACGATTTTAGGTCATGCCGGCATTCTAAGGGGAAAGATCTCCTTATTTCATCCCGCTTATTGCATAAAGTGGAGAAGGCAGTTAAAATTGGGTGAGTTTCCATTGTAAAGTCACCTTTTAATAGGATGAGTCCTCTTGGCACTCCCAGTCTATCTCAGCGATGCTTTCCTCACTTCCACAAAACGATGGATTTCTCTCCAGCAGTTCCCTGTTTGTTGTCCTAAATGTGGGGGGGTTTGTCTTGAATGCGTTTGAAAGCATTAAGCTTTATTTTTTGAAGTCTTATAAGGACTCTGCAAGATGGGACGTGATTTGATTCAGTAAATGTTTAAAGTTAAAATTTTATGAGGCTGCACCAGAAATTGGAGCGTGCTTAATGTTACCACACAAACTCGGTAAATTAAGTATTTCTTATGCTTTAGCATAAGACATGAATGAGAACACTGTAGTAGCCTGAATAAATGCTTAAGGCTTCTCCCCGTATGCAGCTTTTGGGATCTCTGAAGGCCAGGGAAGCTGCTGCATTACACAGGGGACAATGTTCAAAGCCAACTTTTTGAAGCATGCTACTCACTTGACACATGGATGAACATCAGTGATTTAAACAACTTCCCTACTGCTCGAGAGACGCTGCAGGAGCCCGTACCGGGTCACCTACTCCCAACAACCCAATAACCTGATAAAAGCAGAGACAGGAGACGTTGCAAACAGGGTGGCTGTGAGTAAACGGGAATGGCGTTGGGGTTCTGCAAAGGCAAAAGGTAAGCAAGTGTGACATTTTCACCTGATATAACTAACGCTGCAGACAGGAATGAAGATTACCACCCCTGAACCACGTCCAACCCAAACACTCCCGACAGCTCAGGAACCGCTGGAAACCACACTAGTTTAGTGTGCAGCTCGGGCAGGGATCACTGACCCAAACCTGCAAGTGCTGCTGGACCTTTCAGAGCTCGCCCCGCTCTGTCTCCTGCTCCTTACCTTCCCAAAACCAGAGAACAACTCAAGCTGGAAGAGACTCACAAGGAGCATCAAGTCCAGCTCCTGAACTCTCTGCACATAACTTCTTATCTTCATGGAACAAAGGGGAGAGAAAACCTAAACTCTGTTTAACACAGCTCCTAACAGTTGTACGGAAAAGTTTGTGTGTGTTGGTGGTTTTTTTTTAGACTAAATCAAAATGATTTTGACAGGGCATGCAGAGACAAAGCCCAGAGGCAGTACCTGGGTCTGGGGTGAGTGACATGGGGACATCGCAGCAGAACGGGGTCATGCAGCAAGTGCCCATCTTTTGGTGTCCCCGTGGAAGCAGGCACGGGCACCCTCAAACCATGCAGGGCTGGGGCGCTGCCGCCAGCCTGGAGCCGCAGCAGGGCCCTGCAGCCTCCCCTGCTTTCATCAGGAAATCCACGTTTACCCCAGGAACTCTGATCGCCGGTTTTTAGGCTTCAGGGCTGAGATAGTTTTCCTTGAAGCAGATAGAGGCAGTCTCCACGGGAGCTATTGTTTCTGGCCGTCTGCAGATTCGGGATTTACATCTGGTTCTCATTTTCTCGTTGCAACCACAGGGATTTTTTTCTTTATTTTTTTTTTTAGACAATGAATTTCTGGATGATGCAGTGGAAGAAACAGCCACCAGGAGAGCACACTGGTTTGCCAAACCACCACAATACGCCCCAGTCCGACTGCGGTGCACACAGCGGGGAGATTCAGTGGTCTTTGTGCTCTCAGCACTGCCCAGCAAGGTGTTTATTTGGGGGAGAAAAACACTGAGTACAATCCAGAGCAGCATTTCTTCTGCTTTCCCACCGAGGTGCCCAAAGGCACAAGAATAACATTTCCATTGCTCTGGCTACTCAACAGTTTATAAATTAAAGCTGCAAAACTTTTATTAACAACCACCTCTAAAAGTTACTTCTGTCCATCCTTTATTTTCAGGGAGAAGAGACCAAAGCACACTCCCCTGAATATAAAATTATTGCAAAATACCGGTCTGGAGTCCGAACCTTCATTCCCCTCCCTTTCCCCAGCACTTCTCTGCCTCGGGGGACACAATATTATTCCCATACCTCCGAGGTGCCAAGTTTCTGTAGGAGAAGACAGCCTCCGTGAATTGTATCAGGGCAATCCCCTTCCCACGGCTGAACAAGAGCTAGTTTCCAAATTACTGCTGTCCTGCCTTAAAAAAAAAAATCAGCCTGGCAATTAGAGGCGAAATGTTCCACGTCCCGTTATCCCCCAGCCTTTCCTTTCCAAATTTCACTGCCGAAACGCACTCCCTAACATAAGATTACAGCCCGGGTTGGAGGGGGGCTGTGAAGTTTTCTTACGGCTTCGCTACAGAAACAAAGAGCTGCAGTACTTGAGTCGTCAAAATAATCCGAGGCACACTGAAATCCAGTTCTACCGCAGGATCTGCCAGCACAACGACCGGCGCATTAATCAGCTACGTGAAAATGGAGCTTGAATCCTGCAGGACAGTTGAGGTCTGCCAAAAAATATCTATCAGCTCCTTCGTCTTACGTTAAACTCTCTCTCCTGGAGGAGCGTTCCTGCAAAACCCCATACACACGCAGCCTGGCAGTGCAGATGGGTGGATGCTGACACACCAACGCTTTTTTTTTTCAGGAACTCTCCCAATACAGGTAGGAGAAAAAAACAACGAGGTCTTGATCCCGTGCCAAAGCAGTCCTAAGCCGATACATCTGCCATAACGACACATCAAGAATATTATTTCCAGGGTCTCTTCAAAGCTACATCCCAACAGCTGCCACAGCACCCTGCTGTCCCCGTGCTCACAAAACTGATTTAAAAGAATAAATAAATAAAAATAAAAAGCAGTTCCACACCGGAGCACAAACTGGTCTAACTTAGCATATCAAACAGGCTGTTGCACCTCTCTCCCCCCCCCAGAAGTATAGCAGAGAAAAAATTAATAGCTGGATCACCGCCTTGCCAGTATTTCGAGTGCATGCAACCCTAAAGGACTTCCTCAGCTTTTTTGTTTTTACAGAAAAACAAGCATAACGTCCATTAAGCTGCAAGAGGAGAACCTGACAATATACAACCATTCCAGCAATATATCATTGCACGTGGACTGAACTATTCAGTTACACAATGGCTAATCACGGGCAGAAGATAAGCTCAGAGATAAAAATAGGGAGAAAGACACGGAGGCCTTGCAGCAGTTAATCGGCGTGATATGTCTGTCAGCTGGCCATAAAGAGCAGCACTTGGAAAAGCTTTGAACTTCCCTCTGACAAGCCCCTTGAACCAATAAAACCCCCCGGGGTTGCTTTTGCTTTTTTATTTTCAAGTCATTCATTAAACCGCTGGGTACCTGCTGACCCCAAATACGCGGAGGAACCCGAGCCCGAGCGGGGAGAGGCTCGACGTGCCCTGCGTGTCACCTGCTGCAGGCACCCCAGCGAGATCTGCCTGGCACAGTGTCACAGGTCCCGGGGGACTTCACAAAACGTGCCCAAGCAGGGTCTGTCCTGCAGGACGGCTTCACACGGAGCTTTCAGAGTGGTTAACCCGTTAACAGGGTCACTGGGGTTTCAAACTGTCCTTGGGATCGCCGGGCGACACAAAATCACAATGGGGCTGTAGCAGCTGGCACAGGGACGGAGCTGCCAGCCCGGAGATAGGGGAGGCAGTGCTGATCTGAGGGAGTGATGGGGATCGTTTGTACTTGTTACCTGGTTCATGAAAATAAAACCTATTCCGCTTTCTCCTCTGTCTTTTCCATAAGGCCTCCTGCTGTTCCTTTCACCCCTTGCACGATGAAAGCAAAAAAATATCGCTTTGGAGACACGCGCTGAACGGCAGCTATTCAGGGCTCAGCCTCACTCCGGCTGTTAATTAGGAAAGCAAACAAAAAATTATAATTTAAGCTTTCACTACATATTTGGCTTTCTGATCTCCTCTAGAAAATACCGTCCAACTGCCCTCCCGTCCAAGGCAGGAGATTTACACTTCCACACGAAGCCAGCTCCCCAGACCCTAATTGGAAGTGGCATTAAGTTCAAGACGAGCTTAGGCCGGGTAAGATTCAGCAGCAGCAGTTTCATTAAGCCGGTTTTCCACGTGTTCACTTAATTTACCCATTTAACATGATACAGAATTCAGAAGTATTGAGACCTCCACCATCAGATACATGTTTTCTGGCCTGACAGATGATTTAGAGCAGCAACAAGCTGTCCCCACTTCAGGTCAACACTTGGGTTCAGACATTAAATATCCCGACACTAAATATCCCAGCCGAACTCTGTGCTTCGCTGGACTGCTGCTCGCTTTGGGTTCGTTGAGCCCTGCTTAAAGGAAGCCCTTCGGTTCTGCCCCTTCCCAGCTGACCTCGTTTCGGCCCAAGGTGTGCTGCAAACACCCGGTCCTGCAGCTCAGCCATCCCCTGGTGCAGTTTCCTTGAGAGACAGAAACTCTGAGCTGCCCCAGGGGACCAAAGTTCAGTTATTTTAAACACTTCCCCCCAAGAGCATCTCTGGCAAGACCGCGAGGCGTCCACCTGCGTTCCCCATCAGGCAGGACCAGTATTATGACCCCTCGAGTTAAGCGAAATGGGAAAAACATACAGAGATCCATGTGCGGTGCAGATGGGACCTCTCCTCGTGCAGCTTTAAATTGTGTTTATCCCGGTGCTGTATACACATCTGGATAAAATGCAAGCCAGCACGATTAACTCCATTAAGGAAACGTGTTTCCTCCCTCAAAGGCACGTGAGCTTGCCTTGTGCCAACGACCAGGAACCCATCCTTCGCATCACAGGCAGGAAGCCCCCACACAACTTCCTTTCCATGCCTTAAGCATTAGCACTTCTCCTGGTTTCTCTGCATAAAGAAGTTCCCCAGATCACTGCGCTCCCTCACGAAGCGGTAATCTGAACGCTTTTTCTGATAAAACACCCTACAAGTACCTGTACGGGCCGCCCTCAATAAATATGTCAAAGTAGGTGATGCACAACAGCAGCCTTAAGCTGCACCAGGGACATGGCTCCCACAGCTGCGGTGATTTCTGTCCTAAATAAGAGCAAAATGCTTCGACAAGCGGGACAAGAGCAGTCAGAGCAAGCTGGATTCAGTCCGCTGCAGAATGATTCAGTATGAATCACATTTTCTTCGGAGCAAGCAGTTTGAACTTCGTGAGCATCTCGGTTTTGGTGAGTGCAGGAAGGAAAAAACCACGAATATGCTTTGTACAATCCTCACCACAATCACTAGTTCCGCTGTTCCACTACAGCAAGGCACGCAGAGAAACACCTCTCCTCCAACACAGAGATCACCATGCGACATCTTCACAAAAAATTAAGGTTTAACACGTTCCTGCTGCTTTAACATACATATATTTCAGTTTCGTGAGACAAGATGAGCCAAGCAAATCAAGTGGAAATCACACATGAACAGGGTTTTGCCAATCACTCGTGCAAGGGTAAGAAATGACCACGTGCTCAGCAAGCAAGTTGGTCTATTATGTTTGCTTCCTAGGCTGCCCGAAGTCATTTTCTTGAAAACACAGCTAAAACAGCTGCGAAGTCAAACCTGCCTTCAGTGGAGACAACCAGCCTTCTTAAATCAGAGCTTTAATGGAGACTGGAAGCTGAAATCTGAGATTTCTTTCAGGGAGAAGAATGATCCCAAAATTGTTTCCAACCTTCTGGTTCTTTTTAAGCCCAAACAATCTACAAAGACCAGTCGGTTTGACCAAAACTATGAAATAAATGCTGCTTGGCTTTTCTAATTAAAAATTTTGGCGAAAAAAAAGTCACCTCTTCTTGTGCAGCTCTCGCAAGAGGACTGAAACTTATTCCAGCACAGCAGCAGCAGTGCTTATCATGGCATTGTACCAGAAGATGACCAAGCTCAGAGAATTCCCAGGGAAGAAGAGGCTGTTGTTCCCAGCAGCAGCCCGGGGCTGGGATGATGTATGTTACCCACAAGCTGTATGTTCTATTTTCAGTGCATACTTAGGATTGCATTTTTTTTTTATTATTTTTTAACGGCAGAACGTACTGACTTAGTATCCTCTCTTTCTAAAGCACGCCACACCTTGAAACACCAGGGGACAGGAAAACATGCTTTAAAAATACCTCCCAAATGACAGACAAGTACAGAAACCCGCGTTGCAGCAATCCATCAAATCCCAGGCCATTAGTTAACGGGCTTTTACCTACAGAATAAGTTTTTCACTTCTGTTTCCACCTCCTCGAAATGAAATTACCCAGATTTAAATTTTGTCATGTTGACAAAACAGGCTAGCCTGCAGCTAGCCTTAAAAAAGAACCAGGCTTGAAGGGCTCCTTATTGAATTGCCCAACATTTCTTACGCAGTACTCTTAGTGATTTGTAGCACTGCAAGAAGCAAAAGCAGCTGAAGTTTTACCAGCTCTAACAACTACTCATTGTAGCTGGATCTTGACCCGTGAAAAGAGTTCTTCTATACAAGAACTTTAGATATCTTGAAGTTCACCCAAACTTACCCTGGTCATGGCTTTCCTAAAGAAGCAGCTACTGTGCAGAAATTCAAGTCCTGAGTTTCAGCAAAGCTCCCATCTTTATTTTCCACTTTCCATACCCTAACAGCAGGTTGGGTGGTGAGAGTGCACGTGCTCAGCTGCTCTGTTTCAGTGACACTCGTTTCAGAACAAAGATGAGAAATGTAAAATACCTGTGGATTTGCCCGTTTTTATGCAGGTAGTCCAGCCCCTCCAGCACCTCCTTGAGGATTGTGGCTATACAGGGTTCATCCAGGACACCGGTCTTGTGTTCTCCTTTGGCCACAATGTGCTTTATAATATCCAAAACGGAGCCTAGAGAAAATAGTTAAACACGTTAGCGTGATCTAGAAGAACTGATTTGCAGCTCGGTGTACTTTATAAGCACTTAGTACCCAAGTTCTTGGAATTTATTGGGAGGGGAAGCAGCAATGGTGAGGACCAGTCCGTAGCTGCAGCATTTCCTGCAGGAAAGCAGAGGCAGCAACGCAAGCCTTATGCTCATGAGCCTTAAAGAAGAGCAGATCCTCACGGTGGGCTGTAAACACCCTGCGACCACAAGTGCCTGAGAGGTTCTTTGAACAAGCCAAAACGTAAAGTGTACACACACAGACCTCTTGGAAGGGCTTTAAGTAGATACTGATGCTACAGCTGTTTTAGTACTGGAGAAGCAGGAGGGGGAAATGGAAAAAGCAGGGGGCTGCCAGGACTCACAAGCAGAAGGCAACAAGCTTGATAAAATTAGACTCTTTCTGAGCTCTCATAAACTCAATGCAGAGGAACAGCAAGAAAAAATTAGTATGTTAAGGGACGGCACTGCCCTAAGAAAAAAAAGTGGAAATAATTATACAGAGAACAAACGGGACTGAATTCTGACAGTGAGTCACTTCTTCGCTGCAGACAAAACTGGGATAGCTTGGACCCTTCCCTAGAAACATCAGCCTTTAGTTTTTCTCCCAGCCGTGGTGTGAATTACATCACCTTGCATGACAACCCACACTTGATAGAGTAAACTACCTCCCGGAGCTGCAGCCAGGAACAAATGGAATCAATGACCAGGAACAGGTCTCTTGTGCCAGGTCCCATTTTCATGATATATTGGGTACTGGGTTCTTTGAGAAGATCATCTTCAGTCTAGATGCACACGCAGAGCTTGATTTTATTGCTCCTACCGCTCCAGCACAGGATGTCTCAGTTTGTTTGCCAGGCGTGTGCTAGTTAGCACCTTCAGACTTGAGTTTATATGGGTTCATCACTGGGTAGCCAAGTACTGGGATTTTTAAAGATACGGGCACAAAGTAATGTTAGCAGTACCAACAAGTTCTTAAAGAATGAGAAAGGCAGGCATGACTGCAAAGCACAAACGCAGTCTTGATTGTCTTTGAAAGGAAACACAACGCTTCTGTATCTGAAGCACAGCAAACGCTGAGAAACTTGGTCACATGAATTTGGTTAATGCGGAGATTACAAGTTCCACCTTGTAAATTCTTGAAGCAAACTGAAAAATACAATGGGATTTTTTTTTTGTCCTTTTCATCCTTTAAGGTTCAGCTAGGCATTAAACCCTATTGCTCCTAAAATTTATTTTATTAACTATCCTATGAATCGCTAGGCCAGAATAATCATGCAGATAGGTTTTCAGTTAACAAAATATTTTACTTTTGGATTCTCATGTAAGAGCAAAAAGACTACAGGGTTGGAATCTGCACCACGTGGAAAGGCTTACTCTGCAGATAGAACTGCAGAGGAAACAATGACACGGGTGCACGGGGTCCCCAGGTTTGTGGGAAATGATGTGTTTGGGGTTATCCACCAGCTCTCCGCAGCCAGGGGAGCCACCACGTTCCTGCTCTGCCCAGCTGCACACTTTCCATCTTCTCCAGCCCACCGTAGCTGGTGCTCACATACTACGACATCCAAACCAACTGAAAACTGCACTGAGAAGGGGGAAAAGAAAAATTAAATGCTCTGTTTGGTTGGTAGTGAGCATAATCCTTGAAGAGATGAGCGTCAGAGCCAACAGAACGGAAAAGGAGGGTAAGAAGAAGGGAGAACACATCTGGGAGCAGGGGAGGATGCTGGTAGCTCTCGCGTGTCAGCAGTGAAGCCGCTCTGATCGCCGGCTGCTCCCCTGAATGGCACCTCCGGCTTCCTCATCCCCCAAAAAACTTCCCTTGGCTGACGACATTTGCAAAAGACATGACCTGAGCACACACTAACAAAACAGAAAATAAATAAATAAAATAGAGAAGTCTAGTTGCACAACATCCCCCCAACATTTCATGCAAGAATACCCTTCTTCGCCTTCCTTTACCCTGTCTAAGCACAGAACCACTCCTCTTCAGATAGTTTTGACTCGGGTCTTAATCAGCCGAAGGCTCAGGTGGGAGCCAGATTTCCTCTCCTGGAGGAGCCTGTAACACCCCCCAAGTCAGGGCACATGCTCCTTCACTGAAATCTCACATTTTAGGTTCTGCTGGCTAAGAAAAGGACTCTCCTGGACAGTGTGGGGACTCACCTGGGATTCAGCCTCCCACGTATCCCTATTTTAGAAGTACATGCTTGCAAGCCCTGATGCTCTTATTTTGGACACGACTTTTTGTGACACCTACGAAAAAACCACCCAAACCCCTCCTCTTCCACTGTTCAGGTTTCCCCTCTGAAATGTGCCTTTATCTGGGGAACAAACTGCCGCTTGTGTAGAAGTCCAGTGAAAATATGCGGTTCTTCACGTACTCGTTTTGTCCTCTTCCCACCCACAAGGCTGTTAGCAGACTTTGTTCAAAAACATTTCCCTTCTCCTGCGAAGGGCTCGGGGAACATGAGGAGGCAGATCATCTGGTGCTGAAAATCGTGTGGTCAAAAATCCTGCGTTAGCCAAGTTAGAGGTTGCACTTAGCCCAGAAAAAGGAGTGGGGGGAGAAAAGGGGGGAAAAAAAAGCCAACAAGGCACGCACACAATGAGACTCCTTTGCAAAGGGCAACAGCTGATTCACACCCGTACTGTGCAGCTGCTTCTAGTCCAATCTGCCATTTTCAGCATGTTTTCCAAATTGCACTTCTTCCCATTGTGATGTTCAAAAAAGCGCAGGAATTCGCCAGTCTCCGACGGAAAGGGAAACAGCAACGAGGCTGTCAGCGAAATGCTGAGCTCAGGGAACAGCAGAGCAGCCAAGAGCCACCTTCCTGGTGAACAAAGCGTTACAGGGATCATCCCCATTCTGTTTACACGTGTTAAAAAAAAAAAACCGTTTTGCTACTGGCATCACAACACGGTGTGGTATTTCTCCCAAGACGCAGATCGGTAGATGGGGAGGTCGGAGCTACCTCCAGAATCCAAGGCAACCTTGTAAAAGGCAGCGCAGTGGGATACGAAGAACGAAGCCAAGCTTCATCTCCACACACTGCTGTGTGCAGCGTTAGAAATCTTGTGACATTCTGGTTCAGGGAGCTGCTGTGGTGTGAGCGAATACCCCCAAAGAGAAAACCACAACTAAACACGGAGCCACTCAAAGACAAAGTCACGGGAATCTCACTACTGAGGAAAACAGTCGCTACTGTAAGGTTGGCATTGTATTTCAGCATCAGCCTGAAAAATTCAATGTAAAGCCATTCCCAAGCATCTCGGTTAAGCGTGTGATACCCTTGGTGAGGTCTCCTTGTTTGCTTAGGCAAATTTTCTCCCTTTCACCAGCTGCGTTACACTCCAACACAAGACAGTAGCTTGGAGCCCTACCCTCAGCGTAAGAGAAAAAAAAAAAAAGGAGTGTTTTGCACAAACTGGCCTGTTCCCAATCCGGCCGTATGTTAGCTGCTCGAAATTAACTGGGAACATTCGGCTGAGCTGGAGCCGAGCTCAGATCTACACAAAGGCACGTGCTTTACAAATCCATCATCCTGTTTCAAAACAGCAGCACGATTCCAGATAGTGCCGGTTTCTGAGCCAGCTTCCGAACCTGCTTCAAAGAGGACCTGAGGAAGGAAAGAGTACACCTTAACTTTGCTGCACCTCTGCTCAAATGCAGTTTCAGTATGGATTTGTGCTCCGTGTGCACAGCGGGGCTGAACAATCTGCAAGACAAACAGCTCCCATAATCGAGTGGCCAGAAGAGAAGGTTAACAGCGGAAATAAGGCACACGCTACAGATATTACAGAAGAGTTACAACAACATTTTTAGGAATAAAAATCCACTAGGATGTCTTTAAACCAAAAAAATCTGAGTTTTCCCTTGAACATGTCTCCTATTTTGGATGACAGCGTTGTGAAGTACTGGTGTGTGTTACGTACTAGCACTACACATAGCACTAGGTATGGTTACAGCAGTTCCCTCCTCGTTTTTTTCCCATCAGAAAACGCACGAGAGAAGCTCCGCACTCACAGAAGAGGGGCTAAGCTTAAGCTGGGAGAGAAAAAGAAGTGAAGTTTGGCTGGGGCTGACCGAAAAGCTATTCCGAGCCCCGAAGGGGAAGCACGTCAGGAAAAGACAAAACAAGACTGAGGGCAGAGCCAGAAGTGGAGCCTAAATGTAAACACAAACAAGGCCGCCATTAATAAGGATGTTTAAAGAAGCCTGGCGATGAGCAACTGATCCCAAAGTCCGAGAGCACACAAAGGAAAGGAGCAGACGTTTAGAGATTGATGTGGAAAAAAATGCAGCTATAAACAAGCTCCTGCCTCTCGAGTGCACGCCGAGCAGCACACGGACAGGAAGCCTACAAGATGTTGTGCAACGTGATAAAATGTTTCGCGTTATCGCCCGTTCATCGTTAAAAGTGCTGCCGATCACCAACCCTGTTATGTCTGCTTAGAAAGTACATTCTCCAAGCGCAAACTGTACGGCAATTGGAAGAGAAGTGGTTTTCCGCTCAAATTAACAAGCCCCGGCTCTGAAGGCTGCTAATGACAGGGGAAATCACGAGGGAGCTCGCCGTACGTCGACTTACAGGTTGGGTTTTGTCGCCTTACGGGAACGTCTACGGGTCAGAGACAAGCCTGCAGGGAGGGACTTGTTGTGGAGCCCTTCCTGCTCCGTCAGAGCTGGAGCAGAGGGGTCAGGCGACGCCTGTCCAGCTGCAGGAAGGGAACAAATCCCCCATCACTGGTCTCTCCCCCAGGACCGAAGAGCGGGAAGCCCCGCAGCGTGCCTTGCCCTTTTTGGCACGGCTAGGAAACAGCCGATCAGGTCTGACTCCATCCTCAGAAGGCAGTTTCTAATTTCCGGAAGCAAACGGTTAATTTCCACCCACGGCAGCAGTATCTGAGCAACGAAGACACAAGCAACCTGCGAGCAAACCAGCGTCCTGAATTTCTAAGAGGGCAATGCCCTTGTAGAGTAAGATCAGGCAGAACATTCCCAACGGACTGCCTGAACCCTAGTAAATACACTCCTGTCTTGCACCCCACACACATATCTAGGAAATTTGTCTCCTTCAACACACGCCCTGTACTATGTGCTTCTCCAGCGTTCATTTCGGCAGCAAAAAGCGATTTAACAAGTTCCAGAACAACAGTTCACCACCTCGCCTGCTGTGCCAGCGCATCTGCTCACGAAGCCACACTGTAAATGAGATCACTGCCATGACTGGTAATCCAGTTTTCCAGGCAGGGTGGAGAATGAGCAGCCAGGAACTTCTAAACCCAGCTCTGCTGCTGGAGAAAACGCGAGTAATCGCGCCCCTGGGGTAAGAAGTTCTAATTGTTCCACTGATTCGCTTTCGACAGCAAGCCACCGCAAACATCAGCGCTGCTTCCTGCTCCAAATCCAGGACGCCTTTCTTCAACCTCACCTACATCAGCAAGCACGGGGAGGAATTCAGGAAGCCCGCTCCTAATTCTAATTCCTTTTTTACGGAAAGGGTTGTTAGGCATTGGGATGGGCCGCCCAGGGGAGTGGTTGAGTCACCATCCCTGGAGGTCTTTAAGAGACGTTTAGAGGTAGAGCTTAGTGATATGGTTTAGTGGAGGACTCGTTAGTGTTAGGTCAGAGGTTGGACTCGGTGATCTTGGAGGTCTCTTCCAACCTAGAGGATTCTGTGATTCTGTAACGTTTCTCCTTTGATGCTCATCAGCCTTCCCATTTAATGCTTCGGCACGCGGGGCTGGGGCAAAGCGGTGGAGAAAGAGATGAAAACCTGAGCAGAAAGGAAAGCTCGCTCGGAACAAGATCGCAGATAAAAGCGGGAGGATTACATTACATGCCCCCAGAGGCAAAAGAAATGTCTAGCAGAGCCAGTGGCTGTGGGAAGCACATCTGACACGGGACACTATAACCCCAGCAGCAGGCCAGATGCAGGACAAATCACACGCAGAAGAAACCTCCTCCTTTACATCTGGCTGGCAGGCAGAACCACAAAATGCAATACTACCATTTCCAACCCAAAGGCCTGCAACTGATGATAATTCAGACATTATTTGCCATTTAAAGGCCTGGCACAAATAGGCTGAAAGCATCCCTGGGGATCAACGGTGTTTTACCACCTCATTTCAGGAGAATTGAGATCTGCCCCAGAACCGAAGGTGCAGCACGTTCAGCACCCGTATCCCCTGAGCGCTGGGCGTTAGCAGGATTCATTGCTACTTCTTTAAGACCTCTCAGCAGAAGGCAGCGGTTTCGGTGAGCCTGCCTGCCACCGGAGCCAAGAATTAAATCTGCACCTTGTCAGCCTCTGACAAACTGAGGAAGAAAACGCTCAAGAAGGAAGAACAGCCGCCTGCATCCAGCAGCTCGGGGGCCGAAGAGGACAGATGCAGCAAAGGAGCTCTAAAGGAAAGGGAAGAACAAGTTACACAAACCAAAGGTAGACACCTATGCAGATTTCTGAGATTTTCTCATTTTTGAAGTTTCTTCTTAACCCTGGTTAAAGCATATCAGAGGGAGAAAGTTACGGGAACTTCCACTTCTTGCCCCTTTCCCTCTAGAGCACTTGTGTGGATGTATGAGAGGGACGACAGCATTAAGGCAGGAAGCAAGATATTAAAATAAGGGGGTAAAACAGCCTACTGCAGTTAGGCCTGAAACATTTACAGGCGAAAATCTGAAGAAAATAAAGTGAAAAATTTATTTTTTTCATACTCTTCTTATTATAGCTAGGAATGGCAACATATCTATACAAGTTCCATATCCTGTAATCGTATACAGCCCCTCCAGCCTCCTGCCTTATCCCATCCTTAACGGTTTGAAATTTATTTGTAGAGACACTAATTAAAAGCCCTCCAGAGGGACTCAGAATAGTGTAGCTCTCTCCTAACAAAACAAGTCAACAAAAACACGAGGATTTCTAAGAACCTGTGACTTTGATCTGGCCCCTCCTAAGTCCAGCAGCGCGTTAGGATCAGAGATTAACGCGGCAGAAGGAGGACGAGATGTCTTAGGTCTCCACCAGGGAGACAGGACTTGTCATACGCTCCCTGTTGGTCTGGCTGGCTGATCTGCTGGCCAGGCACTTCATCACGCCGTCAAGATGAAAGGCTGGAATAAGAGGTAGATTAGATAATCTTCAACTTTCACAAAAAGGCAAGGTTTAACTATTCCAACACAACAATCTCCTTAGCAGATTTAACAAGGAGCCTTCAGGAAGGCAGAAGATCCAAGAGCCCTGTCTGGAAATGTTTCAGCATTTAAAAAATTTACAGTTTGAAAATATTTTTGGAGGTCTCCTCTGATTTAGACTAGGACAGTACAAGTTGCTGTGCGATGGAGCAGCCATCACCGACGGCTGTTTCTTTCGAGCAACTGTTTTGTGGAGTTAGCCACAGCCGTGGGTCACCTGTTAGCTGAGAGCTGTTCAAACCAGGGAGAATGTAGAGGACCAAACAGGTCACAGTCAGAAAAAGCACAAGAACAAAAGGACAGCTGCTCCTCTTCCTAATAAAAAGCCCCGGGAGCTGGAGAGCAGGACTGGGCATCAGATAGCTTTAAAAGGCACGAATGAAATCCGTGACATGGGAATGTCAGCGAGGCAAAGAGCAGGTCAGCAGTTGTCCAGAAATATCCATTGAGGTTTAGTTTGGAGTAACATCGGACCAAAAGGCCAGGGTGCCAAGTTGACATTGCTAAGCTTAGATCCCTGGAAAACAGTTTCGTCACCGGAGGAAAGGGGCTGCGATTTCTGCTGAAGGGAACAAGCAGCAGATAACTTCACAGATCTGTCTCGGGCTCACGTTGCCAGATCTGAAAGAGGGTGTCAGAGTAACGGGGCACGCCAGCACCCCTTATCAGTGCCAGCTGTGTATCACAGCCACGTTTCTGCCACCACTCTCCTGCGTCAGCGTCACATCAGCTGCTTCAGGCTGCTTTCGGCAGTAACCTCGAGCAGCCTGACTCGGACCTGAGGCAGATCAGCAGCTCTCGCGTGGTGCTCCCTAACAGCTCACCCATACTGCACCTCTGCTGCTGACGGCTTTCAGAGATGGGAAACAGCACTTTCCACCAGCACTGAGCTTGCCAACGGAGGCAAATAGCTGAGTTTCAGGGACAACTGCTCTCTGGCTTCGTGGGATACCTCCCCTTAGAGATATTTCTGAAATATCTGCATGTCTGGCTAGGTTAAGATTTCAACAGACTGACTGTACCCAGAAAATAAATTAAACTACACTCAGAACAACAAAAAGAGGCTTGCATTCAAGACTGTTTATCAAAGCGTAACATCCATGTAAGCAAAACTATTTGCAGCCTGAAAACACACGCCAGCATAGATTGACACTGATGGAGGAGAAGCAGTAAGATTCTGAACTTTTACCCAGCAAAAATCCCAACTATGAAACCACGATCAAGACGCAGTACGATCATCAAAACAGACTTGATATGTGCTTACTTGGATGTACAAATCTCAGCCCAGGCTCTATGTATAGTTAGACGGAATAAAGGAGTTAGGCTCCACCTTTCCCCCCCCCCCCCCCTTTTGGGTTCATAAAAAAGGGCCAAAGTTTTTTCCTGTTGAGAAATTCAGACCATTATTTTTCCCACTGGATGACAGATGACCACAAAACCAGCCAATTTATTACTGATAAGCAGTAAGCTGAAAGGAATGAGAAGCAGTTTTTAAAGCATCTCTCGTTACATAAATCACCCGACCCAAAAACAACAGGAAAGAGTCTCATTAAAAGTGAATGGGAAAAGCTCTTCAGTCAGAAAGCTCCAAAAAAAAAAAAAAAAAGTTTCTTGCCCCATCCTCAGGACTATCCCGTGTAACTTGTCTAGGGCATCTAAAATGCAATTTCAGTACAGCCATGAAAAGAGCAGAAGCTGAAAAAGGCTGGGAAACCTCTCTCAAGGTATCTTCCTGCATAAAACCTAACAGGTCACCTTCAAAAGCCTACTTCAGCCATTCCCCCAGCCTCCAAATGTTTTACTTTAAGTGAGAAATCAGCCCGTCTTTTATTGTATGACCCTGGTCTTCAACACGGGCAACAAAAAGTGCCATTTGGTAGGACTGCTTTAAAGCAGTACTCCGTTCCGGGCCAAATGTGCACAGGGGTCAAACACCCGCCCGTACAATGCAGAAGCCTATTCAAGGTGACTCGTACTGACAGCCAGGCCATTTCGCACCACCAAGAGGTTGGTGCTGAAGCTCTGATTATTTCCCAGCGATTTTCCAGTCTGAACTTTACATTTACGGGCCATCTTTTCATCATCGAGGCACCACAAAGCCTGATTTTTTTTTTTCCAGCTACACCCAAAAAAAAAAAAAAAAAAAAGACGACACAAAAGCGAGGGCAAGCAGAAGCAACATTTGGAGGTTCAAGGATTAGCCTAACCCTGACTTGGTTCCAACAGAAAACCACTACGAAAATGTTGTACGTTTTCTTCAAGGAGGCTGTGTATCCTCCTGAAACAGGTCAAGAACGTTGCTGCTGTCTGTCCTGCACCCCTGAAACGCTATTTCTTCATGTTGAGAAAGCTTTCCCCCATAGACACTTTTTATACCAAAATTATTTGCAGTAAATTGGCAAGGGATTCTTTTCTGCAAACAAACAGCAATCCTATCTTTAATGACCTGCCTGTTAAGTGTCCCTCCAAGGAAAGGAGAGGTATTGCTTAATGACACATGAGCACATGGGTCATTAGAAACCCTTTAAAAAAGGCTCAAGCTAGCATGAAATCTGATCGCCCCCAGGAGAACTGCTGAAGTTTTCTAAAGAAGATCTTCAAAGATGCATGTTTTATGGTCATTATTGAGCTCTTGAGGAAGAAGCCAAGATTTGAGCCAGATTCTGGTTGAGCCAGATTTTTCCACATCAGCATCTGGCATTTTACAGTCTACAACATGAAGCCAAGAGCAGAGAAGCCAAGAAGTTTTTAGAAAAAGGCAAGAAAACAATTTTTTCAGCTTTCAATGCCTTTTCGCTATGGTGCCAGGAAAATCAAGTCTTCTGAAGACAGGCCTAAGATTTACAACAGTCCTCAGTTGTCATCCAGAACTTGAATCCCTTTCGTTTCTCAACGGCAACTTAAACATGAAGTCTGGAAAATACTACGACATCAGATTAGGCATTGCTGATAGAGAAAATGTAAAAACTTCCTTTCTTTCTCTCAAAAAAAGCTGTTTCTACAGCACCTGAGAGAATAAATCCAGAAAGGGGAATGTTTCCCTGCCTCCGGTAGTTTGAAATTGCCCCAAATATTCCCAGTTATTTTGTCACCCAGAAGAAGTGGGAAGGTAACCCAGCTCTGAGGAACGAGACTATACAAATCAAGCTGCTCCTACACTGAGGTTTTCCTGCCTTAGTAATACACTGGCATTACAGGAGCAGTTCTGCTTGAAATACAGGTGATTTAAGTTCCTCACAAGGGCAGCCAACATGTAAATAAGCTAAATCAATAGACTCGATGGCTGCCTCCGAGCTCCAGGTGAGAAAAGGTCAGGCGATCAGCCCTGCAGGAGGAGTTGTGAACATCACAGTCCCCACCAGAAAGCTACTGGGGACGGGTGGGCTCAGTGGGCTCAGTCACATCCTCCTCTAGTTCAAAACTTTATCCTAGGCTTATGGAATAAGATGAAGAAGCTTTTGTAAATGTGATCCGAGAAACATCATTTCAGATCCGCCAGCTGAGAAGATGCAAATTAGATTTTTACTTCTTTGTATTTCTTTTTTTAAGTCTGGGATGGTTTCAACTACTGCATCTGTACCTGAGTTTCCCTTGTCAGCGTCTAATGTCCCATCCTCCCAAATACTCAACTCAGCCGTTCAGCAAACACATACAAAATACCGTCAAATATACAAAGCAGGAGTTAAAACAAGCTACCAGTCACGCAGTTAGGTATTACTACCGGTGTACGTAAAATGAAAAGCTATTTCTGAGCCAAATGGGTTGAGGTTGAGCATTATCATTCAAGCGTGTTAACTCCCAAGGAGGAGGGAAGCCTGGGAGGAAAACAAGAGTACGACAGTCAACTTGTGACGTTGCTTTACAGGGTGCGTAAATTGGATCACTCACCTCCACTAAGCAACTTCATCACCAGCCAAAGCTCGTCTTTCACCACGAAGGAGGTGTAGTAAGATACAATGTTGGGGTGATGGCACTGACTCATCGCTTGAATTTCTTTCTGCAGAGAAAAATAAAACATTAGCAGTCGAACTCGACGGTTTTTGTTCCTTGGGTACAGAAAATATCTCCCTCAAGACACAAGGTTTAAAGAGGGTGAGAGGAAAAAGGCTACCTGGGAGCTAACCACAGAAAAAGCCAGAAATGCTCCTAACACTCAGCCTGCACCATACTAGGGCTCAAAGCTATTTTAGGATGCTCTACCTGTTTACCTGCCTGGCTAGCAGAACACAAGAAGTGATGGAAACTCCCTTGGCAAAGGCAATAAAATGCTCTCACACCAAGCACCTGCTTCCAGCTACAGCAGACTACTCCTGAAAATTTTACCTACGAAGTTCACGCCACCACCTCCTTTCAGTGAGCCATTATACAACAGGTGTAATCAGCTGCAGGCTATTGTTTGGGTGAGAAAGGGAAATATTTGCCTCTAGAAAAAAAAATAAAAAAGGAAAAAAAAGAGTCTCTCATCCCTAATGTCTCTTCCCAGCATGAAAGCAGATGGCTCGGCTCCATCAGGTTGAGGGCACAAAGGACAGCTCCGGCTTTTGTTGCACGGAACAATAGGGAAAACAGTTTGAAATTAGAAAGTGGTTGGCTACTACTGATGGAGTACAACATAAAGTGCTCTCGGATATGAAATTGCTTGAGTTTTGACCGTGCTTGTTCATAGATTTTTGTTACGGTTTAAGGGTTGAGGTTTTCCAGGGTACGGGGGAACAATATCCCAGAAAACAGACCGAGTTTTCGTTACGCAAGTACAAATAACCACCGTGAACAGAAAGCCTCCCAGTTTCTTGGTTTCCTCCATCAAAAGCCATCCATTGGGCCAAGGCTGGCACCCTGCACACCCACAAGGAGAAGAAAGAGGAAAAGGTCCCCCCACAGCCCTGCCCTGATCCTTTCCTCCCTAAGCACAAACCTCCCTGCCACCAAAACTCCAGGGGAAGCTCTGAGGACGTGCCCACGCCTCGTGTTCCTCTCGACCTGCTCTCGCTGGAACCGGGTGATCTTTAAGGTCCCCTCCAACCCAAGCCATGGGTCTATGGGGTTAAGGCAGCCCCACAAATACAATAATGGGGATTTCCCCAGTCTACCGCTGTTTTTCAGGGAGCAAATGAGGAATTGGTTCCTCTTCCAGCTCCCCCAGGAGCACCCCCAGCTTTCCAGGAAACCCCAATAAGCTGATTCAACAAGGATCCTTCTACATAGGAAGGGATATTTGAAGAGCTGGGGAGTTGTAGGTCACTGATCTCACGCCGTTGAGTAAAAACCACTCTGTGAAACTAAATACAGCCTGAAATAAAACCTAGCTCCCACTTTCTGCCAGGGGACAGATGAGAACTGAGGAGGTGGACGAGCACAGGTCGGATTCAGCGACTGCTCCGTGCCCCGGGTCACACATCTCGCACAAAACCTGCTTAGGAAGCTGTCTGTAAACATCCACTGCGCGACATCCCATCCGCACAGCCTCTCCAAAAGGCAGCTCCTTGGGCTCAGTTTTAAATTCACTTGCTTAAACTGGGATCTTTTGGGGTTTGCTCTGAGCCCCCAGTTAAGGGATCCGTGAACCTGCCCCAGCTTTGGTGCCTCAGCCTGGAATTAGCTCTTGAAGTAAGGCTTTAAATTAATTTTAAAGCTTTTTTTAAAAAACATGCAGGCAGAGCCAGGTGCCTAACCTCTCTCTGACAATTAAAAAAAAAAAGAAGTGCACAAATGGCACCAGAATAAAAAAAAGAGGTGGAATGAAACAAGAGGGACGCAGATTTGCTAAGTCTTCCCATCAGGCAGCCCTTCCCCAAAGCCACCATTCTCAGAAAGGATCCAAAGGAGCTGTTTTTAATCTTTTCTCAGTTAGACCTCAAAATATTTTGAGCTGACTCCCTGGGAGATCAAGAGAATAGTACAAAAAACATACACCAACATTCCATATTTTATATATATTAGCATATCCCGCCGGAATTCAGGAGACAGTGAGGCAAAGCCTGGCCCAAATTTATTTAACAGCCTAGATCTGGATCAGGTCTTTGCCATGAGAGCAGCTCTGTCCTACAGCATTTCGCAGGGATCCTGTGTCGCTTTATTACTATTTTATTGTTCTCCAAGAATTTCCTCTCCTGCACATTACCATATGCTGCTCCCCAGGCTGGAAATAACAGTTTAAAGCAAAAAGGTTACGTTTGGCATGTGCTGCAGCGCACAAAGGAGGGTCGCTATTATTTATTTTCCCTTTTCTCAGCTCTGTGACAAAACACCTCCATCGGCTAGGGGCTGTGTAGCAGTGGCGGATTAAACCATTCCTTACACGGTGCGGCACGGCTCTGGTAAGTAACTCCATCCCAGCCGACAGCTTCCACTGGTCCCACGTTATTACCAGGAGCAAAAAGCAAGGTCAGGCAGCCTTTCCCTGTCACCCCCAGCCTCCTACCCCATTTACAGTTTCCTAGGCTCGTCTCACAGCAGCTGCATCAAAGTTTCCTTCCTCTTTGCTCTCGTGGAGGGTACCAGCATCCCGGCGGCTCGCTGCTTTCAGCTGATGGTGGCAAATCACAGCGGGCTGGGCGGTTAAAGAGTTTCCTTGCACGACTGAAACCGAAGCAGCTCTGTCGTACACACGCCGGTCCGTGCTGCGTGGGAAGGCTGGAAATGAAGCCAGGAATCGCAGTCAAGAATCACCGGGGGGTCGCTTCCAGGAAGAGGAGGGGGGATGAAGCGCAGCAGCGGTCCTTCTGGGGAATGCCGCTGCCAGAGTTTTTCGGAGAGCTCGCTGCAGAACTGCTTGTCGGACACTACGACAAGGCAGCATCAGGGAAACTTCTCCCAGAAAAGCCTGCTGTCCCCGATGCACGTAAAGACGAAATAATTAGAGCCGCGCTGCCCTCGCTTTCACTAGCATCAGAACTGCGTTGGAAAACTCGTAGAAGTCTTGTGGATTTTCACCCGTCTGCCACGATGGAGTGCTAAATATTACAATTTATCGGGGCTGCAACATCCAGCTTTTCAACTGGAAGTGTTGTTTTTATTCCTGCTCAGGGGTGACCCGCTGGAGGCCCCTCAGGCTGGCTGCAGACCCCGCTGGCGGCAGACGGCCCCTCCGTCCCGCTGCTGACACACACGCCCCCTGAATCCCCTTAGCCACGAGACGCCTCCTTACTGCCAGTCCCCGACTGCAGGACCCATAAATCATGCTGCCTGCCGCTCAGCTGCGGAGAAGGAATTACCGACACGAACACGTCTAGACACAGCGATGGTTTGGAGATGGTTACAGGCTCACCCTGGGCTGGATATTAAAAATATCCACGCTGACAAACACCGAACGCAAACAGAGTGGGATCAGTCATAAAGGCCCGCGTGTCTTCCATTAAGGGTCCTGATGAATGTTTTCAGTGCTTCTGCGGGCAATAAAAGCAGCATTTCAAGGCTTCCGAAACACTAATAAAACTGCTGTGAGGGATAATTTAGAATCACAAGAAAGCTATTCATCTCCTCGAAGTCAGACGTGCTTCGGGAGACCTGCGATGTTGGCAGGAGGTTTATGTGCCCGCTGATGTACACCTGAAGTCTGAGTTAAGAGGAGCAGAGAACCAAAGCAGGTTAAAGCCGTATTTAAGCTACGAGCTGAGCCATTTTCACCGGTATTTTCTGTCCCCATTATCACCTTCTACTCCGTGCTTATCTGCCCGTGAGGCACATTTCGAAGACAGGGGCGAAAATCTTGCTTTATTTAGTTGCGCTTCCTACACGTTGACGTGAGCTCGACAGATGCAGCACGGAAGCTGCCTGCTCGTACGTGGGTACCTGCAACTTCCCAGGAAGACAGAAAGCTGTTGGCTTGGTTATCCTGGCTGAAGGCAACCACAGACAAAAGAGATTGGGGTTGAGGAGGGAAAAATCAAAGCAGGGCAGATGCAATCTCCTTGAATACACCAAGCGGTGCGAGAGCTATGGGTGGCAAAGTACTTGCTTTAAGTAAAATTCTACGGGCTTAGTTCAAGGACTAGAAATTCAAGCATATTCATTCATTTCTATTTCTAAATATCAGGGTAAAAAAGCCGTGTTCTTCTACTACAATCACCTTAAGAGCAATTATTTGAAGGAGACGAGGAAAAAGCAGAGCTCAAAATGAGAGATTCCAACCCAGCTTCCATGTCCAGACTACCCAGCTCAACTCCACACCTCAGGACATGGAGACTGGTCCGATTAAAAAGGGATTCAATTCCCCCATCCAGAACAACAGTGGAAAATGTCTTCAAGAAGTCTTCATAGAGAAATTAACCTTAGGCGATGGGAACAAACTCCCCCTGTGGCAGGTCATCCAGTGCCATTCCAAGGTTGTTCCCTCCTTCAAGACCTGCAGCGTCGGTGACTACACGCCGAAAGGAGCAGATGGTTGAATGGTTATGGTGTAGGAACTCACACTCTCCCATTTTTTCTTGGTTTCAGCCAAGCAGTCCTTTGCAGAATCTGTGAAGTTATTTAAACGCCCCATCTCACGCTCATCCAGTCCAAACGAAGACGGTCTTCTTGCAGGATTTCACACACCATTAACCCTGATGTTCACACTGAACTTCACAAGGAAACGGCATCAGCCAGCAGAGTAATCACAATTTCTGCTGTTGCTGCTCTGAGGACTCTACCCAAGCAGTACACCAGCTCCAGTTCAAGTCTCCTGTACAGCTGCAATCCCATCAGGCAAGAAATGCGAAACACGGCGTATCGAATCACCGTGCAGAGGCTGTGTTACACTACCTGGCCCTGACACTTGGAGACTTGTTTTCCCTTGGAGCAAGTCCCCAGGACTGGAAATGCCATTACAATGGCAATTGCCGTAAGATGACGGACATGGGTGAAACATCTGGACTGCTCCAGCAGCCCGTTCCTTTGTTCCCACCAACCTTATGGTCTGCTTAATCCACTTGCAGGAGCTGCTGTCAGATCAAAGCCACTTCAATATCCTGTCCAAGTCTTCAAAAGAAGGTGTAAAACCCTGCAACAAGCACTTACAGAATCATCTGCCCAGAGGGGAGACTTCTGACTAAGCCCGGGCAGTTAACAGTTGGCTTAAGCGTTAAACCAGGGGAGTTCATAATCCTGTTTTAAATCCCATCTAATTTAACCTTCTCAACTATAGGTTGATTTATTTAATCTCACGCAATGTTTGATCTCCGTATTGCTGGCAGCGAGCTCCCCAGGTCAATTCCACAAAATTCGAAAGGACGTTTCCTCCTGCTGGAGTTACCTTGGCACCCGTGGCTTCCTTAGCTGCCTTCCTTCTTCCCCTCCTCCGGCCAGCACCCTCACTTCACTCCTCTTCTGTGCGACACCTATCAGGCCCAGTGCTACCCATCCCTGGACTCCTGCCACATCTCCCCTGCTCCTTCCTGAAGCTGCCTTCTGCTGAATCGCTCCGGGAATGGCAGAGGCAGCAGCTCCCCCTCGGCTGGGAAAGCCCTGCCTGAAATGCCCCACAGCTCACATTCCCCTCTGCTATCCACACCCCTGCTAGCCGCTGGGCAGAGAACCCTGCCATCTGCTCCTCTACAAGCATGGAAAAACCCAAGTGGATGAAAGAAAGACAACTCCGCTCCAACTGCATGAAAATGAAGCAGGGGCTGATGGACCAAGAGCAGATTTAAGGCCTTTTAGAGGAAAGGGCTGCCCACAGCTGTGACACACACCATGGGCTGCTTCCAACAAACTTAAGCAGCATTTCACATGCATTTATCTCCTGCGGGCTGCGAGACAGCTAAGGAGTGGAACTTAAATACCAAATACAGCAGCCCAGGACCAGCAGCGGACACCATTTGACCACCTCTCCTTATTCTCTGCTTCCAGTCTCACCGGCGAGCGAGAACCATAAGCAGCTTTATTGCACCTTCCTTCCAGCTGAACCTCCTAGGTGTTCTAGGAAAGATCTGCGAACATTTAAAAACGTACAGGAGGACAAAAATAAAGCCAAGCATTAAAATAAAGCTCTGACAAGTATCACCTAACTGGTAGCTGGGCTAGAAACATTCTCTGAAGTGCCTTTTACTCCTGCCAGTCTGTGTCCTTGACAGCAGTTAGCACTTCTCTTGGAAGACCTGAACGCCCTCGGCTTGCTTTGCTCACAGCACAAGGAAATTGCTCCCTCCTACGCTTCCATGCCCATAGCAGCGAGAGATGAATGCATGGCAGTAAGGGAGACATCGCGCAGCGGTTGCAAAGGTTCCCCCTGACCACCCACGCTGCTTGCGTGCACGCCGAGATATGAGGACCGAGATCAATGCCTTTAACGAGCCAAGCCATCCTATCAGGCTTAATTTTACTTAATCACCTTCAGCAAGGCAGCCCCACAAGCCGGGAGGTGCTCCAGCCGCACTCCCGTGCCGCCAGACACCCGCTGCTACGCAAGCGTACGGGAAGCCGAAGGCCACTGACCCATTTGGGCAGTGACAGAGCAGCTTACAGCGAATTCCCTATAACTGCTCCTCTTCCACCCCAAGAAATGGGAGCACCAGCTGCTAAGGGGCATGGGCACGAGGAGTGGTAGAAGGAAGAAATCATCCCTACCGATGCCAGAAGTGCCTGCAGCCCTACCTGCTCCCCCACAAGCATCGCAGCACTGCTTCCCCTTCTTCGCTAGGTAAACTCTGGGAATACGTAAATTTGTTTCAACAGGAAAGTCTACGGGTCTGAAGCACTGTAGGGGAAAAAAAAATATGAGTTTTAAGTGCAATTTTCCCTTTTCTGTGCCACGGGCTGATGGCTGGGCGGTGCTGTAACACCAGAGCATTGATTTAGTGCCTGGGGGACAGAGCAAAGTTTCCCGTAAGCTGACTGCTGTGCTCGGATACCCCCAGCGCACCAGAAGGATAATGGATCTAATGAAAGCCCAAATTCATGCTTTTAACAGTGGTAGGGGAGAAGAGAAAGCAAGTGGAGAGTATAAACACGCTCTAGTACGGACTCAGCTATCTCTCTTTGCACTCACCTCTCAAAAACACTGTTCTCTGCAAGGACTTACATTTACGGGTTTGGGATTAAAAATAATCTTGCAATGACGAGTGGTTGCTCAAAAAAAAGGTAATTAAACAGATCTGGGAAACTGCCATGAAGGGAGACGATGAGACGGAAAGCCTTGAGAATATTTACGCTGAAGAAGCAGCGGATGCGGAGGCAAGACTAAAAAAAATCGAGAAGGTAACACAGAGGAGGGAGATGAGGAGTTCCCATCCTTTTGGCTCTCACGCTGAGAAACGCCATCCAACAAACTGACAAGTTCAGAGTAAACCAAGGGAAAGCATTTTTTCCATGAAACACACCTACCTTGGTGACGCCAGGAAGCTACTGCAGCTCCACAACACCCTTCCCCCAGCCCTCCACGATTTAAGTCTCCATAACCGCCTTTTTAAGACATTTTCAAAAATAATTATGAGATCAGCTTAAAACTGGATAAATAAGAGCTCAACCGTTGCATCTCCGAACGAGAACTTGTTTGGGGAGAGATTTTCCCCAAATTGCCCAGAGCTTGATTCCTGCACCTTCCTCTGAAATATCAGGCAGTAAGCACTTACCATGTCTCTTAAATTAGGTGTGACTTTTTTGGGGTACGCAGGAAAAGAGAGCCACTCGTATCCGAGTGAAAACAAAAGCCTCACCCTCCTAAAGGCGGGTGTATGACAACATAAAATCTCCGGTGTTCTTTGACCTGAAACACGACATCTGAGGAGGGATCAGCTGGTTTTGGTCGAAGGGCTGTTTGCCACCAGGCTCTCTTTGCTTTTACACAGCCTCCTGCTTAATGGCTTGTTATTTTTATAGTTTTGTTGCCCAAGGTTGTCAGTTGGAGCCATGTAACCGTGTGTCGCTGGCTATAAGAAGCCACTAGGCAAGTCATCAAGTCTCTTTACTGACAGCAGGTAGAGGAAGACCTCAAAATCCTGCCTTCACCCCAGGCATTGACAAACATGACGGCGAAATGCAAGCATCCACCTTCACAAGAGACCTACAAACAAGCCCGCAGAAGGAGCCACGCTATCTGGTCCCCAAATTGGAAACTCGGACCTGGTAAGAGCCATTCACCGCAGTCCTGCCCCTAACAAGAAAAATCACGGTGAGGAAGGGGTCAGCTAGAGATTGAAAATACGCAGTTAGACGCAGTTATCTAAAATGACATGACGAGTCTTTGTAGCATCGCTTTCCGAACCTAACCCTTGTAGCTGGAATCGGCAATTAGTCAAACGCCGACGATCTCAATTAAATCTCCACCTCCCGACGACACAGTTGGGTTTACAACTGAGGCAGAGCAGCACGGATGAGCCACAGGAAAGACCTGAAAAGAGCACCAAGGGATGGTGTCGGGACAGAAAGACCGACTGGGAAAAGGGAAGGGAGCCGTAACTCCTGCGCTAGCGAGAGCAATAAGAGGATGTGAATGCAGCTCATCTGAAGAGTCCTACACACGGCTCTTCACAGGCACACTAACGTGTGACAGCTTGAATGGAGCCTTTCCTCTCTACAAGAGTATTTGCTGATACCTATAATGATAAAAACAGCATTAGTCACCACATGGAAACCGGAGCCGTGCTTTAAGTGACTTGCTGAGAATTAGAGATGAGTAGAGCTGGCTCTCTCCGTTCTGCTTTCTCATTGCCATCACCACAACCAGCGCCTGGGTTAACGCGACAGGAACTGCCAGGATGCAAGCGGAAAGAAAGAAAGGTTTAAAAAATATCCTAGAGAGTTGCTTTAAAAGGAGAGGTGATACAAGACCTCTCCCTGCCTCTCCTTAGACCCTGCCCATCAATATTTACAGTGGAAAGTTTTGTTCCAGACGCCTCTCTCAGCTTCGGGGGGACACCTCATGTTCACAGGAATGCCTCTGTGCCTGGCTTCAACCCAGGGGCCTTCCACATGCAGGGTGAACGTGGCAGCTGCTGCTCCCACACACAGCAAAGCAGAAAACAAATCCCATCAACGTGCGAGCCAGATAACAAAAAGCCAATTTTAGTTACCATGGCTACCTGCCCGAAGCTGTTTTCCATTGAGAAAATCTTAAGAAGCGCGCATCAGAGGAAAATCACAGAGCTACAGCTCCAGAGGAGCCCACCTCCTGTCCCGAACTCGGAATGAGTGAGGGTTCCCACACAGCAGCCTGCAGCACATCAGAGCGATCCCTTAGCTGGCATCAGTTCCATACACAGATTAAGAGCAAGAGCTGCTTTACTCAGCTTCTCTCTCTACAGGTGAAGGATAAAACACAGAGAACTGAAGGAATGGGGGAGAAAGCAAAACCACTCCCCTAAATCCTGATGTTTCTGGAGGCACATAGCTTTTGATCCCCCTCAAACTGCAGAGCTCTCGTACAGGCAGCTGAGCTTAACCCTTGCACGTCAACTCCACTCGAAACAAAGGGATTATACAGAGTGCTTGGCTCTAAACAATAGCCTGAAGTTCTCCAACAACTGATCTTTTTAGCATTTTCTTCAACGCTGTGTCCCACAGCCAGCAACTGAACTGCCTCTGGTGAAACCAGCCGGGTCCTCTCACCGCACCGCAAGGAAGGGTGTTTAACGGCGCTCAGCGAACAGAGCTAACGGAAATAAAACTCGTCGGGCCATCGTGGTTGCATACCAGGAGCTCGTCCATGCTCGTCTGACACTTCTCAAGATTGATCCGTTTAATCGCGACCTTCTCCTTCTTCGGAGCACAGAAGGCTGCCTGCACCACCGCAGTCGCTCCGCTCCCTGTAGGCATAAAACCAAAAAGAGAGAGGGTTAACATCACCTTGTGGGGCTTCTGAACAAAGGAAGGGAAGTCAGACAACCAAATTTACAAGTGCCAGTCGCTAAAGACAGCAGCCAGGTGAAAACCAGGTGAAGCCCATCCCTAAAAACCGACCCCTTCAGGTCCATGAAGCTCAACAAGCCGTAGCAAAGAGCTACAACCAAAACAAGTGGACCTTCCCGAGGGGTCATACAGCTCTGCAGACGATAAAACAAGCCTGCAGCTTGCTCGTAACAAAGGACTGATTCTTCCAGCGTGCTTTTAAAAGAAAGGCCACCGAGGTCACACGGACTTTTAACCTGATGCGTTCGCCCAAAGTGTCGAAACGAGCCGCAGCCTTTGCTACCAGCGCTAATGAGATTTTTCGAATGGTTTTGTGTCCTAATTGCTCCTTTCGTCTCCCCTCCTTGTATGCAAAGGCATGAGGTAAGGTTCGTTCGAGCCCGTCGGGCTCCAGCTCTCACGTGGCAGCGCAACGCCTCACTTCTCTGGATGCGGTTTTCAAACCGGGAGAAGCAGGCAAAGCAGCTCTGCAGTTGAACCGCTCGGCAAGATCCCATCCTTCGGGATCAGACAGCACCCAACAGCGAGCCTTGCGACGCCGAGCTGCTTTTGGACCTGCCTCTCCTGGCCTCCAGAAATAGCTGCAGCATTTGCATCTTTTCCATGGGACGCCTGGTTGCTTTCCCCTGACAGCGGTTCCTCGCATTCGCACGCTTCGCTGGAAAAGAACTAATTCCAAAGAACGAGAGAGAGAGGAAGCTGTTGAGCTTTCTCCCCTCCACCCGCCTATTTCCAGGATTTTAAGGACGTGGCATTAAAAGAAAACAAGATGTTCATTACCCCAGGTATAACTCTCAGACCCGTTTGGGTTGATGAGGGAGATGAGAAGACTTATTCTGCCTTTTGGCATAAACCGCCCCATTTAGTAGCTTCTCCCACTCTTAGCACTACAAAACCTACCTCCTGATTCTGCAGTACGGGCCAAGCACAACGTTTTTGCAAAGAATCTTTTTCTTACGTGCAGATAAACCAGGGCCAAAAGCTGGCAACCCCCAAACGAAAGCCCCTGAAGCTGCCTGCAGCAACTCCCGGTCGCCTTCGGGCAGAATTTGCACGAAAACCCACCAAACTCGAGTGCCAGGCTGGGGAAAGAACCCGAAATCCAGCCCTAAAACATCAAGAAAAACTGCTCCGTCCAAAATCACGGCAGAATAAACGACAAAGCTCCGAGAAATTCCCGATCCCTGGGAGTCCTGGGCGGCACCGACCTCTCCAGCCGGCGCCCGCTTCTGCCAATTCGCTGCTGCTTTGGGGGGAAAGAAGTGAAAACGCACAGCAAAGCGACTCAAGACGAGGGCAGCGGAGCACGGAGAAGCGGTGACAAAAGGCAGGGGAAGCCTCCCTGCAGCAAGAGCCTTTTGGAAGTGCGAACAAAACCGAGCACGTGAGCGTCGTTCCTCTGGGAAGAGCCGGAGCCCAGGAGACGCGCTGCAGCAGACGCGGCCGGTGTGGTGCCACCAGTGCCACCAAAACCTCTGACGAGAGGAGCTCAAGTCCAGGGCTTCACAGAAATGACTGCACAAAGAGAGGCTTTGCTTTTTAGTATTGTTATTATCTAAGATGCTGCTCCCAGAAACAACAGACGCAGAATAATTAGGAGCAGGGCCGTGCACGCTACAGCTCCGTCCCGCTCCCCGAGGACGGGACTTGAGGGCAAAACCCACCTCGCCCCAAGCGTTCGGGCAATGCCCCAGCCCCCAGGGACTCGCTCTGGTCGCGGGGGGGGTGACATTACTTGAACGGTAACGAAATCCCAAAGGAAATCCTTCCGGGCGCACGGCGGGGAAGGTTCCCAGCTCGAGGCTCCTCCCGTTTAATTCCCCGCAGCTCCCGCTCCTCCGGCAGCTCCCTCCGGGTCGATCGCCACCTGCTCTCCCCGCTCCCCCCCCCCTTCTCCAGCTCATTCGTCATTTCTTTCAGCTCCTCTCCAGCACTTAATTAGAGAGAAACAACGAGATCTCCAAAGCCTATCGAGCACGGATTAAGGCAGGCTGCAGCACGGTGCGCCACGAGCAAGCTGCTCTTCGGGAGCCGCCGCCGCGGCGTGCCGGGAGGGGGGGGGACTGCACAAAGAGGGGAAGCGTGGAAACCCCGAAGGGCACAGAAAGCGGCAACGGGGCCACCGAAGGATTTGCAGCCGCCAAATGATTTGCAGCCGCGTAATTTGTTTAGGAAATGAATCAGAGGGAGAAGGAAGCGAAGCTGCAGCGAGGATGCCAAGCAGTGAAGAGAAGCAGGGATGCGGAGGATGCCAACGGAGAGGAGGAAGAAGATGCACGGCGAGGAAGTCTCTGCGAGTTTCGGAGCAGGTAACAGACACGTGGGGGAAGGAGGGAGGAGAAGTGATTCCCCGCCTGCTGGGAGCTGTCCCGGACACGAAACCCTACAAAGGCGTTGCTATAGGGTGGCACAGCCCGGGCGAAGCAGCCCTCCCCGCAGATGCTGCCTGAAAGGCGCGAGGTCGCTTCGGTGGTGGCCAGGGGGAAGGAGAGGAAGGGAAGAGACCCCGAGGGGCGTTGGGGTTTGTTTAATGCCCCCCGCTTCGGCCCCCGTAGGCTCTCAGCTCCGGTCCCAAGCCCTGGGATAGCAGCTGCCAAATTCTTCCCTAAGAGGGTCACGACCTGCTTTAGGAAGCGCTGCTAGGGAGGAAGGCGTGCCCTTTTCCAACCCTTTTCGCGTTTCTGGGATTAAATGGCGCTTTCTGAACTAAATCCAACTCCTGACGTAATGAAAACAACCCAAACCTCCCAAGGACGGTCACTGAAGCCCCGTTTCCCTGGGCCATACGCATCTCTGGGCCTGTTCTCGAGCGACCAGCAGAGCTCCAGCCCGAATTCTCCTTTAGGACTGCTCAAATCCACCTCTGGCCTTCGAGGTTATCACGACCAAAATCCCTTTTCTCATCTGCAGCCACCCTCCCCGTACCCCAACTCGCACGCAGCGCTACGGGAGGTTTACGGGGTGATTTCAGTTGGAAGGCACCCCGCAGGCCCCCAGCCCGCTCCCCTGCTGGCAGCAGGGCCGTACGAAGTTAAATCAGGTCCCCCAGCATGAAATTCGGTCTGATTTTTAATCAGACACCCCACAACCTCTCTGGCTGTCCCTGTGTTTGACCACCCACACTGTAAAGCTTGTTTTTTTGTTTTTTTTTTTCCCCTGCTCTCTAAAAGACTTTCCAGGGTCGCGACGTGCACCTGTGGCCTCCTGCGCTTTCCCTGCGCACCTCTAAAGGGGTTTGCACCTTCTCAACTCCCCGGCGGACAGCAGAGGACAAGGACATCCCTCCTTCGCCTTCCCCCTGGGGCTGAAGGAAGCCAGCTCCCCCAGCCAGCCCCTCCATCACGTTCCCGAGCCTCCCGCAGCACGAGAGCAGGCTCGGGCTGAGAACGCCTCTGCGCAACCCTGCCCTCTTCTCCCACCTCCCCCCCCCGGCACGAGCCCCAGCTCTATTTTTAAGCGAGGGGCTGGAATCCATCCTCCGCTATCGGCAAGGAAAGCTGCCCGTGACGCGGGCACGGCTTGATTGTGGCCCCGGGTTTTCCTCTCGCGAACGACGCGCACAGAAAGCTCTTCGCCACGCCGGTGCTCGGGGCCAGGCAACAGCTGCCGGGCTCCAGGTATCCAGTTTCAGGGGAAAAAAATAATAAAAATTCAGATTCAAGCCCCATGGGCTCTGGCACAAGCTCTCAAAGGGTTTCCCTTACACCCTGCTGGTTACTCCGAAGAAATACGCTGGTGATTTTTTAAAAAAATAAAGGGTTTTTGCACGAGATGCATCGCCAAGAGCCCAGCAGCAACCGCCAGGCACCACAGCTTGGATGGAGGCTTCCGGGAGAGGCAATCCTTAACCTGCGGCAGAAAACCAGAAGCTAGACGCAGAGAGGGAGCCCCAAACGCACCCTCCTTACGCTCCTTCCCTCCACGCTTCCTTCGCCAGGCCGAGAGCATGCCTCACCTCGACGGGACGTGCTGCTCGAGACGCCAGTTCCCCGCGCGGCAGCGGCTGGGAGCCCACTTTTAAGAAGAAAGAGCAAGGAGAAGATTGCCGGAGTGCTTCCGCGCGCATTGGGCTCGGAGCATTGAATCCTACGGCGTGGAAATCACCGCTGCTTGTGTCTCCTTGCTCCTGAAACGCCTCCAGCACGGCCGGCGTGCATCTATCCCCTTTTCTTTCCGTTCATAAAAGCAGATGAGGAACAGGACCAGCCACGTCCGTGACGGCTTCTAGAAAGGAAGCTTGCATGGGAGGTGCTGGAAGATCGAGAGGAAACAGCGTGAGGATTTCGGCTTTTGGTTATTCTTTAGAGCTAACAAAACGCGGACCCTGGGCAAGCGGCTGCGCTGGGCGGGCAGCACGACCCCGCCAAATCAACAGGGTGACACGACACGAGCTGGGAGCATCTCTCCTGGCCATCGGGTCCCCCAAATACCCCGGGGTCTTGGACAAGCCGTTTCTCCTTGCCGTTTCTCAGCACGGCTCTCCTTCTCACAGATTTTCCTTTCTCCCCAGAATCCTGAAGGAAATACTCAACTTTTGCCAACGTCTGGAGGGGGACAAGAATCAAAGCGCAGTTGTACACGTTGCCTTGGGAGATGTCATGGTCCTGGGGTCCTTTTCTTCCCCAGGGTCCTGCCCTAAGTAGTTTAAGAGGTCAACGTTTGGCTTTTAAGCTCTCAGCCACCAAAACGTAGACCCGGGGAAGCGAACAACGCACTTCATGCCTCCTGATCAGCCTCGGAAGCAGCGAGAAGACGGCAGTTTGCTTCGCTCCACATCTTCGTGTGGGATTGGAGATCTGTAACAGGAACACCTGGGGAACCCCTCACACCAAGGTCTCCAGGTCTGACATCAGGGGTCCTCGCTCCACACGACACAGACAGGACGCCCAAAGCCTCAGATGATTTATGAGAGCATTCACAGCTGCCAACGCCGGCCCAGGAGCTGCAACCGCATCTCTGGATGTTCCCTCACGCCGAGTAGCCGGAGGAGCTCTGCTCTGTGGTTGCTCGCTCCAAGGACAATACGGGAACGAAACAAAGGCTGCAGGACTGAGAACTGGGTTTCTTAAGCATCCTGCAGGAACGCAGGGCAGACAGGGATCTGATTAAACCAGAAATCAACCACCAGATCACAAACTCAGACTGATGGAGCGTTCGTGGGTCTGCTTGCTGGGAAGGCGAAGTTCTGTTTTCCCCACCTTCTCCAAAGTTTATGGTGCAAGAAGAGCCTTCTCTCGAGGAATGAGCTTCTGAAAACGAGCTAGCAAGAAAGCCTACGTTCAAACTTGCTGCCAGCTTGGCATGGGGTGGGAATGGTCCTTACTCTCCAAGCAGGACTTTTCGAAGAGACATCGGATGCCCTGGCACAAGCCCCAGGGCTCGGGAAAGGAGAGGTGAAGCGGCGTCGATGGGTCCCGAGTACGGCCACAGCTCTTCAAGCCACCTCCCCACTGCCCGACTCCTGCTGCAGAACGGATGATCTAATCCGCACGGACACTGCGAGCAGCATTAATACAAGCAAGGGGAATTCATGATGGGACACAGACACATTCCCAGCACCGTCACGGAGGGGACAAAGAGCTGCGCCCGCCCGCACCGAGGAGAAAGCTCAGGCGGGGAAGTGCCCCCAGGAAGGTCACTGGGTGCCTGCAGAGCTGCTCAGAACGACCCTGGGTGCCGCTGTTACACACCGATGGAAACCAGGAAGGGGAAATTCAGCTGGTTTTGTTCTGTGCCCGGTTGGAAAGCCCGTGGGGCCCTAAGGCAGCAATCCACGGCTAAGAGATGACCAAAAATACCCTACAAAACCCCCACGGCAAGGGGGGCTCCTCTCCCACAGCCCCGCAGCGCTCGCGCCCGCCGCCGGGAAGCTCCCGGAGCCGCAGCAGCACGGCCCCGCGTGGCCTCGGTGCGCCCTCCTCCACCTCGGTCACGCTGCCTTCCGACTACCCCGGGGGGAAGAGGTCGAGCAGAGGGAAAGAAAGAGTTAATACAGAGAAAGGAGGAAACAAATCATCTGTCATAACAAAGAGCCACGAGGAAAATGCAAAGACAAAAGCGGATTTAACACAACGGTTGTGAGGGAGCCAATTTTAAGGTTTATGTTGGGGGGTGGAGGAAAAACAGCAAGCCCCAGTGACTACATATATGTATTTATATGTATATATCCCAGCACATTATATAGAGTGAGGTACAGATACACCTTTCTATCTTTATCTCACACTATACAGTAGGACACTTGCACTACGTGTGTGCAGCAGCCCTGCAGGCAGGCGTAGCAGCCCAACTCTCACACTTACACGAGAGTTTCTCAGAAAAAAGCTCAAAAAGAACAACTCGACCCCACCTTAAAGATGTTACCCTTTGCATTTCCACATCCTCAATGTCAAAACCCCCCCGTTACCCCCTACGGGATGGCACAGCTCGCGCCTCCAAGGCAGCACAGCCGCTGCTCCTTCGCTCCCCCCTGGAGCAGCTGATGGCTGTGACCATTTCGCTGGGTTCCCACACCGAGACACGACACAGACTGAAAGGGCAGGCGATGTGCTCAGGCACGGGATTAGGCACAAATGATCCCTCTATTTCCCACCAACGTGCCTGACAGCTACAGTCCAGACCTTCTAATGAAGGAACTGGCAGGAGGAACGGGACAAAGCCGGGTCACTGCTTGGGAAATGCTTGTTTCAGTTAGACTGCAGGTGCGTCTCGGCACCGACCTCCGGGCATTTTAGCCAGAGCCCACGCAGCCTGCAGTTCTCTGCAAGCTACAAGGCCATTTATTTCCAACCGCGTTCACGTACGAAGGATTTCCCTCCAAAACACAATTCCACGTTTCCCCAAAGCTCGAGAATCTCCCCTTCGTCGTTTCCCACCAGTACCTGCAGCAGCCAGCTCATCCTCCGGCGCTAACCCTGCACGTTCAAAGAACTTCACAAAACGAGAACCGCGTTTCCCAAACTCGCCTGTGACACACGAACCAGCCCAAATATTTGAACGGGGTGTAAACTTGCTGACAGGGAGTCACTCCCCGTCTCGAGAGCTCTGGCTGCTGACAGTGCCGCTGGGACACAGGCATTGTGCTCCGAGGGGTCGGAGCCTGGAGGCCTCCAGCGGTGTAACCCCGTAAAGATGGGGCTGCGGTGCCAGCGTTGTTTTAACGAGCTTCCCCTGACGGTCCCTCCGTCCAGAAACACCCGGCGCTGCTTGTCAGGCTTACTGCCCCGCTCTCGAGCTCAGGGGGACGAAGAGAAGCCTGTACCCGGTCCCTTGCGCCAAGTCCAGCAGCATTTTTAGAGCCAGCAGCAACCGCCCGGCAATAGCCACGGCTTGGTGCATCTCCCCGCGACCCCAGGCTGTAAAGAAACGGGTCTGATTTATTTCTGAACCGCGGCAAGAACTGCCTGTGGTAACTGCACAACTCCTTGCCGAGGTTCCTGCAGAAACGGAGGGAGTCTTGGGGACGTTTCTGCCCCACCTTGTTCTCTGGGAACTCTTTTGATTTCTAAGGCCCTGAGGACAGAAAACCATCGCCTGCATTCCACCTTCGGGCAATCCTCACGGACTAAGGGTGCTTCCTCCAACGGGTGTAACATCATTTTTGGGCGAACAGCTGGCCTGGCGATATAACGCAGGGCACGACTGGATGGAGGGCGAGGAACAGGAGCGGCCACGTGAAGCCTGTCAGCCAGGCATCCAACAAAACCCTCACCCAGCCCCTCTGCTCCTCGATTCCACCGCTGACCACACAAACACCCGCCGGATGCCACGAGGAGCCCGGGCCATTCGGGGAACCCCCCCGGGCCCCCTTTCCCCAGGCCAGAAACCCCAGGAACCCCAGGAAGCTCCCCCGGGTCAGTCACCCAAGCCCTGCGCGACCCACGGCGTTTACTTCAGACGCTATTCGCGTGCCTAAATTAGATTTTTCGGTTTCGAACCAATTATATTTATTTGATCGGGCGCCAGCATCTCTGGCTAATTTAAAGGGCACCGCAGCCACGCGGCGTTAACGCCGCGCGACGGAAAGCAGGGCTCAACCACCCCACTTCCAAACACAGCCATATTCCTGGAGCGGGTCGAGCCTTCCCTTTTAATCACTGTCAGTTGCCTCACGGTGCGCCCAGCAATGTAAATACGGTGCTGGCTGTCAGCGGGTATTACCGAGGCTCGAAACGCAGCCCTGGTGCGGGAGCCAAGCCGGCGTTCTCCCCCTTCTTCCCTCCCAACCTCCATCTCTGAACTCTGTCTCCGCCGTAATTGTCGACTGCAGAGGATATTTTATTTGGCCTGGGTTCCGCTGAACAGAACACTCTGCCTGCACACGGTGCAGACGTTTGATAGCACAGCGGCTATTTTAGGTAAATAAGCTTTTAAGTATCTGCTATGTCCTCTCTCGAAGGCTATTATCCTTTCTTTTCAGGGAATAGCTCGATCTAATGAGTCTGTTCTGCCTCTGTCAGTGCGGTCAGCAGCCAAGATGGGCCCGCTGGTCAGAAATGGCATTCTTTGACCACCAGGAGCGGGAATCTTGGGCTCTGGGCAAATACCGCAGGCTGCCAGCCCATCAGGCTCTCAGCTGCCCAAATAAAGACTCCCACCGATGAGTTGTTCCAGAGGAAAACAGTCCGTGCTCCAGCCGCCTTTTCCAGAGAAGCACAGTTTGCCGGGAGTCCACACCACGTATTTCTGAGCCGCTAACACCAAGGTAGGTGTTAGGCAGCACTTGGCATCCTCTGCGAGGGTTTTTTACTGCCGTGAAGGCACGGACGTGAAGGCCTCAGCTTTCAACGCGCACGGTGCACTAACTCACGAGGTCAGAGACACAAAGAAGTCCACCTCCTAGGTCACTTCTTTGCGAAGTTCTTGCAGGTGAGGGCAAAGAAGACGCCAAGTTCCCAAAGGCCTCGCTTTCCACTGGCATGTCTTAAGGACTCGCAAACCAGAAGACGTTTGCAGCCGCCTGATGGAGCCTGGCCGCAAAGCAAGCAGCAGGAGACAGACACGGAGCCGTAGAGCGGGCTACGAAGAGGCGGCTTTGTTCCTTCCCGCTGTCGCGGGGAATCCATTAAGCGGCTGCTTCACGCAGCAGCGACAGGGTCGCACGGAGATTCGAGCGGTTAATCGAACGTGCGCCCCTCATTCCCCCACGCCCCAGTTCAAACCCAAGCATTCATTAGTTTGCTACAGGGATTGCAGGATTCGGCGTCTGCAATAGCAGGGAACCGGGCACCGTGACCCAGGGAGCCCTTTCGAGCCCCGTCTCGGCGACGCAAGCGACAGTCGCTTTCTGGTTTTGGTCTGAAAATTGACGTGATGAAATCCATCCCGGGGGGTTTTGCGGGAAAGGTGTTCACCCCGGGACGAGAAGCGTCCTCTTTAATTTACGAGGTTTCAGCCATCGGGACAGCCCAACGTCGTGCTGCCTGCCTCAAGCTAGAGACACCCGAAATGAGGGGTGCTGTTGTCTGCCCCACTCACCTCAACGGCTCCCAGCTGATTTTCTTAGGAAGAATATTCTGCAGGTGCTCTCATCAGCCATCGGCTTGCTCCCCCTCCTCAAACGCCACCCTTTTCTACTACTCTCCGCACCGTTTTCACAATTCCCTCCTCGGAGAGCTGGAATTAACCCCGGATCCCAAGAAAATGGATTTATAACCCACCGAAGACCAAAAATGAGCCTTAAACCTGATGAGCCTTAAAAAAAATGAGCCTTAAAAAAATAAAAATGAGCCTTAAACCTGACCTAGGACAAAAGGCAACCGAAAGCCTCCCACGCACACGCGGGCAGAGGCCACCACAGCTCCCCACGCTCACATCTCCCCAGCAGACTCCTCGGTGGGGGTCCCAAGGGCCAAGTGCCACCCCGCAGCGTTCATTCCCAGTCCCGGGATGAAAAGGGAAGGAGCAGAGCATCCTCCCACGCAGCTTTATTAATAGCGAGGTGGTAGCAGCAAAAAAAAAGAGCAGAGCCGGTGCTGAGATCGCCAATCAGGGCCACAAAGCAGCGCCAATTCTGGCGAAACCCAAGGAGAATTTACTACGATGTGAGAGGATCACTGAAGTGTTTCAGTTCCCACTTCTGTGTTTTTTGTTTTTTTTTACAGCTGCTTGGACCTTTTCTCTCCAGGACGAATTTACACAGGCTCATTTCCTGCCCGAAGGAAATACTCGTTTGGGAGACTGCTATAAAGTCGGTGCAGCACAAAACACAGAAGTTTCAGAAGTGAAATAATTTCCCACTCCTCTTAAAAAGAAAAAAAACAAACTAGCTCTTGAGACATAACGGATGAAAATTGAAGGTTGGCAAGGAACTAAAACCTCCTTCACGGGAGCTTTTCTGTACTCCAGCAGAAAGGCAGTTTGATTTGACCAAGTCAGAAGGTGCTCAACGTGCTGTTTCACAAGCACGCAGCACAAAACTTTAATGGATACACGGAGGGAAGTTCCAGCTAATTTGATGATTTGGTGAAAAAAGTGAATCAGCGCTCTGGCTTTCCTCTGCATTTCACCCACAGATGGGATTTGCGAGGCTTTTACGGCTTGCCGAAGACAGCCGTCCCCTGCAGACTTCTGAGCGTGCAGAACTGAAGAGGTCTACAAAACCCTTGCAAGGCGAGTTAGAGCCTGGTTTGGTAGAGGTCGATGCACAACCAAGTTTATTTTCAGTGTGGAATTTCTCTTGCTTGCACATAAAAAAAAAATGCTAAGCAAAAAAGTCTGCGTGCGGTGACTCACATCAGGAAACAATGATCTTCGAGAACCTTGGGGAGTGGTGAAAGAAACGGCTCGAAAAAAATGTTGCTGGATGTTGTAGCTATTGTGTACGGGGGGGAAAAAAAATACAGGATCCTTCCAGTTTACGCTTCGGATCACCACAGATCCCCACCTGCTTGAATTATCTGGTTAGAAACACGGGATACTCAGCCTGGGATGGCTGACCCAAGAACCCCATCAGCAGTGTTTGAAGGCAGAGGACGGACAGAGACATCCCAACAGAGCAAACCTGCAGCTGAGCGAACCCCACACCCGCGTCAGTCTCTTCGTCTGTGCGTGAGAAATGCTGAAACCACACCACTGACCGCGTCTGGTACCTGCAACCCTATGAACTCCAGCCATATTTATATTATTTGGCACGCTGATTTTACGTTACTCACATCAGACAGGTTTGATTTTGCTGTTTGGAAGGCTCCCTTCACCAGCATACACTTAACTTTTGCCTAGTAGGGGTGCCACAGCTCTCCCACTAAAGGGTGACCCCATAAAGACCCCGCAGCGCCCGGCTGGGACCCAGCCCTGCCTCCGGGACTTCCCGTGACTCCAGGCAAGATGCTCGGAGCCCCGTTTGCCAGAAACGTCCCATCTGCGCTCCTCGAGGTGAAGTCCCGGGAAGCCAGGCTCCATTACCGCATCGCCGCTGGGCAGGGAGCGCAGGACAACAGGCGAAACTCGTCTGGAAAGCGCCAGGAGCCTGATATTTCGGGGATTTTGCAACGCCAGATTCCAGGGCTCCGCAGCTATTCTTCTACACCCACAGAGCTCCCAAGTCTGTCTCTTCCTATTAAGAGAGTTCAATAATGCCCAGCTTACGAGCGCCCCGTCCGCATGTCCGCGGCTAAATTTACTGCCGCGGAGACTTACGACGGATAGCGTCCGTTTGAAGGGAAACCTTCCAAGATCATTTGACCAAAACGCAGGTTTTTTTTGGTTTTTTTTGTTTTTTTTTTTTCTGTTTGTTTGTTTTTAAGTAATTTGCTAACACAGTTAGCAACCAGCGCCGCTGCCCGTCATTTTAAAACAGCTCCAAGCTTCGGGTAAAAAGATCCCATCTCCAGCCACCGGCTTGGTGGGCAAGCTGCTAACGCCGCCAAATACAACAGCTGGGGCCGAGGTTAACCAGGGGAGAGCTGCTCCTCTCCGAGGGCGCAAGCGGCAGAAGGAAGAAGCCCCCAGGGCAGGGTTTTGTCGGCCTGGGCACCCCCCAGGTGTGGTCAGCACCCCCTCACAGCCAGGTTTGCCGTCTCTAACCGAGATATTTGGGTTAAAGCGAAGCTGTTTGAATGGTTTTCTCGAGGAGCTCGGGTGTCGAACGTCAGTCGGCGCTGGAAGCAGCTGCCGTACAGAAAGCAGCCCCGGGGAAGTGCGAACTGCTTCCACGTGTAACACCTCGTATGGGTTTTTTTTTTTTTCCCCCCTCAATACCCCAGAATAGCTGAGAGCAGCGGGATCTGTCTCTGCCCTCCCCTCCGCTCAGCAGGGAAGGCTGCCACGCTGCTCCTCTAATAACCACGTACTCCTTCCAGGCAGCCTCCTGCACCGACGCTCGTCTTTTTTGTGGCCTCAATCCGCTTCCCCCAGGCGTTTTATCCTCCGGCGGATCCGGGGGCACGCAGCAGAGGCACCACACGGGGGGTACGCGCGCAGCGAGGCGCCGCCTGCTTTCGCTTCCCAGGGGAATGACGCAGCTCGGCCCCGCCAGTATCAAAGGTCTTGAAGGAAAGAGAGGTGCCAAGGAGCGGAAGGGAAGGCAGCGGGGATGCAGAAGAAACCCGCCTGCTGCGTCACCCAGGAGCGAGCGGGGAGATGCATTTACCCATGCCCAAGGAGCTGAGGAACCCCAAATCATCCGCGTCGGTGCCCAAGCAGACCAAGCACCACGAGGGGCTGCTAGCAAGCCAGTTATTTATTCCCAAACAGAGCTGCGTCTGCCCAGGATTAATTTTATGCCAGCTTTACCATAATACAGAACGAGAAAAAGGCTTCTCCACCAGCTTTACGCTGAACAAGCTGACGGCGAGCACACGGAGCCAGCATTTCGGTGACTTCACCCACCTGAACGCTGGGAACGTGCCACAGGAACCCATTTGTCTGGCCGGGCTCAGGGGGAGGAATGGGAATCCACGAGGAAACGCTAAACCAAAACATATGGCACCAAGACCGAAGCCCGAACGCTCGATTTAGTTTTCAGGCAGTTGTATTTCACGGAGCGCACCGCGGTTTCTCAAACGGGTGTAAAACGCTTAGGCGTGGGGAACTGGCTGCTGCTAGCACGGAGGACCCGTGGGTAAATCAGCACCAGGCTTCAAAACAGGAACCTAAAAAGTTATCACTGGGCTAATATCTCCCGTTTCACCCCCGTCTGGCCATACAGGGGCTTCAGCTGTACCTGGGGAGTGCTTACAGGCTGCTCTGCCTTCGGAGGCTGCGCATTCAGTACAGGAGCTAGCTCCCGAGCACAGGGTGACCACAGATACGCTGATAAGCTCGCCGCTTCCCCAAATTTTAGCTCTCAAGTTCCTACATACCTGCAAAAGAGAACTGCTCCCACGCGGGCATACGTGCGCTCACGTGTACGGCTTGGGGAAATCACGGCTGGAAAACTAAGCGTTAGATTGCAGAAGAGCACCGCGTTCACGGACAAAACCCAACTCTCAACCACAGTCATTAAAAAAAGTTAATCGTTTAGTGAGTCTTCGCTTCCATTTTCAATGTCGGCTTGATTTCTGAGGGGAGAAGCAACTCCCACCACATCTGCTCGCCCAGCCTGTGTCGTCCTCACGACTGTGAAGGAATCTGTCGGGGGAGAAAGGGCACAGGAACGGAGCAAGGGAGAATTCCCAGCGCTCGTTTATCTCCTGCTTCTGGCGCAGCCTGTTCGCGGCAGAGAGGATGCTCCTAAATCAAGCGGCCCCAGCCAGCACGGCTCTCACCTTCCCGAAAAAAAGCAGCAAAACGAGAACGACCCAGTTCCAACCCGCTCCGGTACCGCTACCAGCGCTTCCAGCAGGAGCTGGGACGCGAGGGAACCACGTGCGCGCGTCTCGGAGCGGCACACGCAGCATGAGGTCTGCTTATTTATCTTTTTTTCTTTTTTCAGCCTTCGAAAAGAGGATTGTCGTCATTTGTATGCGGGTCACACTCGGAAGAGCACCTTCACAACCACCCAGACGGGCTGCGTGGTTTATTTTTTTCCTTTCAAGAGGAAAACTCAGCCATCTCCAGGGGCGGCACTCATCTGCCAGCCACGCGTACGTCCCACGGAAACGCTCCACAACTTCTCCTCTCCGCCCACCTCCCTTTCAGCCTTTTTGGAAGCCGAAGTCCGGCTCTGATCCTTCGTTCAGCGTAACGTAAGGGATCTAAGCCTCGGGAGGCGACTCAGCAGTAACTCCCCACCACTAACCAGGCATAATAAACGCAGGCGTTAATCCATACCTTTATAACGGCGTGAGTCACCTCCGCTGCTGAGTAATAAGAGTTTTTTTTCCCCCCTCTTGGTATTAGCCCGAACGAGGAGGGCAGTTTTACAGGAGAAGTTCTCTCCGCAGCTACAAAACGTGCTCTTTTGTGCCCGCACTGGAACAGCGCGGAGCCCTCCACGCTAAGGGAAAGCCGCGCGGTGCTACCTGCAGGCAAAGCCAGCCCAAATTAAGGAATTTGGCTGCACGTGGATCGCCTTTTTTCTGAGGTGGGAAAATGCCTGAGCCGGTAACCCACTGAACGGCAGGCTCTCAGCTTAAAGAGAGACATTTTTCATTGGGAAACAAGACAAATCCTTTAAAAGCACCGGTGCAAGGTTCATCCCTTCCCACACCGGGTCCTCTCTTTGTTCCCTGCCAAAAAGGGCTTTTACGGCTCTGCACGAGTCAAGAGAGCTCAGAAAACCCCCCCGAGGCTTCCAGGAGACGTGGAGCGGCCCAGCTCGGTTAACGCGGTGACATTTTGTCCCACAAATCATATACGTGCTAGGAAACTTGCGTCACATCTCCATCCAGGCCGCTGGCAGGCACGCCGATGTTTGAAGAGAGTAAAGGGGGGGGGGGGGGGGAGAGGGCGGGGATGGCGAAGTTAAAAAGAGAAACCATATGTTTGCAATCCACGCGGCGCGGTGTGCGCTCCGGCGTGCCAACGCGAGCCTTCAATGAGCAGACGACATCCAGAAAGTCGCCTCGCGGGACAGGGGAAGGAGCGAAAGGCTGCTTGCCCGGCCGCCGCCCAAGTTCGGGGAGCGACCACGGGGCTGTGATGGCTACGTCCTCCTCCTGACGATTTGGGGCTGGGGGACATGTGTTTTGGGGCCGGATACGCATTTTTGGGCTGTAGGATGTGCTTCTCCTGCAGCAAGTTCTCCTAAGAGCAGAAGGACATTCGCACCCCCTTTGTTCCCATCCCGCTCCGCTCCCTGGCTACGGAGAGGCAGCCCGGCTCACCCAGCCTTGCACGCTGAACCCCAAATCCCCTCTTTGTGCTCCCAGAGCGCCCTTCGTGCGATTTGGATGCACCCTACACTCAGGGAACCGTCCCTTTCCCGGCGATCTCGGAGCCTGGTGGGGTATTGCCCCCCTCCTGCTGCTCCAAGAGGCTGAGCATCGTCATCCCCAGGGCGCGTTTGGTTTCCCAAAGGGCTGATCTCCCTCTACAGGGGGCCGAACCCTTCCCAAACCTCGCTGCTCCTCCGCCAAGCAAAGGGAGAGGACAAAGCCCGACCCCAGGGAGCAACAGGGATTTCCAGAAGGATTCCCCCCCCCCCCCCCCAATAGCTTTAGTTCCTTCCTACTTTTAAACAATGCCAAGAATTTAATCTCGTAAGGCAGCATTTTCCCCAAACTCTCCCACCCTCGCTGACAGAAAGCGAGGCTGCCCGTTAGGCAGGGATGCAAGGCCTGGGCACGACACCACCACGTCATTCATAAACTTCAAATAAAAGCAACTCGACAAAAGCCTGCGCTAAAAATTAACCTCTTTCCTACAAGCCCTCGGCCGGGAGCCTGCCCTGCCACCTCCTGCTTTATTTCCTGCCCCGGGAGAGTGACAGGAGAGGCACCGACCTCACGCTCACCTGTGGCACCGCCTCGGCCGGGTCACATCCCGGCCCTAAAGCGGCTTATCCCTCAAACAAACCCCCCGAAAAGAAATGGTCGGGGCAGGCAATAAATCGGTACGGCTGGGGGGGGCCTCGGGTGAGCACGCAGTTTGATGTGAAAGGAGAGGGGAAAAAAAAAAAGAAAAAATCATTTAATGGAGAGCAAGGGCTGGGGCCTCGAGCCGAGAGGACAATGAATGAAAATCCACGGCGGCAGCAAAAAAGGCCGGGATAAGAGGCCGGACGGCGGCACCGCAAAAATCCTGCGTTCCCCCGACGGGACCGAAGCTCCAAAGAGGCCAGGGGCTGCGTGGGGAGGAGGCGCCCGCCCCAAAACGAACGGGGCTGCTCGGGGAGAGACGTGGGGTTTCCTTCCAAGGCACCCTCAGGCCCGATGTGGGCAGGAGACGGAGGGGTGAGGGAGCACCCCCTCTGCAACACCCCCTAAAGAAGGGGGGCACAGGATGGTCTCGGTGCCCCCAAAGGGGGGCGGTGAGCCCCCAGGGGCACGCCTGACCCCCAACCCACCCCATATCTCTGCAGCCCCGCTGTGATGCATGGGGGGGGGGGGTGCAGACCCCCCCCCAAACCCCTCCTCCCTTTGCAACGAGGGGAAGACCCCCCTACAAGACACCTCCCTCCCAGCAGGGGGATACCCTCAAAAAGAAAAAGGGGTTCCCAGACACCCCTCTAACACACATCCCGCAAAATTGGGGAAGCAATCCCCCCTCGTCCTCCCCAAAACAGGGGGGCAGGCAGCTCCCCCTCACCCTCCCCAAAAATTGGGGGAAGGGGGTAACTCCTCCTCACGCACACCCCCAAAATTAGAGAAAGGGCGCAGCTCCCCCCCTCACACCACCCCAAAAAATAGGGGAAGGGGGCGGCTCCCCCCTCACCTCCCCCAAAAATTAAGGGAAGAGGGCAGCTCCCCCTTATAACCCTCTCAGAAATAGGGGGGGGGGGGGCAGCTCCTCCCTCTCACACACACCCCCCAAAAATTGGGGGCAGCTCCCCTCACCCCAAAACAGGGAGGCATCTCCCCCTCACCCCCCCCCCCAAAACATGGGGGGGCACCTTCCCACCCCTCTGCGTGGCCCTGAGAGAAAAGCACGACGCCCCCCACGCCCCACAGCGACACGCGGGGACCCCACAGCCCCCCCCCCCTCAGCCACGGGGGGGCCCCCACCCCCCAAAATTTCGTGGGTGCCCCCCCCAATCCCTCGCGTCCCCCCCCCCCCCCCAATCCTCACCGATGACCTCCTGCAGCTCGTAGTCATCCTTGTTGATGGACCAGGGCAGCGCGCTGGGCTCCTCCGCCATGGCTGCGGCCCCTGAGGGCTGAGGGGACCCCTGAGGTACCGGGGGACCCCCTGAGGAGCGGGCGCGGCCCCGAGCCCGGCCCCGCCGCCGCCTCCCGTTACCGCCGGCCAAACTTTGCCTGCTCCCTCCACCTGCCCATGCCCAGAGCGCGCTGACGTCACCCGCCGCCACGTTCGCCCGCCGGAGCGGGGCGGCGTCGGCGCCATCTTGAGCGCGGCGCTTCCCCCCCCCCCTTCCCCCTCCTTTCGGTTAATCCGGACTAAAAAAAAAGGGAGCCGCCGCGGTTCGCTTCGCCGGTGTTATTTTCGGAGGTAGACGTCGCGCGGAAAGGCCTGGGGGAGAAAGGGGTAGTAAGGGGTGGTAAAGGCATGGAAAGGAAGGGTGGGGATGCCACACACAAGATGGCGACCGCTCGCATCCTCCCCCCTCCCTCGGAGAATAAGCGGGAGGATCGCCGTGCTTAAACCGGACTTCAAGCAGCGATTGGCTGCTGGCCGCGGAACCCGCGGTTCCTATTGGCGGAGGGGGTTGTCAATCGTGTCTCGTCCTTCTGCAGGGTCCTTGCGCCCGTAGGGCCTTCGGGTGCCTGAGGGCTGCCCTGAGGGGAGGCAGCCCTGGGCAGGCCTCAGGGTGGGCTCTGCGGTGGGTGCCGTGGATATCCCCTGTGTTTGGGTGTCAGAAACCCTCCTGGTCGGGGGGGCACACATTGCTTATCCACCTTCACACAATCCTAGAATCATTAAGGCAGGAAAAGCCCTCCAAGCTCGTCTGGTCCAACCATCCCCCTACCACCAGCGTCACCACTAAACCATGTCCCTAAGCACCACGTCCAACCTCTCCTTGAACACCCCCAGGGACGGTGACGCCACCACCTCCCTGGGCAACCCATCCCAATGCCTGACTGCTCTTTCTGAGGAGAAATGTCTCCTCATTTCCAACCTGAACCTCCCCCGGCGCAACTTGAGGCCATTCCCTCTTGTCCTGTCACCAGTTACCTGTGAGAAGAGGCCAACCCCCAGCTCCCCTCAGCTTCCTTTCAAGCAGTTGCAGAAAGCAATGAGGTCTCCCCTGAGCCTCCTCCAGACCAAACACCCCGAGCTCCCTCAGCCGCTCCTCACAGGACTTGTGTTCCAGGCCCTTCACCAGCCTCGTAGCCCTTCTCTGGACACACTCCAGGGCCTCGATGTCCTTCTGGTCTTGAGGGGCCCAAAACTGAACACAGGATACCAAATAAATGCCAATTTTTGGTGACCTGCGTGTGTTGTACATGAAAAGCCATGGCGCTGCCCTGCCTGGGCTTGGTCTGGGAGCAGAGGGACATGTCAGCCCTGAGGCCCAGCTGGCTGCATGCAGCAGGCCCCACGGCATCGCCCACCTCCATTTCATCCCCACCCTGGCTTTGGGATCCACATTCCTCAATTAAAAATAGGCCCGGGGGTATGAAGGGGTCAGGAGGTCTGGTTTTCCCCTCCCCGCCTCCAAAGTCATGCAATTCTAAGGTTTCCCACTGCCAGGTGTTTCTGCAAGCTCCACTGAATTTCAATATTCGGTGATAAATCCAACACCCTTGCCTTGTAGTTGATGGCTCAAATGTCTGTAGCTGAAGCACTGGAGATCTGGATACATGAAGTGTTAAAAAAATAAAAATTAAAAGAATGAGGAATACGGGACTAACTGGTACCCACGTAGGCCGCTGTCTACATATTTAGGTTTAAAGTGTTTACAGTTTGGTGATTTATTCTTTACTGACATAAAACAGATAAAAAACTGCATCTCTTGCTATTGCCAGGCATAGTAATATTCATCAGGAGAATCTGGCAAGATTTGGGATTTCTGTGTCAGGTTTCATTGTTCTTCGCCAGTCACTGTTCTTATAGCTTGACAGGAGATGCTACTGTGAGGCAAAGAACATCAGTTACACATATTTTTAGCTTATTAGGACAAATTCCTGAGATGCCTCTGATGAACCAGGCTTTGTAGAGGGCCATAGCACCCTGCCAAATGCATGGTGTGACTCCAGTATTTTCACTTGTGCAACCTAACACAGGACAACATCTCCTTCTTTCTAGTCTTTTTCTGTCCTACAGATGCAAGAGGCCAACAGGCCCATCTTGGCGCAGTTTACAGACACTGAACAAAGATGGTCTCTGTCCATAAGGCAGAGCTTTCAACTTAAAAGCTGTTCGTTTTTCCTACTTGCCTGCGTTAAACATGCCTCTGCCAAGCAATATTGCGTATTTGCTAAATATGCTTTAATTACTGCTTGGAACTGTCTCTCTGATCTTTTAACTATGTTATAAAAGCAGTTTTTGTAGCAATTAAAAGTAGGTTTTACCCCAGAGCATGCGCTCAGGTGCCCAGTGTCATGTTTCTGATAGTAACAGCATGTTAAAAAAGGATCTGAGCCAGGCATCAGCAACAAAAAAAGACAGAGGATCTGATCCTGATCCTGAAAGTATTTAAGCGCATGCTTTAAGCCTTTCTAACCACAGTGATACATATGCCTGATTTTACCACAGTGTTTATTTAGAGTCGGAATCATATTTTGAATTCTCTTGGTTTAGGTAGAAGAATCACCGCCTGAAGGCAGCGCTAGAGCGCCTATTGAATTAGATCAATGGGACAGGATTAGGCCCACAATGAACCCCGTTCTTTATGAATTAGCACGGGCTTTGATCAAAATTAAGATCTGAAATGTGAACTGACGAGACCACCAGTGGCCACTTGAACATATACAAGTGAATGGGGTATTTTCACTTTTCAGGTCTGCAGTGAAATACGCACTTCTATATATTTAAAGCAAAATCTCTCATTCGTGTAAAATCTGGATCCCACAGATTTTGTAATATTTTTTAAATGACCATTTAATGAAATTTTAAATGAACATTTTGGATCCCTCAAAAGTCAGACGTTGCTGTTGCATTCATTCACTCATTCGTTCATTCAGTGAGTTGTTTCAATGGCAGTCTGATGAAGGATGAAAAAAGGGAGCTGTCTTCCACGAAGATCTTAATCCTTAGCCCACTTCACACCTTCAAGCAGCACCTTCTCCTGTTTCACCATTAATATTCTGCTCATCCTACTTTTCCTGATTTGCTGTATTTTGTCTGTCTCGTGTAGGTTGTAAGCTCTTCAGGGCAGAGGAAACGTCTCTATTTATAAAACAGCCTGTGAAGTGGTGCTGCTGAATCAAGTGGTTTGTTGTAATAACAAGACATTTTAGTAGAAATCTGAAGTGGAAAAACAGTTTCCTGTGTATCCACCTCCAGGCTTTAGGAGAGACCAAGAAGCGGAAAAACTCCGGACTTCTTTCAGGTAGGAAGGCTGCAGGCCAAGGGAAGCTCTCACACCTGGGTTTCCCGTACTTTTTGAGTGAAACTAAAATAAAACGTCGCAACGATTAGAGCGGGCAGTCCCCACCTCCCATTGATTCTGCAGCTCAGAAAGACTTTCTTCTGACACCCGGGGCACATGTTCCTCATCGACATGCCCTGAGCCTCTGGAGGTAGCGAGAACAGGCAGGCACACACACGCATGCACCAAATGCTCTCATTCTCGTAAGGCACATGGTTTCCTGCCTTTGGGAGCCAATGACTTATTGTTTCAATGAAACTTACTGGCACTACCCAGCCCTTTGCCTTTTTTTTTCCATTCAGGTAATATTGGCTATCATAAAAGTGATGTTTAATGGATAGAGTGGTGGTTCTCACATTCAGTGCACAGAAGTTACTGCCTTTAGTACCTGTAAAATCCGTGATGATTGGTAATACATTTTATCATCGTCATAAGTGCAACCATAAATAAATTTCATTTACACTTGGATTATAGAAAACGAGTCTGAACTCGTTCGCTTATCAAGGCATTGCAGATTTCATCTTACTATTCATGCAGCCTCTCAAATAGCTTCTTTGCTTCTTGGTACGGCTGAACTTGAAGCCGCTCTTTCAGAACAGTCATGCAGAGGCATTTAGTGTCACAGTTCAGTAGTGTTTTGGGCCACGGCATTTACTGCCACATTTCTAGTTAAAAGCTTTTTAGGGCACCATAAACCGCTGTTTGTAAGTGACTGTGCATTAGCTACCACGATTCCTACAAACAATAGCAGTTAATGTGCTTATTGAACTGCTTGGTACGGGCACGGGTTACTAAAGCAAGAGGAAGCCCAACAATGCCTGTATTATTGCATTCACAATAGCACAAGTGTGCATCGGCAAGCAGAATGCCTGACCTTGTTTCCCTGCAAAATTTGCCTGCTATTCTTTCTTCGTGGAAATACTTTCAGGTTTATTGAAGGAATCTTCCTCTATCCAATAGCAGCTTTATTTAATAAAGAACGAGGTAGCAAAGGCAGGCGTGCACATTGTCTCCGGGTATTTTTCATGGCATTTTTGCCCAGGACCGTGCAGTGGAGTAAGGAGGAGTGGTTTAAAAGCCTCCGACTGGAGAAAGTCTTTAATAGTAGTTGTTTTCAAAACACGAGCCCAGTGCCAGTCTAAACCACACCGACAGGTTTTCGTAAATGGGCCCGTGTAGCACCAGGCACCTCCGCCCCGCCATTCACTGCCGGTGAGCTAAGGCATTTAAACTCACCTCTGAGGTCACTTTGAAGTCAAGTAGCTGAAGGCCCGGTTCCAACAGGTGGATTCTGGTTCTTACAGCGTGTGCACTGAAACCAAATTTCGCTCTGCAAACACGCTCCTTATCCCATCCCACGGCCTCTCAGCAGAAACGCTGCACCGTTCTCTCACTTCCTCCACTGAAAGATCCCCAGATTTTAAGGATTAGGAAACAAGCAAAGAGCTTATGAACAACACAGTTTTTTTCTCCTTACTCTTTTTTCAATGTTTATGCATTTTTTAAGTGTACAAATTGCAAGCCAGTTAACCTTCTAACAAATTATAGCTTTGCTGTCTCCTTTAAATCTAATATAAAATTGATGCTAGGTTTAAGAAATAATTATGACAAGATCTTGATTACCACATACCTGAACCACAATTTAATAATCGGTTCTTGCCCTGTTCTGGCTTACAGCAATGCTGTGTCTTTAAAGAAGCTGATGAAAGACATTTCTCTTGCTCGTACTTCCTTAAACCCCAGGAATCTTGCTGTCTCTTTGGAACAGCTTATCAGGACAGAATGGTTTTCCCACTGGCCTTTTCTGTGGAGGCTAAATCAGAAAGCATTTGCTAAACAGCTGAGCAGGACAGGGGGAATAAGAATGTGTTTTAGAGCTTTTCTCTTCTTCATTAAAAGTGCAGCATAAGTCTGATGCAAGCATCCAAACCCTGCTGCACAAGCGGGTACACCTGGACGGACTCCTCGTTTGTAGGATATGAAGAGAGGCCAAAGATTGTTGGCTCTGTTACGTCAAGCATTGTGGGTGTGCCTCTATTTAAGACCATTTCAGACATTTTATTATTCAGCAAAACTCTTCTATAAAAATACAGATAAAACTCCTAACAGAAATCAGCTTAATAATGCCAGATCGCCTCCTTGCCGCTTGCTGTTGCAGCAAAGAAGTCCTGAGTGTCCCTGGGTACTCACATCGTATCCTGAGGGCTGGTCGTGGCAGGACTGAACAAAGAAAGCAGTCTTTGGGAAGAGAAACTGCTGCTTTCAGGTGATACTGTATGGATATTCTGGCAGCTGGGAGTGCCCAGGCCAAATCTGCCCCATTTACAGCTGGCAAACTTTGAAGAAATAAAATAAAACATCTTTTGTGACGTCACAAGGAAGCAAGATGAATTCACTTTAAAAGGCAGTGAGAAGAGAAACCCTAGAAATAGAAAAGATAGGGTTGAATAAGATTTCATTTATTTTTTGCCATCTGGGAATGAGAAGTGTAAGGGAATATTGTTCTTACCCTTATAAATGGATGATATCTTCTTGAATCCAGCTACGCCGAGGCCAAGCAAGGTTAGTGGTTCACATTAACAGATTCTAATGACATGAGTTTACAATAATAGTTTAATAGTTCAGTGTAACAGTGACTCATTGCTTATTACTATGTCGATAGGAATGTAAAGAGATCTCATTTGAAAAAAAAAAAAAATCTGTTTGGATAGTTCACATCCTTTCCTCCCTGCTCATGAATTCCTATGTCACTGACTGCGGGCTGCCAAAAATAGGATGGCTTTTTGTGTAGCTAAAGTCAAGGAAAACCTAGAATCAGGGAGACAGTAGGAGGATCCCACTGTCCTTACAAACAGAGCCTTCAGGAAATATTTATAGTGAAAGCTCTCTGAGAGCGCAGGAGATAGGAACTATCTAAGTAAAAGAAGGTATTTTGCAGGAAGAAGAAGAGTTAATGAATGCCACCAGCTCTCTGCTTTGATATTTTGCATCATGGGCATGTGAAGATTCATGTCCCCATCAGACATAGGCTCAACCTGTGCTTTTGTCTTAGAGAAACCGCTCCATTTCAGCAGCAGGAGAGGAAGTTTCAGGGAACAACTCAGGAGAAGCCCTGTGGACTGACAAGGAGCCAGAGAAGAGCCAGAAGCGTCATGTCATCTAAAAGCCGAGGCCGTTTTGCAGTTGCGTGCTCTTGCTGAGGTCTGTTTGGATCCCCGAGAATCTGGGAGTTGACGCCTTGAGCATCTTGATGTCTCGGTAATGAGGAAAGCACTCAAACCTCCCCGGAGAACAGAGAAATGGAGAAGGAGGCTCAGTAGGAGTCCTTTCATTTGCAGTCACCTGAAGCCGTACAAATTGTTTAAGTAGGAGAAGGGAACTGGGGAGGCACGAGCAACATATCTGTGAGTTAAATGCACTACCGTCACCACCCCTTAGGAAAAAAAAATCCCGCATGGCACCTCAGAAACAAACTGCTGAAGTGTGAAATCAGGCGGCAGGGAAAGCTGTCATAGAGGATCAGAAATTGATTTAATAGAAAAAAATCGACTGCTGCATAATTTGTGCAGATTGCTAGGAGAGAGAGAGAGAGATCCACGGCTCCTGAGGGTTTAACTGCGCGCACCGTCTGGCGAGAGGTGCAGAAAGCAAGATTTCCTAGCCGGCAATTCTACGTGTGCTGAATGCTTCCTCTTCAATACCCAACAATTAAAATCGATGACAAGATGCTAGGTAACAAAAGAAAATGACTGATCAATATGCATGTCTTGGAGCTGAAGAAAAAGCCGCCTGCCAAGAGCAGCATGCTGATGAGGCGAGATTTCTGAGAGCTCAGAGAGGAGATCCTAAAAGCTTCCATTCCCAGCGCTCGATAAAACAATGCAGCTAACCAGATGCCAGACGCAGTGCTAGGAGAGGTTAAGTCACCAAGGAGGCTAAAGAATAACTGTTAGGAAAAACAGGGGATATTCATTTTTAGAGGAAATAGCTTTGGAGTGAAAGCCATATTTCTCTTCTTTGCCTTTCTTTTGAAAGATCTCAAAAGCTCGTTAATGATACTGAAAAACTGGGTTCTTTTCATACCCGTATGAGGTTTTCGAGATGCTGAGACACTGACGCTTCAAGGCCAATGTCCATTTTAGTCCTCAAATTTCTAGCAGATTTCCAAACATTTCTGCAAATGTTGCTCTGAAGCAGCCCTCGTGGCTCGCCATGGCTCGGGCAGGACGGGGACCAGCACGTGGATTTTCAGGTTCATTTACCCACTTTTCCCATCTTCATGTCACTTTTTGTTTCCGAGGCGACGGATCCCGGGCTGGCACACAAGCAGTTAAGCACCTCAGGACTTGCGGCTCCGAGATCCGTTCTGCTGACACCAACAGAAGGCGAGCATAGCCGCAGATCGGAGCCAGAAAAACGCTGCAAAAAAAAGTTTGTGAAAGGTCACTTTGTCGTAACGCCCACGTAGGCCTGAACACGTTTCCTCCGAGTCCATACTTTTCACCTTAAGGGGTGGATAAAGACCCGTTTTGTCACCTCGGGGGGGTTGATTTCATCAGCAAACCCCATTGGGTTCATACCATGGAGCCCTCACGTTCTTACTGGGGGTTCTTCTCCCCCGGGTCCTGCACCTCCTGGCCTGCCGGCCCCTCTGCTCTCGGCGCAGGTGAAACAAGCAGCTGGCCGCCGTACGGGTCAGCAAAACCCGCTGACCTTTTCCCCCGCAGGCTGGCACCCGGCCTGGCACATTCCTTTTTTTCTTCCTTCACGTGACCGCACGGTCGGGCTGGGAGCAGAACGAAATCTGTCCGGTCTGGGCCAATCTGCGCGCTTGGCAATCGAGGAAACCCTGGCACGTTTCTCCCGGCGCTTCCGTGCTTCCAGCCACCTGCCACCCACGTCCTCGCCCCCCCAGGTCTGCCGGGAAGGGGAGGTTTGAAAGGGCAGCACGGGGCGGTCCTGCTGTCCTCAAAAGCAGCCCTGGACGTGGCACGCGGCTGTCCCCGCTCCACCACCAAAACCCAGTTAACCTAGGAACTGGGGGGAATGGGATTTGAAGCCCCTCTGCTGGCTGCCAGGCAGGAGGAACATCAACCGTGGCTGGTGCGACGCTCGTGCTCTGAACCCGGGGGTTTATCCCGTGCAACACAGGGCGTAATCATGTCCACCACTTGTGCACCACGAGGGGCATGTGTGCAAACCATCTCGTCCAGCTCAGCTGCAATAAAATGTGTCCGGAGGGCAGGGACAGCCCAAGCTCCATGGGCAGGAGCAGGATTTGGGAACGGCACCTTGCTGAGGTGGGCTCTGCAAGAGGAACAGCAAACGCGGTGTTTGTAGATGAGACTTCACAACCGTTCAACGCTTCACTCCGGGTTCAATCGTTTAAAGAATTACCGAGCAGCTCCGGAACGGCTGCAACAATATTCCTCCTCCTCCTGCCTGCAGATTTTGCTTCAAAATAAACAAATGGCTGGGCAGGGTGTGATAGCGCTTATCAGGACGTTCAGCCAGGTTCAAAGTCATCTCCAAGTCCTGCTGAGCATCAGCCGAACCACGAGCAGTTGCCCAGGAGTATTTGTACGCAGCAAACGCCTAGATGTCTAGGAAAACCCGATAGGTCTGACTGAGGTGCTTCAACTCGATGAGCGTGCTTTCCAGCAGCGCGAGCCTCATGGGGTTTGTTTCTTTTCAGTGCCTTGTGCAAATCCGTTTCCAGGATGATCAAACATTTTCCCAGCCATTTTCATGCGTTTTCTTCCCTGTGCTAATTTGCTGCCAGTAAGTGTGCCCTCCAGACCAAGCAGTGTCTCTGTCGTGATACAACTACCATGTCGTGAAGAAGAGGAGTTGCTCCATCGGGGCAATGCTTTGTCCACCACCCTCCGGCCCCGAAGCTCAGAGCATTTTGCACGTTATCGAACATCACCAGGTAAATGCTGTCCTCCAGAAAACAAGGGGATGGCGCCGACATTCCTGCATCAGAGCTGCAAAAGGGAATGAAATAGAAGTTCCTTCTGGCACAAGAAGAATGGCAGAGAGAAAGGAGCTACCACAGCCCTGACCCCACCGGGCTCTGAGCTACGCTTACACTTAAATACAGGCGAAAATCACCCAGATAGCCGAGGGACACAACATCACATTGAAAGCAAAGGGATTCCAGTCTTTCTGAGAGGGAGACTCTCTTATTTGGCTGTTGTTGACAGTGATTTCTACCTGGAATAATAAATTCTGGGATGATTTCCATATGACTGTGCACACGCTAGCTTGCAGTGGCCATAGCACGGGCGTTGCTTCACAGCCTTTGCAGGGAGCAGTCCCTCAAGCGGCTCAGCACGTGGCCTCTCGCGATGTGAAACACAGCTCGTCCTTGGCCTCCAGAAATGCCTTCCAAGCAACACTTCTCCGATTCAACGATCCTTCGTCTTTTCCCGTGGCAGGGCCTTGGCCCAACAGCTGCTGTGTTCGTAAGTTATTTCCCTGCTTTGGAGCCGCTCCAAGCCGCCCACCTAAGAAAACGGAGCTGGCAAAATCCTCCGGGTTGCTGCAGAGCGACGCAGTCCTCGCCAGCATCTCCAGAAAGGATGCGGAATAGGAGGTGAAACTCCAGCATCCCTGCTCCCTCTTGCTGCTGGGACACAACCATACCTCTCCCCGTTCCAGACACGGCCAAAAGCCTCCACTGAGGAAGCTTTTTAGGCAAAACAAGAAAACAAAAAAGAACCAGCCCATATTATTTCCCACTAACACTTCCTTTTGAGGCCCAGGACATATTTTTCCGACGCCCAAGAAGGAGGATACTCAGCCCATGGGGTTTTTCTGCTTTATTTTACAATGTTTTGTCACAGGTAGCAAAAGTTTGCTCGTAAGGAGGAAAAACCACAGAACTGTGGAGTATTTTCTGAATGCCTGTACAACACAGATGCTTTTCTAAAGATGCATATCAGGATAGAAAGTAATATAAACATATCTGTATACATATAAAAATAAATGATTTGGTATTAACAGATTCAACGAGGACAATTTCAGGGAGGGAAAGAAACAAAATTTTAAAAAAATCATCATTTTTTAAATCTCTTTTTTCAATGTGTTCGAAACTTTGACCTTCCACTGAGCACCAAGGAGGGGAAAAGGGAACCGTGCTGCCACTGAGCCACGTTTACAGTAAGTGCATTTTGTCATTCACAGATGTCACACTTCATAAAGCCAGCGTGCCAAGACAGATATAAAAATGTCAGAAGTGCATAAATTGGATTTTACTCTGAAAAGGATACACACTTAAACCACGTATTTTACATTTTAGGGATACTACTCCACTTTACTCCACAGTAACTATTTTAACCATACAAATTTTAACCGCTCGTAAGAAAGGAGCATTCAGGTAACAGCAATACCTGCGTTGCATCCGAGCCAGGCGGCCAGAAGGACGACGACACAGGGAGCTAGGTGATAACCAGACCTAGCCTAAGCACTGACATCTTTCAGAATCATTTGGAATTTCTTTACTGGAAGTCTGAGGGTTTAGAAATCCAGCTCTGGTTTTTGACTTCCCTTCCAGAAGCAGCGCTTTCCCCGTTCAGCAGTCACCAGGTCATTTATTACAAAGCTGACACTTACTCTTTTTGCTGCTGTTGTTTTTCCCTCACTTGCAACGTCCCAAATCCCAAACAACACCAGCAGGACCCACGCCGAAGGCGGTGCTTACGGCTGAATCTGCCTCCAAAACCCTCGAGCTATTTTCGGTGCATTTTCCTTAGAAGAGGCTGCGAGAGGCAAAGGAGAAAAAGCCCCGGACGCTCCCCATCTTCATCCAGGACCCCCTCAGGCCATGGCAGGGAGCGCTCGGTGCCCGTTTCTCCACCGTGGAGCGGGCAGGCTTCTCCCTCCCGCTCACAGCACAAGCCCCGCAGCTCCAGAGCTGGCAGCACGGACCATTGCCTCCCTCTAGTGTCTGCTCCAGAGCCTCCTGCTTTTGTTCCTGCCCCTAGTAAGCTACCGGACGAGTTCTTTCAGCTCTCGATTGGAGAGGAATCTGGTTCAGTCCTGTGAGTGATGACCCGTAATTAATGTTGATAGACACTCCGGAGTATGGGAATTCACCAAGCCCCAGGAGTGACTGGGGATCAAGCAGCCTGCAGAAACTCTTCTGTAATTAACATTTAACGATTATGCAGAAGCCCCAAGGCAAGCAGCTGGCTGTTTCTGCAGGAGAGGCCTGAGGGCAATAGGACACTGAAGATGAACTATTTAGAAACCCATCATCAGCTTAACTTTTCTCCTCCCATGCCCGCGGGGCTCCTTATTGGAGCTAACAAGGCAGGAAGATGCAAATGTCACCTTGGCACGATGGCAGCAGTTGTGTTTGCAGAAGGGACTGAAAAATACCCAGTTTGCAGTCCCAAACTGCCCCATAAAACGTGTCCACACGTGTTGCTGGGTTCAAATCACGGACTGACTGCTCCCAGCCAGGAGGAAGCAGCAGCAGCACATTCCCAGGACTTTGCAGCAACCTCTGGTAAGCGAACATTCATTTCTGGTGTGGGTGAGGAAAAGACTTGTGCGCACATTCCTGTCTGAGGAACTCAGCCCTGGTAATGCTTTAAAGCATATCTTTAAAAAAAAAAAAATCAAATCCACCTTAAAAATGTAAACTAGTAAACCACTAAACTGTAAAATCAACATGAGTCAGGGGCTGAAGTAAGGAACAAAGAGGCAGAGTTCAAGCAACTGCAGATACATAAGCAAGATTCCCCTCTTCCCAATTAGTGGGTAAATATTTAGTGAAAATCTGTTTAATATACCAATAGGTCACTTGAAAACACTACTTGGGGCAGAATTCTTGCCCACACGCTAGTGACTCCGCTGGTTAATTCAAATATGCTCTTTCCTATTAAGGGAACATTATCTTTTATAATTTAAACAGCCCAATCTACAATTCAGGACACTTTTTATTTGGTATTTATCCCTGTGCCTTTGAGGCATCCCAAAAGCTGATGTACTTCTGGCAGGCTCTTAAAGGTCACACAGTTTAAGAGCCGGACCCACGTAGGTGCCCAGCTCTGTTCCTCTTCAAGTCAATGAGCAAAAGCATCCTGCACTTTGTGTAGCGAGGCCTTCCCCTGAAAATACAGATTTAAAGACTGATTCTCTACTAACCAGTGCGTCTGTTGTAAACATTTAACAAGGTCTGCGAATATAAAATCCTGGTGTAAGACACGCTACTTAATCACATGTCACCTGAACACAGGCAGACACGCTGCAGGAGCGTGTCCTTCCTCGCAGTTCTCGCTTCGATGAGCAAAAAAAATCACTGCTGTCAAATCTGGGGGACTACCTCGGAAAGTGCAAGTGTCAAGGGATTTACGCTGTAAGTGAACACGGAACGGGAATCCTGTGATAGAGCTTAAGGATGGAAACATCCGCAGAAAATAAACTGAGTTCAGTGATTCTGCATTAGTTCTAATGGCAAGGATAACGGCGCTGATTTTTCTGATATTGCAAAGAACAGAGGTAGAACCATTCATTTCTTTGCATTGCTTTGACAATTAAAATATTCTGTTCTTTTGCAAACAATGACCAAGGGAAACAAAGACAGGCCGGGGACTGAGCACACACATTCCCCTGTGCTGCCCAACAGCAGGGCTGCAGCACAGCCCAGAAGATGTGGTCAATTTTGGTGCCCAAATCGGTCATTCTGGTGCTGGCCATTCCCCAAGGGGGAACCAGAGTCCGAAGCCTCCCCTCCTGCAGATCACCGAGCAGCCGTGGGATTTCACTGACATGTTAAAAAGACACCAACCCTAAACGTCGCTATAGCCCTTAGAGAGCTTTTAAAATGGCATGACAATTTTGGTTAAAAAAGCCTACAGTCTGAGGCTTTTATCATTTCCTATCTTATACCAGCATTTTATGTTCCCGGGTCTCATTAAACGCTTACAATTGGCCTTCCCATGTTAGTGACTCAGTTTTTAAATGTGTATTTCCCGTATCTCCAGTAAAAGTTCTTACTACACGAAATGCCGGACGCTGTTGCTCACTGACTCGAACAGGAACACCCGGGCAGTTTCTTTATCTCCCCTTACAGGTTAAGAAAAAAAGAAAATTCTTTGCTCCCAGTCGCAGGCTCCAAACACCGATTGTGAGGATCCAAGTTCTGCGGTGGTGAAAGGCACCGTGTGAGCGACACCGTGGTCCGAAGGCACAGGCGGGATAAATTAAAAAAGAGCAGCCAGCACTCGTAACTTTGTGTCACGGCAGCATGAGGGATTTTGCCAGTCTTGTCCAGAACCATTTTTTGGTGCAAGGATTGGTGTAATCGCAGATTGTGATGAACCGTAGGATACTTGGAAACTCGTTCTTCATGGCTTTGCACTTCACTGGAATCAGCCGTTTGAGACGGGCGCCTGAAAGATGAGCACAGGCAGAGGATCACGCAGAGCCCCAGTCAGATCACAGAATCACAGAACGGTTTGGATCAGAAGGGATCTCAAAGCCCACCCAGTGCCACCCCCTGCCATGGGCAGGGACCCCTCCCACCAGCCCAGGCTGCCCCCAGCCCCATCCAGCCTGGCCTTGGGCACTGCCAGGGATGGGGCAGCCACAGCTCCTCTGGGCAGCCTGGGACAGGGCCTCACCGTCCTCTGAGTGAAGGATTTCTTCCTCATATCTAATCAAAACCCACCCTCTTCTAGTTTAAAGCCATTACTCCTTGCCCTATCACCACACCCCTGACCAAGAGTCCCTCCCAAGCTCTCCTGCAGCCCCCTCTAGGCCCTGGCAGGCCGCTGTGAGGTCTCCCCGGAGCCTTCTCCTCTCCAGGCTGAACAACCCCAACTCCCTCAGCCTGGCTCCACAGCAGAGGTGCTCCAGCCTCTGAGCATCCTCGTGGCCTCCTCTGGACTCACCCCAACACGTCCCTGTCCTTCTGGTGCCCCAGAGCTGAGCACAGGGCTCCAGGTGAGGTCTCACGAGAGATCCTGTATGCATTTTCTCCTCACAGCAGCACACACATCACAAGATCCAGGTTTGGTCCCGATTTTGTGTCATCTCAGCACAATGCACCTAGCTCTCACCCTGCAGAGCAAGTTTCTGAATCACAAACCCTCTGCTAAGGACGTTTCAGCCAAATACGGATCAGGTCCCACGCTTCATCTAGCCTGCGTACGGCAGCTTGCGCTGAGCCCATCTGGGAGTGGTGGGGGCCTAACAAAGTGCAGATATAAAGGAACAAAGCAGTTTCTTGTCAAAAGCAACCAGGAGTACAGTCCTGAGTACTTCCAGATGTGCTTGGAGATAAAATTGAGACACTAAAGCTTCTTCTAGATGGTCAGCTCTGCTGGGTTACCTCCAGGTCTTTCTCTTCCTGCCCTGAATCGCTCAGATAGGCTGCAGAGAGGGGCTGCGAGGAATCACTGATAACAGGAACTGCTTTTTGGAGGCACGCACACAATCAGACAACCGTCCCTGTGACGGCTGCTGCTCGAAGGAGCAGCTGCTCCGGAGAGGAACCTCTCCCCGCACAACTTTCCACAGGGACACCCGCCACCAGCTGAAGCCTGCTGCCCAGCGCGAGCGCTGACGCCGAGACCTGGGCGAGGCAAGGACACGATCTGGTAACTGCAGCAGGTGCTTCGGTGATCTGTGAAGTCACACAGCCTGTCACCGAACCCCGCTGGGGTTAAATTGCCTCACGCAAACGAGTCGTGTTACTTCTGCGAGCCACGCGTGTTTTTACAGGCAGGGCTCAGGCTTTACGTTCACATGTGCCTTTTTTTCCTTTTTCTGCTGGTCTAACTACAGACGTAACGCCAGAACCGAAAGGTCTTTGGTACAAATTCTTCTGGTTAGGGGCTGATGCAGTGCGCTAGGGATGCTCAGTGGATTAATGGCCACGACAGGAACTATTGTGTCAAGGAAGGTGCAGCTAATTCCCAGCTCTGCCACCGGCTTCCAGTCTAACTTCTGGCGTGTCATTCGTAACACGACGTCAAACCCCGCACCTAGAAAAGACTCGGTATGTGGACACTCCCACAGATATTACACAAGCCGTGCTGCACCTACTCCCCAGGAGCACAGACAAGTGTCGGCTGACTGCTGCTTAGACAGAAGCAACCTGAACAGACCTGACGGAAACAAACGGATGGTTTCTCAGTTCAGAACAAAATCCGGAACAGATTTTTCCCATCGACGTTGAAAATTCATTCCCTGTTTTATCTTCCTACCCACGACACTCAAGGATCCCTGCAGAAAGGTGCTCGTTCGTTCACTGAAATCCCCAGCGTTTACTCACACCCTGCGTTTGTTACAATACTTTTATCTCTGGCAGCACATTTTCTGTACGGATCTCCCAGCACTTTCCCAAGCTGCCCAACCTGCAGGCAGCCACGACATCCCCCGAGCGGGTCGTGCACCCACTTGGCAGCCAGGGCACCCCAGCCAAGCTTCTCCCTTGCAGTCACACAGAAGGTCAACGGCGGGGCAAGGGACCAAGTCCAGGCCCCTGCCTGCACGACCGAATTTATAAAACCACTGTCAGTTTTAGTGGCTGCTTCTACCGGTGATAAATCTGTTTGCTCAGCGAAGGGCATTAGCCGCGGGGCAACCCCCGTGCCTGGGTGGACTTTTACACGTGTGAAACGTCGGTCAGTGGAAAGAGCCCAGGTCTGAGACAGGGTTACTGCTTCTGTAGCTACAAATTATCCATTTTCTCCTCTCTCACCTGTATTTATCTCATCTGTTTAATCACCTCTAGGACTACACCTCATTCTGCATTTGTGCAGTGCCCAGTAGCATGGCGCTGATCTCAGCTGGAACTTCAGATGTTACCGTAGTACAAGTTATGATGTTGACAGGCGATTTTAAATGGGATGTTTGTGAGATCTTACCCGGGGAAAGACTAAGAGCAAATTTGGTCTGAAAGTCACATTCGTCGCTTTCCAGGTAATCGTCTGAAATGACGACCACCATCCTCCGACACCTGAAATCGAAGCAGTCGAGGGAGAAAAAAATAAAATGTCAATGGAGACAATTCTCATCCTCGCCGGGAAAACTACGTATTCCTCCCAATGAAAAATGAAAACTCCCAATGAAAAATGAACCCAAGAGCTGTGTTCCAGCAGGAATTAAGTACAGGGTACAGACTACTGACAGACAGATAGCTGCACCACACGCAAAAACTTGATTACACATACACTGGACTACTACAAGATGAAGAAATAGCAAAGTCCAGATCGTCTGTGCAATCTTTATTTGGTTCTCTGTTTATCTATTATAAAAATGCCATCTTAATTATCTGCTCGCATGCTCCCTTCAATGACTGAGCATCGCTAATATGAGAATTAAGCGGACAGAGCTTTATTATACTCACATTACTGTGAATTCACCTCGCACAATAAATTTGAGCTTTATTCGCCGATTTCTTGCTTATGTTCGAGGTGCCTGGCTGCAAACTACATGTTAGGCTCTTTAGGGAAGGCTTTGCTGTGTGCAAACTCCTGCCTTGGGGTTTTGCACAGAGCTTAATTTGGCAGGACTGTGGGGGCAAAAGAGCTCCAAAGGTCAGTATTTCCCCTCTTTGTGCTATAAAGTACTTGCTGTAGGTAGGTCTCCATCTAGGGAGTTGTTTTTATGTCACACAACTCCCAGCCACCCTTGAGTCCCACAGAGGTTTGAAGGACCCTTGAAGTCAGTGCCAGAACCCATACCAGCGCTGTCCCTGCAAATTCTACGCTGTGGGGTGGAGCCAACTCAGTTTGGAAATGTATTCATTGAAAGATCCCCTTCAAGGATGCAACTGCTGGATACTCCAGCCAAAGAAAAGGAATCGAGTGTAAGCAGCACCGCTATGATGGCGTCTTCCCTGTGAACTGTGAAGCTACGTGTTTGGCAATGCTCGAGTCTTCGCTCTTGAGCTGAGAGCATAAAACAAACCCCATGAAGACATCCTTGTGGATTTTCCCTGCTTCACCGGCCCCACACTGCGGACAGCATGGTAAAACGGACGCGATATTCCATTACACCGAGCTGTCCCAAGCAGCCACGGTCTGCTTACCTCCTTTCTATAAGTTCTCCACTGATGGACCACACACACGTTCCTGGCAAGACATCCCGATCAAAGACGCAGAGCTTCAGTTTGAACTCTGTTTGTTCCAGCTCTCTGATCATCTCCTGGACAAACTGAAGGTCTTTCTGACAGTAGCAGATGAAGGCATCAAACAGCTCTGTTCCGTTCCCTGAAACCATGAAAAATTTAGCTGCCATCTTCTCCTACAAATGAACTCCTGTAGTGAACATTCGCTAGCTCCACAGCCTTTGACAGACAAGCTTGCTAGAGCAATTTAACGTTTTACCACAGCAGCTACCCTTCAGCCCAGACTCTTGTCCCTAACAGGACTGTCAGGAGGTAACACGCATGTGCCTTCACCACTTCATGGTTTCACGGTTAGGGGTAATAGCAAAAACCCCAATTTGCTGGCAGGGTTTAGGGAAGGGTAGCTGAGAGGCAGACAAGCAAGATCTGCAGAGGCAGGAGTACCGAGCCACTCACTGGAAGTTACACAACTAAAACACCCGTGTGGCTCTGGGTCCTGCCTCTCTCGTTCAGGTCACAGGGACAGAAGCTTCCCAACCCAAACCTTCCTGCAGGCCGTCACCCAACAACGTCTGCTGAGGCAGGAGTTAGCCCCTGAAGTTTAGAACCCGTGGTTTTTATGGCTAACGTTTTAAACTTGGTACCCGGAGTCACATCCTAACTACATGGCCCTGTTTGCCAAAGATGTTTAAGGCTGGCAGTTCTCGTTTATTTAGCCAACATTAAAGCTCCGTATTTTAAGGGCCATGTGTCTCGTAATTAAGCACCTTAATATGGCCGGATAGTTTTCCGCTGTGTTATTTTATTTCCGTGTCAGCGTCACTGCATGTATTGTGAAGTTTTTTATGCCAGTCGAAGCCTACGACGGTGAAAAATAGGTCAGGCTCCGAAAGCTGATGAGAAAAGCAGCAAGCCGGCAGGCAGATGCAGCCCGAGCAGCGCCCAGTCAAGCAGAAGGGGAACTTGGCTGCCAGGCCCCTCACCGTGTGCGGGAGGGGAACAGAGCTACCGGGGGTCAAGGCAGGCAAAGCTGCTGTGTACGAGCACCGATGTGTTCGCTGGTCTGTGGACGTTTGGTGAGGACAACGATGTCCCCACACACAGCAAAGGCGGCCACGCAAACTCGGTCTAGCCAGAGGAGCTTCTGAAGAAGCGAGCTGACTCCTTTCTGCCCACACGGATAGCTGCGTAGGATGCCCGCTCCCTCAGCCCACAGCTGCACGCACGCACGGAGCTGTGCTTCCTCTCTCCCTCCACCTCACACCCCGCAAAACCCCGCTTCCTTTTTATTTGAGCCGGTTCGATCTGCTGAGGTGCTGTGCGGCCGTGGCAGCCGGCTCGGAGATCCTTCCCCTTTACTCCAACCCGCCGCGCTGCCTGCTGCTCCGGGCCAGGCTGCGCAAAGGGACCCGCTTCTGGGAAGTCTCCTCCCAGGCACCGCCAGCGGGCTCCGTGCCAGGCTGTTTCTGGGTACAGCGCTCCCCAGGGCCGCTTCTCTCTCTGCCCAGGGAAAAATGAAAATGCCTGCAGACTACCAAAGCATTCCGGCCTGGGTTATATAAAGGCACTGGTACTGAAACCAAACTGCTTTTCTGCGCTTCTCGCGGGGGTGCGCTGGGCAGCTGAACACGATTTCCACGCGAGGCATCGTGCAGCGGTGTGACCGCGGGCACTCACCGTACGGATCGTCCCTGGTGGTGATGCCCATCAGCTCCGACGTCTTCGGCACGCTGCTGTCTACCGCCGGCACCTGCAGCGGCTGGTCGGCTTGCTGCTGCTTCCTCTTCAAGTACTTCTTGCAGTCCTCCTCTGCAAAAACACAGCAGCGACGCGTGAGGCTCCTGGGATGGTGCTTTCACACTGCAGAAGCTCTTCGAAACAGGAATATCTATGTCATGGATTAGGGATATTAGGGAGTAAAACCCTGCCTGGTTTTCTTTGGTGTCTGTTTGTGGACGTGTAGGCCTGGAGTTTATCTAACCCCTTCTCAAACCTCTCGTTGCTGCCTCCACCATCTCCTCTAGCATTTAGCTCCCGAAGGTCACTCTTGCTGTGTAAAGAACTCTCCTCTGTTTGTTTTAAACTTCAGCTCTAGTATATCCCCATACACTTTAAGCAGCATGCCTCATGGATGTAACAAGTCTTAACCTACTGCAGGCTGCCATTGCTGTGATTCTGAAGTATTTAACAATGTCAGATAACTTGGGGCAGGGGGAATCTCAGTTAGAACTCCTCCTGTTTTTCCTTTTAGTAATAAATGTCACACAATGGCTGATTTCACACCACCAGCCTTCGTAAGCCAGAGCTGTAGGTCACGATGAGTACGTGTGCTCATCACAAACAGGAGGGACAGGCAAAATTCCAGCAAGCCCCTGAAACAGGCTTCATATTCTCCAACAGCTATCAGAAACCTTCTTTTAGCTCAGGCGCTGGGATAACTCAAGGGCAAGAAGGTCTGCTGCTATGAATTTCCCAACCAGAACAGCCGTGATCTATTACAAACAGATTTTATTCAAAAATGAATGGTAAATCTAATATACTAAAGTCTTTGGAGAAGTGAAAAGAAATCCTGCAGCCTCTGCTACCCTGCAACGCACAATTACAGAAGAACTTGAAAGTAAAAGGAGATTTGAAACTGGCAATTACCAAAAAGACGAACCTCCCATCTGCCTTCTGCTGCGCTTAATATTCAGAAACAAAAAGAAACCAAACAAGTAGCCGTCAGAAAGCACCAGACGCTCTGAGGGTTAGGCTGAAAAAGCGACAGAGGTGGCTGGCACAGCAGCCCTGGCAGAGGGAAGGACTGCCTGGAAGCATCCTGTCTGCAGTTACGAGCAGGTCCCCGGGAAGCCCAGCTCCTGAAGCCTCATCCTCTGCTTCCGTCTCGCTGCTTTGCATCCCCTGAGTGCATTATAACAAGGAGTCAGATCTGATGAAAGCTTTTCCTCAGGCTGAGGCATCCCCAGTCCGCCTCGCTTCCCCCTTTCTCCCCAGTTCGTCAGCACAGAGAGGAGTCAGCCGCGTTCTTTACCACCCAGATGATTCAGACCTCAGGTCTTTCCCCGCTGAAGCACGTTTTGAGTCAGGTAAGCTCGTGCCTTTGGCATCATCACCGAAGCTACTTTGAACTGGCTGACGGGCCGAGAAGTTGCACGGGAAGGGTTGGTGGCAGCACCTTCGCTGTGCCTGCTCCGGTGGGTAGCCAGGCTGGCAGTCCAAAATATCCAGCGCTGTGTGGGCAACAAGTGGCAATTATTTATATAAAGAGTTGATCACAGGATCAGCTCTTGCTACGGAGGTGTTCTTTTTAAATGTATTTGCTCTCTGTCTTCTCTTCTTTCTCCTCGTTGCCGAAGTGGCACCTGTGCCGGCCTGAGCTGAGTTTCTGCAGCTTGGTCCCCAGCTTGGTCACCTCTCCACTCCCAGCTCGTTCAGGTGTTTGCTGGTTCACCCGGACCAGCCACGTGCACAGATTTTTGATGGCATCGTGCTGCAATCCCACCTATTCCTGCAGGATAAACCTGAACTGCCAGTGAACCTGAAAGGATGAAAGACCTGCAGTAATTTGGCGTGGATCAGTCCCCAGCAGGAATCACTGCCTGGTCAGGCACAGGTTAATGAGAACGAACAAGAGTCAGAAACAACTCCGAAGGTCCAAGAAGAAACGGGATGCAAACCAGCCCATGGAGCAGCAAGAAGGTACTCCAAGCTAAGGTACACCATTCTGCCCAGCATCTAGTAACAACACGGTGTCGGCTTTACATTCTTTGAACGGTCAAACAAAGCCTGAGATATTGGAGAGAAAGAATAAAAGGTATTGGAGAGGATACAACCATGAAACCCAAAGTGCAAAAAATAGGCATGTGGTCCTTGTAAGAGAGAGAACAGACCCACGCCCTGTCAAGCAGGAAAGCAGCACTTGTAACTGGTCAGGAAGACTTAAAAATCACTGAGCTTTACATCCCTAAAGATGATCGTACAATGAAATAAGCTGCTGAGAAAAATTAAACATAGGGCACATCTGCTAAGATGGAAAAGCTGCACCCCGCAACGTCCGTACTCCAGACAGCGTAACCAGGGGAGCTGCTGCCTGCTGCCCTATGGCACAGGGTGGCCCCAAGGGACACTGTTCAGGACTGCAGGAGACCCCAATTTTTGGCATCCTAAACATTTCGCGTGGCCATCCAGCAAGGAATGGAGCGCGTGATGAGGAGAGGGGACTGGTTCTGAAGAAGAAACCACAAACCAAAAGCATCCTTTGGAGCTGCACAGCATCAAGTCGTGTTTAACGGGGACGCTGTGTCCCAAAGGAGCTCGGCTGATTTGCCCCCACGAGGGCATCCAGCGTCATTTGAGAGATCCTGGAGTGCCCGAGATCCCTGTACCTGCAGGTACAACACTGGACTTGAAATGACCTGCATCCATCAGGAGGTAGAGGCCATGCGGGACGTCCTGAGGCCTGTCATACAACCCGAGATGCCTTTGTGGGGGCAGCTGCATCATGCCCCAGATCTGCACCTCCTGTAACGGAAGCACAGACCACAGGAACCTCGATACTGATGTTTTAATCTCTGAGCTGAATCCCACAGCTGAAGTCCTAATACGTGAAGTCCTAGTACACGAAGATGCCTTTGGCATCAGGACATACCGCACATGACAGTTTATGCAACCGTCCATTGTCTTTCCTCTTATAAAATAAATAGCTCCGACTTCTGCAAGAGTTTGGAGAACTAGCAACAGACTGCAGGCCACAGCTGCAATCCTCAGCCAAAAATCATAAAAGACACGAATGGCCACACTGGGTCAGGCTGTGGGTCCATCTAACTGTCCAAACAATGGTCAAAACCAGATGTCTAAGGGAGAACAGAAGAATAAAGTAAACATGGAGTGATATTTTCCAAAATTAATCTTTTAGCTATAATCTGTTTGTAAAATCTACATTCTGGACAACTCGCAGTTCAGACATTTCCTGAGCCAGTGGCAATATTTTTGTACCGAATAACCCTCAGTGGGTTTTTCTTCCAAGAATTTATCCGTCTCCTCTTATCAGCGTGGCCCACAACTGGGCTAAACTTGTGACTTTCCTGGAGCTCCGGCTCCTCCCGCTCACCCCGCTATTGTCTGTCCGGGGCCTGAAGAAGTCAGCCCACTGCGCTCCCTCCTGGGGGCTCGGCCAAATTCGGGGCCACGAGCAGCCTCGGTGAGCGATGCACGCCGTTCTTCTGATACCCCGGCTCCCTCACGCAGCTGCAAGCTTCTGCTGCCGGTTATGGTCAGGGGATCACAAAACATACTGATTTTTGTTTTTTCTTTCCTCAAGCAGAGTCTTCAGAGCGTTCTTCATTGGGTAGAGCAGCGGGAATACAGGAAAGCCCTCCGTCGGTTCTTAGTCAGGCTCTCTACGTAGCCACATTCCTACATCTTCAGTTCTTGCAGTAACAGGAAATGAGATTTATTATTTCTTCATCGGTAACCCAGTAAACTACACGCTATAACACCCGGCTTCAGAGCCGCCTCTGGCTTTGGAAGTGCTTCGGCAGTGAAGTTCCCCTTCAGTTCTTACAGCCGGCTTCCCTGTGAATTCCTGCAATCACGAGCAGAGTCTACAAAGCACGGGTTATAAAAGCAGCTGTGGGGTCTCCACATTCACTGCTTGTGCTGATTCTGCCTCGTAACTTTTCAGTTTGCATGGAAATGAATTTCCCCTCCGGTACCCAGACCCGACAGGTCGTTCTGCACATCCCTCACCCCAAATATCCTCCTACCACCCCACCACTCTCACACTGTCCAACCCCTGAGCCTCCTCCTGGCCCAGCCTGCCGAAAGCATCCTTGGACGTGTTAAAAGGAACTGAGTGGGGCCTCTGGATAAGATGAGGCTCGCGATTACTTCGCAGGGCTCACGGTTAGCAGAACCGGGGCGCGCTCCTCCCTTCTCTCCTGGAAGCCCTGTGAGGAGGTGCCGGGAAGGGGCTGCTGCGTCGGTGTGTGACCGAGCAGCACCCCCTGGCCCCCAAAAAAATCCCCAGCAAGGAGACGTGGAGCTCAGTTTAGCCTCACACTCCCTCTGGGGACACCCCCAGGAGAAACCCGGGGTCCTTGTGCCCGTTTCCACCTCACCCCCGGCCTCCCCCCGCCCCGAGCCCCGAGGTGCGGCCGCGCCTCACCCACGCTGGCGGCCAGGTCAACCAAGACGTCGTGGCGCTCCAGGCGGTGCAGGAGCTCGAGCAGGCGGCCCACGGTGGCCCCCCCGGGGCAGCGGCTCTGCCACTCGTCCAGCAGCGCCCCGGTGGGGTCGGGCAGCGCCTCCAGCCGCCGGATCTCCAGGTACTCGCAGCCCAGCTCCTCGGCCAGCGCCGTCCAGTCGGCGGCCGCGGCGGTGCGGGGGTTGAGGTAGAGGCCGAGGCGGCGCCGCACGCCGTAGTTGAGCGCCACCATGGGCACGGCGGCCAGCTCCGGGGGGCAGCCCGAGGCTGAGGCCGAGCCCGCCGGGGCCGGGGCCGGGGCCGTGGCCATGGCCGGGGCCGCTCTCGGCTTCTTCCCTCCCTCCCCCGGCTGCCCTCGGGCTTCCCGCCCCGCCTCGCCTCACGGGGCAGGGCCCGCCTCTGCCTCTGCCTCTGCCCGCTGCCGCCCCCGGAGGGAGGCGAAAGGAGGAAGGCTGCGGGCTGGAGGAGCCTTTTATTTATTCACTCATTTATTTATTTATTTATTATTTAAAATCCAAGCTGTTGGCCCAAATAGCACTGCAGGAATCCACATTTTCTGTTATTGCCAAGCTCCAGGCTTCTCTAAAGGATCTGGGGGTGCTGATCGATGCTCACCTAGACACGAGCCAGCAGTGTGCCCAGGTGGCCAAGAAGGCTGACGCCATCCTGGCCGGTATCAGGGGTAGTGCAGCCAGCAGGAGCAGGGAGGTGATCGTCCCCCTGTACTCTGCTGTGGTGAGGCCGCACCTGAAGTGCTGTGTTCAGCTTTGGGCCCCTCAGTACAAGGACATCGAGGCCCTGGAAAGTGTCCAGAGAAGGGCTTTGAAGCTGGTGAAGGGCCTGGAACACAAGTCCTGTGAGGAGCGGCTGAGGGAACTGGGGCTGTTTGGTCTGGGGAAGAGGAGGCTCAGGGGAGACCTCACTGCTTTCTGCAACTGCCTGAAAGGAAGGTGTGGGGAGCTGGGGGTCGGCCTCTTCTCACAGGTAACTGGTGACAGGACAAGAGGGAATGGCCTCAAGTTGCGCTGGGGGAGGTGCAGGTTGGAAATGAGGAGACATTTCTTCTCAGAAAGAGCAGTCAGGCATTGGGACAGGTTGCCCAGGGAGGTGGTGGCGTCACCGTCCCTGGGGGTGTTCAAGGAGAGGTTGGATGTGGTGCTTAGGGACATGGTTTAGTGGTGACATTGGTGGGAGGGGGATGGTTGGACCAGATGAGTGAGCTTGGAGGGCTTTTCCAACGTTAATGATTCTGTGATTCTCCTACCTGACACCCAGATCACCATATTCACAAGGGAAGGCTGACTGCTGAGGTACACACAATCTCCGTGTCTATTGTTGTGCTTCTGCTCCCTTTCCACTCAAAAGCTGAGGCACTTTTGCACATTCAGCTTTGGAGCTGCCAATTCTGCCAGCAGCAGCCATGTCCCGATTCTCCAAGTTAGCTCATGCCAACAACAGCTCCAGCTAACCCAGGAGATTTCACCCAACCTGGTTAGGATCCCTCAGATGCTGCTCTGCGAGGGAGCAGGTGAGAGCAGCAACTTACCATCATAAGGGGATGAGCTGAGAGCAATCCCCTCTTACGCACTTCTGCTTGGATCAAGAGCAGGACATCTGTCAGGATCTCAGTGGCTTTGCAGTTGGGTTTCCAATTAATTAGGTTTGAACAAGCGATGCCCAGAATATAAGGCCTGTTCAGGTACTCCAAGATCTGGGCTACTGTTTTGTCCCAGACTTTTATTTGGGATACAATTATTTCTTTTAAGCAGCAACCCCTGAAGCTGACCATCATCAGGAGCTACTCATCAGTTCCTGTTACCCAACAAATGGCAGGATTATCATATGAGGTCCAAACACCCCTTATAGGGTGTTCACTCCCTAAGAAGCTACTCGATTTGTTTCCTTTTGACAGAAGATCTCACTTTTGTGTTCCACATCAGTTGTTTTCTCAATGCAGTCCTGAACTCATCTACCTAAATAACTAAGAGATTTAGCAGAATTATGTTATTATTCTTTACCAAAGAGGTCTGCATGGATCCCTAGTGGTAATAAATCCCAGAGCCGTGTCCCTTCTGCTGGGAGGGGCCTGCTCCTAGGCGCAAGGAGTTCAAACCTGGGCTCTCTGTCAGGTAGCTGTTCCATGATGGCCCAAAGACAGCTCTCTCCAGTCTCCCAAACTCTTCCATTCAGCATAAAATCAAAACGTTTACAGTGGCTGTAAAACTGCTTTGACTGGTTGTTGGTGCTGAGTACAACCCACGGTTCTCAGCTCTGAGTTGAACAGTTTATGGCTTCCAGGCCAGCACCAAAACCAACCCAAGTGCTGCAGTGACTCCGCACCAGTTTGCAAGAGGAACTTACTGTTTCCCCGAAGTCCTGTAGGGAACACAGTGCACGAACGTACCCTGAAGTCTCACTATCTGTGGATCTCTGTTGCGTCAGTGGAAATGAGGAAGATAAAATACTCCAGCAGCAAATTTTTTAATTGCATAATGAGCAGTAGTTTAAAAGCTTTAAGAATGAAAAATTAGCATAAGAAAATTCACGATAAAGAGTTCTTTCTGAATACCTGCTGCATAAACCATCTGCTCCAGTTTGTAAAAAGAGGTAGAAATTGAGCTTGTAACAGCTGTAAGCAACAGTGCCAAGCGAGGGGCACTGGAAAAGCAGCAACACTTGTTCAAAATGGAAAGGCGGTACCGTTTTGGTTAGTTAACATTAGTTTGACAGTCCCCTTCAACAAAAGCACTTTACAGAGTTAAGAGTGACACGTGTCTACGGGAATCAGACCCCCAGCACTCCTGGAGAGCGACACACTAACTGCCTACAACCTCACAGCAGCGGCTTAAGTGAGAAAGGATCCAAGCACCATAATCAGTGCTAGAACACAACCTCCAAATATCTGCTTGCAGACCCTGTCCTTGGCAACACCAAAGAGGCAGATCCCTATTACTTCCGCGAGGCCAGACTCCTAGCGTTGGCTTAGCTCAAAGAGATAGGGCATTAAATCTGAATATTCAGCAGCAAAAGCTCCCAGTGAACTCTTCTCCAGGCTGCACGTGGATCACCTTCATCACACATCTTTCTTGCGAGAAAAGTAGAAATCTATCCCTCTGTCCTTGTGCTGCGCCGGGGTGCGAGCAGGTCCTCTCCTGCCCCTGGGATGGGGGCTTCTTCCCTGCTGCAAACGAAAGACAAGCGCTGAGACATTTCCTGATGCTGGTCTGGGCACAAAGCAGCCTTTACACGCAGTGTTAGAAAGAAAAATGTGCACGTGGCTCCTTTGCCCCCCAGATATGGGGCAAAAAGGAGGGGAGGCCTGACAGGCACGGTTCTAGTCCTGGACTTAGGAAATGAGAGTTTCTTGTAAGTTACGGGCTTGTATTTCCCACCCATACTGAATCTGGAAGTTCTTCCCCAGGCCTCAGTAACGCGGGGCAGTGCTGGTGAGCTTCCCAGGTGAGCTGGGAAGTGGGTCAAAATGGAACTCCTTCCTGAGGAGCTTTTTTAATTCAAGCTCCATCACTGCCCCAAACCTGTGCCTCACCAAGGTGTTCCTTCGTGGAGTCCTTTCTCTGATTTCAGATGCGCTTTTAAACACAAGAGTAATAATCTGGGCCTTTCGACAGCACGGCTGGAAGCAGAAGTCTGCTTCAGCAAGATCTTCCACTGGTGTCAGAAGAATCTGGCCTGGCAAATTTGCTTCAGTGCCTTGGAATTAAAATGTGAAATGGATACACGGTTCATTATTCTTCACTGAACACTGTCTGACAACTGAATTTGTGCCTCCACGAAGTATCCCTTCCTCAGGAGGAGGCACGGGGGAAGGCAGAAATGCCGAAACCCCCTTGAAACACGCAAGCACTGGTTACATTCACTTCCTTCCCTTCCAACACTGGCCCTATCAGGCTTGTACCTCAGGTATGTTTAGCTTACTCTGACAGACACGGCTAAATAACCCTGGCGGCACAGCCCCTGTGCGGAGCTGGACCATCCCCTGCTGTGAGGTAGCGGCACTTTGCACTAAAGCAATCGTTTCCCTTTGTACCTGAGAAAGAAGAGCAGAATTCGCGGCCTCTCCTACAGAGGGAGAGAGCTGCAAAAACACCTCCCCGCCCCGTCCCAACCTTCCCAGTACTCACAGGCCTCTGGCTGATGTGCCTGCTCCACTCCGGGGCCGTCACGACTGGCTGCGGGTAGGTCTCGCCCAGAGTTACGCCCGCCTGGGAGAGCGCGGCACTGCTCAGTGCCCACGGGGTGTGGGCAGCTGCTCCCTCAATGCCCCGTAGCTCTGGCACCCACAGCCGGACGTAATCTCCCTGCAAACAGAAGGGACAGGGTCCATTCAGCAGCGATCGGTGTGTGTAGGGGTCTTCGTGAAAGAAAAGCCTGATTTCCAGGGAAAGAAGCTGGTGCATGACAGCATCAGTTAGCTCTCGACCCCTCCTGTTAAACCCGCTACCCAGAATTAGTGCCTGGAATGCAAAGACACAAGTGCTGGGGCTCCCCAAGCTCACTCTGCGGGCAGTGGAAGAAGACAGAGGTATTTTGGGGGGCTCACCTGGCCTTTTAAGGCATGGCAAGGTGAAATCACTCCCAAAAAGTCCATTTTTCTTTCCAGTGACTGACAGAAGCTAGGACGGCTAGCTTAGCTGCACACCTCTGTGCCTGGCTAAACGAACCCCAGGATCTCTCCCATTAACTATCCTGCTGCGTCCCCTGCTAGGAAAAATGGTGATTTTTGCTAAATTCTTCCAGCTACAGCGGTAAAAGGGAACGTTGCCAACTCGCCAAGCTAAGGAACAGGGTGGAAGCAGGTAGCCCAGTATGTCAACAACACCTAAGCAATTGGAAAGGGCAATCTGTGTGCTCCCACCACTTGGGGTCAGAGAAGCCAGAGGTTTCGTCTACTGTCCAGCATCTCCTGAGGTGCCAAGTGAGCAGCTCAGGCTCCCCGGTCACTTCTGAGTCCTCCAAGAAGCTGCTCGGTGCTCGAGGAAGCAGGTGTGCGACACCGATGGGACGCGGCCGTCACCCGGAAGAAATGCTGACGAAACTAAACCGCAGGGCGGGCGTACGCAGCACCGGCTGCGCTGGGGACAGCAGCAGATTGCAAACGTCAGGTTTTCCTGTACGAGGAGGAGGAGGAACCTGCCCGCCTGCTGGCAGGGCGACCGAAGGACTGCTCCTGCAGCAGTACCCACACAGCACATCGATCTCCGCTCCCTGCAACTATTAACATATGCTTTTCTGCGCTATTCACTGCAAGGCAGCCCCAGACGACTTACGTTGCCATCGTAGTCCAGGCCTTGTTTAATCATGTTGAACTTCCTGTTGTCCCTTGGGTCATTGCCAACGCCGGCGCTGTACAACCAGTTGCCGTAATTGCTGCAAACGTCGTAATCAACCTTGAGAACAGGAGAAGGAAAGAGAAAGCTTCATCACAACTCCCCTAGCCTTGGAGTGCTCGCGTTCCAAGAAGCAGTAGCCCAGAACATTTCAAACACTCCAGAAGTTCTTCCTGGCCAGTTACCCGGAGACCACAGACTAGCAAAATCATCTCTGCAGATCCCATTAGGCAGACTGGAGAAACGTCTGAGGGAAGGGAGCGACCACACAGAGTGTAGGAAGACGCAACCAGCGCAAACGCAGCAGTTGTTTCCTTGCTACACTTGAGTTTTGGTGGGCAATGAGTCCCAACTCACAGCGACTTGGCAGAGAGAGGTGCTCTGCTACGGGAAACACCAGAGCCCTCGTGACGTACTCGGTAGGCTGCACACGGTCAGATTATTCTACATTTAAACAAAAAGCTCTCAAGGATGCTTGTGTAAAATGGAGCAAGGCTCCTGAAAGAGGCACGGATGAGGTCAGGACACGGTCCTGCCTGAATGCCCTCGGGCTGCACAGGGTAGCTTAAATCCACCATGAGAAGCTTTCCAGTTCAGGGCAGCCCACACCTACGTCAAGCGGGGAGTGGCAGCGATAGGGAATGGGGCGTGGGATCTCCCCGCGTTCCTACGAGAGGTGTCCGCGTTGCGAAAGCGCCGCTCTGGCAGCGGCAGCGGGAAGAGTTTGCAAAGACACGTCACGGAGCAGGTTCCGCGCTCTTCTGCTCCCTCTGCGCTGCGGCTGCAGCAACGATCAGTCCACGCGGTGATGCTTCCAAGATCTCGGCCGCTCCTCGAGGTGGGACGCTCAACGCGCCCAGGTGGCAGCAGGCACAGGGCTGTGGCTGTGCTGAGTTCCCTTCCCAGTTCTCTGCAAAGCCAGCTGAGAGCTGGGGACAGGCTCAACAGCCAGCTGTGCTCCCTGTGCACCTACCCCTCACCAACAGCACCTGTAAGATAAGGATGGGGAGAAAGACGCCAGCAGAGGCTTGACCGAGCCATTAACGTGCAGGAAAGCGTGTGTGGGAGGTGAGGGCAAACCCAGGGGGGCTGGAGGAGGCAGGCTCATTTCCCCCTCAGCCTTGCCCCTTCCTGGAATTCTCTTCTGTTTGTTTCTCTCCCTTTCCCCGGGGCCTGGCCCTGAGAATTAAATGATAGCTGAGATAGCCTCTGTAAGGACACCAGCAGTGCGTGGCCTTTCCCCTGGCTTCAGTGGGTTGCAGAGAGCTTGTCTTCGTCTTCCTGCCTGTGTGTGTGGACGACAAACACTTTCTTCTTCCCAAGCATGTGCACGCTCTTGGAGCCTTCGGTGAAAGCACCAGAAATGGAAAATGCAATGCTTTCCCTTTTTGTTGGACAGTGCCCCCAGTTTCAGTTCCGTGCTAGCCTCTACCCTTCTCTAGCTGGATCTCCCCCATCAAACTGTCTTCTCTGTGTTAGTCTGGAGGTGCCACCAGGTGGAAGAAGCTCTCTAGCAATACACCGGTGTGACACGGGCTGAAAGGAAGGGACAGGACACAAGGATCAGTCTGCGCCAGGCTAATCTACAGTGGCAATCAGTGTCTGGGGCCTCCCGAGATGACAGAGCTAGGGGAGAGTACCAAACCCTGCTTCCCGTTAACATTCATGACCGCAGGAATAAAGGTAATAACCCAGGGAACATCTCTCCAGGGTGAGACCTTCCAGGTCTTCTTCAGCTGGGGAACAGGACCTGGTACCTCCCATGGCCCTGAACCTGACTGCAGAGAACTAAGCTCTGCCTGCCTGTCAGAGCAGCGCCTTGGTTCCTGATTCCTAACTCTTCATCCTCTTAATCGCTGCGAGCTTTGAGCAAGAGGCTTGTCCTGACATGAAGCAAGCTGGCCTCTGCGGAGTGCAGTCACCTGTGTAAGCCACAGCCGACAGACGCCACCAGAAGCCAGGCATGAAGAGCCGTTCAGAACGGTCCCAGTGACTCACTCTGCGCAGCCAGCATGGGTAAATACGTTTGTGCGTGCGGGCGCACCTCAGCGGTGCCAAACCATTCTTCTGGGCAGCCAGTACGTGTCACGCACAAGGCATCCAACTTACAGGAGTTAAATCATCGGCACTGAAATGCAGATCTCCGCTGCCAGAGCCATTCCAGAGCCCAGCTCCAAGGAAGCGCGGAAAAGTTACATTAATAAAAAAAAGGCTCTTTTAATCTGAAGTGTTAGGGAAGTGATGGTTTCGTTGTACCTCCAACCACGCTCATGAGCGGAAAGTCTCCTGAATATCCGTAGCCTCTTCTATCCCCCAGACAAGACCTCTAATGAAGGCTGCTGTTGGTATCGTGTCTGTCTCACTCTGTACCCTTCAGTCTGGCGAGGAACAAACATGGACCCATCTCCTCAGCCCGTTTTCACAGCTCAGCTTGGAGCTACTGATGGCACCCCCACCCGAATCACCAGAGATAAAGGCAACCACGCCAGGACACGGCGCTGCACTCCTGCCCATGCCTCTGACCTGCAGCCCGTCAGCCTGTCCAGACCTTCCTGGAAAGAAGCTGTGGGGGCCAAGGAGAGAAGAGCAACCCGGCCATTTAACCGAGACTGTGACTGCTGACTGGCACGAGGGGAAGGGTGCTCCCGTTGGCAGGGAGGCCGGTGACTCACCAGAACCAAGAGAGATGCCTCCAGCCAGGGTGGAGCCCCGTGGAAGCTGAGCCAGCTATTGTCCGTGCTTGCCTGCTCCTGACTGCATGACTTCTCTGTCCAGATCAATGCAAAGACGCTGTGCCAACACCGGCTTCAGTGGCCAGAACACATTTATTTTTCTGTTCTATTTCTGGGCTGTCCTCCTCCCCAGCCTCTGGGGCGAGCAAATTAGTATTGTTAACATTATCTATGTTAACGTTATCTGTGCTTGAAAGTTTTCTCGAGTATGACAGATTTCTGGCTAAAACTCTACACGAGAAGGACCAAAAGTATCACTGCAAACTTCCTAGCTACATCTTGGTTGATGGCAGTTTCACTGTGGCACAACTCCTTTTTCTTACGTGAGCTTTGAGAAGGACACAATACAAGCACTATACACGCGCAGTGATGTTCCCCTGAAAATCAGGGATCATTCTGTACCCTGATCAGGCAGAGCTGCCCTCCCATCTGCCCCGCAGGGCGGAGCACAAACAACTCCAGCCTTCAGTCTTACCAGCAGGTGTTCGAACCATTCTGCCCCCATCCTCCAGTCCAGACCCAGGTCCTTGGTGAGAAAGCTGGCGACGTTCTGCCGCCCTCTGTTAGACATAAAGCCCGTCGCAGCCAGCTCTCGCATGTTGGCATCGACAAAAGGAACCCCCGTTTTGCCCTCTGCAGAGACAAAAGACACTGCTGGGACGTGACAACATTATTGGGGCACTCGTAACCGACCTGCGCGCATGCGTTCGCAGCCATCCGAGCAGGTTAGGCAGTGCCGGCGTACGGCAGCAGGGAGAGAACTTTATGGTGGGGAGATTTCCTGACATTCAGCTGCAAGCGCCACTGGAAAGCAAATTGAATGGAAAGTTAAAATGAGAATTTTTGGAAAAAGAAAAAAAAAAGAGGTACAGACAAACTTCAGAATGGAAAACCAGTGCATCAGGTGGAATTCAAGCAAAACAAATGCACAGACAACAGGCCAAGAACAAAAAAAAATGTTGAGAAACGACGAATAGCAGAGAGGAATGTATGGGACAAGTCCACGAGGATTAGCACCTGAAAAGCAGAGAGCTTTGTCTATTGTTAAGGAAAAAAAATGTCTGTAACTGTGTGCAAATGGACACATGGCACTAATGTGAAGGAAGGTACATAGATGTGCATTTCACTGGTTCTGATACTTTAACCTGTTGGTCTCTCTGAGTTTTATTTTGAGACACTATCTTTGCTATTCATGTGACAACGAAATAAAAGTTAAAAAAAAAAAGGAAGTGTATTAAAAGGCTGTGTGGCACAACACAAGGTGAGATTTAGTCTAAGGCTGCTTTACCCTTCTAACCAAAACCGACTGGAAGAACATCTGACAGGCTGTGACAGACAGAACCTGGACATTTGTGATATCCTGTGGGCCTGCTCCTGTGTGGCGCTCAGTCTCGGAAGGAAGGCAAGTCTCCTGCACTCACACAGGGTTCCGTTCTTGTTTGGTGATGAGATTACAGATGGCAGGGCCTGATGGTGCTGACAGCTCTCATAGAAATCTGAGTTGGCACTGGGGCTCACGTTAGCATGCGGACAGGTGGAAACCAGGAGCACAGCTAGCCAAACCTGATGTTTCTACTGACCTTTCCAGCAGTCAAAGAGCTGAAGATCCTTTTTCCAGGGGACCTCTTTACTCTGAAGCCCTGTTGAGGGAAAAAAATGAAGTGCTTATGAAGACAAACGCTGACACAAGCATTTAAAAATGAAATGATGACAGCCAGAGGTACCTTGGTTGACAGAAGCCATTAGGATGGAGCTAGCCCTCTGACTGTCATCGCAAACCACATTCCTTCTGCAAAGATTTAGAGATAATCTGTTCATCCTATAAAGTGTAGTAAAGGGGTGTCTGGTGCACGCAGATGATGCTCAAGGCCTTCTGAATTTTGATTATTTGGCTTGCTGGTGTTGCTGGTTTTTAACTTAAAAATGGCTCGGACCTCCTATGCAGCTAGAGATATGCTCTGGTCCAAGGTAATATTTTCTTGTTCGGTTTTATTCCAGCACAATGCGTATGTGAAATCCATTTCTGCAGCAGATACTGACCCCAGCATTACTCTGCAGAAGCCCCTGGTAAGACTTTGCTCCTGCAGCTGGGCAGGAACAGATAAGGAGGATGACTTTGAAGTCTGCAGGGGTCCGATGGCAATTACAGCTCTGTACAGTGGAACGGAGACAGCAGGGACTCAGCTCTGGCTCCAGACATCTAAGTTCAGGCCCACCACTGGCACCCGGTACCATCTGAAATGCCACGGGGCGTTTGAAGCAGCCACTTGGGCTTGGCGAATGTGACACAGGCCCTGAGGGAGACACGTGCCCCTCTGCAGCCACAACTAGATGCTAGGCAGAATGCCCGAGGGCATCTAAAAGTGCTGCATGCTTAGGTGTGGGCTGCTAAGTCCCGTGGAGAACAGCTCAGCCAACACTGACACCAGCTGTAGGGTTTCCTGACTAGGTGTCTGTTGCTGCGCTGAGAGTTCGGGCTCCCGTTTCATGTGCAGGCAGCTGCACGTAAGGGACTGGGGCTGGAGCTGAACCTCTCTCTGATTCCTATGCAGTGCCCGGCAGAAAATATCTGGTGTCTTGGGATTCACACTGCTGGGTCGGTTCCTGCTCTGTCCCAGACTTTCTGGGGAACTCTGGCAAGCCTTGAAGCCTGGATTCTCTCCAAAGGTAGAGGGTCTCTGGAAACAGCAGTTTTACTCTCGTTGGGCTGCTGTTTGCCACTAATGTGTGTTAATACTGTTCCCTGTATTTAATGAGATTTGAGGCAAAACTCTGGGTCTTCACAGCACCCAGGATCGTGGTGTTAAGGCACTTCTGTGCAAAAAGTAACTCATAGGAACATCCCAGGGCAGTGACACAAGCACTGTAAGAAGAGTGTTGTACATCACAATGCCTAACACCTCTTCTCTTACTTTCCCCGTTTTAAGACTGCTCCATTCCTCCCCAGATACAGTGATCCGTACGCACCTCTTACTGAGAAAATCCTTCTGCCGTACTTCAGGGCCACGAATCGAAAGTAATCCCGCCACAGTAGTTCAAACAGGACCCTAAAACACAAAGCCATGTGTTTATTTCCCTGGTGAAGAGAGAAAACTACTGAATTGGGATTTTGCTTCTGTAGCACCCATCATTAACGCCGTGAGGTTTCTTTACAGTGAGCATTTTCACATCACTTGCCAATTCTTGCCCTAAGCCTACTTATCTAGCTCGCACATGGGTGGCTGCAGTGAAAGCAAACTGCACGAATCACTTGGGAAGCTTTTCCTAGCCCCCGTGTAAGAACAGAATTTCAGGAAACCCCCCTCTGATCCACCCTTCCTGGGACGTAATTCCACAAAGAGCAGCGTGAGGACTTGATTCAGCTTCACACTTCTGCATGAGCAAGCATGCCAGCGCGTTCCCAAGAGCTTTGCATTGATTTAAGCAACAGCCTTTGTAAGGGACTTACGGGCACCTCTCAAAAGTGGGCTTACAGGGGTCTAGCTCATGAGATCAAGTGCTAGGCCTGCAGAAAACAGACAGTTTTATATTAAAGCACTTTTGATATAAAAAGCACTCATAAAATGATGACACCTCATCCTCTGAGACTTGCTTCAGCTCTCTGGCACATGGGAAATATTCTGTTCAGCTGACGTTTCAGCTTCTAAGAGCTTTCTGGAAATCCTGACTACAAAACAGGACACTGCCCCACACACTACAAACTACTGTCGTGACGTTGAGATTCTGTGAGCTTGTCGTGTGCAGCCACCGTGACCTGGGCTTCACTGTGCAACTGAAGCCAGCGTCTAGGAGCTTGACAGCTTATTTTTACTGTTATTTACCACTCTAAAATACTCAGATCACCATGATACCCCGGCTGCAGGCAGGCAGGGAGAAACATGAGTGTGGTCCTCTCTTGAAACTTCCTTTCCTAATTCATTTTGAAGAAGAAAACAAACAAAGAAAAACACAGACATAAGCAAGCAAGAGGTCAACGGTATATCTGTCGTTTGAATTTTAATTGAGTATTTTGGCCAGAACTGCTGGCAATTTTCTGGCTGTTCTTCCCCAGGCACTGTGCTGTTTGACATGCTGCAAATGTAACAAAGCAGTGCAAAAACACAATTCTACGGTTTGCACGGTCTTTCTGTTTTGGGGTTCTTTCCACCCAGGTCTAGCATTAGGCTCTAGCATGAATCTGCTTCTTTGTGAGAGCTCCCTGTTGAAGTCTGCGCGATCTCTTGGGGTTTTGGTCACGTTGCCGGCTACCTACAAACCCGAGCATGTGGACACCCAGCTCACTGCCATCACTGTGACCGGCACTAGCAGGCTGTCCCAGCCTCTGCCCCCAACACAGCTACAAGAGGGGATGTTCTTCAGCTGTGCCAAGGCTCCGTCTCACCCTGTCTGGGCAGCTCAGCACACACGAGCAAGCTCGAGGTCAACCCAGAGAGAGATTCACTGACCCCAGCCGCCCCCCAGCAGCGCAGACTCCTTCAGTACCACCTGCAGGCACGCGAGCGGTGGGGTGAAGAAGAGCAGGGATCACAAGGCTGGGTGCATTAAGCCCACTTCCACATCCCTTCTTCCCCTTTTCTACGGCGTTGTGGTCATGGCCAGACAGCTGAGCAAGCGCAGGGCCCTTTGCTGGGCCGTGGCCAGAGGTCCTTCTGGCACCGTGTGATCCGTGCGAGTCGCACAGCACCCGAGCCTTTTGGGTGAAACCCCGCTCCTACCTTCGGCATGAGAAACCCTTTGGCTTTTATCTGCAAATCGTTCTTCTTCCTTCTCGTCTAGCCCATTATAACAGTACAGAGAGGGATGGTGCTGATTTACAGAGATCAATCTTAAAAATTATGAGCAGCAATTCCCCACCAATAGGCATGACAAGTAGCATTAATAATCTTCACTTATAAAATGCCTAAAGCCTCTGGATGTCAAAGGCAGACTAATAAATCCATACTGAAACAGAAGTGCGGTGCGCCCCAGAGGAACCAGACAGCAGGCACAGGAAAAACAGACATCAATTAAGAAGAAAGTTAACAAATCACTCTCTCCTGTGCGTGAGATGCCAGCTTCCTTTTCAGAAAAAACACACCACAGCGATCACGCAGGGTCATACCAGTATGTGCTATGATTTGCTGTTCTCTCTTTTTCATACTTCCGTATTTGCTCGTAGATGTATCGAGGTGAAATGCAGCCTAGCGCCAGCCTGAAAGCAGAAGGAAGATGTCTGGAGTGCAGTGCAGGGCAATGCCTCAGAGCTCGATGTCTCCACAGAGGGCGTGGAGGGGCAGTTTTGTGCTCAGAGCCTGAAAAACCTTGGCACAGTTTGCAGTCATGCCACTGACTTCCCAAACGGCTTCACTCAAGTGGTATGACTTTTTTTGCAACTCCGAGTGAAAATGAAAATGAAAATCCTCCCCTTCACAGCGTCTGACTGTTCCGGGAGCCCCAAAGCTACCAAGATAAATCACTTGACAGAAGTTTGACACTTTTGCCTAGAAGACTTATCAGCTGGTGACTTAGTGCACCAACGACAAACCCAGAAATGGATCTCAAACCTCTTCATCATCTGCCTCGGCGGGCCAGCAGCCCTCCTTCTCCTACACACCTATTTATCACAACGTCCAGGGCTCCTACTGCTGCAGCACCCAAGTGTCTCATTTGAGGAACCACAGAAGGCAAGTGACTTGCTGAAAATCTCAGGCAGGGTAGGAAAACTAGGGAATGAAACCCAGCTCTGGCATTTCAACCCAGTGGGCTCCTTCCGTTTGCTCCAAATCGGTGCTGTGCAAGACAGAAAACAGCACGTAGACTCCAGCCCGATGGAAAAGGGTGATAAGACCCAAAGATTTTCCCAGAAATGTATTTAATGCTATTCCTCACCGGGGCTGATGGAAACATTTGACCTTCTGGTGAGTTTTGGAAAACAGGAAGAAAGGACCTGAGGAGTTTTTCCTTAATTGCTGAGCAGCTGCACACTTTAGAAATGACCAGTGTGAGACGTGAACGGCTGGCTGCGATCTGACCCGGTCTGATGTTGATTGTCTGACAGAAGAACGCTTCGGGGCAGGCGGATCAGGACTGTCTGTGCTGGGCAAACGGCCAGCTTGGAAAAAACTCGAGAGGAGGCCACAATGGAGAACGAACCTCCCGCAGTGCCAGCGGCCCTGGGATCCCCAAGTGCCACCAGGTGGAGCCATCCGCTGCAAACACTGAAGCACAAGGCCGGTTGAAAACAAAAAACCTGACCTGTAGCAGCCCCAGAAAATTGTTTCACGTTGCAGTTCTGTTGCACAGATACATAAAGCAGCGCAAAGCCCAAGACCAGCTGTTTGTCCCTCCGGTGTCCTGCCCACATCGCTGCTCTCAGCAGGCTGAGCTCTTGGCACAGCATTGCTGCCCTTCAGCAATTCCTAACTGCAACAGTGTTCCCAGGGAACCACTGCCTGGTAATAAAGAGCAGTTCTGAGACTGCTGTACCCCAACAGAAAGGACGAGGGAATCACACTCAGGTCCCTGTCCATGCTAAGAGTGTTCAGCAAACAGGTAACATTGATTTGGGGTGGGGGCAGACAGGGAGCTTCAAGTCTCGCAACAAAAGTTTTTTTACCATGGTGCAAATTTGGTTGAGTAATCCACTCCTATCAGCCCGTTCCGAGTCTCCTTGTAGGATGCGACCAGGTTCTGCGCAAGAAAAGAACAAAAGATTTTAATACTTTACATGCCACCTGCTAAAATGTCTTTTATGTCAGAGCCAGGACGATCTGGCAGGACTGGGCTCCCTCTCACGGCTGCCTGCAAGGGTTACAGCGCTGCCAAATTACTGCCTCGAGTGCACGGGAATTAATCAGGCCAGCAGTTTTCACTGCGTCACAAGCCGTGCTCCCTGCTTCAACCTGTAGCACATTTCTTTCTCCAAGCGCTCTGAAACCGCGCTGCTCCCTGCCTGCACCGTCTGACTCCGGATCAATAACCCGTTCAGGAGCAGCGCTTGTAGCCAGGTTGGCCAGTTGCCCTGTCCACGAGGCTGCTTGCTTGGGTTTGAGAACCACAGCGCCTGACAGCACTCAACGCTCGGCTGCAGGAATCCCGATCGCTGTTATTTCTGGGCCACCCACGTTCACGGCAGGGTGCTGATCTGCCGTTTTCTAGGCTCCGCTGGCAACGCAAAGGACATCAGAGGGAAACCTGATCTTTCCCTGATCCACAGCACAGGTTACAAGCACTAGCGGGCTGTTCTAGCTCAACAAGGGCTGGTAACATTTGTATAACTACAAAAAAATAAGGAACAGGTTTTCCAGTGATTGTATTAGTGCTCCGTAAAGATTAAAAGCTGTGCATGCTCCCCAACACCAAGCAAATGCAGGATCTTCATAGCACAGCTGAAAGAATCCCCTGGAAGCCGTGTTAGTGAGCGTACTGGACACAGCACGCTTCTTTCACAGTCTCAGCTGGTCAGCTGCTGCCCCCTTCATCCCTGCTGGAAATCAGCACACGTGCCTTTGTCTAAGTTCACACGAGGAAAACGTAAGGCAGCTTCTAACCACAAGAAGGTTCAAAGACAGTCAGGATGCACAGCTGAACCACAGTCAGCAGCTTCACCCACCAACGTGAGGGAGCAAGAAGTAGCTGTAATTATTTGGCCACAAGTTTTTGTGCCAGACTGCTAGGAACATCTGACTGTTCTCAGCTGTGGGCAGCAGCTTGGTTCAGTTGTTCCTCACCCCGAATGCAACTGCAGCCCTTCAGGCTCCTTTGCACTCCTCCAAAATGGAGGAATTTAATTGCTGCTGATGTGGGAAGGGAAAGCAAAAAGAGGCAAGTCAAGGTAAAGAAACCAGAAGATGGTTCCAATTCCCTAAAGTCGATGGAAAAAAACACTTAAGAGGGATGGCCGCTAAACTACGTTCCTAAGTATTTGGCTTACGTTTCCAGTTCCTGGACGGCTTCTTTTTGATTTAGTTTGTCTCTCTATAAAACTGAAATAATGTTAATTCTCTCCTTTGTACAGTGCTATACGGGAGCTAAGGAATTATTATTAGGAAGTGAATTGCAGCCTCACCCACTTGTACAGCTGGATGCACGAGGGGGAGGATGCAGACAAGGAAATGTATGAGTTACCGTGTCCCAAAAATAATACTGGAGTCTCATTAAAGCCTGGGTCTCTCCTCCACTGCAGGGGAAGGCTGTTCGTGGATCAGTCCCAGGATCTGCCACAGAAAACACCATCAGCTTGTTACCAATAACAACTAGCCTTTGGAAAGCACCTCAAAGGCAAGGAGCTTAAAAACGAGGGATGTTCGGCACAAGGGATGCTGCTTTGGGGAAATGCAAGGTTTTGCCAGAGCCTTCCTTTGAAAAAGGGCCACATCAGACATTCAAAACTGCTGATTAGGAGAATGTTTTCTACCCAGCTGCAGGGCCTGCCAACCCAGCTCCTGCACGCAGGGAATTTACCTTCGTTTCCTGTGAGTGAACAGGGGCTCAGCTAGCGTTTGAAGGGCAACCACTGCCCTGGGAGGCCTCCATCTTTTGATTCTCAGTTAGGAATTCATGGGAGCAGCTGCCAAATTAAGTTTTCTTACCTTTCTGTCCCAAATCCTCCATTGTAGGGATACAGCCTTCTTCCACCCCCGGAGCCAGAGGCTTCAGCTGCTCTGCCAGCTGCAGGGTTGGCCGGACCTTCGCCTCAGATTCCACCGCTTTTCGGAAATGGGTGTAGACATCGGGCAACCTGCGCAGATCAGAGCACGGTCACATCTCCGTACGAGACCCGCAGAGTGGCTGCGGTGGCCCCTCCTCACAGCCCTTCCCTAACTTGCTTCCTGCTTCTGATCCAAATGGTGCCTTTTCCATTTATGGTGCGTCCTGATGGGGCGACTGTGAGGGGCGGATTTATCTCACCTAACTTCTGATCACCGCCAGGGCTGACCTCAACATACGAATGTGCAACCTCAGGCTGCCTTTACGATCAATGGAGACCAACAGGCATCGGTACGGTCTGGCTTTTCTGCCCTATTTTTTACATCTTCTTTAGGATACCATGAATCACTCAACTACATCAAGTGGATATCAAGAGATTATTGATGGAGCCATGAAGAATGCACACCCAGAAGGCTTCTGTCACAGGCAGTAGCCCGATGGGGTAATGGAGCAACCCAGTCCGAGTCTCACAAGGCTCTGGGTACTGCAGACAGCATCCACACTGTGCTGGTAGAAGGGCAAAGGGAAATCAGTCCCTCAATAAAATGTCAAAGAACCCCCTCAGCTTTATGTGTTTCAGAGAGTAAATCCTCCAGGCACAGAGGCATGAGTGTGCCCCTTCCCTGAGTGACTACGCTGAGTGACCGAGTGACTAAAACCCCTCCTGAGCGGTTCAGTGGAGTGTGCAATAAATGGGACAGCGGAGCAGTGAGTGCTATCCCGGAGCAGCCCACCTGGCGACAGGCCCGAAGGGAAGGTCATCCCGGTGGTACAGCGTGGCTGCCCAGAACGTCTGCACCTTCACCCCGTGCCGTCCGCACACCTGGCACAGCCCCTTCTCCACATCCAGCTCCTCCTGCGTAGCCTGGGGAGAACAAAACGCCGTGAGACCACTGCTGCACGGCCGCAGCTCCCACGGACACACAGACCCTGGTCTTGCCCCCCTCCCTCATCCCCAGCTTTATGACTTTAGTGAGAGGTGCCTGAAAACAATCTCTGGATATTTCCGGGGGCCAAACCCAACTTGCATTTGCACTCTCCATTAGCAGCGCTGATGCCAGAATGCGGAGGAGGCAGAGGTGAGAGAAAGCTGGTCTGAAGAGCCAAATCCACCACCAGACGCCCTGGAATAATTTTTACAACCTCAGACATGAATATAAAGCAGATAAACGAGGCCAGACTTTTTCCAACAGCCAAACAGAAAAAGATTCAACAAATTGTCACTCGGGGAAAGAGGCTGGCTTATCATCTTGTGTGCAGCGAAGCTGTGGAACTCCTTGATGTAAGGCCTTGCAGATATTGTAAGTTTGCATGGACTGCAAAGATAACTGGACAAATACATGTAAAAGAAATTCATTGATCAGTAGAGAACATCAGGATAGCACTCCTGCCTCGAGAAGTCTTCAGTCACAGTATCTTGGAGGCTGGGAAAGTATTCAGGGGGAGCATCTTGCTCTGCTCCTTTGGTTTTCTCTGGGCATCTGCTTCTGGCCACTGCCAGGAAAATGGCTACGGAGTAAGATGAGTCCTTTCTTCTGACCTTCTGGGGTTGTTCTTACACCAAGGTCCAGCGCTGCATGGAACAAGGCTTTACGGGACGTGTAGGTTGTCAAGGTACAAGTGTCTTAGGCCTGGCAACAGGGATCACGGAGTGAGTCCAACATTAGATGTTTTCAGGCCCAGACTCTGCTAATACTGAATGTACGTGCGTAGGCACATGTGTGCATGCACACGAGTGTGTATGTGCATGTGTACTGGATCCTGAGCCCTTGTTCAGCAGCCTCTGCATCAAACCACTTATTTAGCTCAGTGAGGACAGGTCAGGGACGTGCCAGCCCTGTCGGCAGCCAGGGACCAGACTCCTGCTTCGCTCTTCAACGTGCTGGTGGGCAACTGCCTAAACGCGGGTGCTGCCAACTCACCACTGCCCTTTCTACACTTGATACAAACCTGGCAGCTAGCTCCCTGCTCAAGAAGCAGCCAGGGAAAGACAGCTTGATGCGAACTGGAGGAGAAATGGGCTCTGCTGACCCACAATGCCAGTTGCCAGAAACTTCTCTTCTTCGTTCCTCACCAGCAGCTGCAATCCAGCAAGGACTCCCACCCAGGCACCCACGCCACCCCCATTCCAGGAGCTGGCCAGCTTGTCTGGAGTTGTAATACCACAGACAAGGAAGGCTCTGAACATACAGGACCTGCACCATCATTCGGTTGTAGAAGAAACCTTGCTAATTTTATCTTTTAACGATGACACTCAGGTATTTCCCTTACCTCTTCATGGAAAGCTACAACACCAACGCAGCCCAACTGAGTAATTAGATCATTGACCACATCTTCTGGCTTCCCTTTTCTCACAACCAGGGTACTGCAAACACAAAAGGTTGGCCCGAATTATGTTTGATGTTATCGTTATTTGTGTACGTAGGAGCCCCAAGTATCAGCCCAGGCACCCGTGTGCCTGTTCTCTATGGGGCACAGACAGCCTGTGGAGGCAGACAGACAGGATTTGACTAGCCTGCATTTTTTAGGAACCACTGAACACAGTTTGCAAGCCACTGAGGCAGAGTTTGCGTTGAACACATTTCTACCACCCCGGAAGCCTTAGAAAGGATGACTGGGCAGAAAGCCAGGCTGTTACCTAAAAGTAAATCTGTCAGATCTGTTCAGCCTCACACGCATACAGGCTGAGATTCAAGAACTGAATCCTCTTTCAATCTCCTTCACAGGTAGTCGTGGCTTGTGGGCAGACCCCCCCTCCACTTTCATGTGGGATTGTTCAGAGGAATTCTTTCCTCGTGTTAGTAAGAATCAACAGAACTCCCCTCCCACCTTGCAACCCCACAAACTACCCAGCTGTGTACCCAGGGCACCAGACCAAAAGAGAAGCTGTGGTGAGAAAGCTGGCCAGAGGTGGGTGCAGAGTCCTGGTAAGTGGCTCTGTCCTTTTACCCATCACACACACACAAACTACTGCGTAATCTAACAGAGGGCTGTGCTGGAGAAGAAGTTGCTGGAGAGGTTAACACAGTGCTTCTGGCAGAATAATTTAAACCATGACTGGAAACTTTCTTCAAAGATGGGCTGGGTCTGCAGAAGGTAGGATCAAGGGGTGCTGCAGAGAGAGCTGTTCCCCTAACATCCCATAAAACATTAGAGAACAAGCTGCACGCAGCGAACACCACGGGTTGTAAATGGAGATGTCTGTCTACCACTGCCTTAAGAAAATACTTCTTGGCTGTGAGAGCGGAGCATGGGTCTTAGTGCGGCTCTTCAGAACCATTTCTCTCACTGCAGAAGAGCAATCTCTTACCAGTCGCTAATAATGGCACAGCAGCATTCAAGCAGCTCTGAATCTGTTTGCTGCAGGGTGAGGGTGCAGCTACCCACTGATTGCTTGGTTCAGCCTCCTGAAACACCCCCCACCTGCATGGTCCGCAACGCACTGCAAACACAGAGCCATTCTTCTTGCATCTCCTACCAATGCTGTGCTGCCGTGGGAGAAGACAGGCTCGCTGATGCATCTTCTGCTAAGCAAAGCCAAGTGTTACCTAGTAGTGGGATCTCTTAACATGTAGGCTTTCGTGCCCTGGTCTACCCCAGCTATGGTTCATAAAGGCACATGAAAGTGGAATCCCTGAAGATCCCCTTCCCACAGCGTAGCCTACCAAAGGGAACACGTTTACTGGGACAGGGTACAAGCAAACTTAACTCCAATCTCACAAGCCAGGATCCACGTTGGTCTGTCAAACCAATTCCTAAGGAAAACTTGCTAGGGACAAGGAAAGAAGCATGCCGCAGTGGTTGATGCCACTGCCCATGTCTCAGACAACCGCACTTCATGTCTGCAGGACTCTGGGCAAAGAGCTCATGGCTTACATCCATCTGCATTATCTGAGGTCAAGAAAGCAAAACCTGAATGGCACACAGCCTGGATGGCTCCTCAGTCCCTTGCAGATGCCACATCATGTCATTCAAACAGGGGCTTGGGGAGTGACCAACGCTAACAGAACGGTTGTTGCTCTCTGGAACAAACCATCATCACAGCCCGACTGTCATGATTTAACTCACAGCATAGATACGTGTTGAAGAAGAGAAGGAAAATTAAAACAGACGTGATATCTGTATGGTGCTTTCTCAACTACCTTCCTTTCTTCTTGAGCGTTTCCCTCAGATCTTTCACGCTTTCCAGCAAAAACCTGAGCCGATGCGGCCCCGTCTTTGGGAAGCCGTAGCAGTGGGTGCCCACATAGTGCCGCGGGTCGAAGCAGTAGAGGGGAATAATGTAATCGGCATTGTTGTGAGCCCAATGGAGCACCTGGAAATACAGAGAGGGCCTTGACAGCACCCAGTGTGGGGGATTTAGGGTTATGGTTAGGGTTAGGGTTGGGGTTAAGGTTGGGGTTGGGGTGGGGGTTAGGGTTGGGGTTGGGATTAGGGTTATGGTTAGGGTTGGGGCTGGGGTTAGGGTTGGGGTTAGGGTTGGGCTTGGGGTTGTGGTTGGGGTTGGGGTTAGGGTTGGGGTTGGGGTTAGGGTTAGGGTTAGGGTTGGGGTTGGGGTTAGGGTTAGGGTTGGGGTTGGGGTTGGGGTTAGGGTTGGGGTTGGGGTTGGGGTTGGGGTTGGGGATGGGGTTGGGGTTGGGGTTGGGGTTAGATTTGGGGTTGGGGTTGGGGTTAGGGTTAGGGTTAGGGTTGGGGTTGGGATTGGTGTTAGGGTTGGGGTTGCGGTTGGGGTTAGGGTTAGGGTTGAGGTTGGGGATGGGGTTTGGGTTGGAGTTAGGGTTGGGGTTAGGGTTGAGCTTGGGGATGGGGTTGGGGTTGGGGTTTGGGTTAGGGTTAGGGTTGGGGATGGGGTTGGGGTTGGGGTTAGATTTGGGGTTGGTGTTAGGATTAGGGTTGGGGTTGGGGATGGGGTTTTGGTTGGGGTTAGGGTTAGGGTTAGGCTTGGGGTTGGGGATGGGGTTGGGGTTAGATTTGGGGTTGGGGTTGGGGTTGGGGTTAGGGTTGGGGTTGGGGATGGTGTTGGGGTTAGGGTTGGGGTTGGGGATGGGGTTGGGGTTGGTGTTAGGGTTGCCGGGGGGCGAGGGGGACACCTCTCCCCAGAATACCCATGAGTGGGGTGGCACCAGGGGTACTTGTACAGAAACACCGCGTTGAGGGAGTCCTGCCAGTCGGGCCCTACCTGGTTATCGTGGGCCCGCAGGTCGCAGCGCAGCAGGCAGACGGCCGCCCTCGCCATGGCCCTCCCTCAGCCCGGCCCCCTCAGCCCGCCCCGGCTCCCTCAGTCCCGCCTCGCGGCCCCGGCCCGGCCCCTCAGCCCGCCCCGGTCCCCTCAGCCCGCCCGGTTCCTTCATCCCGCCCCGGTTCTCCTCATCACGCCCCGGTCCCCTCAGCCCGCCCCGGTTCTCCTCAGGCCGCCTGAGGCGCTGCAGAGCCCCGGTACTGCAGCCCCGGGCACCCCTCGCCCTCGCACGGCCCCAAGGCGATTCTCGAGGTCCCTTCCAACTCCATGTCTTGGTGGTTGTCCTGTGAGCGCCGAGGCGGTGTGACAACCGGCCTGCCAGCCCGCTTGCTCGCCTGTTGCTTGTGAGCCGTCAATTCAGCAATAAAAGTTGTGATTCCCAACACTGACGGCAGCAAACAAAGTGAGGCTTGCCTCATCCTATAGTTTCCGTAATTCGGCGTCGGACTGCGGTGATCACACATCCCTTACTCAGTCTGGATTGCTCACTGAATTGTTCCTCAGGGTCTTTTTCTCATTCAACTGCTCTCATAATAAGAGGAAATGTTAAAAAAACGAAACAAAACAAAACAAACAGTCTGTGTGGCTCCCTGGCGGAGGTCTCCAGCCACATCCTCCTCGTGTCTGACCCCCTGGTTCTGCTGGGCTGGGCGAGGATGGAGAAGGGTTAACGCATCGCGGCAGGGAACTGGTGATGTTGCGGACCCAGGTTTACAAGAAGGAATGCTTCGTGACATACCCAAACTGCTGAAAGGGACGTTTGGGGGAGCCACGCCGGCTCTTAAACGCTCACCAGATTGTGGCACCCCGACCCCACAGAGTCCTGGGGACTCCCGGTTTTATTTCCATCTCTTCCAGGCCCGCGGCTCCTCTGCGTGCGATGTGCGTTGGCCGGCTGTGGGAAGCGGGGCTGGTTTCCCACGTGATCCCCATGACACATAATCTCCTGATTCCCTTTCTGTGCAACAAGGGCTCCTTTCCTGGCTCAGCAGACTGCAGCCCTCTATAAGAACCGGTGACTCATCTCGGAGGCCTCCTGTTTGGTGAAATAAAAGTAGAGCCGAAACTTTGGCTTGCACCCAAGGAAAACGCTGTTGTCAGCTCACAATGCATACGCTACAGAGGCAAGCATCTCCCCTCATTGTATTAGAAATTAAGGGATTTTTTCAATCTGGTTTACCAAATCTTCCCTGTTTGCCTCTGCCTTCATTGGGACAAGGACAAGCAGTGCAGTTGGCTTCACTTTTGTTTGCAGCCAGGTTTCCCCCGCAGTATCGCAGTTGACATTAAGCTGGGCCAAGTCTGGCAATAATGACATCCGCTTGTGGCTTACTCAGAGCTGTCAGACAGCCACCCACTTGCACTGAGACTTGAAGAGGTCTTATTTAACGTGCGTGCAAGAGAGAGGTGCCCAAAGGCTGAAAAGGGTTTGTTTCCCACTGGAAAGGAAGGCTGGTTTCCACTAACCAGAAACCTCAGCAGCAGAAATAAGGAGAAGAGAGAAGATTTGAAACTCCTGCTATGCCAGGGAGGAGGCAAAAGTGTGTTTAAAAGCAAGCATGTTTCAGCCAGCTTTCTGTTTGTATAAAGGATGCAAGGTGAACAACATCGCTGTAATTCACGCTGCAGGAGTGGCGAGAGCACCATCAGACTGTATGTGAGCAGCTGTTAAGTCTTACAGCCTCGGCAGCAAGACTGGACAGGAGAACAGAGACAGAAAGGACTTGCTCAGACCCTGAACCCTGACTCCGTACTCCCAACACCGTACCCCTTCTGTCACATCACCGGAGGACAGTTTTATTTCCTTTATATTTCCCTGTAGGAGCATACAAATCCGGTCGCACGCTCAAGCCAGTGCTTTCTAAAAGAGTGCTCGTTGCTTCCACTCTGTAGTTTACCTTGATAATAAAGGCTTGTACTTTTTACTTACACAGATGTTGCTCCTTCTGAGATTCTGTATGTGTGTCTTCACAGTCCCTCCTTCTGTTAGATCCTATGAAATCATGCTCTGAAAATGTACCGGGGGTGTTTAGGAAAAGCAGTGGTGAGGAGTACTTTGTTCCAAAATTAGAAACCAGGAGAGCTGTCATTGTGAACCGTGGGCTCTGGAGATCCTCGCCTGGATTTTCCATTCAGATGAACACAGGCACTGAGAACAAAAAGCTTTATTTATTTTTTTTCCAATGACACCTGTCTCTTTACTCCAAGGTGGTGTTCCAGCTTTCCAATCCCCCGTGAGCAGCAGAGAACCTTTGCCAAGAGGCTCTGCAATACCAGCAGTCCTCGTGCCAGCATGGAGGGGAACAAGCTTTCCACGTTCACGGGACATAGGGGGAGGTCTGTGAACTCTGATGAAGTTACACGGGAGGCCTGCAATAAAAGAAACACGTAGCCATGGACCATCCAGAGGAAACCTAGGGACCAGGCTAGCCAATATCTAGCAATTACTTCCTGCAGTGTGAACAGCAGCGTGAGATCCCTTTGTTTCTCAGACAACCTCATGGGACACCAGGTCTTGGACAGACCCCAAATCCAAATCTATAATCATTTAGCCGTACTCTTCCCCTTGCTGCTTCGGATGTCCCTTTTCATTCATTAAAGCCATTTATCAACTTTCATTTATTCCTGGAGGTGTCACAGTCAGAAATGTCTGTTGTACCTATCTTGGATAACAGAGCCACAGAATTACACCTCATCATTCCTGCAGCACGATCTCCCTTTGTGGCTTATGCAGAACAAATCTGTTAGAAAGCTAGCCAGTTTTGTGACAGAGGAACTGGAGGGGGGTCAAAGCTTTCTTTTGCTCTCCTCTGCTCTCCTCTATCCTCTGTCCTCTGCTTTGCTCTGCTCTGCTCTCCTCTGCTCTGCTCTGCCCTCCTCCATCCTCTCCTCTCCTCTCCTCTCCTCTCCTCTCCTCTCCTCTCCTCTCCTCTCCTCTCCTCTCCTCTCCTCTCCTCTCCTCTCCTCTCCTCTCCTCTCCTCTCCTCTCCTCTCCTCTCCTCTCCTCTCCTCTCCTCTCCTCTCCTCTCCTCTCCTCTCCTCTCCTCTCCTCTCCTCTCCTCTCCTCTCCTCTCCTCTCCTCTCCTCTCCTCTCCTCTCCTCTCCTCTCCTCTCCTCTCCTCTCCTCTCCTCTCCTCTCCTCTCCTCTCCTCTCCTCTCCTCTCCTCTCCTCTCCTCTCCTCTCCTCTTTCTCCCTTCTCCCTTCTCCCTTCTCCCTTCTCCCTTCTCCCTTCTCCCTTCTCCCTTCTCCCTTCTCCCTTCTCCCTTCTCCCTTCTCCCTTCTCCCTTCTCCCTTTCTGAATCTAGCTTGCTGTGATGGAAGTTCAACAACATGCAAATGCCAACATTTATATTTTCACAGACAGAAACAGGCTGCGATGAAGCACTGAGACGAGAAGGCAGAGGCCTCCTTCAGTAGTGACAGCCAGGTGAACAACAACAGCATCGAAGACGGTGGATACAGCAGTAGCACGACCACTTGTGTGCTGAGCAGCACTGCAAAGAGTAACACAGAGGGTGATCGTTGCACATGGGCTGCGTGTTCTTTTGCGAAGTTTCGATTACATTAAATGCTCTCATTTGATGAACTTCCTCCAGGACAAAAAAGCTTTTGTCCCTTGGACAAATGCCTCCAGCAATGCTGCGCTATTGCATTGCCGATTTCAGGCTTTGACCTCCGTTTATGTCCGTGTTCACAAGCATCTGTGACCAACCTCATTCCTGATGCATGGCACCAGCTTCAATCGGATGATGTTTCAGGTGGCTAAAGTAACAAAACTGGCCTAAATATTTCCTCTCTCATTTTGGAAACAGGTCCCAACTGTTGCTTTCTCTAAGTCTCTGTGAGAACGATGCTTTTGCAGCTAGTTTGTCATGCACGAAAAGGCTGACATCATTATTTGATGTTTTACTGAGTCTCCCCCTGAGCCCTTTACAGAATCTTGAATCATGCCATCATTAGCTGTTTCCATCAAAGCTTATCTGTGATATAGTGCAGCACTGCTCGAAGACAGATTGTAGTGATTCTGTTTGCAGTCCTGCTGTGGCCAAGCATATGCTCTAATGTCTCCTTGGGTATGACAAGTACAATCTCATTTTCTTGGATTTGAGCAGCCTGCTAAATCCTCCCCACCAGCATTAGACACCTCTTTCTTTTTGCACATATCTGATATTCCATCCAGATCTACCTGTCAGCTTTGTGAACCATTGACAACAGTGGCAAGCTGCCTTAATGCTGAGACTTCCCATTCCAGAGGTGCTGCTTTGATGTTTTGACTGCAAAAGATCTGGCACGCTCATCTGTGGTGATGGACACAGTCCCCCCCAAAGTGTTCAGGTCACTCCCTGTGTAAATGCAGACACTCTTCTTACTGCTCAGAGCCTTTCCCTGGTGCCATTTGTCACTCATTGGTTTGGAGGGCTCTTGCCAGCAGGCAGTGTGTGGGGGCTATCTGACTTTGGTTCTGCCACGATCGCCTTTGTAGGAAAGCATACAGACTGGTTGCTCTCTCTAGGTCAGCCTGTGATCACTGTTCATTAAATCTGTCATTTCCTCTTCTGCCTTTCAGCGGTATTTCCTCCATCAGGAACCTAATGACCTTCTGCAAGCTCTCATCCACCTACAATTACTGGACTTGTCTGAGGTTTGCCAAATGGTTTAAATACCGTTTAGCGTCTAGTGTCAGCTACTGCTTATGGCTGCTGTATGGGCTTGCAACACACCCTCACCTGGAGTATGCCTTCAAAGTACGAGAAGAACCGACCTGGCTAAAGGATCAGAAGGGCATAAGTGCAATTAAAGTAGCTTGATGTCAGTAAATGAAATCCTTGGTTAATGTAATCCAATGTGGCTTCACCGGAGCTAACCAAAGGCTTGCTTCAACCCTCAGTTGACTAGAAATCTCAGTTCAAAAGGCTTCTAAAGCAAGAAAAAGAATTTGTGGTTTTGTGGTCACAATTAGGCCTGGGACATCATGTCTTTGTTGCGTTCTGATTCAGACTTCCTCCTATATTGTTGGAACGGATCAGTTCAACCTCTGCCTCCATCTCTTGTGCTGTAAAATGGATGTAACATCACTTCCACATCGCACAGTGCACTCTGAGTGTTGGCTGCCTTCGTGTTAGAGACCCATCTCTGATAATAATAGAAGCACAGAACATTCTAGACAGTAACATTTATAGAAGGATACAATCAGATCATCTCATATGTTTTAAAACACAGATCCAAATGTTACTGTCCACCGAGGTACATGAATAGACACCAGGCCCTTTCGGCCATGCAGGCTGTGATGCAAGGACATCAAGAATCGCAGCTTAGGTGAGTCCCAAGGCTCATCCAGCTCACCAGAACATCTCCACTAGATATGAGCACTTCCTGGGCCAGAGGAGGATGTCAATCTGCCATGGAGGAATAGCTGTGCCACACACCATTTTCTTCTTCACATCTCACTGGCTAGAGGTTGGGTTGTGCTGAGTTTTGTTTTAAGGAAGCAGTAGTTCAGTACGCAGTATTTCTGGGAATCATGTAAACAACTTTTGGCTGGTAATCCTTATCAGGAGGACATGCCTTTATTAGCCCCCTTGTATGGGCTTCACATCTATTGGGGTTTTCTCTTGGGGACGAATCCCAAAGTCATCGTAGTCCTGCAGGCACCGCCTCCTTCCCCTGCAGAAAGTAAGGTTCTTTGCTGCAGATGGGAAGAACCAACACTGACCAAGGATGTGAAGGATTGGCCTGCAGGCCCAGTAAGAGCTGAGCCCTGATCCTGAAGGTGACGCTGGCATTGTGGTTTGGCCACGTGGTGCCAAGGAGAATGGCAAATAAACGAAAAAAAAAAGTCAAGTAAAAAGCCTTCACTTTCTCCACTCCTCCCCAAATAATATTTAGTGTGGTCCCCACCAAATTATACCTAAAATAGCTTTTGTCTGTTGCCATTTAGCCATTTAGGTCAGATCTATGAACTGCATTAACTTGCTCCTATTGTACTATTGCAGTTGGACTGTTGCCATCCTCCCCCCATGGGTTTTCTACAGATCTATATTTCAAAGTTATGGCGCTTGCAAAACTCTGTTGTGTGAGTTCAGACAAGCTAAAAAAAATTAGTCATGTTTCCTCTATTCCTGCTGCTTTACTAGGCTTCCTATTTGCAATCAAATTATTTTTAATTTTGACCGTGTTCCTATTGTTTGCCAGGAAGATAATAATCTTATCTCGTCGCCGGGATATTTCTCTCCTTTCTCATGTAGTTTCAGATGGATTAAATAAATACCCCTCGCACAAAGCACACCAAGTTGGGCGAAAGGGCATTTCGCGATCGCTGGCTGATGTGAAATTTAGGAAATATCTCCCTTTTGGAAAAAGTAAAAGATTGGAAGTACGCGGACATGCCGTAAGGGCAGCTGTGCTGTTTCAGTGTGCTGATTGCATACACAGTTAATTTTTATCCATCCCAGAGCACCTTCACGGAAACACGTGGGTGAAGCTAAAAGTTAACGGGTGACACTGACTTTTGCTCACCAGCACGGAACAATGGCCACAGATGACAAATGTCCAAGATTTTGGTAAGGGAGAAGGCAAAAAATGTCTGAGTGGTCCTGCGGGACCCTTCTGCTCCTTCTTCCCCGGTGAAACCACATTAGCTCCATGCAGGAAACTGGGGATCTCCCCACCGTGCCGTCCATCCGATAGGAAGGCTTTCCACAGAACATCCATGGACGCTCTCAATCCCCTCCACGTGTCCAGAAATCATATCAAAGGGATTTAAATGGCAGCAAGTCAGTTCATCGCATTTTGAGACTTAAAATCAAGGCATTTTGAGTCATTTCCAAGGGAAAGATAAAAGCTCAGCAAGGCTGCAGGACCAGCCTGCCAGCCGAGAACAAACCCAACGATGAGGATCAGATCCCGCTCAAACCTTTCCAGTTTCTCCGGTAGCCCCATCTGTGGAGGACTTGGGTTGTTAACACACAAACGACAGCCACGCAATGGAAAGTTGTATGGACTACTCGTAACCAAACTGTTCTGTTTTGTGTTTTGTAACCTTCACCCAAATACACTTTCCTAGCGCTGGATGCTGAGTGGTTTACCCCCAGCTTCCTAATTATCGAAGCACTGCTGCTTGTATTTTGCTGCAGATGAGGAAATGAGGACATATGGCTTTTGTGATAAGAGATTTATGTGAGCTGTCTGTGCAACAGCGCTGCAACTTTCTATACAAGTCCATTTATAAAACAAAACATGTGTAAACAGTCAGGTTTTGATTGTTTCTGTCATTTCTTCCCCCTCGTGACAGATGTAAGTGAAAAACTGCAGGTTTCCAGTTGAAGCGTGCAGATAAGTTTATGGCTAACGGGACGGATCCCAGTTGTGGTAAATCGGTCTCTACTTCCCCTGATTTCTGTCAGCTAAAATCCAGCTCCGTGCGGGTGAACGGGAAGAAATACAAAGAAACTCGGGCTCGATGGCTGCTTGTGCTTGATTCACTGTCAGCTGTAGGAGTGCAGACATGCCTGGAGAGCTCTGGCCGGCGCTTCTTCATCAAGAATACGCTAAGAAGTGCAAAATACTGTAAAACATCTGCTATAATCCTGTGATTAAAGGGTGGCCTTGACTACACGCCTGTGGATGGATTACCTTTCAAATCAGGAGAGGGATTATGGAAATAGGGTCGTATTCTCAGGGAGCCAAATCCTGCCAAAGTCAGTGGAGTCAAAGAACAGGGCAGGCTGGATGCACACGCCTAAAGCCAAGTCAGGACCAAGCTCTCGCAGTCCATGTCTCATCCCCTTAGACTTTACTCAAGAGGGGTCAGTCACAGGGTGGAGAATCTCGATTCTACCCAGGAAACTATCGCGATTTTCTCTGACCTGTCTGGGAAGCTGGGATAGAAATGCAGGATGTCCCCTGTGATTTTTGGCTTTCTTGCAGTTTCAGCTGCAAATGCTGCAAGGACGGTGTTTCTTGTGCTCCTTTCCACAAACTTCTGGCACCAGATGAGCCCATAGATGTGCTGGGATAGTTCTGACCTTGCCTGAGAAAGTCTAAAGTGCGTCCGTTTGCAGACAGGCAGTATAACTTGCCAGGGCTTTCCGCTCTACCCCTCTCACCAGCCTGATGTACAGCATCACCTTGCAAATACTGCTTGGAGGACACAAGTTTCAAGGTCCATGCATACATGGTATGTGAAAAAGCATTGCAGAAAAACGCTCACCAACTGTGTTTGCTCAACAACCCACCCCGAAATCAGGTCCTCTTCACTTTCACTTTGTCCTTCTTGGAGCTGTTTCTGCCTTTGTTTAGGCAGAGAAGGTGAGTCATGGAACAAAGGCAGCATGGAAAGTTACATTCAGCCATGAAAGCACATGTGACAGCTACCAGGAAATAAAAAAATCATCCACACAACTTAACCTTGGTGTAATCACACCCAGCGTGGATGAATTCTGAGCTAAAACCTTTGTCTTTTGGTGTATCAGTGCCGCTGGCTGCTGCACGCTGCTGTCACACTCAGCCTTCAGCATTTGTTTCTTAACATCTGCAAACTTTCTTCTGTTGGTGGATGGGCACAAATGCAGCACTGCAGCTCATGGTTGCAGCGAGGGCTGGGGGGCTTGCCTTGGCTCTGACCCCATCCCAGAGCAAATTTCTGACCCCTCCCAGAAGGGACGTTGCAGTATTGCCGTATGGTCAACGGGCTGCAATGCGTGGAGAGCGCCAAAGCTCTGCTCTTGGGTCTTCACACTCTGAACCCTCTCCTCTAGGATGAAGCCCGTGGATTTTATCTTCAAGTGCAGGCCTCACCCTCTCCTAAAATATGGTTGCAGCTGCTGCCACCTACCTTTTACACTGGAGTGGACGTTAGGAACACCCATACACCACGTCTGGGAAGAAGCCTGAGGTCTCCTCCTCAGCCTGAAGAGATGCAAACCCAAACCTGTGGGAGTGCTCGGACCCAAGGGAGTCTGTTGTGTGGGCAGGAGGCATCAGCTGCTGTTTATGGGAAACAGTCTTCTGCCAGGGCAGAGGAAAGAAGTCAAAACCCACTGAGCCAAAGAGCCTGCTTGTTGTGAGGGCTTTCCCATAGCAGATCCCAGTGCCTGCCCTGCAAAGCGGACAATCCCAACAACCAGGGAGCATTTCATACAACACCAGAGGAAGAAGAGGGTGGCTGGGAAGCATGCAACCCCTCAGCAATGGGGATCTGAACCTGACTCTCACCCTTCCCTGAAAACTGCTGCACGCAGTGCTTCTTGTAAAGTGGAAGCAGAGGTGGAGATGAAACACCATTCCCAAACGTCTGTCCTCTGTGCAGGTTCTGGCATGTCTTGGGAATAGCAAAAAACCCTTGAGGAACTCCAACAACCGTGGTCTTTGGATCCTGACGAGGTTTAGCTGTCAGGCAGTCCCCAAATCACTCAGCTCTGCAGCAGTCAGAGCATGAGGGAAATGGGGGAGCGTTTAAACAAAATAAACGTGTCTCCTCGCCAGGCAGCATCACTGAGAGGGACACGGGGTAGCCACAGCCCTCTCTTTCCGTCTGCTTTTCCATGGCACGCAGCAGACTCGTGAATGAACTTGGGCAAGGAGGAGCTACTATGGGATGCCACAGCCTCGCAGCTTGCGCTTATGTCCTGAAATCCCATGCAAGTCTGTAAGCAGCTCCAGCCTCTTGCTGTGAAGCAGCGCACAATTTCTGAGTGAATACTTGGTTTCTTTACACCAAGATGGCATCACTCCTTTACTGTTTGCACACTAAGTATAGGAATGATTTCACCCACCCTCAATACGCAGCCATCCATCTCTATGGGAGAGAAAGCCCCACAGACGTCTCACAGCACACAACGGCCTTACGCTACGGTTTAGGACAGGAAGCAAGAAAGGATATTATATCAAACAGAAGGCATGGGAGAATTTCAGGTTAGACGGAGCATACTTAGTCACATAAGAATTGGGGTGGCGCTCTGGGACCTGTGTTCACTTCCTGCAGCAACTCTAACACAGCCCAAAATAGTAGCAGTTAGGTAAAAGCCAACTATCTTCCCCTTTTCCTCCCCACAGCAAATACTAATCCTGACATCATTAAAGGAGGAGCATAAATTGAACTGCCCAGGGCTGTGATTTGCAAGTTCTTGGGCTGCAGATCCAGTTTTCTTATATGTCACTAGTCCCCACTGGTGTTATCCAACTTTTCTCTGCAGATATTGTCAGGATGGTGTAGTCCTTCATGTCCACCCCAACATTCAGAGCAGTAAACTAAGAAGAATCAGAGCAGACGTCCGTATGTCTTCTGTGTGACTCACCCCTCCAACGGGCATGGCTTGGGACAGCGTGCACCAAAGATTGTTTCCTAATGGCAGCCTGGAGACAGATGCTGTTTTGGAAAAGGAAGAATCTGTCTGTATGGATACAAGGTATGCCGTATCTGTTGTCCTCAGGGACAGAGAATAGCTCCAAGTCTGTTTTATTTCTGCATAGCCACTACAACCACCGTCTGCATTGACTTCCCATAGTGCTCTCCACTGTGCGTTCTCTACCAGGTTTCTGCTCCTCTCCAGAAACGTGGTGAGGGTTGCTAGACTGCATTTGTACCACAAGACGTGAAACTGCATGCAGAGCCACACACCTCCAATCATCCTGCCAGGCTTCATAAATGCTTTCAGGAGCAACTCGAGGAGGCAGAATTTCGGGGCAGGTCCTTAGCACGCCCATCAGCAGAGAGCTGCTGACATCAATGGAGTGAGGCTTTGCACACATGGCGGTCGTTACATTGTTCAGGAACACCCTAGAACTGAAATCCCTGTAGCTGGATTCCTGGAGCATCAAACGAGTTTAGAAAAGAGAAGCTGCTTGGAAGGAGTTTTCACAAGTAATTGGTGCTTGCCTAACTGATTCCCATTAAAAACAGGAGGTTTTAAAGGAGATCCTTGTCACTTAGTGCCTTATATACTCGAAGCTCAAGTCCTGGAGCCCTGTGCCTGGTTCCCAAGGTAAACACATCTGATTTATTTCAGAAATGCATCTGCACAAGAATTCATTACATACATCCCCGATGGGCAGGAGCCAAACATTTCAAATGTGCCAAGTTACCAGAATGTTATTAAAAGCTGTAAGAGTTAGAGGGAAGGTGCAGAGAAAGGCAACCTCCTTCTCCAAGCCAGGTGGCTCAGGATAGACTTACGCCGCTTCCCAAACTGATGAGGCAAGCTGGAGTCAGAGGTTCCTTCCAGCAACAGTTCAGTCCCCCTGGATGTCTCTCCGTAAGCTGCACAAATATTCTGGGGAGGGGGAGGGAGAGGGAAAAGAGTGAAACCTATTCAATTACATCAAGATCACGACTAGCCTAGTAAAATCATTTATGGAGTGAGGGAACCCGGAGCGGTTTGGGCTGGAGCCATCTGCTGTTATTTGGTATACAGAATTGGTTTCTATGGATTTTATTAATAGGTCACGCGATTGTATACGGGGCTGTGAGATCTGAACCTCTCTGGAGGGGTCCCTGGTTGGGGTTTCTATTGCCTTTACAGGCAATAGGCTTTTTTTTTGCTCAAACTTTCTTGCAGCAGCCAGTCCTGAAAAGCTTGAGGGGAATGGGTCTGGGTTTAGGATTCTGCCTGTTTTTTTCTCTCTCCCCCAAAACTGCAAACTGACTTTGTTCCTGTTCTTCTCCACAACACATTTACTAAATGGGGAAACAAGGAACCAGTCAGAAAAACACTCTTACTTACTTTCTCCATTGTCTGCAAGAGTTCTCTGTCTTTCCCACAAGCATGCGTGATTTCTAGTGCAAACCTCAGGCCCTACTCACATCATCTCTGAGGCCCATGGCTTGTTTTTGCTTGTTTTGCCTTCAAGCCTTCGAGGGTTCTCCTCAGATGGAGCCCAAGGGGACTAAGATGCACCAAGGAGCCTTGGGGCAAGCAGGTGTGAGTCAAAGCAGCCCTGAGGCTGTCCAAGGAGCCTGGAGCCGCTCTGCAAGGCAGGCTGTGCCATCGGTGACAGCCCAGGAAGGGCTGAGGGTCCTTCGGTCCTGGCTGCGTCTTGCTCTCCCTCAGCCCCCCAAAGTGGCAAAACCAAATTAAGTTGTGAGAACGATCCCTTCACGTCCTGGCTGTGTGCAGACAGCTACACGGGGCAGGGTTTCAGCAGGTTCTCCATTGTCCCCCCTGCTGCAGCTCCATGAGGGGGCTTCAGCTCCCTCCTTCCTCACCCCCCAACCGCTCCCCCACCTCACCAAACCCCACAGAACTTCAACTGGGTTCCTCAAGAGCCCACCCGCTGAACTCCCCAAGGGCTAAGCCACGCCCTGCCGGCCCAAATTAACCAAAAGCCGAAGGAACTGCAGGATCTGGGCACCCCACAGCGCCCAGCGGGGCTGCAGCCCCCACAGGACCGACAGCGCCCCTCGGCGGGGCGGCACAAAATGGCGCCCCCTGGCGGAGGGGTGGGAGGCACAAAATGGCGCCCCCTGGCGGAGCGGGGCTCCCCGGCGGGCCGGCCAGGGGGGCGTGGCCTCGTCCCTTGGCCGCTTCCCTATTGGCGGAGGCGGCTGGGCGCGTCACCGCTTCCTCCCGCTTTTGTGCGCCGCCCCGCGCCGCCCCGCGTCCCGCTGCCGCCGAGCCGAGCCGAGCCGAGCCGAGCCGAGCCGAGCCGAGCCGAGCCGAGCCGAGCCGAGCCGTACCGTACCGTACCGTACCCAACCCAAACCAACCTAGCCGAGCCGTGCCGTGCCTTACCCAGCCCAGCCCTGCCGAGCCGAGCCGAGCCAAGCCGAGCCGAGCCGTGCCAAAGCAGCGCTCCCAGCCGCCGCGCATGGCCCCCCGCGGGTAGCGGCTCTCCGGACGGGTAAGGCTCTCCGCGGGGGACACGGGGAGGGGGGGGCTCCAGAGCCGGGCTGTCTCCTCGCTCCCTTTCGGTTTGGTTTCGGGTTTTTCCCCGCTGGCGCCGCGGGGTTTTGCAGCGGGGGCCGCCGCCGGGGTCTCAGTGTTATGGGTTTTGTATCGAGGTCTGGTTCTGGGGTCTCAGTTTTGGGGTTTTGCATCGAGGTCTGGCTCTGGGGTCGTTTTATTTCGGGTTTTCCCCTGGCCCATCCTCCAGCCATGCAAGCGAGAGGTGTCCCTCATCTACTGCGCTTTGGGGATTTGGGGGGGCGTGGGTGCCGGGCACCTCATTGCAATCCCCCCTTGGGATTTCCCCTTGCAGCCACCAGGCTGGGTTCCCAACACAGTCCTGGTGTCCCCTCGCTCCAGCCTCTTTGGATTCAGGTCCATGAGCCGTTTCCCCAAGTTGTTGCCCGACACCCTGTGCCCGCCACGCTTGCCCTACAGCAGCCCTGGAGAGGGCAAAAAGGCAGGGTGGGTTTCATCTCGGGGTAAAAAAAACTTCTCCCAGAACCCGGGCTGCAAAGCAAGGCTCACCACAAGCACTTCCATCTACCACCCCGGCGGTGAGACCCTCGCGCCGTCGGGACACGTTAAACCCACGCCGAAAGCCACGGCGGGTCCTTTCCCTCCTGCGATGCGAAGCAGCCGAGGCCCTGGCCCCCAGCCCCGTCGTCCCCACGGGCGGAGGTGGGAGCCGTGCGCCAGCGCCCGTGGGCGTGCGACTGAAGGCTCGCCAGCTCGCCCAGCGTGGCCAAGCGCCTCTCTCGCCGGCCCGATGCTACCCAGAAAAAGCCGTCTCCCCCCTCGTCTGCTGCTTTTTTTCCTCCTCCTGTCCAATTCCCGGCTCGTGAGCCCGTGGTGTTTTTATTTTTTATTTATTTTTTGCAAGTAGACCTTGCTTCTGGTTCGGGGCAGGGCTGGCCCCCTGTTGCTGGTGCAAGGACCGAAACCCCTCAAAACGCTTTCTGAAAATGCTGAGGATGGGGAATGTGGCATAGCTGGGTCTTTTTTGGAGATTTGGGGTTTATACGGAGTTTAGGTGATACTGGGAGTTTGAAGGGTCAAATAAATGTGTTTTGGGGTAGCTGCATCTGAGGGTCTGGTTTCCAGACCCTTAGGCACTCGTTGTAATAGAAGGGGTTCGAGGTTTTGGGGCTTTCCTCTGCAGCTGGGCACGGTCGTTGCCTTAGGAAGTTTTCACGGCTTGTAAAAGCTCCTCTGTTGGAGGCAGGATGCGTGGCTGGATGGGCTGCCAGCCTGGTGGGACGCGGCTTTAAAGGCTCTTTTATACGTTCCTTCTCCAAACGGGGTTTGGTACCACGAGTTTTTCCATGGGTCTTAAATCTCCATCAGAAACTCTGCTGTGTCAACGTGTGCCGAAGGGCAATGTATTTCTGTATCGGAGACCCTTAGAGCTCACGCAAAGAGATGTGGTCTGGATTTCCTATAATGGGATGGTGAGCCTGCGTCGCGAAGAGATGGAGAACACGGCAGCCTGAGAGGTGCAGTCCTCTCCCTGTCCCTCCTGAAATGCTGCCATCGCTTGGTGATGCTCCGTGGTGTTAGCGTGCAGCTTGGGCGTGAGCTAATTTCTGAGTTATCCCGTTGGGAAGATCCCAGTGGGGATGGCAGTACAAGCCTGGTTGTGACACGGGGACTGGTATGGGTGGCATTGGGGTTCTGGTGGATCCTGTCGCAGGGCTGCTGATGGAGGCTGGAGGGAAGTGAGTCAGGATTTGCTGTTAGAAGGGATATCTTTTATTAGACCGCTTGGCGAGCACAGAGCAGCTTTGGAGCGTACGAGCCTGTCCACACGCCTGATGCAGAAGCAGCAAGCCTCAGAGCTGGAGACAAGGAGGGAGCGATTGCTCTGAGCTTACCTTGGCTCTCCTATCAGAGGGGATCTGAAAGAAGAAGGGATCTCTGCAAAAGAGAACAGGCTGCTCCGGGAGGTGAGAGGTTCATTAGTTCCAGTGGGAAAGAAAAAAATAATAATTCAAGTACAGTTCAGCCAGCTCATCTGGTCTAAGGAACTACGTTTACGCTCTCTCTACAAATCTCTGGATTTTTACATTTCCTGAGGTCCAACACAGGAGTGGGACACGTGCCCCGTGTCTCTGGAGGTGCAGAGCCCTGTGCAGCCCAGCTCCTGCAGCAGGAGCCGAGCCCGGCCGGGGCTGGGGCTGCTGGTGCCCGACAGCAGCAGGAACTTTGTTGGACTCTGTCCTTTCCACTCCCTTCTCCGCACAGAGCCGCGGCCAAGTGTAATGTGCACAGAAATGTGCAGAATGTCAGCTGTGCACCAGGGAGATGGAAAATGCATTATAGAGCCATAAGAAGGGGAATATGGAATTCAACTTTTTTTTTTTCTCCTTGGAGTCCTCACTTTTCAGTCTTTTGAGCGGAGCTATAAATGGCCCACTGATGCTGAACCCGAATCCCCAGACTTTATTTATTTTCCCATTTAAGCTCCAGCAAGGTGAAGTGGGCGACCGGGCGTTTTCTGGGAATCCTTCCAGGAAAGCATCCACAGAGCAGCGTGTCTCTCCCGACCAGCCGGCTGCTTTGGCTGCTCGATTTTTTTTTTCCCCTTTGCTGTTCTCGTGGCTCTCCGCACACCGGCCAGGACCGCGTTTCTTCCAGGTGCCTTTCCTGCCTTTGCCAAGCGGGATGTGAGACGCGGAGATGCCGAGTGCATTGGTGTGACGTGGTGAGCGCTGCGGCTGGCCTCTGATGTGTGCTGCTTTTTCCCAGGAGAGCCGAGGCGAGAGCTTTTCCGTCTGGGAAGGGATGTGTGAGCACGTGTGCGTGTGGATGTGCTGGCATTTTGGGTTGATTTCTGCCTGCCCCTACGGTTCTGATCCGGTCTGGCCAAGCAGCCTTCCTCTTTGTCACTAAAATCGCTGAAATGCCACTGGGGTGCCACCAAATTGCTGTCCCGTCGGTAACACAAGAACAAAAAATAGATGCCTTGCACTTCAAAGCCACTGGGAAGCTGTTCCCTGAAGAAGATGGATTGCACAGGAAGGCAGAGCAAGAGCGCTGAGATACTCTCACGGTGCAAACAGGTTGGCTGCAGCATCAGCATGACCCGCAGTGGGGACCTGGGGAGGAATTTGGCCCAAAGCCGGCTCACCTGGTGCTGCAGTGGTTTGGGGAGAAGCATTCGGTGAGGTGGGGTGTAGGAGGTGCGCGTTCGAGCCCTGTGTCTGCTTGCAGCTCCCTTCTTCTGGGGATGGGGACGTGGTGCTGGGTGTCATCGTGCACCGGTCTCAGGTGTCCCCAGAGCATCAGGGGTGCCTCAGAAGGCAACCCACAGGGGTGGACCTGGATGTGCTGAGGCTTTCAGGGTGACAGGTACCTGTACCTCACAGAAGAGGGTGTTTTGGCTCCAAAATGCATTCTTCAGCCACTTTTCCCTTCCCTGGAAAATCCTAATATAAATGTCAGGGGAAACCAGGTGACTCAGGATTTAATGAGAATCCCCAGTAGGGCCTGCCCTCTGCTGCGATAAAACCCCCGTTGGCTACCATTTTACCCCCAAATAATTACCATTTCGGCCAAAGCTCCCCTACTTTTGCCCTTCCCGCTCCGCAAGATGATCGGGGAGGACGAGCCGCCGCCAAACCGAAACCCAGGGTGGAATTTGGCTGGGTGCCGAAGAAATGGCACGGGACAAAGTCCGGATGGCCTGGGGCCGTGCCTGGCAGCCCGGACCAGATCCTGGAAGGAGCCGGCCAGTTTGCTGCGTGGGATGCTGTGTAAACAGCCTGTGTGCTCGCAGAAGGGAGGCGGATGGATTGAGTATTCAGGTAGTGATTTAATGCCGAAAAACTTGAAAAAATAGCCTTGGCTGAGGGAAAGTGTGGGTGCTGTAGGAGCTTCCTGTGTCCTGGAGCTTGTGCGCTAAATAGCAGCTAGTCATCTGATTGATAACTAGGTGATTCAGGGGGGAAAGGCTCTGTCCAGTTGTTTTAGGGAATAATAGGTGGGGTTAAAAGCCCTTGTGAAGGAGGTTGGAAGGCTGTAAGTGCTGCTGAGGAGTTTGTGGGGTCTACAATGCTCGGAGCACTCCTGAACTATTAGGACTGTCCTGGAGCAGTGGTGTTTGTGCAGTCCACGTGAAGGCATTTCTAGCTTGTAGAGCCTTCCAAGTGCCCGCAGATCCCCGGAGGACTTCTGGAAGTTTTGCATGTGATGATCATTTGCCAGGCATCAGGTGCTGTGCAGAAACGAGCCCTGTGTTGTGCTGTGAGTTCTGCCACTGCCAGACTGTGTGCGGAGGTTTGGAGGAAGGCGCTGCTTTTTGGGGGCATCTGTAGAGGTCTGGCATGCTCCTTGGATGTGGAAGCCTGTTGTGATGACGACGGTTGGTTACTTCTTGCTTTTACACTACAACCTTTATGTTTTTTTGTATTTTTTTTTCAAGTGAGTGGAAATCAGGCCATCCCAGTCCAGTTGTAAACTGGAAATAGTGCAACACCCTCATTGATAAGAGCCTTAAAAAAAAAAACAACAAAAAAAAACCACAAACCAAGCAGATATTTACTGTTTGCAGTGGGCTCTTTGCACCTTCTGCTCCACAAGGCTGCAGCAGCGATGCCCACGCACGAGCTCTTGCCGACAGGTGGATGTCACCTCCGACCCAGGTTGAAGGGCTGGGGCAGCCACCACGTGGGGCTGCGATAAGGAAGGCTTGGCTGGGGAAAATGGCTTGGGGAGAGGGTGTAGGGTGAGGTCTCGTAGCTGTGTGCATGCACAGAAATCCTGTCCTAGATACTCTGTTCCTGTTGGCGTCGCGCCTCTTCCTCTCTGCCACTAACCAGGGAGTGCCCTGCAGGGGGACTGTCCCTTTTCTGCATGCTGGGTCAGCGCAGTGCCATCGTGAAGGCTGGCTGATGATGTTATCTGTATGTGGGTGATGCTGACGGGTTGGGTACTCAGCTTGCTGTGTGGAGAAACGGTGTGGTTGATGTGGAAGGGGGTGGCTGGTAGGAGGTGTGCGGGCTGGGACAGGGGAGCGACTCAATCCAGGAGGCTGCAAGCAGTGGGTAAGCTGTGCTTGGAAATGAGAGGTAAGAGATTGGGGTTTGCTTCTGCTGAGGCCCATCAGTCACAGAATGCTTTGGGTTGGAAGGGCCCTCAAAGCCCACCTAATCCCACCCCCTGCCATGGGCAGGGACCCCTCCCACCAGCCCAGGCTGCCCCCAGCCCCATCCAGCCTGGCCTTGGGCACTGCCAGGGATGGGGCAGCCACAGCTCCTCTGGGCAGCCTGGGACAGGGCCTCACTGCCTTCATAACAAAGATTTTCTTCCTTTTAACTAATCTAAACCTACCCTCTTAGTTTAAAGCTGTTTCCCTGTGTCCTACCACCACACCCCCTGACCAAGAGTCCCTCCCCAGCTCTCCTGCAGCCCCCTCTAGGCCCTGGCTGGCCGCTGTGAGGTCTCCCTGGAGCCTTCTCCTCTCCAGGCTGAACAACCCCAACTCCCTCAGCCTGGCTCCACAGCAGAGGTGCTCCAGCCTCTGAGCATCCTCGTGGCCTCCTCTGGACTCACTCCAACAGGTCCCTGTCCTTCTGGTGCTGGGGCCCAGAGCTGAGCGCAGGCTCCAGGTGGGATCTGAATGCGCTGTGAAGCAGGGTTTGTCTTGCCAAACCGATGAAACATCCTTCAGTAAAGACACCAGACTGGGCCAAGGCCCTGGAAAATTTGCCTTTCCCTTCCTAATGCAGGGTGCTCTCGCTGCAGCCTCAATGCCTTTTGTTCATCTTTCAGCACAGAAATGCAGTGCTCATCCCTCTATTGCAACCCTTTTGCTGGCTTTCAGCTTGGAGAGCGGCTTTTGGGAAACCTGAGCACCCGGTTAATAAACCGGTGGAATGCGTTTGCTGCTCCTTGGTCTTAATCCTTCAGTGCTGGTGTAACAGAGTCATTAGAGAAATATGCAAAATATGTCAGTTATTTCAATTTAGAGGGAGCTGGTAGCAAATAAGAAACAGACAGACTGTAGTGAGCTGTGCTTAGCTTATTGCATCATTGGTTTCACTGGAAGGTTCAAGGTCCAGCTCTGAATCGCTGTTGCTTGGGTTAAACCCAGCAGCAGGGTGCCTTCGAGCCGTGCCGTGTGTTGACGGAGTGGTGAGGGCAGGGAAAGCAGCTGCCTTGGTGCCCTTACTGTGTGTAGAATCACAGAGTCATTAAGGCTGGAAGAGACGTCCAAGCTCCTCTGGTCCAACCATCCCCCTCCCACCAATGTCACCGCTAAACCATGTCCCCAGGCACCATGTCCAACCTCTCCTTGAACACCCCCAGGGACGGTGACGCCACCACCTCCCTGGGCAACCCGTCCCAATGCCTGACTGCTCTTTCTGAGAAGAAATGTCTCCTCATTTCCAACCTGAACCTCCCCTGGTGCAACTTGAGGCCATTCCCTCTTGTCCTGTCACTAGTTACCTGTGAGAAGAGGCCGACCCCCAGCTCCCCACACCTTCCTTTCAGGTAGTAGTAGAGAGCAATGAGGTCTCCCCTGAGCCTCCTCTTCCCCATACGAAACACCACCAGTTCCCTCAGCTGCTCCTCACAGGACTTGGTACGCTTTTCTGGCTTTTCCCTGGAAAACTCTGCACATGGGTCCTGCTGACCCCTGGCAGCTTCTCCTCAGGTGGTGGCAACCCAGGAAAGCCCTGTTCATGTCTCCTGGGGCACCTGCTGGGGGTTGAGGCTTGGGAGGTCCCTTGGGGCTGCCTGGTTGTGGGACCACGCGTGGTTTTCTGCTAGGACAGCTCTCGCTGGCTTTGCTGTCCGGGAGGATCCGCTTCCCCAGCGGGCTTGGGCTGCTGCCCCCATGTTCCCTCTCCCAAAGCGCTCGTGGTTGCTGACTTGAGTCATGAGTGGCCCTGATGGGAGGGCAGCTGCGTTGTTCTCTGCGTACCCTAATGATGGTCTCCGCAGACCGGCTTGGCTTCACCTCGCTTGGCTGAAATGAGCTCTTGAGTGTGAAGGGTTTGAGGAACTGTGCCCGCTGTTGCCTATTTTTGTTTGGTGACGAAACACTTTGCTTGCTGGGGCTCTCCCTGAAGCGCTGACCTGTTGAAGCCACGGATGGTGCGTGTGTCATTCCCTGTGTTACCTGGCCGATGACTCAAGAAAAAGAGAAAACACTTAATCAGCACAATATTTCAGCAGCTTCATGTACAACACTACCGGTGTGACTAATACCTGCTTCTGGCCGGGGCGAGAACGTGTGGTTTCTGCTCACAAGCTGTGTCACAGGAGATGAGGCCAAACAATTGCCTTTTGGCCCCATTATGGAAGGTGCTGAAGATTGCAACCATCTCTTGAGGGAGAGCTGGGGGTAAGCTCAGTTCAGCCTTGGTCTGTGTCCAGGAAATCCTGCGCAGGAGAAGTTCTCTTTCAGAAAGCTGGCTGGGCTGTCCCAGGGAGAAGGTGGCACGCTGAGCTTTTGTCCCTGAGTGCCGAGGGGACTTGGAGAAGATGGAGCGAGGCCTCCTGCACCCAGGTCATCTTTATGGAGGAAGCTGATCCTCTTCTTACGGTGTTCATAGCCAGGGAGGTGCCCTTCAGCGTCGCATCTCTGCGGGAGGTTCTCGGGCAGCGGTGGTGGTGCCTTGGCTGCAGGAGCTGCTGTGAGGTGGCTGGGGAAGGACACTTCAGGGCCCAAGGGTGCATCACCAAACGCCGCTGCCTTTGTGGCAGTGTTCAGGGGTGTCACATCACCAAGGGCTTTGGGTGGTGCCCTTCAGCAGCCTCACTGAACCAGGGAGGATGGCGAGGAAGTTCTGTACTTAATAAATATTTGAAAAGATTGCTTTTCCCTTTGTGGTGCTTAGATACATTGCCTGGACATCTGTTGCTTGAGCCTTGAGGTGTCAGTAGACACAGTGGTGTTCTGCTTAACTGCACGTGGGCATCCTTTTGGCTTGCAGCCCTTGAGAAATGAGAAGAGCAAACAATTTGGTTAGGGGCTGGTGAAGGCATGTCTTTTGTATCCATGTGTGCAGATGTTCATCGAGTCATGTAGGTGTAGCTGTACTGCGCAGACCCACCTGGTTGGAAAGGAGTCTGTGGATGAACCATCCTGCATTTCTCGCAACAAGCCTGCTTGCCCCGGTGTTGTCTTTTGGGCTGGTGGGCAGCAGGTTTGCCATCTGCTCTGGCTTGTGAGAAGAGCGTGGAGAAGGCACTCGCCTTCTTCTTGCTGCTCCTTGCCTGCATTTGCCACTCTCCCCTCCGTTCGAGGTTCAGGATGAGGCCCACGGAGGATCCTGGCTGCTAATTCCTACTTGGTGGCATGTGCTGTAAAGCCTCCTGCGAGGTACTCGTGCCGCGAAGCTCTATTTTGGGGCCGGTTCTGATGTAATCTGTCAAGAAACGGTCTGCTCTTTGACTTACTGCTGGAAGTGTGGCTGTGGATGGATGACCAGTTGCTTACCTAGCATTACCAAAGCAACGAGTTGTTGCTTTCCATGACTCATGAAAATGCACTGTAGGCTCTCTTAAGAATGGCTGAGATCATTTTTTGGCTGGGGCCAAGCATCTGGTTTCCTTAGCAAATAGCAGTGGGGGTGGAGGGAGGGGGATTTCCAAACTTGTTTCTTTGTATGTGTGATCTGGATTTTTGAGCTCGCTTAATAAAATACTTCATTTGAAAAGGGGAGGAAAAAAAGGCCTGTGACTTCCACATCTGTTTAGTTTTCGTGGCATGACTTGTTCTGCCTTACAAAGGGGAAAGGTGCTAATAACATTAGAGCTGCAGGCTGTATTTTTCCTCTCCAGTAAACACAAACATGATGGGTGGCATTTTTCTCCTGAAGTAAATCTTTTGGGGAAAGAAGAAGGAGGTGCAGAGAAATTCAGTTAAACAAAGCCATAATTGCATCGGTTGTTGTTGTTGTTGATGTTTGCTCAAATAGAGGGCTATAGAGAATTCTGCAGTGATGCAGAAGGTTAGAGCATTAGCTAGAAGTGTTTGGTTAACCTGATTTTAATTTTATTTTTAATATATTTCTTTAATTATTTGTCACCTTTTCAGTTGCTTTCTGGTTTTGGCGGCTCAGTTTAAAAGGAGCAGTGCTCCTATCCTTGGGAACCAAGTGGTGCAAGGTGAGCATCAGCTGCTGGAGGAGACTTGGGACAGCAGCGAGTCCCCAGGTGTTTTGCAACCTCTGCATCCAGGCTGCAGCTGCCTCTTAGGTGGAGCAGCTGTACCTTAGCCAAGCTTTGCCTCCGTCTGCAGGCATCTAAGAGCAGGCGGAGAAAAGGGAGGGGAAACCCTCTATAGCAGAAAGCAGTGGCTTGAATAGGGATTTATGCACAGAGGTGGGTTTAGTGCACCTGTGCTCTGCAGGAAGGGTGAGGGTTAGGCTCGTTAAATGCCACGGATGCAGCAATATCAGATGTGTTTGGCAGTTTAATAGACGCGGACCGACTTCTTGCATGCTGTGGGTTCCTGCTGGTGCTTCGGCTGCAGTGCAGCTCCCGGCTGGGGAAGGCACAGCCGTGTCCCCACGCGCTGCAGGAATGGCCTGGAGCCACCCGTGGGCTGCACAGGGGCAGCAAATCTGCCCCGGGAACAGCGGGAACTCGGGAGCGTAAGCACCCGGCCGAAAGCCAGGGGTGAGCGGGAACAATGCGACTGAACAGGTTTGTGCTCACTTCCTCGTAATCTCAAAGATGAGATAATAGAGAAACCCAGAAGCGTTTGCCAAGCGAGAGCAGCGAGGCTTCCTTTCTCTGCGTGTCCTGCGAGGCAGGAGCAGCCGCCTGGTTGCCACCTCTGGCTGCCCAGAAAAGCAAACCTTCCTTGCTGGGGGCACGGCATGGTCCGGCTGGCATCAGTGCCATGGATGCTGGCTCCAGGTTGCTGCTCGTGTTGGCACACAGCACCCGAAGCTGTTCAGAGCACCCCAGTTTCTCAGATCCTTCCTGTTCTCCTCCTCCTCTTCATTCCTCTGCACCTTAGGGAGTTAGCTAGCTTTGGGCAGAGCGGGTGAAGACCCCCGCTTTAATCACAAGCACAGTGTTTACCCGCTTTTTCCATAACGTATTCAGGGCATGGGGTAGCACACCCCAGATGCAAGCCTTCTGGATCCTAATAGTTTTTTTTTCTAAGCAGAAAAGGAAATAGCTATAATCTGCAGTCGTCGTTCTCTTGGTGCTTGCAGATACCTGAATGCAGGGACAAAGTTCATTACTTTACCCGGTGATTAGCTGCAGCCCATGTGCCTGTAGTGCGGTGGTAGCTAGCGCAGCAGGCTGCAGCGCTGCCCCAGGGCTCAGCAGCACCACGCTTTGGCCTCCATCAGAGCCAAGAAAGGCTTTTTCAGCAGGATGAGTCCTTATTTACAGACTGGTTATTACCACGCAATATTTCTGCTGGGCAAGACCCACCAGCAGCGGTAAATCTGGTAATGCTGGAGAGCGGAGGATGCCAGCAGATGAGCCGGCGCAGCTGGACTCGCAGGGCTTTGCCTTACTTCGGGCTGGATAAAGGAAGGGGAAGCAAAATTTGGCAAGTTGTTCCACTGTGTTTTATTATTTTTTTAAACCGTTGTGCCTTCATATTGCCCTCTACTGTACGGGTCTCTTTCGAGTAAAGAGGCCAACAGCAGGATACATTGAAGGTCTTTGTAGTTTCTGGACAAGTTTTGCTCTGAAAGCTGGATTTTTTTATCTGTAACCTACAGATGGGGATGTAGAAGCCCCCCCAGATTAAGCCATTTCTCCCAGTCTAAGATTTCCAGTGTATAACACTGGGGGAAAGAGTCCTTAATCCCATTCCTTCCTCCAAAAAAAAAATATTAAAATTGTGAATTAACTTTTTTGTTCGAGCATTTCAGACTTTGACTGATGCTTCTTTCTTCAACTTAGACAACTACAAGTACTTCTTTTTAACCCAAAATAAGGAAGTGTGGATTCTGATGTAATCATGTGACTCCAGGAACCGGCTACTTACGAAAAACACCAAATCCTGTGAGAATTGGCAATGCTCAGGGTCAGCCCATGGTCCAGCATCTGAACTGGAAACTGAAGCAGAGCCTTCTATGCCCAGCTCCCTTTGCAGTGTTAGGAGCAGTGGACGTTGCTTCCCCATCTGTTGATGTCCGTCCAGTTGCAAGAGGAGATCTAGATCTGTGTGGCTTTTTCTTTTTTCCCCTTTACATGGCTAAAGCGTGGTTTTTGTTTTTATTACATTGTGAAATTTGCAGATCAGTGATCTGGGGGCTCTCAGTTGCTCTTTGAATTATGTGAGAGTAGTCTTCTGTGGAAACCTTACCGATCGGTGCGTGTTTTATTTGAACACGCTTTGGAGGTGTTGGAGTAGTGCAGCCACTGGGCCCTTCTCCGTGTGATTGAGCTTCTTTTGCATTTTGAAAATGAGAGGGCCTTGCTGCTGCTGGGGACGTGAACCACTGCCAATGCAAATTGCAATCGAAGCTGTACGGTTTAAGCTGCATTGGATTCTCCTCTCCCCAAACCCATTGGTTCTCTGCCTTTTCACTTTTTATTCTTTTCTTTTCTTGAGCTGGGTTTCTGACAGTCTGTTGCAGGAGGCTCGACCTGGCTGGTTGATGGATGGGATGCTTTTGTCTGTTCTCCTGTCAACTTGTGTTTTGCATAACTATAGTGCTTCTCCGTGTTGGACAGGATCAGGCGTGAGTGCTCAGGGAAACACAAGCTCTCCAATAATACAGAAATGAGGTTCTTGTACTGGTTTTGGCTGCAAGGGGAGGAATTAGGGGACTCGCTTGGGTGCCAGAGAGCTCACTGAAGCTGAAAGCCAGGCAAATGCGAGCCCTCCTTGGCTTAACTCTCCTTGGGTAAGTCCTGCTAGCGCGAGTGAAATCGCAGCAGGAAACGAGATGTCTTCAGAGGGCAACGCTCTCCCAACATAAGCAGACCAGCACGTTTCTTTACAACGTGGGAGATATTTATTCTGTGACTAAGCATAAAAGTTAAGAGATGGAAAAGGTTCTATTAGATCATCTCGTCCACCTCCCTGCTGGCGCACAATTTTTCTCCCTGGAGTATATTTGTTAGCAGGCTGTCGGGCAGACAGGAGGACTTTACCCGGGGTGCTATGGAAGAGTAGCTTGCAGCCCATGCAGGTGAGGGATTCGTGCGCGTGTGACTCGACTTGCACATGCCCAACTTGCTTGCAGCGAGAGGATTTTGTAGTAAATCAGCCCAAAGCCCTGGGCTCAACATTCTTTGCATGCTTGGAGCTTTCCCGTTGACTTGCTGGGACTCGGTTTGTGCAGGCGTCAGCTCGTCTTTTTTTAACGTTCTAGGAATAAGCTAATTTTACTTGATATTTATGATGGAGTAGGTGGTTTGAAAACTAATAATAATAATAGGGGAAAAAAAAAAATAGAATCCTTTTGGTAAGGAGAGGTCAGCCAGCTAGACATCTGCACAGCTGGCCTGGGCTCTGTTTGCCATGATCTATGACGGCGGCGCGTGAAGGCTCCCGGAGGAGCCATCAGAAAGGTGCAGGTGGAAATGCTATTGCTATGACAAACAGACCAGTGCCGGAGTTTCAGGCCAGAGCTTGGGGACCATCAACACTGCTTCATTTATTACTCCTCGGAACGTGTAACCATAGCACAGCCTCATACACATGTACTTTTTTTTTTTTTTCACGCTCCCTGATTTCATTTATGGCCGAGAGCACTTAGCATCTCCCAGATTGAAATCACCGAGTGTTGAATGTAAAGGGACGGATTCTGTTCTTACCTAATTGGGGAAGACTTGGAGCATGTGCCAAACACTGGGGGCTGGAGGAGAAGTCTCATATCAAGGCACGTGCTGAACTGCCTTCCTGTGTTGAGACTGTTGGCTTTAGCGTTTAGGATCACTCCACTGCTTCCAAGGGTGTCTCCTGGTCAACAGTGTTGTGAGATCAATATTTGGGGCTAGAAACCAGGTCTGTTATGTGGTGCAGGTGAGCAACCAAGCTTGCTTCACCACCAGTGACGTGGTGTTGCTGGTGTTGGGCCCCTGGGGCTGTGCTTTGGCCCGATGATCTGTATCCTGACACTGCTGTGCATTTTGTGCAGTTTTCTGCAGGTGTTATGGGACATCTCTTGGCTGAGCTATTGCTCTGCTGAATCAGGAGGAGCTACCCCCTAAATCTGAGGATGGTAGGAGCTGGGTGTTTCACGGTACGGAACATGTCCCTGGCACCGATGGTCTTTCTCTTGGCACGTTGTGTGGAAGTGACAGTATCGCAGATGACGTTTTCCAGGAAAGCTTCCAACACTTGTAAATGAGCCCTGAGATGCGTTTCGCCTGCCTTCCTCCACCAGACATCTTCTAGGGAGGAGGGAGGGAGTTGGAGCAGGGCACAGTGCATGCAGCAAGCAAATCTGCCTTGTTATTATTTGGTTTAGAGAAATCTTGGTCTGAAGATGCAAAAAGCAATTGCAAACACTGTCTGGACACCACCTCCCCTCATCAATTAGCAGCATTAAATACTCAGCAGGGAGGATTAATTAGAAAACTGAAATCTTTCCATTGTGACAGCCCTCTGGTTTCCATTGAAATGCAGCTGAAGAGCTGGAAAGGCTTCTGTGTTTTGTTTTGATATGCAGGCATATGTTTCTTTCCATCCTGGAAATTAATTCTGTCTGGAACAGGGCCGTGGGAATCAATACTGAGTTGCACTGGGTTTCTCAGAGCTCTCTTCTGAGAGGAGCTGAGTGTTTCCCCACTGTGCTTAATAAGTGCCTGGGTTTGGAGCAGCTGAGCAACCTCTGCCTCGACTGTCTTTGAGTCCGGAGGTGTTGCGTGGCTGCCCTGAGCATCCAGGGTTGGTCCGTGGCCTCTTGAGGGTGACAGGCTTCTCTCTTCTGAAGGTCTTCGTGTCAGACTTCCTCCAAGGTACCTGAAGAGGCCCACAGGCTGTGCTGCCCGTGACTTCCCGCTGCATGGTACCGGGCTGGAAGCCGTAGGAGAGGAAATTACTCATTGCTCTGCCTCCCTTGCAGGCTGTGTCGGTGAGCTGTCATGCCCAGCCTTGGGCAATTCAATACCCTAAGCTGGATGTAGAAACAAGATTTGCTTTTTCCTCACTTTCCCCATCTTTTATTCTTCATCTGGGTTTGGAGAATGAAGGGGGGCCAGCACAGCAGCTGTGGGGAGGGGTTGCTGTTACGTGACAGCTGTGGGTGGCATGGGTTTGGTAACACGAGGCTGCTGCTCCTTCTGTAGAGCAAAGCCTACGTGGAAATTGGATAGTGAAGAGTGTTGGGCATACATGTGCTCTGTGCACACCTGTTAGGCCGTACAAACGTATGGCTGTGTGCTACCCGGTTTGGTTCCTGTGCTGTTGATGGCTCATGTTTTGTCATGTTTAGTCACACATGATGGCGAGCACCCTTGAGCTCATGGGATACTGTAAGTCAAGAGGACAAGGAGAACGAAACCTGTGTGAAAGCTGCCCCACGTGTTTCTGTTTCATAATCCCATCACCACCCCACCGACGGTGCACGGGAACTGGCAGCTTGTGGAGGCGGCAGCGTCCCGGGGCTATGCGGGAAAGCGGTCCTTTCACCCGAAAACACAGCAGGCATTTTAATCTTCACTTGCCACCAAACACTCACTGAGCTTGGCTTTCCCCTGGTCTAATCTGGATCCAGAATTACCCAACAGAAACTGTGTGAGCAAGAAAAGGGTCTTGCAAATTCTGGGGTGACTCTTTGGGGGCTGATCCTCAGGTCCTGGTCTCCCCGTGCACCGTGGAGCTCGTGCTTCTTGCCCACGGGAAGGAGTAAAATAACCAGGTAGCTGTTGAAAGAGCAGGAAGCAGTCAATAAGTCTGCAGCCCGCGGCTTCGCGGTCGATCAGAAAGTCGTGTTTTGATCGATCAAAGCCAGACGGGCCGCGGGGAGGAGGCTGCAGCTCGTTAAGGAGGAAGCTGTGCGGTGGGCTGGCTGTGAGAGGGACTATCGACCGCGGCCAGCGGAGGGTAAATGGTGGCGTACAAAGGCCGGGAGGACAAACTGGGGGAGAGGCGGGATGTCAGCGGGGTGTTGCAAGTGAGAGAAAGTGGGTCAGGTAGCAAGGGGAGCGGGCACAGCGGCTCCAGCAGCCTGGTACTGCCACAAGGCCTTGCTGCCCACCTCGGAGATGGGTGGGCCTTCCTCCTTCCTGGCCCAAACGTGGTCACTCAGTGTTTAACGTCCTGTTAGAGCACATTGGGCCTGTCAGAAAGTGTACTTTGCTGCTCTTAGAAGCCAAAGCTTTTGGAGGCAGGGTTGTTTCTGGCCTGCCCTTATCTCTGGTTAGCTCTGGGTGCCCCAGTCCCTGGTGGAGGCACTGGCCCTCAGGCCAGGCTCTCCGTCGCACGATGTTGGCTTTGCAGCCCTTTGGAGCAGGGCTTCATTCGTGGAGAGACGTGGTTTGTGATGACAGATGGATCGATGCTGCACAGACCCTTCTCTCCCGACTGATTTTGCCAGGAAAAATTTTGCCCTGAGGCTAACGGTTTTCTGAGGACGTATTTCATCTGAAAGTTTTAGTATCTCTTCCTTCTTTTTAGCTTCTGCTCCTTCTTCCTCTTCCTCCCCCCAGGGAAAGGACTGTAACCTCACTTCTCCAGATACGCTTGCTTGATTGAATTTATCCCTAAGGTCTGCAGTCATTTAAGTAGAAACAACAACAAAAAAGGACACAAAAAACCTTCTAGAAAAAATTCCTGATGCTTCTCTGGTTTGGTTTTTGTCTTGTACACACAGAGATAGGCCTTCCCCCGTGTGCCTTCACTTAGGGGGAACGCTTGTTGAAATCAGAGGATTTCTGTTGGTGTTGCTTGCATCGGGGTTTCTCTCTGTTTTATGGGTGTGCAGGTAACTACACATGGATGTGTTTTTTACCCTGTGTAAGGAGAAATGATGCATAACAGTGCTCTCCTCTAATTGCAGACCATCATTAAGAGAGAGGGCTGTGCATTGAAATAACCCTGCCTGGGTTGGCTTCCTGAGAGAAGAACGCCCCAGCTTGCAGGAGATGAGGAACCTTCGGACTTGGTCGCTGCGCTGCCTGATCTTTAAAATTTGCATCTAGGGCTTGGGGTGTGATCAGGGTAGGGTGTCTGCAGGTTGGCTGGGCCCTGCCAGCTGCTGGAGGAGGCAGTTCCTCTGTAACAAGCGGGAATTCAGCAGGGATGCAGTTCTGCGCTGTGCAGGCCTCGATGCCAGAAAGCATCCAAACAGCTGCTTCCACGTGTGCTCTCTGGAAGTTTACTCTGCTTGAATGTTCTATTTTATATATATAAATATATATATGCAAAATACGTTAGCTCTGGCCTGTTAGGGCTGTGTTAGCTCTTTTTGCTGATAGGAGAGTCCTTTTGAATACTTCTGATTGCTTCCTTGTTTGGTGGTTTTCCAGAAGCTTGCAGTCTCTGCGCAAAATCAAAGCTATTTTATATGCTAGTATAAATTACTGATTATTCCACTGAATTTGGTAAAAAGGATTATTGCTGTAAAACAGAAAGAGAAACCGATTGGAAAAAAACCTTACTGGAGCATGTTATTTGCATTATTTCATTTACAAAATCATTTGCAGGAAGAGGAGGGGTTGACAGGAGAGATTTTAATATCTCAGAGGCTATTTTAAAGGGCTGTCAGGGAAGTTAATCGCTAGCAGCCAGGCATGTTTTAAAGCTCATATTCTAAATACATCTTGTGCTGGAATCAACAGGATGGTTTGGGAGGTTTTTCTTGAGAGGCAGCTGCTGAGCTTAGCTGCATTTGTTGGGTCTCTTATGACTAAAGGTATCTTCCATCTTGTATGATGGCTCTTAGGGAAACAGTCTCTCTTCTCCTAGCAGCATGCTCTTGTGCAAAAGATGCTTTATCAGTTTTGAGGTGCTGTGCCAAAAAATGGGGAGAAAAAAAAAACAACCCAACCCCTCAGCTGATACATGTTCATATCACATTGCATGAAAGCCAACAAGCAATTTATTTGCCAGAGCACTGGCTTGCTCCTTGCATGAGCTGCGGGGATGCATGCATGTCATTTCTTGCTTTGCAGCCTGATCCGTGCATGCTCAGCACAGGTTTTTTCTCCTCCTCTCGGCTCATGCTGTTTGCCCCTTAAGGCCACTTGGGAGATAAGCCTGCAGGCTTGGCCCAGTTACACACGTTTGCAGAAAGTCCGTTCTTGTTGCATGCTCATAAACATAGGTGCGTGGGCTTAAATGGCTTCTTTCTGAGTACCCCTGCATCGTGCATCGTTTGGATAAACTGAGCAGAACACGCTGTGAGAGTGGGGTCTTACATTTCTCAAGCATCACCAGAACTTCACAATTCTTTTCTGTAGCCCCTAAATATGGATCCTATTTCCAGGGCAGCTGTATGTGCTTCAGATCAAATGTCCTCTAGCGTCTAGGACAAAGCTTTAAGGATGGGGTTGAGATAATCTGAGGAAATCTCTAATATTTCAACCTGTCTTTCTTTGCGTTTGAATCCACCGTGATAACCTGCAGGCTGTTTGACTAAGCTAACAGCATGCATGCGTTTGTATTCTCGCAGTTAAAACAATCTCTTTTGCTTTGCTGTTGTTTTTAACACTACCCCAAGCCCTGGCCTCTGAAGCTTTTTGAAAATAACATTTACAATAATATTTTTAACAGTTCCGTAGTATACAAAACTCCAGCGCCCTGGCAGGACTCCCGGAAACTTGCTGAAAGTTAATGTGGTCAACTCTTAAAAAGGAGAGATTTTTTCCGCTTGACTCTTGCTTGTTAAACTCTCTGAGCCCAACATGTTGTTCCCTGCTGCTTGAAAAAACAAGGAAAGTCCCAATTTTAGCAACGCTAGTTTGAGTAGCTTTCCAGCTGAGCCACATTTCAGGGGCAACTGTGGCTTATTATTTTTTTACGGTGGTGTGTCCCTCCACCTTCAGCCCAACGTGTTAAGTGGTGCTCAGGCTGGAATAAGTAGGTGCTGCTTTCCCTGGAAGCCTGGGGAAGAGATGCCACTTGTTCACGCTGCGGTACTGACAAGACATCCTGATTTTTTGAAGCTGTGTGTTATGCAGGATGCTGAGCCTCTGTGGGGTAAGTCCAGCACTTTTGGGGGTAGGTGATGCTGTAAATCCCATTTCAAATCAGGCAGGCTGCTGGTGACTGCAGCTCTCGGTGCTGGACTGCTCTCATCCTTCTTGCCTTACCCCCATCCCAAATCTTTCTTTCCACTAACTGCCTTCCCATCACTTTTGTGTCTCCTCTCAAAACCAGGACAAAACTACTCTTCTCCATCACCTCCTTTCCTGCTTTGCACAGAGACCGGAGCCATGTCTAGCTGGGAGCTGTGTTGCTTCTGTCTCTTGAACCCAGCCTCGGTTAATCCCTTCCCACCCAGAAGCAGGGGAGAAAGGGAGGAAAAAAAAAGGGGGATTCATTTTTAAAGGGCATTAATTGCATAGAGCTCTCGTGTGGATACTTTACTCATGTAGCCTTAATGATGTTGAGCCGCTTGGGCTGCAGAAATGAATTCAGCTTGGTCAAATCAAAGCTGCTTTTATTCCAGGTGAGATCTGTCCTGGGGTTTCCTGCAGCTTGAGTAAGCTCCAGCAGTTTCCTGAGCAGGTCGGAGCAGAGCAGCCAAAGTCTCTTGCGTGCACGACACAAACCTGGAATATGAGCCCTGCATCCCCGGGAGCTGACACTTCGCTGATCTCTTGCCCTCCTTGCTTGGTAGGAGGCCTTTGTGCACTGTGAGGTTACCAGGGCAGTAGTTTGTAGGTTCATGGTGGAGATTTATGGTAGCTTTACAGCTGAGGTTGGTTCTGCCATGGTTGGAGAGGCGGAGTGTGAAGCAGGAGCCCCGTTTCAGACGGTTTGCGTGGCAATCTCCAACACTTGAAGGCTCTGCTTGGGGCCCTTGGTGGGAGGAGAAGTGGGATGCTGCTCCAGAGTGCATTGGAGTAGGAAAAGGATTTTTCCTTTCTCTCCCACCCCCCTGTTTTTTTTACAGGACATAATAAAAAGGCAGAATTTGTACTAGAAACAGGAATTTGTCCTTCTGTAACAGGAAGCTGCTGGTATGTATTTTTGGGAAGCCACGGAAATCGCCGGTGTTTGCAGTCCAGTTTGAAGGCTGGCTGTCCCGAGGATTTAAGAGATCTGCTAAAACAGAAATTCTTCTTCTCCTGTGTATCTATTGAGAATTCCTGCACTGCAGATGGGCAGAGGGGTCTCGGGCTACAAGGGCAGCGATGATGGAGAAGAGTCACCAGTTTTTCCAAGGTTTGCTTGCGTGGCTCCTGTAGGGGCAAGCTTTTGTGACTGGGTGCAGATTGCAGAGGTCTGAAAGGTCTCCATAAAGCCATTAGAAAAGTCTGACCGATAACGCTGATGGCAGAGTGAACCTGGGCTACTCAGGAATTTAGGGTTAAATCCAGGCTATCTGCATGTGACCCTTGGAGCAAACTCTGCACGCAGCTTAATTACTGGAAGTCCTGCATCAGTTCTGAAAGCAAAAGCAGAGAAGATTTGAGCTGTTTCCTGTTCTTGTTATAATCAGCTGGAGCTTTTGCGCTGTTTTTTGGTGGATTTTTTTGCTCTCTCTTGATCCACTTTTTGCATAGACCGACCAATATCATCTCGAGATGGGATTTTAAACCTCCTTGAGCCTGTTAGTTACTTCCTTGCCTTCTCCTTTGTCTTGAAAAAGGACAGAGCGGAGTCCCCCACGGCCGTGAGCTCAGAGTAAATGGTGCTGTCCCGAGAGGAAGCTGCAGCAGCAGCAGGAACAACGCACTCCGTGGCACTCGTACTTCTCTGTCTTCGCTGCTTTCTTATCGGCTTCCCTTCCTGCCTGTCTCTCTCAAAATAGGCTGGATAAATATCCTCCTGCTTGCCAGCACTGAGGCACCGGAGTTGCAGAAAATCGTTTTAATCCGCGCTTGCAACCGTTCCCGGTTCACTTCAGATTTGTTACTGCTTTTAAATCGATTTGTCTGAGCCGGGGGGGTGCTCAGAGTGCCTTCCTCCATCACTCCCGCACGACACGGAGTACGTAGTGCTGCAGAGTTCATGGCCACGTCCTGGCACACACAGATCTCGGTGGCTTTGGGGCAATATTTCCCGTAGTGACTGCAGGACAGGGATGTCTTCCTCTCTCCGTGCAAGCCTGATGAGGTGTGCGAGATTCCTCTCTGTTGAGTCATGCTGTCACACAAGTTTATGGCCAAGAAATCCGTGGGCTTATCAGCCAGCTGAAGTGGATTTGTCTTTGCTGGTTGCTTCTGTCGCGCCGCTGTGTCCTTCTGTAGACAAGTTAGGCCGTCGTTCTGCCTAAAGTTTTTTTTTTTTTTTCCCAGTGGTGTAGATGTGAGCAGAACTGGCTCCAGCAGGCTCAGGTTTACACTCAGATTTTGCAGTGAGCAAAGAAACCTTTTGCTGATGCTCTGTGCCCATCTAAATGCGGCACGCCAGGTAAACTGAGCCCCTGCATGGGCTTTGGGTAAATCAGGAGAGAATCAGCAGCAGCTTGGGGCAGCAGGCAAAGTCTGTATGAGCACTACAAGGACACTACCTACCGTGAGGGATGTATGGCTCGTACGTTGCTGCTGAGAGCTGCCCGGACTCATTTTTTTCCCATGAGGTCAGAGAGAGGCTGATGCAGTCTTTGGGAACCTTGGCTGGAATTGGGAAGACCCAAATTTAGGTCTCTGCTTGGGTACAGGCTGCCTCTAGGAGTGACTTCCCATGTCCTGCCATTGGTTTGTTTCCCAGGGGAGTGGTATCTCACAGGGATGCTGCAAAATGTAATGTGTTGAAGCTGACGTTGCGTTTGGGTTGCATTAAATAAGGTAAAAATACATTAAAGATGCAATGTGTGAAGGGTGGCGTCCTCTTAACAAAGGAGACTTGTGGCAGAAGTCTAATCTGGTTACTCCAAGATTAATTATTGTTAATTATTTTTTTAAAGGTACAGGTTTGTAGTGCATAGAGTGTATATATATAACTTTTGGGGTGGACTCCTGGTCTCAATTCCTCCCTAAGTGGCTGTCCCCTTGCCTCCAGCCCAAGTGGTGGCAGGGAGGTGCTTTATGAAGGGTGGTCCTGTTCAGTCTCTGTCCCAGCTGGCGTGTCAAAATTAACCTGTAAACTCTGTGTGTGTTTGTTATTACAGGGTGGATGCTTGAGAGTGGAGGATAAGGTACAAGTGTCTGGGACCGGTGGAATGGAGGCCTGATGTAGATGGAAAGATGGGTAAGGACTGCATTTCCCTGAAGCAATTAATTCTCTGCAGCCTGCTGATTTTGATTGGGGTTACCAAGCCTGACAGTGGAGCAGGAGACCTTGCCAAGACTGCCTGGCTGAATATTAGTGTTTTCTAACTTTTTTTTGCCTTACAGTGGTGCCAAAATTGGACAAATTCTCTTCTTACCACCAGTGTGTTCTGGTGGGTCGTGTTCTAGGCGGAGCCCCTTCCCAAATCTGCCTGTATTTCTGGACAGGGCATCTTCACTCCCTGTATTTCCTTTCCTAAGGAAGCTTCACTTTCAAACAGAGCTTTGGGATATTGCTTTTATAGCTGGTGACCTGGATTGACTTGTACCATCACCTTCTTCTGCAGGAATAAAGGAGGAAGTCACGTGTCAGATGCCCTGTGGTGCTGAGGGAGATTTTCTTACTTTTTTATTTTTTAACTTGGAGAATACTTATAGCTCTGGAGGTGTACAGTGATTGTTTGATCTAATCGCTGTGCTAAAGGAAATTTGTTATGACAGATATTGGGATAATTTGGAAGTGCTGGGCTGTTTCTGTGGGTAATCAGCTCAGTGGCATTGTCTCACATCAGATAATAAGTGTTGAGGGCCCCAGCTCCTTCAGCTTTTCGTGCTGTTGGCCATCAAATTTATCTCTTGCAGAATCATACCTTGCTTGCAGGAGAATGCCCATGCTTTGCTAATGTGCTTGTAACCTGCTGCAGGGATTGCCTGGTGTCTTCCCATCGCAGCCCTCTAGGAATTAAAGATGCTGAATGGACTTTGCAGGGGGCACATGCCTTACTGAGGGCTGCGTGCTGCTAGGTTTGGGGTTCAACTAGAATTTTGTGCGTTTATGGGCAAGGCAAAGCTTTCTCCAGAATCAATGACCACAAAACCACTTCCAAAGTGGTCTATAAGGCGTTTTACCAGCCAGTAGCCGTTCTAGCAACTGTCGGGGTTTCTGCTCATTTTCTTTAGTTTTGCTCAAAAGAGGAAGGCTCAGCAGGTTGAAGAACAAGGGCAGGTTCTGTCTTACGTAAGTGGTAGTGTGTGATTAACGTATGGAGCTAATTGAGCTTGGATTGTCCTGCTTGGATTGTCCACCAGAAGACTGAGTTTGGGTTGTCCACTAAAAGAGGCAAGTTACAGAGAAGCCTAAATGCATCTCCTGAAATGGTTTCCTGCCCTGGTGACAAAAGAAAGGAGAAAGCAAAAATCTCAGAGGAATCTTGACTGTAGCTGGGCACTTCACTTTTACACTTGCAGTATTTACACAAGTTTATCCAGAACTTCTCAGGGTTTATTGAAATGGTGGGGAAAAATAAAAAGAGGTGGGGGAAAATGCCAGTAGATTGTGATTGTCTCTCTAGACCTAAAAGAAGAGTGATGAAGAATTTGGTAGTGGTTTGAATTTAAAAAGTAGAAAATGCAAAGCCATTGCCACACCTTAACTGTTTGTCTTCCCTTATGGAGAAAGGAGAATAGGAGAACAGCAGCGTTTACCCCATCCTGGCTTTATCTTTTTTATTTTTTGCTCTCTCTATTAACTGCGAGAGAGATTTTGAGGCAAAAAAAAAAAAACAAACTAAAGCTAAGTAAAGGGAAAAAAGAAGGGAAGAGAGAGTTCAGACGTGGTTCTTCAGTATAAAGAATGACAAATTTCACTTGAAAAACCCCAAAATTTTTTAGAGAAATTGTCACGTTGAAGATGAGAGCTACTCCTAGTCAATGCATTTTTTTTTTTTTTCAAGGGTGGAAAGTTCAGCCTTGCTCTCAGGACTGGTAGGGAGTGAGTTGCTGGCTCCAGTCCAGTTTTCAGCAAAGAGTCAATTTGGTGACTTTTATGGAGCCCGCAGCTGATGTGGACTGCTTGATCTTCCTCCAGACTGTCAGCTGTAAACGTACCATGGGCGCGCTGGCGAAAGCAGGGATTGCAACAGTACTGCAGTGAAGAGAGCACCCTCTCCTAAAGCAGCGTGTTTTGCTTTGGGGAGGTCAATCTGAATCAGTGAGAGCCTTTCTTATCCAGATTTGCTGTTCTGCTTTCACCTGTGTCTGCGTGGAAGGTGCTGTGCATGTCCCCCCTTCCCAAATGTCATTGCTTGGGGCATTGCTGTAGCTCATCACTAACAGCACGGCGTCATTGCCATTGCAGGGACTGCTTAGACCTGCCAGGCTGCCTTCAGAAGGCATCGTGGTGTGGTCCTGAGCCTGGTCTCTGCCTTGACTGTTGGGGCAAGAGAGATGAACCGATGCGTCTCATGATCAGTGTTACTGAGTGCTATTTGCTAGTCAAATGATGACTGCAACAGCTGTGATGAAAATTAAGCTAAATTTTGAGGGTTTATTACTTTCACACCCACAACATTTTATATGTGGTCTGGTTTCCTTTGTGTGTTGGGATGGGGGAGCATTTTCAAGGGAAGAGCAGAGAATTTGCAGTCCTTACATTGATTCCCTTCTGGTAAGCCACAGAGGAGGTACGCTGAAATGATCTCTGAAGGTCTCTTCCAGGTCTGCCTTTCTTCCTAGGATCCTGTTCACACTCAGCTCGGTGTCCCAGAGTTCGGTATAGCACTGTTCGCTCCTGGACGTGTTCTAGGGAATCTGTATGACCTTGTACAAAGACCACGAGGTGGGAAGTGGCATCTTGTGGCATCTCCATGTGCACCTCTGACATAGCAGCCAGGCTGCATCATGGGGTGCAGCGGTGCTTGGAGTAGCCCAGCGCTGCAGATCAGACCAGGACAGCATGGCAGCTTGGGGGCAGCCTCAGCAGAGCTTCTTGGCACTGGGTTTTTGTGCAGATATGGCTATGACCACATCACTTGACATTTGTATCTATTCTCTTAACGCTGGCTGTGAAGGACCTGGAGGTCTTTCTTGCCGCAGGATATGGCTCAATTTCTGAGGGAAGTGGAACTGGGTACAGCATAGGAGCTTAGGACAGAATTATTCTGGTTTTGCTTCATGTTTTGGTCTTGGAACAAACAATTGGGCTTCTGCTCAGTATTGCCCTGAGACACTTCACTCTGAATTTGTACTGAAGCACTTGACTCTTTCTTTGTACAGAAAAGGAAGGTGGTGAGAACATTAGGGTAGTTTGTAGGTTAAAATGGCTTTAGAAGGAGATAGTAATTTCTACAGGAGATATATATGGCCGCACTGTAGGTGTTCAGTCACAGCTTCACAAGCTGACCACGTTTCACCATGCGAGTGTGTCAGGTCAAAGTCTGGAGATGAAGTGGGGTACAGAGCCTGAGCAAGGCTCCAAGATAAATGTCTCTGTGAAACTGACCCCCTGGCGTACCTCACTGGACACTGACCGATCATTCAAGACTATCCCGAAGTGGCTGGTGCTGTCAGCTAGGTACTGCAAGTACAGAATCACAGAATCGTCCAGGTTGGAAGAGACCTCCAAGATCACCTAGTCCAACCTCTGACCTAACACTAACAAGTCCTGCACTAAACCGTATCACTAAGCTCAGCATCTAAACGTCTTTTAAAGACCTTCAGGGATGGTGACTCAACCACTTCCCTGGGCAGCCCATTCCAATGCCTAACAACCTTTTCAGTAAAGAAATTCTTCCTAATATCCAGCCTAATTCCTGCTGGATGGACTGGACTAATACTGAAGTCATTTTTCACATGGTGGTGGGTTACCATGTGCCTCTTACAGTGGCTTTCTCAGCCTCGATAATGGGAGAAAATCAGGGTGGAGAACATGTATGTCCTAAAGCAGGATGTCCCACCTCTCACGCCTGGCACAGAGCAATTTCTGCAGCTCACAGTCCATTTCCATCTGCTGCACCTCCAAGAGGGTCCATAACCTTTTTGTCATGTAATCAAAATGTAGCTGAGCACGAACGAGTGCACAGGACGCTTCCAAAGATGTCTGTGTATTGCAACCCAGTGAGAGGACCATGGTTGATGGCAGTTTAACACTGTGTTTAAACATGGTATCATGGTTAAAATAACATTAAAAATATTGTGGAAGTTAGTATAAAAGGCATTACCCAACATTTTTCTTTTTGTTTAAAAGTGATTTGAGTATTCTTGACTCCAGTTGTGAAATGGCATGTGTGTTTCTGACAATAAAAACACTGGGAACTCTTACGTGTGAGTCAAAGTTTAGGTCTTCAGTACTTTTCTGGAGAAAGTGTAAGTTTTGTTTCAGCAGCAAGGCGATCTGAAGTGTGAGGGATGGAAGAATAATGCCTTTTTACAGTCTTGACTTGACAGAGGGGTGTTTTTTTTTTTTTTTTTTGGAGAACAAGACTGCTGGCTGGGCTGGCAAAAGGCAAGGCAGCTTGCAGAAGGAGGAGGTGGTCACTTCGCACAGTCCTGGTCTGTCCATTGAACTCCAGATCTGTGTTCTTCTGGGGCTGTTGAGACCCTCGGAGAGAAAAGACCAACTCTTCACCCACAGACATTAATTTCTTTCAGCTCTCCCATTCTCTGTGTTCCTCATCCTTCAACTGAAGGCAATGCCTGTGCACTTCACCTGCTCTTTGTATGCTGCGAGCTGTAAAAAAAAAAAAATAAAAATAAAATCAGGTTAAATTGCAGCAGTTTGCCGTATTGTTAGGCACATCAGGCTTTCCAGCTAAGTTTTTTTTTTATTTTCAAGAGGTGTCTGACTTGCTCCTTCTCCCTTTCCTGGCACCATTGCTCTCAGGGCTCCTGTTTCGGGTCACATCGGGCACTTTGGGCACCTGGGAGTGCAGGGTCAGACCTGCCCTGCTGTATTTGGGACTTCACAGCTATTGCTACAGCGACAGATGAAGAGTTCACGGTTTCTGGGCTGTGACTTTGAGCATTGGAAGTAGCTGAGTTGGGAGGGAGAAAGAGGTCTTTATGAGCCTGCAAATAACCTTCAAAGGTATCGGAGGCAGTCAGGGGAAATAACTTGCGAGCTACATTTCTCACTGTGTAAACATTTTTCTCCTTTCAAGTGTGCTCAAGAGAGGTGCAGGTTGTGGGGAGAGGTAATATCTTTTATTAGACCAAACTGATAGAGGTGGAAAAAAACAGGCTGCCTTTTAGGTACATAAGCCCTTCTTCAGAAGCAGCAGATTTTAAGCAAAGCTGGAAAAGAAGCTGGAAAAATTGCCCCAAGTTTAATTTAATTTATGTTAATCTGTTAAAGGAAAAGGTAACTAGTGTCTGTGGAGCAGAAGGGAGGGTTGGCAAAAAAAAAAAAAATCTATGAAAGGTGGTTGTGGGTCAGGGGAGAGAAAACAGTACCTGGCACCTTTGAAGTGGTGAGGAGTTTTGTGGGCAGATGCTATGGAAGAAAATGCATCGTGCCATAAAACTAGACGGCCTCTGAATTTTCTCTTCAATTCTTAGTGGAGCTATAAGCACACAAACTTTTCTTAAATGTTGTTATTTTTGCTCTTTAAGGGTCGAGTCCTTGCTTGCAGGTCCCCTAGAAGCCTCATGAGACTAATATATGAAAACAAATGCGAGATGATAACGGCTTTGTCCAAGAGGCAGCTATTTAGCCCGGTTTATCTCAGAGCAGCTCTGTGCTTTTACAGGAAAGCCCTGAATCTTGCAGCTGTATTCCTGGCCCTGCCTCCTGTCTTCCTGAGGGCTGCAACTGGGAGCCAGCCAGCGCGGGAGTGGGTTCATGGCTAGGGAGCGTTCAGCAGCTGGAGCGGTCAAGGTTGGGTTGAGTTCGTCTTTGGTGCTCTGCAGGGTAAACGGTTGCTCTTTCTCTGACAGAGATTTGTTTATTTAATCTTCGCTGTGCTTTAGATTGCTTTACGAGCTTCAATAGCAGGGACCAGGGCACTCGGCTAGTGAACAGCTTGTCGTGCGAGGGCTCTCGTTCCGTCCGTGTTACCTGCGCGTCTCAAGCTGCTTGGCAAGCATGGTCTGCCTTACGGTCCCTGTTCCACAGATAAGTTTAGAGGCACTTGGAAGCGAAGTGATTTACCCTGTTACACTTCCGTCAGTAAGCAAAACACGTCACGGCCTATTCTTTCTCCCTGCGAGCTAATGGCACAGCAACACGTGTGTGTGAATGTGGCCAAATTCCTGCCCCAGAATGGGGTGGCCTTATCCCCCCTGCTGATGGGGAGCAGCCTAGGAGCTAGGGTAGTGAGGTGAACAGGTGAAACAGGTAGCAAGCTCTCAATTAGTTATGGAAGATGACAACGTAGGACTTGGGTGATGATCTTGCTGAGTCAACTGAAAATAAAAATAGTCTAAGGAGAGTAGAGCTGGTAAGAGCTCTTCTTGTGAGGCCCAGCCCTAACATGCTGGGGACCCATTTAGGACCAGCATGGCCCTGGCCTCCACTTCAACTGTGCTGACAGCAAAAGGGCATCTGATGAGGGTTGGGGAAGAGTTTAAGGGGTGAATACTTGAAGAGATGTGGGTGGGATTGGCACCCTGGGGTCCCCACAGCACGGGGGCATGGCTGGGCCTGTGTACCCCGCTGCAGCCCTGGGGAGCCATGGCAGCCAGGCCTGAGCTCTGCTGGGGCTGTGACTGAGCACCACTGTCCTGTGGTGATAGATTGCAGTGTAAGTCAACAAGCACCAGTGAAGCACTGAAAACCCTTCATATCCCTGAAAATGTGTGCATTTTTTATTTTTGAACCATCATACCTCCAACTCCAGGATCTGAGTTGCTAAAGTTGCTGGTTGGATATGAGGGGCAGCGCCCATATCCTTTAGCCCTGCCCTCGTCAGCAAATTTCTCTCCCTCCCTAGATACCACCCAGTTTTAATACAGACATCTGTCCTGTTAACCAAGGGGCATTTAAGGCTGTGGAGCACACACAGTTGGGCCCCACAAGTTACTGCAGGGCCCCTATGGGGTTGAAGGAAGTGGATGCAGGAAGATGGAAGGAGGGGGGAGGCCAGTTCTTTTGCCTGAAGGCTTCTGAAAACCTTGGAATAAACCTCACAAGGGCAAAGGTTTTTGTCCATCCCCATCCTGTCCAGCTTGGACACCCATCACAATACAGCTTTCCTTATCCAATAATGCTGGGGAGCTTGTGTGCCCTCTTGCTAATCAAAACCAACTCATGGCTGTTGGGATGTTGCATGGCTCGTATCTGGGGAAAATGGCTTTTAAGCTGGGTTTCATTGCTGTCTGCATGTGTGGTGACACCTGGGGATGTCTTCTGACAAGCTTGCATGAGGACGGGGCTGCGGAGGAGTGTTACACATAGTGTGAATTTGACTATGCACGTTGCTCTCAGGGATGGCTGTTTTGGGAGGGGAGGGTTGTAATGAAATGCAGATGTAGCTCTGCTTTCCCTCCCTGCTGAGCTAAACCAAACACCTTTCAGATCCTGAGTGTTTCTATTGCAAGAGTCCACAGTAAATCTCCAGGATGACTGTACATCGGGATTGTGCCACAGCCTTTCACGTTTCTCAAGAAAAACTTACTGTACTATTTGTGGCTTAGCCCCCACAGCTTTTGCACAAGTGGTAAGACTTGCTATGCCATGCCCTCGAAAGGTTTTGGTTTTGGTGTTTGCATCGATCACTTACTGTTTAAGGGCATCGTTCTCACCTTACCTAAACTAATGTGAATTCCCTGTAGCTCTCTGTTTTCCCTGGGGAAATTCAGAAGTCAGTTCAAGTTCTTCATTATCTCACGTAGCGTGTCTCAAATATGTTGTAACATAACGTATTTATTTGCTAGTTTATTCTCTTCTGCTGTTTTCTGAAGGCTCTTACAGATGTGTTAAGAGCCCAAACACATCCAGTGTAATGTTATTTGTGTTGAATATTTTGGGGACTGGTTTTGCCCTGTCAGTGTGGTGATCAGAATTACTTACGTATGTGATAAATGATTATTAGTAAAACTGTATAAGGTTGTAACTGGTTTAGCTTTTTAAAACGGATTCTTGCCTTTCCCACAAGCCAATTGCTGGCTGCTAAAATCTGTCCTCTTTTGCAGGAGGCGATAAAGGGAAGAGTTGTTTTTGATTCAAATATGTTCTCTGATCTGACTGTGCGCTTTTATCGATAGCTGTATGGGTTACCCAAGGGATAGCTTATGATGGAGATTAGGAGGCAGGGACTCTTAAAACAAGCTTCACCCCCAAGAAAAAGATCTGTGGAATGGTTGTCAGTGCGTGAAAAACACAGGTGTTTTATTGGGCATTTGGCATGATAGACATCTGTAGCTGTTAAATGCCTCAGATGGGTTTGTTTTTATTCTTGGTTGCACTGTAAAAATTTGAAATCCCAAATTTTGTCATCTATGGTGAACAAGTGTTTAGCATCGGTTTGGTAGGTAAAGTATTGGTGGCCTTCAATACCTATCAGATCGTGTAGCTTTTAGCATCGTAATTCCTCAACTAGGATACGTGTTTTCAAGAAACCCCAGCACCTCGCAGTGTTATTTATCTGGGAGAGCGTGTGCGTCTCAAGCTGAAGACGTCAGCGAGCGAACTCCTGCCAAGAAATCCTGCATATCAGAAGGGTCTTTCCTCACTTCCTCCTGTATAATTGCTCTGTGTGACCTGCTGAGCTGTGCCCTGCCCTCAAGGCGTACACGGGTGACCTTGCTATCCCTTGGGTGGGGTTGCAAGAAGGTGAACGACAGCAGGATCCAGCTGCCGGCGAGACTTCGCTGACTTGCAAAGGGAACGTGCTCCACTGGTGTCTGCTGCAGCGGATAGCAATCTGGGCTGGGGGAGGGTAATGGGATAATTTTTCTCCTCATCACATACTGAACATTATTTCAGACAGTAGCAAAACGACTTGTGCATGTGGGTTTCATTTAAATGGAGGATTATCTGCGTCTCTGTCACTGGATGGATGCATGCAGCAGTCTGTTTTCCTGTGGGTCATTTACAGACAGCCCTGCTAAGGGGGGCGAGTCGCAAAATGGTATTTGTAGTTGCCCGTGAGAGCATCTGGTCCCTTCCTTACTTCCTTACAGGCTTTTGATACGGTCAAAGTCAGGGTCTTGAGCTTGTGTTTCCAGCTCGGGAGATCACTGATCTCCCTCCTAGATTTGTCTGGGACAGTGTTTACTTGCTAATTGATCCCTTCTGCTTTTGCTGTCTTGATATCTCTGCACTTGGTGTCTGTGCAGCTGGTATTTTGTGCGTGGCCTGAATCCTGGTGGCAGGACATATCCACTGATTGTGGTTGTAGGTTCCGAAGAAACCTTAAGGTATGAGTTCTTTGCAAGCGAGGATGTTCTTTCTTTCTCAGTAAGAGGAGATTTTCCCTGTTGGCTTTCGGAGGAAAGGCAGCATTTGTTTTCACAAGAAGGTTCTTTGATACCTCCTTAATAGAGGTTAGTGCTGTCTATTTTCTTGGACCAGGGAAGCCAACCGGGGACCAATATGACCTTGACCTTCTGATAAAGGCAGTGAGCAGTCCAGCTTGCTGTTGGTCCAGTAGATGCGAACTTTTGCTGTAATGCATGGGCAAAGTTTGCTGCTATCCCATGCTCACACACCAAATAGAAATGAAAAGGAGTTGTGGCCATTGAAAGTTGCATCCTACTCTTGTGTTTGCTGTGTGCTCTTTGTAAAGAAATAAAAGGAAAACTAGAAAGAGCTGTAGGAATCAGTTAAGATTTACTCTAGCTTAAGAAGCTGTATGTTACCAGTTTATTTAGTTAAATTAAGATGGGTTAAAAGGGGTTGAGATCAGTCTGAATACCTGAGATGAGAAGATTTCTGTTAATAGAGCGGTCTCCAAACACTTCAGATATGAAGTTCTAATGAATGAAGTATGAAGCAATCTACACTCAGACTGGAACTCGGAGAGACATTTGTTACAGTGAGGCTATTGAAATTACTGCGTGAACTCTTCAAACTGAGACTTTCTGGACAGCTTTCAGAAAGAGACTGTTCTGTCTGTTTGATTTGAGGTCAAGATCGTGATACAGATACTGCTAAATGAATTTCTGTGGCCTTTGTATACATCCAGGAAGGCCAGATTGAGTTGAGCCCTTTCGGAATTTAAACTCTACTAATGTATTTAGCCCTGACTGCGGACTTGTGTAGTCTTAGTCAAGACTTTTGTCTGTCTCAGATTCCTGTCCATAAAATGAGGCATGAACAACAGCTCATCTCTCCTCCCAACTGACGACTTAGCCAAAAGTCTGTCCGGGCAGGAGCTGCCCTTTGCAGGGTACTGAGCGATGCTGGGTGGTGAGTCTTGGCTTTCTGGGGTTCTCTTTGGTAAATAAAAAATATCTTATACCAATTCATCCAAAACCAGAGAAAATGAAAGGATGATGTCCTTTGCAGGCCAAAGTTAAGATCATTGATGTTACAGTCATGCGGTTCCATATTTTTCACTCTTTTATTACATTTCAGTATTTTTTCCACAATATATTCAAAGCCTGTGTTTTGACAGTGCTTTTACTGAAGGTGACAACGTTTCTGTGAGCCTTCCCATCCTCTCTCCATCCCCTCCAAGCCTTCGCTGCGCTCTTCCCGGGGATGTCCCCGGTGGTTGCATCGCCTTGCTGAGAGGTGGATGCTGGCGGGGGCAGGCGCCGCTGGAATTTACACGGGCACGGCTGCCGAATGGGGTGAGCACCACCACGGCTGCGAAAAGCACAGTGGGATCTTTAGTGACCGCAAGCGGTCACGGCTGTGGTTTTACGCCGGATCCGAGCAGAAGTGTGTGTGACAGCGTGCGGCCCCTTAGCTGCCCGCTCCAGCCTGCCTTAGTAATGACTCAAAGACGCTACTCGGCCCTTCTGCAACACCCAGGACTTTTCCCTAATTTTTCCCAGCCCAAACTCTGCCTGGTGGGCGAGAGAGGCTGAAATCAGAGCTCGTCCCGTTTTACAAGACTCTGCTTTTTCATCCAGCCGGTGCCTTTTTTTTTTTTTTTTTGCACTGTTGATGGAAGCAGCTTCATGGAACTACCGTAGGCTGCGTCTTAGTAATGACCTATTAGCGAAGCCAACAACAACAGCACTGTCTAGACCATCTGAACACAGCTAAATTATTCCTTTGTCCCTTCTTGATTTGCTTTCTCTCCTGATTTTTTGGTTGTTTTGGGTGGTCTGTGTTGACCTTCAGACTCGTTGTTTCTCCCATGCCTTATTTTATTATTTTTAATTTTTTTTCTCTTTTTTTTTTTTTTTTTTTTTGTTCAGCACTAAGCTGCTGTACTAAGACTGAAACTCCAGGTTCCTCTCTGCTGCACACACGCTGGAACCGAAGCCGTGCAGCAGCACCGGAAACGTGTCTCTGAAGGGCAGAGAGATGTGTCACGCTGTGGCTTTCTGGTTTTACTTCGTACTTGATTTTTCCAAGTGCTTAGTGCCCTAGATTCACATTGGTAGTGCCTGGGACCTGTGAGTCTTAAGGTCTTACTGAGTGGAAAACGTGATGAGAGGAGGAGGTGCTCCAGTTTTGATACAAGATCTCACCAAAGTGGGTCAGTGTGCTTTTATTCATGTTTAAGACCAACCCTCCCGTGTCACTGCAGCTGTGCTGGTCATTGCTCCCTGGGAGTGCTCATCTGACTTCTCTCCTCTACGTAACGCCAAACCTTTAGGGAATTATCTTTGAGACCTCCACACCTCCGTTATACTTGGCTGGAAGTGGCCCTCGGGTGGGCTGGTGGCGTGATCGAACGAGCTTTGTCACAGGAAGCTGATTAAAAAGGGCAAAATTGAGGGGTTGGTGGGAAGTAGAGAATAAAGAAATGAAACTGCTAATAAGGGAAATGTCTGGAAGGAAAGAAAGAGCTGGGGGTGGAAGAAGAGACAGTGGGGATGAAGGGACAGTGTCAAACACAATTGATTTTTATGTTTCGTTTTTGCTGTGGGTGTAATCAGCTTTTCTTTGTCCTGGTCTTCCTTGGAAGAAATAACTCCTGCTTACATGTCGTGCTGGGTAGAGAGAAGGCTCCGTTTCACCAGCAATTCATCCTTCAACCTACAGCACTGCTAAGTGAACTCGTACAAAATGGTGCAAGCTGAGCCGGTAGGTTGTTCAGGAGCAAGAACCTGCTCACGTTGCGCAAAGAAAGTGGTTTTTCTGGAGTCCCTGAGTGCGTCTGAGCTCTGCCGAGTACTTCAGGGGTGTTGTGCAACTCGCAGCTGCTCTGCTCTGGAGCTGCGGCGAAGCCTGGGAAGATGTCTGCTGCGTAGCCTCAGTGCTACAGGAGGCTTCTCAGGAGGTCCTGCTAGTGCTGGAGCAGGAAAACCCGATCTCGTGTGACCCTCAGGCACGGCATTCCTGCTTTTTCCCCAGCATTTTCCCCCAAGGAGAGCCGTCCATCCTGCACCTCACACGAACCAAGCCGACCGGAGAGCGAGCAGCCTGCGCCGCCCCTTTCGCTTCAGAGGCTTGGGAGTGGCATTTGGATTTAATTAGGCAGCGAGCTGCTTGCTTGAATTTGGACTGAACTGGCTGAGCTGGCTGCTCGTTTCCATGGAACAAAGTTCTCCACCCTTCCAGGGAGTCAGCTCGGAGACCCCAAGAGCTGGAATAAGGATGGGCAAGAGGCTTAGTCTGGAAAGCATCAGTCCCTGTGCAAAGCTGTCAGAAAGAGGACTGCGAAGCGTCGGTTTTGCAACCGATGATGCAAATCGTGCTCCTGCTCCGAGGTTACCTTGGAGCATGGCGTGGGGTTTTTTTCACTTTATTTTTTATTTATTTTTGAACGCTTGAGGCTTCAGCAGTAGTCCCTCTGAAATGTCAGCTTTTGGACTAAAGGCGCATGTTTTTTCAAGGAATAACGTGTTTCTGCTGGTGCTTAAGTAGGGTGCTCCGACACATAGATGTTTCATGCTTCGGTGGCAGAAGACAGGCTTTCTTGCTAGTACAGAAAGAAATTTTCTTGTTTTGTTTTGTACTAGTGTTCCATGATGGCATGGGTGTGTGTTTTCTGGTTTATGACAAGTGACACTTAGGTTTTTATTATGAAAGAAAAATGCTCTCATGCTCTTCAGAATCCTCTTCAGCATCGGCTTTTTAGTCGATGGCAGAAGAAAGGCGCCGAGTTGGCAGCCTAAATATTAGAAATCTCTTCTCTTTTGTCCTTTTTTTCTTCTAGTACCTGATTCAGGACAGCTAGGGCCCCACTTTGCACTCCTGGTTGTAGGCTGAGAAAGTTGGTGGTTGGGTGTTTCTGGGTTTCTGCTAGATTTAAGCAGTTACCGAAAGTGAGTGGATGCTTCTTGCTTTGGTGTGCGAGGAAGGACGCAGAAGGACACTTGTGGCCGAGGTGTTTAGCCCGACTTCCTGAGGAAATGAGGCTTTCAGTCGTGCAGGTGAGGCTGCAGCACCAGGAATTTTGCAGTGATAGGATCCACTTCAGCTCAGAGATCTCTCTTTTTCGATGGCTTTGTTGATGCCGTGGGCTTGTCCTACGTGTCCTAGCTAAAATATAGTTCGCGCTGTCGCTCTCTGCTGCACATTTAATCCCCAGTGGTGCCCACAGGATGTGGTGGGCGCTCTCTGGGACGTGGTCCGTGGGCCAGCAGGGTTTGGGCCATGTCTGGAGGCTGTCAGCTCTTTTCTTTGGGCTTGGGAGGAGCGGAGGGAGCAGCTGCGACAGTCGCTCCAGAACACTTTGATGTTACTGTGTCCCCGTTTGTTGGTGTCTTATCATCGTTACTCATATTTTTATAGCTATTACCGTGATCTCCAGCAACCCCTGCTGCGTCCCTCTTCAGGCCAGGTGGCGCAGGCTCAGGGAAATCCTAGACTACCCTCGCAGGGCACCACCGGTGGATCGCGCAGAGCTGCGACTCCTCGCAGGTGCTGCCAGGAATATTCGGGGCCGGGCAGAGGAGGGAGGACAGTGGTGAGCGGCGTGGCCGTGCTCGCAGAAGCCCAGCTCTGCCACTGCCTGCTGAAGCCCCGTGTCCCCGTGACATTAGGGACTGCGTTTTGTGTCATCGTGCTCAGGAAACTTTTGTTGTCACTCGGGTTGGAAAAAAAAAGGGGTGAGGGGCATTTTAGAGATTACAGCTAGCTTTGGTGGAAAATTCCTGGAGGGCGGTGTGTGGGTTTTTTGTTTTTGTGTATGGCGTTTTTTTTCATTTGTCCCTCCCCCATTCTCTTCCCCCTCCACAAAATAAGTTTTTTTTTTCTTCTCTTTTTGTGTTGTTTTTTTTCCTACTACAAAATCTGTCTGGAAAACTAGGCTTGTCCCCAGGGGTCCCTTTTTTCAACAACAACAGAAAGTAGGAAAATTCTAGTTCTTTTGTTTCTCCTTTTTTTTTTTTTTCCCCCTGAACTAGCAATAAACCTTCTCATAAACTTTCTCATTTTCTTGAGTGCTTTATTGTAGCATCCCAGGTTGTGTTCCCTGCCACCCCTCCCGAAAAACATATCCACGTGCTCACTGAGCAGGGAAATGTGGAAGGGGCAAGGAACCATACTGTTAAGTACTTCATATATACATATTAAATATATAATAAATAAAATAATAAATGTAATATTAAATATATATGGATGCATTGACTACAAGAGAAATAAGATTTTTGAGCTTTAGAAGAAATACCAGATTTTCAACATTTCCCCCCCTTTTTCGCCCTTACTTTAGTGAGGTGGCTCTGGGTACCTGGCATGCATGAGAAGCCTTTTTCTTAAACCCTTTTTGTCACAGCTTCAGTCCTGATGTGACCCGGCCACACATGACACAGGAGGAACAGAAAAAGAGGAGGTGGTGCTGTGTCTGAGCGTGAAGATCCACGGCGTATACATCCCTGGGGAAAGAACCTCCGTGTTTGGGTCCAGCCCCACGCCATTTCATGCAGGTTTTTGTCATCTTCCGCCTGCTCGCAGACCTGGAGTTAAATGTACACGCAGCTTGGCGTAGGGGTGGCTCGGGTCCTGGAGGCGCTTGGTTTTCCACAAAATGCGGTAGCTGTATTTGTATTTATCCAGTAACAGCTGCATGAACTTAATATCCGCCCCTCCTGACTGTATCACGAGCATGGCAGCACGCACAGCGTGCTGTGCCCTAGGTCTAGATCGGTCTTTTAGTGCCTGTGGTTTGTATTTTGCAACGCAGTAGTTTATAGCTGCTTTAGGAAGTCATGCCTGTAGATGTAAAAGTGTTGAAAAGGGAGAGACTGGTTTCATATCAGATGGGTCCATCAAAAGCCTTTTGTTACCGCAGAAATCAGAAATACCGTGTGCCCTCTCAGTGTGTCTCCCTTCTGTCCTGGATAGTTGGGTTTGTTGCCTCTTCTAACAGGTTTCTTGTCCGCTCCCCTGGTTTCTCGCTGGCTCTAGGTTTGAAAGTCAGTTGTGGCCCTTGAGTGTCTTTAATGAAGAGGGAGGGAAGGAGGAGATGAAGCTGGGTTGTGCTCCGTCACCTGCTGCGTGAGCTTTTTGGGTCCGGAGAGATTGCTGTCCTACAGAGCGCCACCTTACAACCTGGATCCAGCCCCGCCAAATACCACATCTGGCCTATGGGTCCCACTCTAAAGGGCCCCATGGGCAGCAAATGTGGCTCTTCTGGGGATCTGTGTCTTCTGTGATGAAGAAACTTTCATTTCCTACACACGATGGGCTGGGAGGGGCCGTGGTGTGTAATCTTAGAATGCCTCCCTCGACAGGAATGCTGCACATCATGACTTCGGACCCATTTGGGTTGAAAGACTGCATATACGATGCTGTATTTTTACTCCCTGTTTTCAGGGGTGAGGTTACCTTCTGTGCTTCAGTTGTCTTATCTTCTTTTGCAGATGAAGAAGAAGCTCTGAATTCTATTATGAAGGATTTGGCAGCGTTGGGCAAATGTGGGGGGCTGCTGGACAACAACAGGAATAAAAACAGCGTCCACTCCAGCAAACAGGTAAGGCGTTGCTTGAGTCCACCCCAAACTGTAGTAGACTGAAGAGGGGAGCATAGTGCTCACCAGGCCAGGAACACAGAGTTTAAATATTAGAGATGAAGTTAACAAGTTCTATAGGAGCTCAGCACATCAGAAATAAAATAATTTTACCACGGCATAAGCTTTAGGATCTCTTTTTGAAGAGTTACAAAGAAGCTACAGGCAGCCCCGTATCACAGAGGGACAATGGAAGACCAGAGGATGAAAATTATGCTCCAAATCATTCCTAAATATTGAGACAGAGCCTGAAACTGGTTTTAAATCTCAAGTCCCACCCCAAGGCTCTTCTTTCTCTTAGCACTGAATTTAGTAGAATTTGTTACAAGCACTGCAGCTTTAAGAGTTAGATTAGTCAAATGTTTTCTATTGACGGTGTTGATGAAATACAATATTTATCACACGCACATTTTACTTCAGATATTTTAAAGATGGACTGCCAACTTTGAGCTGTAGACACCCAGGCTCTTTGGGGAGGAATAATGTCATTCTTATATAAAGTGTTTAAATATTAATTACTGGTGTTTATCTTTATGCGCCTAAAACAAAACGTTTTGGCCCTGTCGCGTGCTCAGAGTTGATTTAGTGAGCAAAAACCTTGTCCCTTGAGCAATGTTAGAAGTTATTTGCTGACATTGATATAATATGTAATAGCTAAAGGGGATTTAGTAGACGATTTGCATAAGGAACAAATAGCATGCAAAACTAAAGTTGTGAAGAAAATTCAGTCATCAAAATACCAAGACCAAAAAAAAAGGGGGGGGGGGGGAATAATTAGGGGTGCTGGGAAGCTGCTGGAGGAGTATGCAAGCAAATCCACTTGGAATTCCTCTTCTAATGCTATGGCTTAGAGTAAGCTTGTAATCGACATCACAACTGCTGAATGCCTAGCAAGGAAGAAACCAAATTGTCATTTACAGTTGTCGTGCCTATTTTAATGGCATTTGTGCTGCTAACAAAAAACTCTGAGTGTAGAGGAAGAAAATCCTTTTCCCAAATCCCTCCAGACTTCCTAGACACACGCAGACGAAAACACACGCACACGTAGCATGTCTGTTTTAAAGTGTGTCCTGGCGGTAGCAGCTGTCCAAGTTGAATCACTGGAGTTGTGTTCAGCTCACGCTGAAATAAATCCAAGATGTTTACAGAACTGACCGGAGAAATTCGGAGCTGGCTCTGCAGCTGCAGGCAAAGCAGACAATCCAGCGCGGCTTTGGATGGCTCTGAGGGTAGCATTTTCTGCAAGTTGATGGGTGGGGACCATACCAAGCCATCTCAGGATGCTTGCAGGACAGCAAAACTTTTTAGACTTCTCTTAAATGCCGTGTTTGTTTCCTCACAATGGGAGAAAATTCCTGCTGTTATTTTTGAAAACTATAGCTATAAACACTGCAGACGTATGGTTAACCAGATAGTTAGTCAAAAATGAGGAAAATAATAGTTTTCATTGTCTGAGCTGTTAACTGCAAAGGTTTCATAAAGTTGAATTCTTGCAAACAAGTTTGGATCCGCAGCCCATCCACTCCATATCCTCATTTATACCTCGCTAATAGGGTCACGTTGTGCTCTGCTATCAGCTTTAGAATTGCTGGCTGCCACATGCATTTAGTCTTATCGTGTTAGGAATCCAACTGTTCTTCCCAATTGCAACACGGGTGCTTGGAAAAGCATTTCCTCCTTTATCGTTTTTCTTTTTATCCATAAGCGGATCGGCTGTAGCTGCCTGCTCAGAATTACTCAGAGCTCTCCGATGGAGGAGGCACAAGTAGTCAGCATCCCGCACCCCTCGCACATCCGGGGCTGAAGATTCAGACCAACAGGCCCCACGAGATGAAGGGCGTTGGAGTATGTCGAATTGTTGCTTCACTTAATTGGACTAGCTGGAACAAGTCTGGCTCGCGGGATGATGGGAGTCTAGTCTGCGAGGTGGGGAGTGGCCAAAGTAGGTGGAATTAGCGGGGACTTGGTTCATGTTTGCAACTCAGAAACTTTTAATTGACTTGTTTGGGTCTTTTTTTTTTTGTTTTAGAATCTGATGGCAGGAGCTAGGAGGAAATTGTTTTAGAAATGTCATGCCTGTGATTTGTTGTTCCTCTGGTACTTGGTGTTCCCACTTTTTTTTACGATGAAGTTGGCCGATTTGGGCTGAACGATGCAATGCACATTCTCCTTTCTTGGACAGGGGATAAGGCACGGGGCATTTAGATGCTCAGTTCTCCTCTTGGGATTCTCTTTGTAGGTGTCTGTTATGAGGCCCTGTAGAAGCATTCTCACACTGAAATACATGGGTCTGGACGTTAAGTTCTTAGCTTAAAAAACAAAAGTTATTTTTTTCTGTGGAAGAATGCTTTTCTGAGGCATGGGAATCCTTCAGTCGTTGTTCCAAATTTCCGCTGAAAAACACTTTAGGCCAGAATATGTTGACTAACCGTCTTGTCCCTCTGTGACTTGCAGCATTTTTTTTGGTCCACAAAGAAATGCAACCAAAATGCTACCTCATCCCTGTCTCTTGGAGGGGTTCCTTAGTGCTCTCTTGACAGGAGATGAAATCTGGAGCCTGCCAGATCGTATTGCTGATAGGACTGGGCCACACAAGAAAGTAGTCTGTGGTGGTGTGTGCTACACAGTATTTCTTCCCAAAGATAATGACAGTTTTTCCTTTAGATTGTTTTATGGAATGAACTTCTCCTAAGGCAAATTGCTTAAAAATCTTTCTTTTTTTAGTTGGCTTTCCTTACAAATGAGTTTCTGGACTAAGGCTGAGTTTCTGGATGTCTAATGCTCCGTGGTAGAACAAGCTGGAAATGAGACTAGCAATATGTGATGAACGATGCAAACGAGTTCCATCACTTAGATTGCCCAGGAAGCTGGCAGCAGCTGTGATAGCTGAACTTGAGTCTCCCAGGACCAGGTCAGGTGTGGCAACCACTTTGTATGATGCCTTTCTGCCTTGTGAGAAAACAGGGTAGAGGGTCAGAGGCTGACACCGTTTTCCTTCCATGTGTGAGCCCCAGTCTTTAAATGGAATTGTTTCTTGGGAACACAGAGATCTTCCTAACGTTATTCCCAGTGCATCCTCTGCTCTGTTATTCCTCTGTTATTCCTTTTATCCGTCCTTTATTCCTAGCGTGTCCCCTGGCATGGCTGGAAGGAGTCCTTTCAGGCAGTCTTCTGGTCTGAACAAACAGAGGCAGTTTATAGCAGTTGCTCTGTTCTTACGTGATGTGAGAGAGGGGCAGGAGGAAATGGCAGCATAAAGATGTGCATTGTGATCCCTAATGAGAAAGATGAGTGGGATAAGAAGGGAAACCACAAAGAATTAGAAACCCCAAACAGTGGGGGAGAAAGAAGCAATTATATTAACTTCTTTTGCATCTGTCTGTTTATATGCACATCCATTTAATTATATAAATAGCACTTGGCAACCAGCAGGACGAGGCCGGTTGTCAGTGCTGTGCTTCGGTCTAATGACGAGGCATTGGCGTGGGCCTCTATCACAGCTGATGACAGCTAGCAATTCCTCTGCCACGTTAATTTTGATTGCGAGTTCTCCCATGGCAATAAAGGCCAATATTTGTCGGGAACATTTCCCCGTGCAGAGCAAGTGTCAGACTGACCTAAAAGTTGTTCTTTTAGTAAATTACCTCTGGACTCTCTTTCCTTTGGCAAGTTGAATGCAGGATAAGGCTTGCTCATAACTGGGATAAAATATAGCTCATGTTCTAGGGCTCTCTGTAGGTTTTCAAGCAGCCTAAAAAGGAATTTGGCTTTATCACCTCAGTTTTATTGTTGGGGAACATAATGGGGGTCCATAAATAGCACCTTGAAGATGAGAGTTGCTATGAAGAGAGCTGCGGGGTCTTCCCACACCATGGGGGCAGAAGCAAGAGACCAAGAGGGGAATAGCATCGGCTGGGAGAGGCTTGGCTGGATCTGGCAAAGGCAGTGAAGTCCCAAGGATTTGGGGAGGAGGCTTCCCCTTGGCTGCTGTGGAGCTGACTTGGGTGCTACAAGGTAACACCCAGCAGAAATCCTACTGGGAAAAAGCTATTCCCTGCCAGGTAGGTGGTTGTGGATGGACATCTTGAAATCTGTGATTTGTGCAGCTGCATAAAACAAAAATATCTGTAAGAAGGAGCAGCAAACCCTCTAGACATAATCTTTCCACTGGCCTCAGGGGCTCACTTGCTGGACTTTCTTATTTGGAGGAAGAAAGCTGTAAGGATTCGGGGGGACCAGGCTATCTCGTAGCTCCCACCCACCAGGAGGAGAAGGGGGCAATCCCAGACAAAACCCTTTCTGTCGACTTGCTGAACAACCCGAAGCGCGTGGGGGTTCTGTGTGGATAATTCCTAATGACGCGGATTAGTCATCTCCTATTGTGGTTTAGGGACACGGTCCAGCTGTCTGGCTTGTAACGTACGTCCCGTTGCTAAAAGCAGGGGTGAGCACAGGACTAATCCAAACAATATGCTTGTTGGGGAGGTAGAGAAGTCCCCTTGGCCTGGCTCTCCGGTGCTTATTTTTCTTGGCTGAAGCCAGAAGTTGAGGAGAAAACCCACCTTTTTGTGGCTTTGTATGAAAGAGTAACTAAATCTCCAGTACTTGAATGCCACAGTGCTCTGTGGGGTTTTCTCATTGTTTCCTAAGCCAACAAGTAGAAAATGAAAGAGTTGAAAATGTTTTACCCTCCAGCATGCAGAAATAGATCTCTTTCATTGCCCTTATTTTACCCAATGTTACCCAGAGGGGAAACTGAGGCGAAGTAGGTGTCATGGTTGGGTAAGAGCAAAACTGGAATGACCCTCTTTGTTCATTCTGGGTTCAGACCAGGATACCATTAGCTGAATTTGAGAAGAGAAGAGGAGAGACCACGATGAGGGGAGTCTTGAATTTGAACTTAACCCTGGCTGAGGACTTTGCAGGATGGCAATTTTTGGTGCTTCAGCTCTTGGTGCCGTGCTGACACACTGGCAGGGGTGTCTTGCTGGGTGTCTGCTGGCAGGACTGGTCATCCCTTCCCTATCCGTGGTGATGTAGCCAGGATGGCCCTGTGTGGTCGGATGTCTTCTACCAGCATGGTGTTGCCCAGTTTGGGCCTGTGCCCCCAGTCTGGTCGCCCCTCTGTGTAGACAGAGGCTGAGGGTGCTCAGCACCTCCTGTTCCTCCGAAGCCGTTTCCATTTTAGGCCCTGCTACGTGTTTTGCTTCTCTCTGTGTGTGCTTTTATTACAAACAGCAGTCGGCTCTTCAGGGATCTCTAGCAGATCATGATTCACCTCGTTTGGAAGCGCTTTTTCCATTTTTCCGACATCTCGCTTAATCCGAACCAGCTCGCTCTGGTTCCCCGGTGTATTGGAGGGCTCCACGGGCAGCTGAGCTCACCCCATGTCCCCCACCGAGCCCCTGCTCAAGGGCTGTGCTGGAGGAGACCTTTCCCCCTCGCCACCATCGCGTTCCCCTTCACCCTGATCCCAAGCACGTAGCTGCAGCCCTGTCAGTGCTCGGAGGCTGTAGGGCTTTTCCTCTTTTAGTGAAATTAGAAGTTTTAAGGAAGGAGCTAAAAATACCTTCTAGAAAGCCTGGAAAGATGGTGATGTATTTGTGGCCGCTGCAGTGGCTTTGCTTTTCCTTTCCGAGGCAGATGGCAAGAACGAGTAAAACACCAGAAGCCATTTGTTAACGAGGCTGGAGGAAATGCCAGTACAAGTATCTCGGGGAAGAAATTATTCCAGAAACGAAGGGAATTACTGTGGTATTTCCTGTCAGTGTTGTCGCTGGTTTTGTTTGTGTCGCAGCAGGGCCTCAAGGCGCCATTTGAGACTCGGGCTCCCCGGTGCCACGTCGTACGAGAACACGGTGCTCACTGAAGTACGTGCAGCCCTGGAGACCAAAGGTCTAAATTTTGGACCTGGCTGCTCTACTTCATCACCTCATGTCCTAGCACCACGGTGTCCCCTGCTTGCTTTCGAAGTTCTCCATGAAACCATAGCAGACATCTACTGCAGCTTGGCGTGAGGGCCGATTCCTCACAGCACGGCCTTACCCTCGCTGCTGTATTTAACACACGCCCTTCTTAGACATCTCTGCCTCTTCGCCTTTACCAACTGATGGCCTTCTGATTGTGGGGCAGAAAGAGTCTGTCATTAACCTCATTTGACATCTGACGGCAGGGAGGCTTAGGCAGGACGAGTAGTGCGGCCTGGGTTGTGCAAGGAAGAGTTGCTCTTGTCATAATTCCTCACAAAATTACAAAAGCAAGGGGGGCCCAGCAGCCTGCACAACTGGTGCCTCTTCCGCCTCAATGCCCTCATGTCGTGTTGAGGTCCTGACAGAAAAGATGCTAATTCTGCCTCCTCTTCATCACGTGTCTGAAGCGCTGGATGCAGGCTTGTGTGAGGTTTAACTCCAGCGCTTGGCGTTGCCCCAGGCTCCCTGTGTGATCTCAAACAAGTTGCTCCAAACCAGATTTCCATGGGTGTAAAAAATCGCAGCCCGCTCCAGCATTTAGGAAGTGCTTTGCATCCTCCTGGGACTTCCTAGCGCTTTGGGCACTGCCCACTTTTTTTAAAGGAAAAAAGTATTTGTTGCTGGTGGCAGTGATGAATTCAGCTTTAGCAGTGAGTCAAAAACATGAGCAAGCCAAGGGAAAACTGCAAAATAGCTGTAACCAACTCCTCAGAATACATATACGTATAAATATATATGTATTTCCCCTCTTCAAAATGCTTACATGTGTGAGATCTTGATTGCCTTGAGGGAGGGAAGAGCTTAGTGGTTTTTACATCAGCCAAAAAACTAATAATCTCGTTAACAAACGAAGTGGGTTTTCATTCCTCTGATGCAGCCAGTGTGTTCACTGCTTTGCTCAGAAAAAGAGCGGAGCAATGTGGGGCAGCTGGCGTACTTCTGTTGGCTTCGGGCCATAGCACATCAGCCCTGTTGTTGATGTGGAAGAAAAGGATGCGGCAGGGTCGTGGCTCTTTTTTTTTCCTTTTCTTCTCTCTCTGGAGCTTTACACAAGTGTTTTGACGTTTCCCAGCCACAAGCTGTTTTTTAAAACTTATTTGTCTGCGGAATTTGTTTTGCTCAGCACAAACACGCCGTGTGTGCTCCATCCCAGCTCAGTGCAGCTTTCAGGTCTGCGCTGAAAGTGAAACCTGTGTTTTGAAAGGTTTCCTGCAGTGAGGCTGGAGCTGCGTGAGCTTTTCCCCTTACACGTCCTGCTCTTTTGTAAGGAGAAACCTCGAAAGTTCCTTGTCCTGATTTTTCTCTTGTTTTGGAAGAGGACTCTACAGGGTTGCATGCTGTGAATCCACTCTGGCTGATTCGCTTCCAGCATCCAGGAGAGGTGAATTAGCCAGGCCCTGTTCAGATGAAATATCTGAATATTTTATTCAGATAAATTAAATAAAAAATAGCATAAGAGAGCCCATTTCTCTCTTTTTATTTATTTATTTTATTTATTTATTTTTTCTTTTCCAAACTGATAATCAAAATTGGCAATCCCACACATATTTGGCTGTCTCTCAAGAGTGATTTGGACCTTCAACATTGGTCTGTTGTGGTCATCTTTTCTTTTCAATTTTGGACTGTTTTGTCCAAAAATACCTGGATTGGTATTTTTATGGTTTGGGCCTGGTTCTAGAAGCAAACCTAGAGTTTGTCCAAACATCGTGGGTCTGGAGAACTGGCTGCAGACACCAAGGTGATGTGAGTGCCTGTAATGCTGCTGAAAAGCCCCATTTTGTGACGGTCCCAGGACTAATTCTGCCAGTCCTGTTTGGAAATGCCACAAGCAGAGCTAAAAAGGATGTGTTCCAGGTGATGCAGTGTGCTACCCTCTACCTGCCAGGGTTTTTAAGCTTTTTGACTGAGTCTCCTCTAGGCTCAGCTTCCTGAACTTTGTTGGGTGTTTGCAGAGCTCAGGGAGCTGCCCGTTTAAAAATAAACCTAAGGACACCCAGCGAGCTCATTTTCCGCATTAGAGTCAAAGCTGTTTTGCTGCAGCTCTGCTTTCCCTCTGAGAGGATGGAAAGTGTGCCTTCATGCGCTGGAAATCCAGGGTTAGAGATAAGGGCCTCGCTCAGGAAGGGCTGTCATCCACCCAGTCAGGGATTATCCCTGGTGGTGAGGGACCGAGTCCTCCCTGGGGTTGTACTTTTGAAGGAGGTGGCGAGTGCTTTTTTCAGGAAGAAAGCCTTTTTGGGGGGAGGCTTGTGTGGATTAGTGGGAGCAGAGCCCTGGTTAACTGGGGTGACAACGTGGTCTGGGAAGTAAAAGGGTTTTTGATCTGCCTTGGATGCCATTGGAAAGTCCTGGCACGAGCCAAGGGATGCTGGAGGGATGCTTGGCTCAGGCTCAGTCTGAGAAGCTGAATGAATGAAAAGGCTTCTTTCGGTCTTACGATAGCTGCTAAATATACACAAATAGAGGAGAGAAGAAGTGGCTTTTACTGGTGTCTGTGTGGTTGTGTTCCCAGTCTGCCCATTAATCCACTGGAACTTATTTGGGCAAATCTAAAGGTTTCTCCTGAGGTGAGCTAGAGTTCAGGGTGCATAATTATCGTGTATGGAGTAGTGATGCCTGATATACTTGCTTCTTGCCCTTTTGCCCTTGTCTAAGTGCAATTTATTAATATTATACAGATGAGTCATGGAGTGATTGAGGTTGGGAGGGACCTCTGGAGATCATTTAGCCCAAGCCCCCAGCTCGAGCAGGGTCACCTGGAGCACGTTGCACAGATTGTGTCCAGACAGGTCTTGAATATTTCCAGAGAAGGAGACTCCACAACCTCTCTGGCCAACCTCTTCCAGTACTCTGTCACCCTTGCTGTAAAGAAGTTTCTCCTGATGTTCAGGTGGAACTTTCTGTGCTTCAGTTAGTGCCCGTTGTCTCTTATCCTGTCACTGGGCCCAACCGAAAAGAGACTAGTCCCATCCTCTTGACATGAGTAAGTGTCCTCTTGTTTACAGAAGACTTTTTTTTTTTTTGGCAAGTACACTTATTAGCAAAGCAGTGGAGTTTCCCCAAAGTCCAGCAGGAAACTTGGCCCTAAATAGATCAGACACCCAGCAGAGTTAGGGGAGTCTCCCTGAGAACTGCTCTGCGGTTTGGATCTGCCTGTCAGTCCGGGACACAGTTTGGGACCTAACTGTTTTTTGTTTTTCATTTCAGCAGCGAAATGTCAGGATCAAGTTTGAATATGAAGGAGAGAAAAGGTATGTACCCACCCCAGTCCCTTTCTGTGTACAGGGACAAATTACCCTTTTTACCCAACAATGTCCCACTGACTTCAGCCAGCTGCAGATGAGCTCACAGCAGGATTAATTCCCCTGAAATCAACTACGATTTTATATGCAAGAGCCTTGCCTCATCATCCTGTTCTCCATAGTACCTCCTGGGATTTGCATGCACTCAAAGTGGTTCCAAACTGGAAGTCATTAAATGCCTCTTACCAGGGACGTAGGGTGCCCATTTGGATCCTTTTCTCTTTTTAATTCTTGAGCCTTGCTGAAGCGCAGCTGAGCTGCAAGTCTACAGAAATATGTCCTTTGATTAGCAGCCTATGACACTTACTTAAGATAACCAGATTTTAGGCACGGGTCCCATAAAAATAGAGCTGGGAGTTAAAGCTTGCACGCCCTTCCCTACTTGACATTTTCATGGAATCACCGCTGCTCGATGCTCAGTGAATGTGGCAGGGCAGGCCACAGGGTTGGAAACCCACAGGCTGATGGTCAAAATTGCATGGGAGAAGCAAAGAAAATTCAAGTAATATCAGTGTAGGGCTAGCCTGTACCTGTTGACATGTGCCTCTGGAGTGGCTGCATGTGATGGTACAGGAGAGTCACAGGATGCCAAACTGCACCATTCCATCCCTGCTCCCTGTTCAGAGGCACTTGCTGAAAATGGAGGTGATAAATCACTCGCTGATGTGTGACCCTAGGGCTTCTCTCATGAAATGCTGCTGGACTTTCTTCTTTTCAACCTGGAAACACAGCAGGGGAAGGAACAGAGGAGCTACACTAGGGTTTTTGGTAGATATTCTTTAAGGGTAGGTCAAGTCTCCTCTTGGGCGTAGCAGATAAGCAGCATTTTTATAAGTGTAAGAGCAAGGAGCAAGCTCTGTGTTTTGTGATAGAAGAACACCAGTCCTTATTTCTGAATTGTCAGTCTAATACTGAATCCCAATATGCTTTTACTAACTCGATACTACTGTTATATTTGTTTGCAAATACAGGATTATCCAGTTTCCAAGACCAGTCAAATTCAAAGAAGTGGTGCAGAAAGTCACGGATGCTTTCGGACAGACGATGGACTTAGTCTGTGTGAACAATGAGGTACTCCTCTCTTTATGGCTAAAAGATAATTTTAGGGCACCTACTGCTCACTTTGGAATTGAGCGGTAGTTTGTTCTGAAGGCCATGATGAAGGCCACGTGTATGTGAAGAAACATAATCTTACCCTGTGGCTTCCAGCTAGTAGGCAGATGTATTTCTGGCTAGTAGGCCAGATGCATTTCAGTTGTATTCTCTGACTCCAAGCCAGGCTTTCTTCTTCTTAAAATAATCTCAAGTTAAAGCCTATTAATTGATGGCATAAGTACATTGACCTTCCCCCAGCAAACAAGTCCCCAAACTCAGGGAGGTGATGGAGACATTGTCCCTCTAGTTGCACAGTCAGCAGCTGCAGATGTTTCTCCGTGAACACCACTTGGGCAATAGGACCAAATTTCAGAGCGTTTCTGGGTGGTGAGGGCACACATGGGGCAGAGAACAGCACAGCTGAGACCAAATGGCTTTCATGAGAGCCACACAAAGTGGAAGTAGACTACTGCGTGCTTGGGTTGGATGTGAAGCCTCCTCACCTTGGGAGCAGTTTCAGGAGAATGCTGAAGTCTAGAGCATGAGGGACAGTGTGACTAAACCAGCATACTTTTATCCAGCACTGATTTTGTTTCACCCTGAAGTGGCAGAACCCTGTGCATTTTCTTGTGAATAGGTCTGCAGTGAAATACGCATCAGTGTCGGTTCCTCTAGCGGGTCCTGTGGCCACATTCAGATGACCAAGAAACCCTCCCTCTGCGATCCTTGCATTTTAAGGCTTGAAGACCTTTCTACTCTGACCTTCCTCTTAACAAAGACCACTGTATTTTTTTCAACCTGTTCCTTGAGCTCAGCACTGGGTCTGAAAGCAGCATATGCAGGCTGCTGCTGAGGGCCTTCACCTAGAAGGGGGCCATCCTTGGGCGTCAGTTTTGGTACGCTCACCGTTTTCTTGTGAGGCACCCCCCCCTTCCCCTCCCCTTTCAGTTAAGATTTAACCCAACAGAAGTTGCTATTCTTTATTAACAGATACCTCATGATACCACAGTGTCCTCTGGGCTTTAGCTTTGAATGCGGTCTGGTTTCTAATCTCGGGCATTCTCTGACAGCCCTCCCGGGAAAAGCTTGCCATTGAATTCTCCAGGAATGACTCATTTCATTCCAGGTTTTTTTCCACTGGAAGAGAGGAATTTTTTCCAACAACAGCAAACAGAAGCTTAAATAATGCATTTTATCCCATTTTAGAGACTGTAATCCTGGGCATGTGCAGAGAACATAGCGGGACCGTAAGCAGGCCTTTGGGTAATCCTAACTTCATAGGGATGAGGAGGACCTTCAATGGTTTGTTGTTGTTTTTATATACATCAGAATTCCTCTTTATGAGAAACTATACATTTGGGAAGCAGTAGCAATTCAGGGTGGTTGTTGTAGAAACACTATAAACAAACACTGACCTTTGGGGAAATAAACTGTATGTCCACATGGTGACCCTCCAGGGCCTGTGGCGTGTTCTCAGCCTTGTTGTTTAGTCTCACATCTTCAAGTCTCGGAGGTAGCTTGTTCACAGACTCATTCCAAGGACATGTTTCACCCTTTCTTCATACTCAAAGGGAGCTCTGTAGCAATTCTTCTTAGCTACTGGATGTTCCACTTGCCATAGCGCCTTGTAGGCCGAAATTACACGGGGTGCAGCGGTCCCATACAAAATCTTACTAAATGGCTGTCCCTGTCCTAGTGAGACGGGAGTCCTGAAGCCAAGGTCGGCGAGATGAGCATGCCAGCTGGGTGGAGCAGGGGCACGCATGATTCACATCCTGGTGGGCCCATGGAATCAACGGGTTTGGGCTGGTATAGATAAGAGCGGGGCCTGGCTGTGGGTGTACCACACAGGGCATGTCTGCACGTTAGCAGTGGGCTGCTCTCAGCCTTCTGAGCAGCAGCACAGCGAAATCGTGCCTGACCGTGGGCAGCACGGTGTGGTGACTTTTAGAAAGCTGGCTGTGTTATGGCTTGGAAGAGTGTCTTCTACAGCAAATGCTCTCTGGATTTGATCTGCGTGCGCTGCTCACCAGCTGCTCCAGGTGTGGCGAAGTGTTCCCCTGTCCCGTCTCTGTCACCAACTTGTGATGTGACCGTGGGCAGCAGATCACTGAACCTCTGTGTGCCACCAGTTCCCCTCTGTGACCTCCCTTTGAGCCTTACTTCTGAGGCAACCGTCACTTCTCAGCATCATTTCAGAAGGCTGAGGAGAGTTAAAGCCTAGGGAAACGGTAGGAGCTCCGCTGGGGGGGAGGGCTGTTTAAAAGCATATTTAACAAACATTTGTCGAGAATTGTTGATGCCAGTCAGTCCTGCATTGGGCAGGAAGATGAACTAATTGACCTCTCAGCTTTTTCCCCAACCCTGTTTCCTACTATTCTTTGGCTTTCTGCAGTGTCTTACGCAGTGAGTCCTAGCAATAAAGCTGTGGTTGGTGAAAACTCACCCTGTGAAATCACTTTCTTAGCCTGTGGAGGACTGCCTACCAGGTCCCTTACTACAACATCAGATTACAGTGGAGTATGCTGTTGAAAAGCAAGAAGAAAATTCAATAAACTGCATTTAGTGAAAATTGTGTGGGTAAATTCTGCTGTTCACCATGAATGCTTCCTCTGTAGGCAGAATAAAGCCAGTTACGTTCACCTTACTGCCATGGTCCCACGTGGATCTATATTTAGTTTCATGCCCAGTAGATATCCGTTCCTGATATCCATATGTGCCCTAGTCTGGAAGCCAAAAGGAGCAAAATCTACTTGCCAGATGCGGGTAATAGGTAAAGCCAAGCTAAATACTGGCTCCAGGCCCTTTTACAGGAGGGCAATTTCTGCCTGATACTTTTGGCTCCTCTGGAGCAGGCATGCAAATGTGTTAATGTTGTGATCCTGGAGCGAGATGGAGTGACCTGCAGAACATTGTGTTCACAGCAGCAGCTGAGGGGTTGCAGCTCTGAACACTTGTGAGGAGCTCGGTAAGGAGATGGGTGAGCGGTGCGGGACTGTGCTCGCAGTTCAGAGTCAGATCCTGCTCGTGGGTGGAATGAGGGGGAGCAGGTCTCCACTGGTCTCGTTTCTGTTTGGGAAAGTAGTCAAGAGAAGGCTTTTCTGCATTTTTTTGATGCATCTGTGGGATCCTTGTGAACTTCAAGAGGGTTAAGCAGAACACTGAGAGAATTTCCTTCAGGTTCTGCTGCTGAAGGAAACAGGCTGTACGTGGGCAGCTGCGCAGGATTTGGAGACATAGTCAATACCGTTTCTGTCTAATATCTGCTCTGACCCTGGGTGATTCATAAAGATCCCAAAGTTTAACCGTGAACTGTGGTTTAACCTTTTGAAAGCCCCGAATGGTTGGTACCTGCCTGGTGAGCACTTTCCCCTCACACACGACCAGTACTGGGAATCTATTTCCAGCCTGGCTTGGGAGACCCAGCCCAGACAAGACTGGTGTTGGTGTTCTCTGTTAAACCCCACTTGGTTAGGATCGTTGCTTGGGAGGCAACAGTCATCTTCTTGAATTTTCCCCTGTCTGGTTTGGTTGAGGATTTGAGTCCCTTCCTCGACAGGCTGCGGTGCGCTCTGTGGCAGGGCTTTCTCAGGTTCCTCCTAGAGGCCTTTTCTGACACACAAATATTGAAACAGTTTTTGGACAAAGGCTGCACAACCTAATTCACCCTCTTCCTGGGTGAGTGTGCTGAAAGCTTTGATCTAGAGTCTCTTGTGGCTTTTTGTAGAAATTTATCAACCGTGTTTGCATACCTTAAACCAGAAGAACGCCCCTGGCTCAGCCTAGAGTTTGGTGCTTAGGTAGGCATAAGCTCAGGCCTCTCTCCTATCCACAGCTTTGATCTCTTGAGGGATGACGACGTTAAGCCTGGCGCTTAGCCTCTAAAATAGGTAGCCTGTGTACGGCCCAGCTCCCTGTCTGCAAAACGGGGATGAAAGATGACCTCCCTTTCACCCAGGAGAGGAGAAACACGACCTAAACCTTGAGGTGCTCGCACACAGCAGCCATGCAGACACCTGAAACGAAGCTTGGCAGGCTCAGGCTGTGGTCTCGGGGTGGAAGAGGTGACTGCAGGAGTTTCCTGACATGAAACCTTGTCTCTGTTGGCCAAGGCCTTCCCTTGACCTGCTCATCCCCAAAGCCCTCGCCTTACTGCACGCAGTCTGAGGCGTATTTACCTACAGGCCAACAGCCAAACCTGGTGGCAACACCTTGGGATCAAAAGGGGAGACACAGGCACCTTTTGAGCATCGTCTTCCCGGGCAGTGGATCTGAGGCGTGTTTGCTGGGGCATGAACTCTGAGCACCCAGAGAGCTGCCTTTCAGAAGGGCAGGGCAACTGTGGCTCCCAGTAAGGCCGGCGGGGCTTTACTGGGAGCTGTGGCCACTCGGTCCCTTTGGTAGGCAGAGCCCATGTGTACTTTGGCACAGGCAGGAGCATAACGTGCTCCGCTGGCTGCTCTCGGTGCCAGCGCCCTAGGCAACCTACGGAGTCTGCAGCCTGCTTTTTATGATATTGGGCAGAGTGCCCCAGAAGCTGGGGGGGGGCAAATAGTTGTGTTTTGGGCACTGGGAGCTTTGCAGTCCGTCTGCAGGACGTGGTACAGCACACAGCGGTGCCAGGGGGTCAGATTCCCTTGGGAGGTAGGAGGGAAACAGTCTGCCCCTCACAGCGGGACCTTTAGCTGCCTGATAAGCGGGGCACTGTCTGCCTCTCTGCTCCGTTTACCTTCTAAAGAGCAGAAGCTGAATTTGTCCTGCTGGGTGCCAAAGAAGCACTTCTTGCAGGGAAAGCGGTGCACACCTCTCACATCAAAGAGTTTGAGGCTGGTTTGCGAGGTGTTCCCCGGTTTCATCTGATGCCCAGACGCTAGGGAGGCCGTGTCAGTGCACTGAAGCCTGATTGCAGCAGCAGGGAGGCCACTGAGGATGTCCCAGGGTAAATGCTTGGGTGCAGCTCGCTGCTTCTCCTGGAGCACTGTTGCACGTCTCTCTTCCAGGGAGGAAACCCAGACTCTTCTCACGTGCGGGATAGCAGCAGGTCTTGTCTACAAACTCCAAGATCTGAGCAGCCCCAGAATAGCAGGCAGCAAGCCTAAGGCTTCGTCTCAGCCCTCTCCTCTGACCGCTAGCTGAATCGGTGATGTGACCTTTAAGCTCCCTCCTCGCAGATGGTTTTTGTTGCGATTTTTGTGTCTGTTCCACGGTAGATGAGAACTTGGAAGAAAACACTAGAGCTCGACAAGCTGGAGGGCATGGGGTCTCTGTTTTCCATCTGCCTCCTCGGGTTCCTCCCTTGTCCCCCGATTCCCAAGCTGCTCACTGCGAGGATCTGGCTTCCTTTGTTTACCCAACGGTGTGACACTGCCGTGCTCCGGTGTTTGTTCAATCCCTTCCAGCTCCTGATCCCCCTGAAATCCCAGGAAGACTTGGACAAAGCGCTGGAACAGTTGGAGCTGAGCCCTTCCCTGAAGAGCCTGCGGATCCTTGTGAGCGCTCCAAAGAAAGCGAATGTGAGCTCTTCACCTTCTCTGCTCTTTTGTGTCCGAAGCGAGGCGCCTTGTTATTGCGTTGGGGAGTGGAAACGAGTCTCCTGACGGAGGGCGAGCTGGTCCTCGGGGGGGTCTGCCCTGCTCTGCCTCAGCTGCTCTGAAATCTTCCTGTGGCAGCAGCCTGGAGACTGAGCTCAGCCCCCTCCCGCTCCTCCTGCAACTTCTGGAGGGTTAAATGCTGTACTGATCCTCAAACTAGGAAGCCCCCAGGGATTCCTCTTTGTTTTTTGGCCTGGGGAGGCTGTCACCGTTCCTCTGCATCCTCTCCGCATGCAGGAGGAGGTGCTGGCTGTTACCATGCTGGTTGGCAGCACAGGGACCGTTCCCTCCTTGTGGTGCTGAAATGCTAACAGCCATGGAGAACAACCCAGAGAATCCTTCAGTGTCATGCAGGACTGTCTTTTTTTTTTAAATTTATTTTTATTTATTTATTTTCCCTGAGCTCAGTGGTTTTGCAGTTAAGCCTGTTAGCTTGACCTCGCCTGCACGGAGTGTCTTGCCAAAGCACATGTCGTTCTGCCCCAAGCACAGGCTGTAAAACAAGAGATTTGCAGATGTTGCAACTCTGTTTCTTCCTTATATTTCCTAGAAGTACCGGAGAGGCTGAGAGTCTTGAAACTCATAGTGCTTGTCCCTACGCTGCTGCTGGTGCTTGCAGCACTTAGGTTTCCTCTGCTCCTTTTGAGAGCCTCCCAAAAGGTGCAGGGACCCGAGTCCCAGAGGGAAACTGAGCCATCATTGGGGTTTCTGAAGTCCACTTGTTCCTAGCAGCTGCAGGAATGTTGCAGCATTCGAAGTCAGCTACTTCAGAGCAGGGCAGCCAGATAGATTCACGTATCCCTTTGGAGTTGGTCTAGCTTTTCCTGAAGCATGTAAACATGCACTGCATGTAAGGGGATGCAGTTCTGAGGTCATGCATAAAATCATCACAAAATCACAACGCGCTGTAGCGCGTTACGTTGGTAGGACTTGTCCACCACCAAGTCTTGCCAATATAACTCAGACTACGCTTAAGTTACCGGCTGGATTTGAAATTCTTTGCAGTCCTACTTACCTGTGTTCCCTAGCAAAGCCAAATTTTTCACTGTCTGCTCCTCTGCTCTGTTAGAGAGGAACCTCTGCAGTGCTTGGTCTGCCACTGAAGTACAGGGAGCATGGAGGAGAAGCTCTCATTTTGGGATCACAAACTTGGGTTTAGGGCAAGGATCAATCTCTGTATCAATCCTGAAATAATGCAGTGCAGGAACAGTCTATTTGTCATATGTCTGTATTTATCTTTATCGACTGGGACTCAATTTTATTGTTTTACAATATTTTAATAACAGGTGTAAATTGTGAGTGATTTTTGGGTCCCTCTAGGTTACACATACATCTTTTTTTTAATGCTTCTTGGGGTAGTAAGGAGTCAAATGCAGGGTTCCACCTGGTGCATCTGCGAAGGGGTCTGACCTCTGGCGGAGTCTGATCGTTCCCTTTGTGTGATTCCCAGCTCCTCCAGCCGAACAACAGCAAACAGCACGAGATGAGGATCTCCAGATCCATGGGGGATATCATGGGATCCCTGTACAAGGACTCCGAGAGGACGCGGAAGTACTCAACAGGTCGGTGAAATGTGGTGCTCTGTGGGGTGTTGGTGCTATTACAAGTAGGGCCACCGTCCCCTTTCCCTTTCCCATCACAATCCCTGTAAGTATTATGGTCTGCTGTCTACCCTGAGGTCTTCCACCAGTATTTCAGTGCAGTTACAGGTTATCCTCAGCCTGAGGAAGAAAGGGCAAGGATGGACAAGGTTGTGGTGAGCAGCAAGTCAAGTCAGGCGTGGAAACTAAGGAAGAGCAGAGGATCTGAGGTGTAGTGTGAGGGGGAAAACGTAGTGATAAAAACTTCGAGTGAATTTGAGGTTCATCAAAGTGAAGAGTGAGGATCTGTAGCCTTATGTGGTCTTTTCTTCTGTTTTCTGTGCCTGAGTTTGTGCTTTTATTGCTTTCTGAAATACTCTGAGCGTTTTGAAATGACAAGATAGTCTGTCTGTAGGACCTTCTGTGCGAGAATCCTTGGAGGATTTTGTAGAGAGATGTCTTGTGCAGCACTGGTAAAGCAGCCTGTCTGTATGGCAGGGGTGTCAGTCTCCACATTACAACAGGCAGGCTTAGTGATTTTGTCTAGCAGTGAATGTTCTCTGCTGCACCCGTGGGTGATGGTTACACGGCAATTCCTACAGAGCCCCAGTGTGTTCATCCAATTATTTCACATCTGTAGGAACAGCAGCAGCAGAGGCCTTGAGTAAAGTGGGGCTCTCCGATACACAAAGATACCCTTCACCTCCAAAGAGCATCCGTATTAATACAGCAGTGAAAGCTTCCAAACTCTTTTCTCTGTGCAGCAAAGAGCATTGTTCTCCAAGGATTCGCCCTTTCTCATAGCCTGCGCTGCCTTGATAACATATCCTTTGGTTTGCTGCAGCTCGGACAATGATATAGAAAGAAATTTCCTTCTAGGGTAGGTCCAGTTTAGCCTCTTGTGCAGCTGTGCCCAGCTCTTAAAGAAGCCAGGTGTGGGTGCTGCATGTACCAGAGCTCTCTTGGTCCTGTTGCTGGGATGTGCCAAGGATCAATTTTTCTATAGTATTTTTTTTCTAGCTTGCATGGCTCTTGAGAGTTTGCCCAGAATCTGGCAGAGTCTGTAGATGGTTCTGAATGAAATGCAGACACGAGTACATGGCAACGCACAGAGCCTCAGCAGAAACTGCTTGAGCAAAACGTCTCTGAAGGTCTTTTTTTTTGGCAGTAGCTAAGCTGTTAACATAAACCAGTGAAGAGCTGTGGCACTGTGAGCTGTCACTGATGTGTGAACCGAGTGTAAGAGGCAGAACTGATCCTGTGCTAGTGAGAAAATTGAGCCTTGCAAAGTTAGACTTTCTCAGTAGTCTATATGCCACGCTTTGGCTTTTTCCTGCTGTTTTGGAGCAGCTGTAGTACCAAGAGAATCCCTGACCAGGTCTGCTCCACCGCCTGTGAGGGGCCCAGACCTTGAAGAGCATCCTGTAGGTAAGGCAGGCAAAGGAAGAGTTGCAGGGGTGAGAAGCCTGAGGTACAGAGAGGCTTTGAGGGGATGCCTGAGCAGCGGAGTGGAATAGTGAGTGTAACGTGCTGGTTTAATCCGGGTGACATAGCAGGAGGAGTGGGCAGCGCCAGATGTAGCCTGCAGAGCGTGCTAACATTGGCACCTTCAGGCAGTCTGCACGCTGGTTGCATGCAAACTACATCCAAAGCAGTATCTTTGGTGCTTTTGCATAGTTCAGTCGCCCTTGCCACAGCCATCCCTCTCTTTTATTTCTGTGCAAACCGTAAGTCTTGCTCTTAGTTTGAACAGAGCTTGCCACAAACCCTTATGGTAGCAGCCCACCGGGCCTCTTTGGAGCTCTTTGGGCTCCGTATGAAGCTACCACAGCCCACTTGCTGGAGGCGGTTGCAGTCCAGAGGATTCTTTTTCTTGACCTCTCGAGTCAGAACTGGGTTATGCAGTAGCTGGACAGAAACTTCAGCGAGCTGAAAGGGAGAGCAGCATGTCAGATGGAACAGAGCTGAAGATCAGGCTTTAGACAGATAATCCTGCATCGTGTTTCCCTGGACAGGTTATTCCATTCGATTTGGTGGATAATCAAAACGCATCCTAAGAGGTTGGGGTTTCTGTAGGAGAATCTGTTCTCCACTTGCAGATGCAAGATATTTCACGGTGTTTGCTTCTGCTGCCATCAAAGCAGTTGCTAGCACGTGAGGATCTCAACTCATTTCAGCTTTCCCCTTAAAACCACATTTAAAAGGAGATTCAAAGTGATGTTACAGAAAGAGGTGGCTCAGGGTCATGTTCTCAGTGCTTCTGAGATGTCTCGTGTTTTTCTGCTGACTCCGCTGTGATAGCAGCAGCAAAAACTAATAAAACTGCATGTCGTTGGCACAAGCACGTTGGAAGGGGGGCAGATGTTCTGGGGAAGATTTGGCTATTTTTGCTTCTGCTGGACAGAAAATGTCTTCACTCCATGTCCCCAAAAAACCTCATGCAAAGTCAACATTTTCTTATTTTTTCATAAACATTTTCAGTGAAAGTCCCTCCCCCCACTCCACCTTTTTTTTTTTTTTTTTTTTTTGGAAGTGGAAAATGTTCCAGTCTCTTTGTAACCAGCATCTGAAAATGTTCAGTCGACTGTCAGAAAAACTTTGGCTAAAACCTGTTGGGGTTCTAAATTTCCAGATAACCGAGGGCTGTTTTTATTTACTGAGCGAAAATCCGCGTTTCACAACATTGTCCACAAACTTTTCAAGAGCTCCATTCTGGAATCACCGTTTCAGAGGAAACATTTGCCACAAGTTTTGTTTTCTTTTTTTTCCGTGGAGGCAAACCGTGACCTGTGGGAAGAGAGGGTGCAGAGCGAGGCTTCGTTTCTCTCTTCACATCAGGGCTTTTGATTACGGGTGAGAAGCTCCGTCCACGCCCCACAGGGAACGTGGTGTCCCTAAATGCAGAAAACACCACAAGGGCACCTGGGGGGGCCACAGGCTTTGCTGGCGCACAGGCTGGCCGGATGACTCTGAGAAACGTGGGCGTGATGGCAACATCTGTGCCGTTAAATTCATGGGGCCAGGGCACGAGCACAGGCTGGCAGTTGATGAGGTTGCTTAATCATTAGCATGTTTCCTGACCAAAATCTGCCCAGGTACAGATCGGGGTAGCATGGGGACCTGTTGCAGGAGTCAGGACGGATGAAATCTGCCTGTTTTGAGAGGAGGAGGAGAATTTGGCTTTGTTCATCATGCCAGCTGCCTCAGGACTAGAAAATGGACTCTGTCCCACTGTGTTAGTGTACACATACCCTAAAGTTTGCCTTAAATTTAGATGTAGGAATCCCTCCTCAGAGGATCAGCACAGAGAGGAGGAAGACTTGCAGGGGTCCCGCTGAAAAGGAAGCCAAGGGAGATGTGGTCGATCTGTTCACACCTCCCCGTGGCAGCCGCGGCTCATCAGTAAGACACTTCTTGCAGGTTTCTCTCTGCTTATTGTGCTGCTGTGTCCTGAGCCCCGTGTTTCCACCAGGGCTCGGGGGAATGGCACATCTTGATGTCAAGTCCTTCGTTTGATTCTTGGAGTCGCTGCGGCTGGGAGCATAGGCAGCTGTCAGCCGCTGTTAAGGGGCTTGTCTCCTCCATCAGGACTCCTGCTTGACGCCAGTCTGCGATGGGTGACGTTTTGGGAAGGATCTGCCAGGGCAGGGAAAGGGTGAAGCCGGGGAACAAGGAGGCAGAGGGAAGCCAAGCCTGGCACGGGGGAGCTGGCTGTACGTGCAGCACCAAGAGCTCTGCACATACAGCATGAGAGACGCTGCTTAAATAAAAATAACAGAAGGGAACATGAAAAACCCCAGCAGATGCCAGCAGTGACTGTAAGTCTCCGTGCTGGCCTGGTTCGCCCTGCTTGGGACACGCTGTGCTCTGGTCTCGAGTATAGGACTTTACATCAGTGCGTGTAACATGGAATTCCGTCCCAAAGCACCTTGCTGCAAAGGGGAATCGAGGTCAGATGCTCATCTGGTGCCAACCTGCAGAGTTTCTCCGAGTTCAGGAAGCCTGAAAAGAACTGCTGAGATCTGGCCGGCGTTTGGCTTATAAACAAGCGCCTCAGAGCCTGCCCCTTCCCCGCTGGGGGAATGTGATCCTGTAGGCTCCACGACAGCCTCCCCGTCCCCCCCGTGGCAGATGGGCATACGCAGTGCATGTGGGGACTCAAGGCAGCAGCAACCTGGGGCGGCGGTGCTCCCGGAGGTGGGAGGCCGCACAAAGTACTTGGAGCAGCCCCTCCACCCGAGTAGCCTAGCAGAAAGGGAGCTGGGTCAGTCCAGCAGTTTCCAGGCACGCAAACGCCTGAGCGTTTTGTTTAACTTCCCTGCCAGCTGGGAAATGGCTAGCGTCTTGTCCCCTTTCACAGGTTTGGGCAGGAAATACGGTGCTGGAAGGTCAAACACAGCCGACTTGGGGGCTGGGAGGAGCTGTTACAGGCAGAGGCTTGATGTGACCTCATGCAAAGTCTTCACGCCTGTGCTAGATCTCTCTCAGCTCCCTGGGCTCGAAATCAAACAGGGCACGGTCAGCTTTTTGTAAAACGTGGCTTGAAGGCTTCCTGGGCGACGGGTGGGTTGTTGCAGTGAGGTAACATCGCTGCACGCTCAGACCAAGCCTCATAGCAGCAGAAACAGATGCTCAGCAGAGCTAAGATGCAGCAGGATGGCCACACCAAATCACCTAGCAGCTTTTTGGAGCAAGAGCCACCCTAATTTCTTCCCGCGGCCTTCTGGGTTGACATCTGCCAAGCAAACGAGGGGACGATAACCCTCAATGGTTAAACGCTTGTTTGTTTATCTTCCCAGAGAGGATGCCGTACTTCCCAACTGGTTTTGTTTTTAGGGCTGGGGGAAAGCCAGTTCATTATGTGTGCCGCAGCGCTTGAGAGATTCTCTCTCCTTGATCTTGGCCTTACTTCAGTTGGGCTTTTTTTTTTTTTTTTTCCTTGCTGTGTTCTGCAGGAAGTCTGTGAAGGAGAAAATAGGAAGAAGAACAAACAGAACTCGAAGCCATATGAGTTTTATTTTTAAAATTCGAGCGAGGAGGCTGGAGGGAGCTGAGCCATGGGACAGAGAGATCCATGTATCTGGTAGAAATCCAGCAAGCCTCATTTAGTGATCTTAAATATCGGCGTGATGCTGTTCGTGTTAGCAGCTCCTGAGGCGTATCAGCTGGAGGGAAAGGTGGGGACTCGGGTTTGTAGCGTTGATCGTGCTGATGGATTCGTGCCAGAGATCAGCCTGGCGCAATAACCGTGCTGCAGAATAGCAGCAGAAGTGTTGTGCTGATGGATCGGTGATGGCTTCTCATGATGGGTTAAGCCTGTTCCCCGTACCTTTCTCTTGCAATGTGGCAGCCTGTTGGGAGTGAGGAACTAAAAGACTTTGCAAAAACGCTGCAGAGGTGGGTAAGAAGTGCAGGGAAGGATGTGCTTTTTAAACGGCTTTTTAAAAGTCTGCCTAAAAGCCTGTTTTGTGTTGTGTGAAGGCTCGCATTGCACAATGCTGACCAGTTAAAGCTCCAGCACGGAGCAGCGCAGACCTCCGTCAGCAGTTCCTTGCTGTGAAGTGATGACAGCCCAGGGGTTGAGGGGAGGGACTACAGAAAGACAAGCGAAGCCAAGCCTGTGCATCTGGGCCAAGCGAGGACAAACGCTCCCGAAACCTAGAAAAGGCACCGGGAATTGGTTAGGGTGGGTTTGGGGGAATAAAGGGGAGGAACAGGACATCAGTGTAAGGAAGTCGTGGAGTTGTCTCCCGTTGCTCCTGTGCTGCGGCGCGCAAGGTGCACAGCAAAGCCCCGGGGATTTCCAGGTGGCTCTGCCTGGCGCGGAGGCTCTGCCCCCTGCAGCCGTGGAGCCTCCAGGCAGGGGAGATAACCCCACCTCGGCAGGAGGGTTGGTCCCATAGGTCTTTTCCCCTCCCCGTGGCTCTTGGATTTGAGGGCTGGGTTTCTTCTCTCCTCTTTCACGTGGGGAAGAGGGAGAAGAGGTGGCTATTTGGGTGGAAATCGTTTTCCATGTTAAGTGTTTAAGTGATACTGCGCGGAGCTCACCCGAAGGTGGGCGGACAGGCCGTTTCCCATACTGCAGAACAAGACAGCGACGTGATCCAGGGAGGAAATGCCTGGAGGTCAAAGCCTGGGAGGTGGGATTTTTGCTTTGAGTTCTCCTGATTGTATCGCAACAAAACTCTTGGAGCCTTTTTCTTTCTGGCATGAGCAGAGTACCCGGACGCAGTATCTTAGGATCCAGGGTAGATTGAAAGCCAAGTCCGCTGGATGTTGTGTGGTCCCGCGGAAACAAACTGTCCCGGTTGCAAAAGCTCTGTAGGATGCTTGTGATCAGTATGGCTTCTCCCGTTCCTCCAGTCTCTTCCACACAAGTTCAAACCCAGCAGCGTCTCCAGGAGGTCTGTGATCACTGGAAGGACTCGGATGTGGCAAGTCCTTCTCTCCTTGACCCGTGCTTTTCCCCTCTCCTAGGCTCTCTGCACACTGGCCGGAGCTCTCCACCCCCGGGCAGCGTTCCTGAAGAGCAGCAGCAGATCGCTCGCCAGGGATCCTACACCAGCATCAACAGCGAGGGCGAGTTCATCCCCGAGACCATGGATCAGAACGTAAGCGGGGCCACGGCGCGGGGGTTAAACCGGGACAGGGGCAGGCCTGAGGGAGGCTGCGCTGTGAGCACCGGTCTTGCCATTAAATCCCTCGTGGTCTCCTGCGCAGGAGACTCAGGACAGCTTTTTCCCCTGGGCTTGACGTACTCAGAAAACAGAGAGGGTTCCTGGAGGTCGGGCTAAAAGCCAGCTGCTGCAGGGGTCGCAGCGTGCAGTGGCACCGCAGGTAGCCCTGGAGGAGCACAGCCCTGCCACACAACGTGCAAACCAGCTGCCAGGCCCTTGTGGCCGCGGCTTTCCCAGATGCCGGGCTGACAGTGAGCGTGCCAAGCAACCGATTGCCTGCGATTGCAACAGCCTGGGGGTGTCAGCAGCTCTCGCTGCTTCCCGTGTGCCGTTTCTGCTTGAGCTCTGCTTACAGTCCTTGGCCCTGCCTGCAGACTCTGTTTGTTTTTTTTTTATTGTTGCTTTTTTTTTTCCCCCTCTCTCTCCCTCCTCCGTTTCTTTTTTCTTCCTTATTAAGCACTTTGTGTATTCCAGTCCCTCAGTAATAAAACAGCAGATAGATCTTAAGCATGGTGACGAACAGAACCTCTTTGTCCGCTCCCTTTGGCCATGGTGGGGGGAACTCCGGAGTGCCCAGGGACCGGAGGGGGGTAGCTTACACCTCCCTCTCCATTTGCGTCTCTGCTCAAGCTGTAGCTCCAAAGAGCTTGGTACAGGTGGTACCCTGCGCTTGGGTGAAGTCAGACGGGCTGTCTGGGTGCAAGACAGCTTGGCAAAGAAAGACGGGAGCATCTTGCAGGGCTGGCAGCGTGCAGGAGGGATGCGGAGGGATTTTGGGAGGGTACTAAGCAGTGCCTCGCTCCCGCGGGCTGCTGCAACAACCCCCCCCAAGGGTCTTGCCTGGAGAGACATGCGTTTCCTCCCCTCCAACAGCACCCACTCGCTAGCTCTGTTCTTGGGTGCGGGCTGTGCCAGCGTTTCCATGGCAAAGCTGTGTTTTTGATGGTTTACCGTACAGCCATTAATAAACTGAGAAATTAACTCCGGGTGAGTCTTGGCAGCGTCAGCCTGCAGATGTATCTCGTGCTGCTCGCAGCCAAAAGCTGGCTCTCTGTTGTTTCCACACGACTTCCAAACACGTTTAGCGGGATTAAGACAAAGTGCGTGTGCGTGCAGGAGGAGGGTCTGCACGGGCCCCCTCGGGGGTAAGTCAGTGGTGCTGGCCGTTAGCGGAGCTCCGCCAGCACCGCCTGAGCTCTGCTCCTGCTGGTGAAGGCTCCCAGATGCTCCTCGCTTCTCCCAGCAGCGCGCTGTGGGTGGCCTGCTGCCCCTCTCCCAGAGGTGGATGTGTGCACCGGCGGATTAAACGCAGGAAAAAAGGGGTTTTGTGTTTTTCTTTTCTTTTTTTTTTTTTTTTCCTCTTCCCATTGAGCAGCCATGCTCTTCCCCGTATGGGCTTTGCCCTCAGAATGTCCTCGGACTGCAGCTTTTGTACGTGCCTGCTGTAAAAGCACTTACGGGTTTTGCTTTAGGTGCTTGCTGCCTTTTGGGGGATGCCCCTGTGCAGGCCCGTGATGTAACCGAGGCTTTAGGGGTCTTAGCCTTGCCTCCGGCTTAGCAGAGGGACAGAGGCTGGTTCTTCACCCTGCTCCAACTTCCAGTTCTGCCCCTGTTTCCAGGCTTTGGGGAAATAAGGAGTCCTTTTCAGCATCTCAGTGGGGAGAGACCTGGCAGAGGTGGGGACGGGGACTTAGCAGGGGTCTCGCTCCTCTTTGGCAGCTGCGCTCCGAAGCACGAGGCTTTGGGGTAAAAAGTGGGAAGGAGAGGAAAAATCAGGCTTTCCCGTTGGGACCGTCCCACCAAAACAGTGTGAGCTGTTATGGCAACCGGTGAACTAGGTAGAGCACAGGCACGGCCCGTGGAAAGAGAGGTTCTGCGCAGGGGAAGGAGGAGCTAAGGGTCCAGGAGCCAGCGAAGGGGGACTCCATGTGGTGCCTAACCCCCATCGCTCAGCTTTCCCGGCCAGGGCTGGCTCGGCACATAGCCCCCAGGTCCACCATTCAACACAAACCCTCTATTGTTACTAACGGGCTATAAATAACCCCGGGCAGCACAATGGCTCATCCAGGAAGCAACACGAATGTAGCTTTTGACTCACTGAGCTAGCCAGAGCCAAGGCGGTCCCCGCAGCCAAAAGCCCTGGTGATGCTGCGCGGAGCACCGGGGACGGAGGCAGGGCTGGTGTGCCAGGGCTGCTCGGGGAAGTCAGGAGCCCACGGCCACCGGGATCCTGGCAGTGCTGCACGATATCCACTCGGCCTCGGGCACCCCATTTCTGTCCTGCTTCCTTTTTCTTACTTAATTTCCCCCCCCAAATTCTTTGAGCACGTTGAATCTCGTTGCCTCCTCAACGTGCTTCAAATGTCAGGGTGCTGATTATCTCTGCCTCAGGTTCCCCGCTAGCGAATAACAATTGAAATAACAATTGGGAAGGATCCTAATCCAGAGGGATAAAGGAACTTCCTCTAGGAGGAAAACTTTGCTTAGACTGGATATCGTCTCTACTGGGGCCGGTATCAGCTGGGGTAAATCAGCCGGTTTCAGTGGAGTCAGGTAAATCTGTATCCTACAGATTTCTGTTACTAACGGGACTTAGGGACTTGTAATCTGTTGTTTGATTGTTTTTCCCTTTTCCTTCGTTGTCAGATGCTTGAAGCTTTCATCAGCCCCGACGGGTCGCTGTCTGGGAGCTGCCAGTCTCTGGACAGGTCTGTGGACAGGTGAGTTACACATGTCATTGCTGTCACGAGCAGAAACGCAGCCTGCCCTCCACAGCAGGAGGGGAGTGAGGACACTGGTATCCCCTGCAGTTCCTGGTGGGATGAGGATGCACCCGAGCAAAACAAATTCATCCGGAGTGCTAAAAACCAGATCCTAACCGGATCCTGGGCTCTTGATCCAGCTACGGATCCCTCTCTTACCCCTCTGCCTTTCTGCACTCACGGGGTCGACACGCTGTTAGCCTCTCCGTGCCTCCTCTCCGGGCGTGCTGTCTGCTCTCCGCTGACTCCCTGTAAATTCGGCAGCCCCCGGGGGCTGCCAGCAGCCGCAGATGTGTCAGTCAAGGTGCTGAGGACACCAGACGAGCAACAACTAAGTTTAGCTTCTCGGCAGGAAGCAACTGGGACACGTTGTACTACCGCGGGCGGCAGTTCAATAGTCGGTGCTGCTCCAAGCTCCCACGTGCAAAGCGACTGTACGTTTGCTGCTCCGCATGGCAGGCTGTGTGTAAGACACGGTGTCCTTTTGGGAAGCAATGTATGCATTTTTTTTTCATCCTCATCAAAGGGATTTTTTTTTTCCACTGCTGCTTTCGCCATCCGGCCCCGAGGCTGCGTTGCAGCAGGTCTGTGCTGCGCTGAGTTGATCGCGTAGCTTTGGGTTTGCGACTCTGTGCGCTGTATCAGCGGCAGGGTCCGTTTCCTTTTTGTGGCTTTTAGTGTTTTCCTGTGATGTGTTTGCTCATTGTTGCGGGTGCATCGAAACTGGGTTCTTTTGCTCCCAGCCTCTGTGCCCCAGCTTTGCTTTTGTGGAGATTTTGCTGGGGATAACAGCAGAAGGAGCACGGCCGAGCTGTAACGCTTGATTGTGAACTGAGAAGAGCATCAGGCATGTGATGTATAAAGTAATTCATAACAAGGCACGTCTGCAGGAGAGCGGCATGGCTTCGTTTCACGACTGCCTACAGTCATTGGGTCTAGAGAGCTGGAAAAGGCACGAGGAGGGCTCTGTTCCTGAAGGCAGAAAAAGGAATAAGCGTGACCGTTTCACACAGGTTGCTCTGTTTGGAGTCAGGATTTGGACCTGATGATCCTCACGGGTCCCTTCCAACGCAGGAAGCGCTGCGATTCTGTGATCCTGCACAAGACACAGCTGAGTCCTTGCTGCCAGTTGCCTGAGGTGGCGTTAGCCTCAAGAGGGCAGAGCACAGTGACCAGTCTGATGCGACAAAGTAACATAATTAATTCCTCTTCCCCCTAGCGAACCTGCTGCGATTGGTTTTGACACAAATAGACTTCGGAGCACTTTGCAATGCAGGTTTTTACTACCATGTCCGTTTTATTAAGAGGAGAGCAGGCAGAGTAGAAAAACATCCTGTCCAGATCAGCTCACTGGCCCTGACAGAGGCTGGGATGAAGTTAAGATCTCTGAGATCCCCACCCAATGCTTTACCATCCTCTCAATGCGAGTTTAAGACCTTGAGCCTGCTCTCTCCCTCCTGGTGCACATGCACAGTGGTGGTGCGGCTTTTCTTGCGCAAAGAAGGTGGGGGGTGATGCTCCAGAAAAGAGGAGACCTTCAGGAATCGAGCGTGACGGAATGACTCCAGTGTGTACATCCCCACACCTGAGCAGTGTTCACAGAAAGCAGAGTTGCACAAGCGAGCGCTTGGCATTGAGGGAAGAGAAATCTCCAGCCCTCCCGTGCCATTCTGTGCGTAGGTGTTACGGTGCAGACTTGGCTGCTTTCTGTCAGCCTGGTGACCCTGGTTGCTACAGGATCCCTTCTGTTTGTCCCAGGAAAAACCGTGGACCACCAAAAAAAAAAGTCTTTGGTCTTGTGCAGGTTGAGGATGAGAGCTCAGTTTGGTAGACTGGGGTGACCAGTGCGTCTTGCTGATTAGCCTGTGCTTTCTGCATGTCATCCCTTCCTAACTCATTCCCCAGCCTTTCCAATATAATAAAGTATATCTTGTTTTTCCCCTTTGCAGCCCTCCCTTTACCCAAACCCCTGTTCCTGGAAGGAAGAGCCATCCCAAAGACGGCCTTGACTGCATGGGTAAGCATCGCTGGAGGTTCGTGCTTGCTTAAAGGCACAGGGAGCATGTAGCGGAGACAGTGGATAGAGGAGAGTAGGTACTAGAGAGATGTTACTGCATGGAAAGGTACTAGAAGCAATCAAGCAAACCATCTCCGTTGCTTATGCTACACTTCAAAAAAGACCCTGCAATGATTAAACATGAAAGTTCTCTAAAAACAAACCGAGTCCCAGGCTCTCTAGGGAGTTACACCTCTTCCACCTGGAGTAATAAGAGGCAGAGTCTGCAACGCTGCAAATAGTGTTAGAGAAAGCGTGTTGGTAACTCGCAGGGATCAGAGGTGACTGCTTAATCACTTACAAACAGCTGGTTAAGTCATGGAAACTCTGTAACGTTGTAATGACTTTCACTATTAAAAATGAATAAATGGCAGTCAGCCTTAGCATGATAACACATTTCTGGCCAGAGGCAGCATTGCCAGACCGAACTGCAGAGGTGAAGCTGCAGTCAGCCCGTGTCACTGACGTTTTAATACCTCCCTGGTGGTGCAGGAGGTGTTTTGCCTCGCCATGCCACTCGGCGTTGTTGCCCACACGTGGTTTGCCGAGAACCTGTTGACCTGTCCTTGCTGCTTTTCTTGCTGACCATATTTCAGCCGTTACGGGCTCCTCTCGCGCCTCGCTGTCACGGGGAAATAATGCTGCAGCGAGGCTTCGGCCAGGATCGGTCTCCGAGGAGCGGCTGCTGGCCCCAGGCTAAGACAAACAAACAATCAGAACGGGCTGTGTCATTGGGGCTGGATGGAGGAAAAACAGGAGGTGAAAGATGGAGGGGGGGGGAAATGACAGATATTGTAATCTCACGTTATGCAGTGCTACCAGCCGTGGCTTCCTGCGCTCCTTTTTTAAATTAAAATATACATCCTTATCTCTCATGACCATCCATAATCTCATGTCTAATCAAAGCTCTGGTGCTGTTTAATGCCTTCTATATATTCTAAATTGATCTTTCTAGCGTTTAATCGAAGTAAGTATAAGAGTTTGGAGGGTATAAGCTGTTCTCCAGCTTTCATAGGCCAGGAGTCGCATCTGAGAAGTGGGGCGGGGTTGTCCCCTGTCAGCCACGTGCTGGGTACCTGCAGTTCCCTGCAAATAGCCGAGAGCACAGTGGAGATTTTGCACTAGGTAGATCCGGGCCTGTCCCTGCCCAACAGTTCTGTTTCCACTCTAATTTTTGTGTTTTTCACGTGTAAATAAGACGTGTAGTAGTCTGTCTTGGAAACCAGACACGTTCTGTGTTAATCCCTTGCCTCGTTTTGAACAGCGTGGGCCAGAGTCCGCAGTCAGTGGTTAACCTCTGTTTGCCTTAGGGAAACCAAGAGCAGGGTGTCTAGCCCTTATTTTCCCTTTAGTATGTGACTGCGGGCAGATTTCAGCGAGCCTTGGGGAATGTCTGGCTGAGCAAATGAACAATTTGTTACCTTGTTCATCCCCGTAACTCGGCACGACGGCCTGAATGCTTTCCTGTAAGAAATGCTCTGGGCGTTTGGTACTGAGCTGATGCAAGAAACGTGTCTGTTCTTTCCTCCTGTCAGAATTTGACATCCCGTTCTGCGAAAGGTTTGGGAAAGGGGGCACCTTCCCCAGGCAGTACCACCTCTCCCAGAGTCGCAAGGACTACAGCGACGGTAAGAAGATCACGGAGGGCTGGGGAGGGAAGAGCTCGGTCCAGGATCTCAGTAGGGATGGGAAGCGCAGGAGGCTTGTAACAGTGCCCAGGACTGCAGAGACTTAGGACGGAGAGGTTTCTAATAAAAGGAGGAGAAATGAGTGAGTAATTTGGGATTTGCTCGTGTACTCTGAACGATACCCTCTGAGAGCTTGCAGGTCTGCTCTTGGGATGTGCTGCGTGTCTGCGGCAAGCATTAAAGTCAGTGCTCAGCATCTCCTGTGCTCATGCCTGGTGTTTTATTAGCCACACGGATGGATAGCTTTTCTCATCCCTAGCAATACCAACCTTTCTCTTCCCCTAAATTGCTTTTGAGGATGCAGGCTTGTGACCTTTACAGCAGGTTTCTCACGGAGCTGGAGGGAATCACCTACCAAATGCAGGGTAGCAGTGTCTCTTCACGGCTGTTTTAAGCTAACGAGCTCTGAGCTTTGGGGACCACTCTGTCACCTCATTGCTGCTCCTCCTTTCACTGTGTGAAGCTGCAAGTGGTAGGAGGCAAAACTGAATAAAGATCAAATTCCTTTGGAAAAAAACAAAACAAAACAAAACCAAAAACCATTAAGGACACGCAAACAGCATATTGAGCCTTCCAGAATGATCTTCATCTCTCACTGACACCATGGCACTGCTGGTGTGGTCATTTGTGATGGGGTCTTAGGGGATGCCAGGGATAATTTGAAGTGTAAATCTCCACCTGTTCAGAGTTTATTTGTGATAAAAACCCCCCAAAAAACTAATGTAATTAAACTGTTGCAAACCTCTCTGGGAACATTATACGTTCGATGTAATCCTACATGCTGTTAACGGCTCTTAAATTGAATTAAAAACATTCACAGGGCTTTGCTTCAGTTTCATTAAACTCGTTTTTAGTTTGAGGAAGTACATCGCTGAATCTGAGCAGTGATGTGAGAAGGTGGTGATAGGCAGATCCGAGCAGGCGTGTGTGTTCTTGCCATAACTCTCCCCTTTTCTCCTGCAGGCCGGAGGACTTTCCCCCGGAGTTACTTCCCACAGGAAAACCTGTTCCAGCTGGTCCCTTCCAGCCGAACCAAGAGCTTTAATGGGGACAGCAAGCTCAGCACCCTGCAGTATGACGAGTACAGGCCCAAATGGTGGAACAATTGTGAAAAAGGTCTGCAGGTCTTCAGCACCTCCCCTACAAAAGCTAGGAACTGTAAGTGAACCAAAGCTTCAAGGTCTCAGTACATTTGGGTTTCAACACGAAATCAAGTTACTGTGACCTACTGAGTTTTGGGCATCAACTTAGCTAACCCTCTGTGAATGCACTCTGCTTCCAGCCCCAACAAGAGGCACACTGCACTCACATTTCAGTGAGAAATATTAAATATAACTCATTGTACCTTACATTGGCCTTGACTAAAGAGTTCTTACAGAGTCAGCTGGTGCTCATAGCTTGCTGAGTTGCAGAAAATTGCTTGTGTGTTGGACTCTTAATGTGCTCGCACAGCGGAAGCTTCCAGGAGACTTGGGATGTGGGAGCAAATGGGTCTGGAGGTCCCCTTCCTCCTCTTAGGTTGCTGTCACGCCAGCAGCCAAAGACGGTTCTGCAGGTTGCTCTGGCATTGCAGGACTGTGCGTGCTGTAGAAATGGGTGCATTCTGGGGCCGTTCAGTGATGGATCTCAACGTAGGAACAACTAGCGAGATAAAACTCCTTGCTGTTCCCTGACTGGGTGGCTGCTCAGCCATCCTGTGTTCTGCTAAGCGTCCCATAGCAGAGGAGAGAAAGTTCAACATTACCCAAGAAAGCAGTTTCTGTAGGAAGGACTCTAAAGAAAAGTGACTTTGCTGTGACTTGTTTCTGCTTTATACTAAAGTAGAGCATAAAGGACATGCACACACCAGTAGCTCTCATACAAATGAAACAGTTTTGTCGTGGTGCCCCTGGGAGAGGGCAGCTCACTGCCCTCCCTGGTGAGATCACTGCAGGCCCGATGTGCATTTTGTAGGGTCAGACGGACCCTGATGCTGAAATCTCCCTGCTGTGCTCTTCTCTCAACCCTCTCCTCTTTTCTGCAGCCCTGCAGGCACCAGTGAACTGGAGGCTGGGGAAGCTGCTTGGAAGAGGAGCTTTTGGGGAAGTTTACCTCTGCTATGATGCTGACACTGGCCGAGAGCTGTCGGTGAAGCAGGTGCCATTTGACCCTGACAGTCAAGAGACAAGTAAAGTGAGTGTGAGGGCAGCACTGCGCCCTGCAGCACGTTGTGGGGCTGTGGGCTGGAGGCTGAGGGTGGAGGTGGCGGAGGAGTCCGTGTCCGTGATGGGAGGCAGCGCATGCGGACTGTTGGGTTCGCCCTCTTTGGAGTGGTCCCTGATGGCTTTTGTGGCACCAGTCAGCGTGCCCTGGTGATTTCTCTGCCTCGGTCACTTTGGCTTATTGTCTCTGGTACCATCTCCTGCAGGTCTGTCTGCTCTTCCTTAGTTTTAGCCTTCTTGCTCCACTCACCTTCCCACTCTGGGTGCTGCGTTAGCTTTGTTGGTGTCTTCGTTCACATCTTTCCAGAAAAAAACTCCTTGAGCACACCTGTCTGAAAGCCAAGTCCTTGCATATCCCACCTGCCTGCCAGTTCCTCGGGACAGCACTCCTCATTTCCGAGCCTTACATGGCTGATGCCTGAGTAGGCAGCTTCCCAGGTGCTATGAAGTGTTCAGTGTGGAGCAATATTTGGGTAATACTCGTGTTTCGGAGAGGCACGTGTAACCATTCTCTTTTCTCACACAGTATGTCTGTTTCATGGCAGGAGGTGAATGCTTTGGAGTGTGAGATTCAGCTGCTGAAGACTCTCCGCCACGACAGGATAGTGCAGTACTATGGGTGTTTGCGGGATCCCGAGGAGAGGAAGCTGTCTATCTTTGTTGAATACATGCCAGGGGTAAGTGCAGTTCCTGCTAAAGATTGTCATGAGCTAGAGAGAGCAGATCTACACTGCCCTGGAGTTTGCAGAAATTTGGATCTGGAGTTATAGTGAAGCTTAGCTGTCAAGTTTGTCTGCTGAGCCAAACCAAACCGCTGCATCTCAGCATCCCTAGGACTTGGGGAAGCTCAGATCGAGTCAGGTGTCGTGGTCAGGCCCCTCAACTTGCAGTGGGTCAAAATCAGAAGCCTGGAAGGCAGGTCTCAGGTTTGGATCCTGGGGAAGGGTGTGTTCACAGTCTGGAATCTGAACGTGGTGAATGTGGGACGTGGTCCAGATCTGGCTCCAAACACTGTGGCCTGAGCCCATCCTTAAGTATTTATTACAAATCCCTCCAGGACAAGTTAATAGTACAACTGTCCACCCACAGCTGTCACCAATTATTTCTGGCTTTCAGCACGTGTGCATTAAAACCAGCGTTACTCACTGGTCAGCCTTCTCCTGCTCAGGACTGAACCTTTTGTTGGTAGCACGATCCAATCTAACAGGATTGGATTAAGTTTGTGGTTTTGCTGACATGGGGCGAAATAGCTCCGGGGAAAAGGAAGCTCTGGGGGAGCCTAGGCAGGGGTTGGAGAACACACACAGATTAGTTGAACATCTCCCCCGTTTGCAAGGACGCAGGTTACATCGGAGTCAGCGAGACGAAGTCACTGCTTGGTATAAACCAGCACAACCGCTCGCATTGCTGGGTGAGCTGCTCTCCTATGTCCTGCCTGCCCAGCTGGATTCAGTCCCTAGTCTGTGGAAGAATAAATCCTTGTTTGTTCAGGCCGTGTTTGTAAGGTCAGGAGGGGCTGGGAAGTCATCTGGTCACAAATTATTTTGGTCATTAGTAAATGTGCTGCAAGTTCTCCTGACATGTCTTGAATCAGGTGGGCTTCGTGCGTTTGAGCCCCTTCCAAGCACCGTCCTGCCTCCGTCCCCAGGGGCAGGCATATCACTTTCAGGCCTTATGACAAAGGAAAGACCCTGAAGAGTAAAACCCAGAAGCTTCAGCAGTACCCTTGCTGCTCGTTCCGCAACGTGCCGGTGTTTGTTAGCAGCCAGGAAACCGATGTTTGATGCTGGGGCAGCGTCCAGCAAGGCTGGAAGTTGAGTGTTTGTTTTCTTTGTGATAAACCAGAGCTCTGACCAAATACAGATTGACTTTAGTGCCACGGGGATGGCTTATTTCACAAAAGCAGCTCAGGGCTTTGGTTTCCAATGGCAGTGGATGTGATTGAGCTCCCAAACCTTGCAGAAGAGCAGCTCCAAACTGCTGGACGTGGCCAGGTTTCTGACGATACACAGCTAGCTTGGTAAAATCTTCCGGGGGCAAAGCTTGGGCGCACCATCAGCCTGGCATTCTGATGATCACCCCTGTTAAAAAGCTGTGTATTTCCTGCTGTACCCTGCACCATTCACCTCATTTTATGGTTATGCTTGGAAAACAGAACGGTCCGCTTGACCACAGGTCTTGAAGACCCTGTTTTCCCTTCTTTGGCTTCACGTTTGATGTCCCCCAGTCAGGGTGAGAGAGGCCAGGATAAGGAAGCTTGAAGAGTTGTGAGGGAGGGAGGACACCTTGCATACAAGGCGCAGGAGGAGGTAATTTCAGAGCATCCCAGGTTACTTGAGCAACACCGCGAAATGGAAGGGAGATCCCCAAACACAGGATTGCCACCAGCCCCAAAAGAAACTGGGGGAAAGGCTTCACAGAAGACTAACAACCATGAAGAACTAGTTGAGAGTATCCTCTCGCTTGATTGGAAGCTCCTCATCAATGTGGTCCTTGTCCGTGAGCTATTGGTGAAGTCTAGCCACTAGAGGGAGAACAAGATCCGTGCTGCTGGCAGAGGGTAGCACTGACAGCTGTCAGAGGCCGTACCTCTTTTTCCACTGGACTCTGAGGCACTGGGGTCAAATCCTTGCTCCGTTCAGCTCTTAGTAGATGTTTATCTTGCCATTTCTACAACAGATTGGGTTGGGGTTTTTTTTTGAGCTGAGAAATATGGTGGTAAAGTTTAAAAGGCCACTGTGACGTGATGCACCTGGTTCTGCTGGTCCTTACGGTTGCTGCACGCTGTTTCCTCTCACCAGGGTTCAATAAAGGACCAGCTAAAAGCGTACGGTGCTCTGACGGAGAACGTCACTCGGAAGTACACCAGGCAGATCTTGCAGGGAGTCTTCTACTTGCACAGCAATATGATTGTCCACAGGGACATTAAAGGTGAGTAGGTAACGCAGGGAAGCTTCTTGCTTGCTTAGGTTTCTTCAGCCTAGCCTCACCCCGCCCCAATATAATTCTTGTGCAAAACATAGAGCAGGTATCTGGTGTTTAAGTCATTTTTGCCCCAGCTTTGCCTCTTGGACCTTGAAAATCTTGAACAAGCAGCTGGAACCAAACTCTTGTTCTGTCTTCCTGCCTGGGATGCCCAGGCTAGATACTCTTAAGAGAAACCAGCTGCCTTTACAGCTGTCAGATCTCCACATTTCTAAAAATCTGGGGCAACACACGCAAGAATTGAGAGGCCCTGGTGATGGGAGGGATCTGAAGCTCTCTTCTGCTGTCAGTGGAAGCAGAACTCATCATCTCCCGTTCACTGCTCACTCTTTGGAAACCTGCTGAGTGAGACTGTCCAGGAGAGCCGGAGGGAATCCGCTCTCCTAGAGAGCAGCTGCCTAGGAGAGAGGGATGTAAAATCCTGGTGCTGAGTCCAGCCCCAGCAAGACCCTTTGCGTTCCCTCACGCCCAACTCTTTACCTCTGCCCTTCCTGCTCTCCCTGCTGTGGCTGCTCAATTCGGCTTGCTGCTTCATCGCCTGGGGTTTTTGTTGTTGCTTTTCGTCACCAGGTGCCAATATTTTGCGAGATTCTGCTGGAAATGTGAAACTTGGAGATTTTGGGGCCAGCAAACGTATCCAGACCATCTGCATGTCTGGGACCGGGATTAAATCTGTCACGGGAACGCCGTACTGGATGAGCCCAGAGGTTATCAGCGGAGAAGGCTACGGAAGGAAAGCTGACGTGTGGTAAGGAATAGAGTAAAAACCTCGCCACTGCCACGTAAATCTGACGATCCCTTTGGGAAGCTGTAGTGGGAGCAACAACTATAGCTAGTGTTTAGAAGATGGAAAGGATGCAGAGGATGGAAATGGGAAGTGAATGTCAGGATCAAATATGCAGACACCCAGAGGGAGCAAATCATAGCTGAAAGCCGCCAGAGAGGAGCACACAAAACCACAGCTTGCTTTCGGAAGGCCCCGTGTGTGAGGACCACATGTGGCTCAGCTGCGTAGCTGCTGTCTAATTCTGGAAAGCAAGCTGATGACAGAGTTTGCCAGAAGAGCTGCTGAGTTCTGGTCACCCCGTTTTTGGGTTAACTAAGCCCAGCTTGGAGTCTCCGTGTGATCTTTTGGCAACCTCTGAAAGTCTGCTGCTGGATGTTTGCATGCGGCTCGGACACGAAGACGACCGAAATCATTGGGTGCTTCTGAGTGTTTTGAGAGGCCTCTCTGGAGGATGTCAGCTGGAGCCTGAAAGAGCGGGGATAACTCGACTTGTCCTCCCAATAAACGGGGATAGAGTCAGACGTAAATCTGTAGGCAAGCATGATTCGTTCTGGCTCTACTGTTTGGGGAACTACATCCTAGTATTGAAACTGGGGTGTCTAAACTCGTCTGGGTTTTCCTTCGGGGGGTGCTCCCATAAGGTCCTTTGCGTTCTCAGCCACGTACTTTATAAAGCTTAATCTCTGGCAGCTAAAGCAGGCAGAAAAGCCACCAGTTTTAGGACAAATCTCACCAGCGGGAGCGGAAGGCCACCCCAGCCCCGTACGTGCTGTCTCACCCCGCCTGCTTGCCCTCGTTGCAGGAGCGTGGCCTGCACCGTGGTGGAGATGCTAACGGAGAAGCCGCCGTGGGCGGAGTTCGAAGCCATGGCGGCGATTTTTAAGATCGCCACGCAGCCCACCAACCCCCAGCTCCCCGACGGCGTCTCCAACTCCTGCCGCAACTTCCTCAAGCAGATCTTCGTGGAGGAGAAGCGGAGGCCGACGGCCGAGGACCTGCTGAGGCACCCCTTCGTCAACTGCGGGCTCTGAGCCCCAGGCGGCGGCTTGGGGAAACGCCGGTGGGACGGGGGGGAGGCCGCCAGACCCGCGGCCCTTTTTGCACCCTGCGGTTCACACCTCAGCCCTGGGCTCGTCCTGCTTGGTGGCCCCCCCGGGTCCCTTCTCGCTCGTCACCAGCTCGGTGGCTGCCGCCTTGTGGGATTTTTGAAGGCACGCTCGGGACCATTGGAGGCTGGAGACACAGGCCACCGCCGGGATTTGGGGACGAGGGCTTCCCCGGAAGCGCTGGCCTCGGGGCGAGCACCCTCCTCGTCCCCGGGACCAGCGGAGGAATAAGATGCTGGGTGCCCGTCACCGCTCCCTGCAGAGGAACAGGCGCCAGGCTTCGGCCCAGCTGGAGATGATCCTCAGACCGCGGAGTCGGGGGGGACCCGGTGTCCCCGTTCACGAGGGGAAGGGAACCCTTTGGAGGTGGCAGCGCCAGGCAGCCCCGCCAGAGGGGCAGCGTTCGCTCCTGTCCTGTGCCTTAAGCGGTTACAATCGCGGAGTGACGCCCGACTCGGCGCCTGGCAGGGAGTCGGGCGCATTTATGCAGACGTCTTGCCTTTGTGTGCGTGCGTGCGTGTGCGTGTGGAGCGGGAGGAGCGCGGCTGGGCCTCCGCACGACCCGGCCCGGTTCCTACAATCAGGCAGAGAGGACCTGCGGGACTGCACGAGCATGAAGCCGCAGCCTGGGGCCGCAGGGCTGCGTAGATCGCGTGCAGCTGGGCTTCCTTCTGCAATGTTTCGGAAGTCGTAGGAGAAATTGGGAAAGCTTAAAGCGTTGCTGGGCCACGGCCTCTGACCGACACTACTACCCTGTGGGGAGCAAGCAGAGAGGCCCCGGGAATGAATTTATCAGATCTTGGTGATTTTGGACAAATTAATTGCATCGCCCCATCTCCTGCTTCCTTGCTGCATTAGCTGTTTCCCCCCGGCTCAGCGAAGGTTAAACAAGCAGTTCCCAGGGTGGTGCCAGCTTCAGGCCACCGTGTCAAACACAGGTTTATTTTATTTTATTTTTTTTTCATTGAAAATGAAAAGGGTTGCCTGGAGCGAAGGGGAAATGGAGAACGGGGCTGGTTGTGTGACTTTGCACATCCTTGAATTCTGCCGGGCGGAAGAGATCGAGTCGTGCTGTGGCTGCAGCTCCAGAGAGAGAGGCAAAAACCAGAATTATTTCAGTTAAAAAAAGACTGGGGCTGTTTGGGCAAATTAAATAGCTAGAAGGGTTCCCTGTCAGTGTGTCCATGGAGCTGCCGAGGCCGGCACCTACCCGAGCTTTGTGCCTGGCCACCAGGGTGGTGGATGCCGGCTCTCCGGGCCGTCCCCTCCGCAGGGGGGGAATAGTCGCCTCCTTCCTCTAGGGGAAAGCAAGGATTTTATTCTGTGAATAGGACCAAATCACTCTGGTTAGTTCTAGAGGATGGATTAAAAAAAAAAAAAAAAACACAAGAAAAAACGTGTTGGCAAATAAGGTGTTGTCAGAAGAGACGAACAAAAAGGGAGTTTTAGTAAAGCTGGAAATGTTTTTATGCTGTTTTCTCCCCTTTCACCGAACCTGTTCAGCTTTGATTTTTCACCCCTTAGGGGTGGATGTGAGCTGTTATTTTCTCCAAAGACTCGAGAACAAAAGTGGGGCCCAGCCGCGCTGCCCGAGCGCTGGGGGGAGGCTACAGGGGACCCTCCAAAACGCTCCCTGGGGCCTCGTCAGCCCCACAAAGCACCCCAAAAAGCCTCCCTGGGACAGCCTGGTCCCCTGGCTCATGGGTGAGTGTGTTTGTATGTGTGTGTGTACATGGGGGTGTACATGGGGGGGGGTGTACAGGGGTGTGCGTGCAAGGCTGCGTGTGAGTGCGCGCGTGTGAGTGCGACTCGCTCCTCAGGTGCCTTTGCCTTTGTGTTTTTTTAAAAACCCTCGCAGTGTTCTGATGTACAAAATGAAAACTAGAAGAGAATGTAATATTATGCCATGTAAATTTCCTTTTTTTTTTTTTTTTTTTATATGTATATTTTATTTTGCCCAGCGCACCCGGGGGAGCGGGGCGGCCCTGCTGGGGCCGTGTCCCCGCTCCGCGTGCGGTGTCGCCGTGTGTATCCCAGAGAAACGTTTTCCTTCCGTTGGAAAAAGGCTCCGGTGTGATGTTGTGCGTCTGCCGAGCGTGTGGCCGTCCCCCTGTGTCGTTCCCTCCTCGGGGGCTGCTGAGCAGCGGGGCGGGGGGCTTGGGCCTGAAATAGGGACCACCACCACGCGTGCACTCCGCGGTCACATTGGCCTGGTGTTACACCATGGCAGAAGGCTGGGGGCGGGCTCTTTTATTTCTGCCTTCTTGCGTTTCATTCATTTATTCTTATTTTTATTTATTTGCATTTTATCTTTTCAGACACTCATAGAATTTGCTATTATTTTTAATTTTAATTTTATTACTTTTTATTTTTATTCTGATTTTTATTCTAATTTTAACTTCTTTTTTTTTTTTAACCTTTTAATTTTATTTTCCTTATTTCCTTTTTTTCCGTTTATTTACCCCAATCCCTTCCCTCCCCCCTTCCTCCTCCCCACCCACCCACGGAGCCCAACCCGGGGGGCGGGGCCAGCGAGCGGTGGGCGTGGCCATGCAAATGAAGAGGGCGTGTCCCCGCGAAGCCCCGCCCCCTTCCCTCCCCGCCGCGGGGGCGTCAAGATGGCGGCGGCGGCCGGGGACGCCAAGATGGCGGCGGGGGGCAGCGGCGGGGCGCTGCGGCGGGTGCGGGCGGTGCTGGGGCACCTCTCGGGGCAGCCCCCGGCCGCCGTGAGGGCAGCGCCCTGCGGGAGCCGGGCCGGGGGAGCCGCCGGCCCCGACGACGTGGTGGTGGTGCACGGGAGGAGGACGGCCATCGGCCGAGCCAAGCGCGGGGGGTTCAAGGTACGGCTCTGCTTTTGGGGTGGTGGTGGGGGGAGTTCCCCTCCCTGCTGCCCCTCGCGCCCCAAATCCAGGAGGCGCCTCCGAACCCCAAAATCCTCGCTTCCCCCTCAGGGAGCTGTCCCCGCCCCAAAGTGTTGAGCCTCCCCCCCACCAGCACCCCCTCAGGGGTTGCCCTCGCTGCCCACCGCCCAGGGGGGGCTCCGCTCGCCAACCATCAGGAAAATAAAATCATTTTTTGGGGGTGCTGCGGTGCCACCGGGAGCCCCCCAGCCCCGCAGGCTGCTGTGGGATGCCCAGCCCTGTCATGTCCTGCCCCACGCTGAGCCCACCAGTCCCGGTTCCCTGAGGAACTGCGGTGAGGAGCATCTCCCTCACCTTGCTGCCTTGCTGCGGACCTCTTGGTGTGGACCTCCTGGGCCAGCCTTCTCCTTGCCGAGCCATAGCAGTGGTGTCCCGGGGTCTGAGCAAGACCCAAGCATGGTGCCAGGCGACTGCTGTCGCTTTCTGTCTTCCTCAGTCTCTTCTCACATCACGTTCCCACAAACCCAGCCCCGGGACAGCCACGGCACCTGCAAGTGGAGGTGGTGGTGGTGGGACATGAGGTGTTCCCAAGCTGCCTGTGTTTTTTCTGGGCTTTCAAGGGGTTGTGTTGAATTTGGGGTCGATGACGGCACACGCAGCTATAGTCTTAAGTCACTGATTTGTGCAAAACCCACTCCAGGCGTGTGCCACACGCTGCTGGGCGCAGAAATCCCTGCAGTAACTCCGCTGGAGCTCTGCGGGTGGTGGGGTCCAGCTGCTGCCCTTTGGGGTCATCTCGGTTTTACACAGAGGGAAGTCCGAGTCTCTGCATGCTCGTGCCATGTATAACTCATCCTAGTTGCTTTACTTTCAAGGCCCTACGACACACATTCGTATAAATCCCAGCTAGGTGAGCAAGCTGCGCGTGTTACAGTGCTTGAAAAACACTCAAGGCAAAAACACACATAAGAGTAACGCCTTTGTAGGAAAATTCAGCTCGGTCTGGTGGTGGCTGTAGAGGTGAGGTAGCGCTGCGTAAGCACGGGCACCGACCCTCTGCAGCAGCACGAAGGCGAGCTGGTGGCGGGGCAGTCGTCGGTGTTCGTTGAGTAGCGCTTACCCCGTGTGCCTGCAGGATACCACACCCGATGAGCTGCTGTCTGCCGTTATGACTGCCGTCCTGCAGGACGTCGGGCTTCGTCCGGAGGCGCTGGGAGACATCTGTGTGGGTGAGTGATTGCCCTCCGTCCTGCTAGAGGCTCTGGGACGGGCCCATGGGAGACTGGCGGGTGTTGTGGGGATCAGAAGGGGTTGATGCGTGGCGTTATTACGCTCGTGAAATTAACACGCCCTTGATGACTGTCCCAAGTGGCTGGGCTCCGATCAGATGGCACCGAGCCACGGTGACACTAGTGTCCCTTCGGTGTCCGCAGCGAATAGCGGGGGCAGTGCAGCCGATTGATGGGAATCCTGTCTTTGCACGCAGGAAACGTGCTGCAGCCGGGAGCCGGCGCTTTGGTCGCAAGAGTTGCGCAGTTTCTAAGGTAAACTCAACCAGATCGAGGTTTCTTCTGGTCTTCTTGGGCCTCGGCTACAGAGCAGCGCTGGGTGAGAGGTCGTGATGAGGCTCGTGAGCTCGTAGGAGTTTCTGGCAGATCACCTTTTGCCTAGAAGTCAGACTTTGATCGAGCGTTCGGAGAGCCCTGCTGGGAGAAGCAGGCCCTGTTGGCAGGGGCCGGGCGGTGCTGCGGGGAGCGGCCTCCTCTTCCACGCAGACGCTGCTCCCCTGATCTCCCCCCGTCAGCACAGCGGTGCCAGTGACGGAGGCGTGAGCACTTTGCTCGCTCCTGGCAGCCTTCCCAGGGAGGCAGAGGTGAGGCTGATTAACCTCTGTGCCGCCTCTGGACGGGAGATCTCGTTTTGTGGGCTCCCAGCTGCTTCTCCGTACCGCAGGGCTGTGCTTCTCTCTGCTGTACCTGAGCCCCAAACTAAGCAGTCATCTCCGTTCTTTGCTTTTTAGAATTGTGGCTGATGTGTGCAGCTGCATCCCAGCTTCCAAATATTTCAGCCAGTTTTTATTGCTGAATGACGTTTCCTTCTGCTAAAGCAGTTTACGGTCGCTGCTTTGGAGGGGCGCAGGCACAGCAATTAGGAATATTGCGGAGCCTTTGAGCATTTCTGGCTCTGGTCAGAGCTCAGGAACTAGGCTTGTGAGAGGGACCTGCTTACTGAGCGCTTTCTGAAGAATAGACTCGTGGGGAAACAGCACGTGGAGCCACCTGCAATTCAATTTGGAAATTATCCATGAATTTTGCTTTGTCTTGGTGCAGGTCCAAATAGGTCAACAAATGTATATTGGGATCTGTCCCGAGCACGAGGGTTAAAGTTTAACCAAGCAGCCTAACGTTCTCTGTAGTGGTTTGGTTTGTTGCGTGGTCTTTAACGCTCTCTCATGTTCTAGTGGTATCCCAGAGACGGTGCCTTGCTCGAGTGTGAACCGGCAGTGCTCCTCCGGGCTGCAGGCCATTATCAATATAGCTGGTAAGCGTGCACGGGCACTTGGGTTGGCGTTAATGCCTGCCGCACCACGAGGGCTCCTTTATCCTGGTCGTTTGTTCTCCAGTCCCTTTGAGCAGTAAAAACAGTGATAAAGCCTTCTGCGGTTGGGAATTCTCAGCGTGGTGTTGACTTGAGTACTTTCATATCCTTGAGATATGAAGATGCCCTTATATATGTACCTCATACCTTTGAGATATGTAAGATACCCTTAGAGAAATACCTTGGTCATCTGAGGATGAGTTCTTCCTAGCACCACTTCCACGTCAGGCTCCTTCTCGTAGGGTCTGTCCTGTCCTCCCTGCTTGCAGGTCAGGTCGTGCTTAGTTTCAGCCACATCAGCTCCTTGGCTTACGTTGGAGTGGGGAGGGAAAGCCCCTTCCAGGGGTGGTGAGTGTGTCAGGTGGTCACAAAACTGCAGCTGGAATCCAAGCGCTTGTGCTCCTAACGATAATAATGTTTGTGCCCTGCTGTTACAGGTGGCATCCGAAATGGGTCATATGACATTGGCCTGGCCTGTGGGTAAGAACATCTTTCTGTGGCACTTTTATGGCCTCCTGCGAGCAGCACGCTGTCCTTCTGCAGCAGCTCTCGGATGAGGCGTCAGAAATCCCTTCCAAGCAGATCCGTGTTCCCAGAACGCAGCAGACCGTGAAGCATCTTAAGTTTCGTGGCCTAAGACCGACTGTACAAAAGCTCGCTAGTCCTAGGCGGTGGCTTTGTATTCGTGCACTAAAATTGGGTACCTTCGATCTGTTAACTCATCTGTAGGTCAAAGACTGCAGCCTCTGGGACCCACATCTGAAATTTGTTGTGTTGCAAAATGCGAATGGCATAGCTCACTGAAGCCTCTTTGTCTTGGGTTGCTTCATACTTCATGTTGTTCTACTGCCAACCAGTTTTTAAGCTGGCGCTGGCCTTTTTCTGGCTGTTGACAACTCTAGTCCAAGAACCTTGGGTTTCTCATTACGTCTGAAGACAGAAGTGCCAGAATAGTTAGCAATTCCTTCCTTGCTGTGGAAACATGAGAAATTAACTGTTGACGTTGGTATCCTGTTCTAATGAAACAAGGACCCACTTAGGCTAGCAATCCGTTGTAATTTTGTGCTAATTTTTGTATTGACGCCTGAAGAGCTTCTGCCTCAGCCGGTTTTTAATTATCAGCTGCACTTCTGTAGGTTAATAGGAAATAATATTGTCAAGACGCTGAGCAATCATCATAAGTGGACGCAGTGGCAGTAACTTCAATTTTTTCCCGTGTTTAGCGTGGAAACGATGTCCCTCAGAAGTGCCAATAACCCTGGCGATATCAGCTCCAGTATGATGGAAAACAGCAAAGCTCGAGATTGCCTTATTCCCATGGGGTGAGTGTCTGCTCCCAGAGGGGTTTCCAGGTTGTCCATCCCCCGGTGACTGCTATTTCGCACCGATCTGAGTGCCGGGAGCTTGGCCGTGGGCGTCAGCGTCCTCCTGGGCTGGTGCAGAAGATCTGTGGTGTGGAATGGGTGGGGAAGATCAGCAGCTCTGATGAAAGATTTTCTTACCTTATATGTTAAGCTCAGTGGCTTCATGAATACAAACAATTGTGAATCACAAACTTTTGTGTGTTTAGGATTTCTGGAAATGCTCTTGCATTTCATAATCTCAACTTCCATGGAGAACAAAGCTGCTATTTCCTTATAAAAGGATATTCTGCTGTTCTCTGAAGTGCTAAAGGTGTAAGGCAACAGCTGCCTTGAATTCTTTTCTCCTGTACCTGTCCTGCCAGCTTCATTAACCCCCTTGGCACGGCCACACTTTGGCAGAGATGGAGGCCATCCTCCTCGCTCTTAAACTGACCCCGAGGGGAGTCTGTGGTGTGATACGGGAGCGGATTTGAACTTTGTTTTGGTTAATGGATTTGATTCAGGGCCCGCCCCTGCCAAGCAGGTCCAGGTTGAGCAGTCAGCAGTTAGCTTTGAGACTGAAGCCACTGCTTGTAGCTCGTGTTGTCAATAAAAGACAATTCCAGCTTCACTGGATATATTATTGGATTATTTTTCTGATGTTGTTTTCCCCAGAATAACCTCAGAGAATGTGGCAGAGAAGTTTGGAGTTTCCCGAAAGAAGCAAGATGCCTTTGCCTTGGCTTCCCAACAAAAGTAAATGCTTCTTATTTTTACCTTTTTCATTACTGAATACATAGAGATAGGGGGAAACAAACAACTTTGCATGAGTGGTTAAGTGCAGCCTTCATCTTGCCTTTCAAAACTTAACAGTGAGTAAAGAAGCTCGTTTGGACAGAGCAAAGACCAGCACGTGTCCTGGGTGGTGTGGTAAGGAAGCCGGAGTGCAGAGCTGCTCTGGGAGCCGCGTGGTTTTGCGCACTTATTACCAGACGTGCAGGCTTTGAGCACCGAGTGCAGCTGTGTTTGTCATCGTGTGAAGGATACAATTGCCACGAGGTTTCCGAAGCTGGTGCACAGCTCGGTGTTTTCGTAGTGGCTTTGGCTCGGTGTCAGTTTAAACCGAATGTGGGCGTCAGAGCAGAAGTGATCTTCCCTGAGGGGGAGTATTTCAAAGTAGCCATTTCTAGAGAGCTGCCAAGCTTATAAGAGCTTGTCTTTGCTGCAGGTGTTTGGCTCCGAGTGAGCCCAATTCTACCTCTAATATCCTTCCTTTAGGTTAAGAAATTGCCAGGGGGAGCTGACCCCTGGAATCCCTGGGGCTGGGGAATCCCTGGGGCAGTCCAGAGGCAGTGGGTGAGACGCTGAAGTTTCTGGCATCAAGGAGTTAAACCAGCTTTCAGAACTGTGTTTAAGCATCGCCCCGGTCCAATTATTTATCTAATGCAGGAAGCCACTGGACAAGGCAGTTAACCTTTAAATTCTGGCCCTGCTTCGAGGGAACTTGGCATGCCAGGCTTTCTCACTGACTGATAGCGCAAAAGGGTATGTGAACACGATCCTCACCTCTCACATGAGGAAAGGGTTGATTTTCTGGCTGCAGGCTCAGGATGTCTGTGGAGTTACTGATCTCTCCTTCGGCTCTTAATCTCTCTTACTTGGCAGTATTAAATATTTATATTTTATGAATAAAAGCTTAAAGCAATGAGGGAGTAGAACAAGCTTTGTCTCCAATTTGCATTACCTGAAAAGGGTGCTTTGCTGCTGGAAGGTAAATCTTCTAAATTGTCCCTGGTGCAGAGGCTTTTAAATACCTTGTTAGTATGAAAGATTAAAATTATGTGCTCTGAGTTAATTATAATTTAGCTACTTGCATTCTGCGCACTTCCATCAGTCTGGTTGTGTCAGTTGTTCCCTGCTGGTAATGCTGCTGTCGGAGGGACCAGAGCCGATCCTCTGTGCACCTTTCCTTCTGGTTCCCTTCTGTGTAGTCAATAAATTATGCAACGTAAATGGGAATCATTTGAGGTTGAAAGATGACATTTAAATGCCAGAAGATGATACTTCAAGTCTGCAGTCTAAAAGTCAACTTGTTTTTTGTAGGATGAAATCTGGAATGGGTGAAACTCTAGCCGTTCTGTAACTTCTCACAAGTTATTAGTATTGCATAGAAGCTTAGCTGACTTGCCCTCTTTTAAACTTTCAGAAACAGGAGTTGATCTTTGAACATTGGCATTATTTTCTTCCAGTTGTGGTGTGGCTGTACCACTGGACATGTACAACTTGATGGCTGTGGGCTGGTGGTGGTCAGTCAGTCACTAAGGTGTTAGTGGGGACAGAACAGGGATTTTGTTCAGCAGTGTGAGCTCCTGTGACCCAGGTTTGGGGAGAATGCCCAATGTATAAGCGATGTATTTCCTGTGACAGAGGTAAGAAGTCTGTCTTCCACTTAACAAAAAGCAGTATTTGCCTTCTTCTGTCCACTGCTCAGAGATGATGCACCTGGTACCAAGTCACATCTTAATTCATCCTCGCTGACTGCTCTTGTTGACGTGAGTTCTTGCAGTTCTTCTCCAGGTTATTTTAACTTCTGTACTTTCCTCTAACAGAGCAGCAAAAGCTCAGCAGCTGGGACTGTTTAAAGCCGAGATTGTTCCGGTCAAGACCACCGTCCAAGATAAGGAGGGCAACCAACAAACAATCACCGTGCACCAAGACGAAGGGATTAGGCCCTCCACCACCCTGGAAGGCTTGGCAAAGCTGAAGCCTGCCTTCAAGGAGAACGGCAGCACTACAGCAGGTCAGCTCTGTCGTTAATGACATCATTTTCTGCCATTCCTGTGGCTTACCTGCCTTGTCACACAATGTGCTCAGGCAGAAGAGGTGATAATAAATTTCTTCCGACAGGCAACGCCAGCCAGGTCAGCGACGGAGCAGCTGCAGTTCTGCTGGCAAAACGTTCGAAAGCAGCGCAGCTGGGACTGCCGGTGCTGGGGGTGCTCAGGTCCTTTGCCGTGGTCGGAGTCCCGCCCGATGTCATGGGCATAGGGCCAGCCTACGCGATCCCTGCCGCTGTGGGGAAGGCAGGTAAGGAACTCATCACTCACACGGTGCTCAGCACGAGGCAGAATCGCACCCTGCCGACTGAGATTTGAGGTCGTTATTCCAGCATGTGCGGCTAGCGGGGAGAGGAACACTGGGCTTAAATTCAGACCCTTGAAAGAGGTGCTGCCTAGTGGTGGTGTAATACCGCTCGCTTCGGAGGTACAAAATACCACTCACTCGCCTTTGAGAAGCTCAGGACTGCACGGTCTCAACAAGCTGCCAGCATGTGGCAAATGATTTCGAGTTCGTTTAGTTCTCTTTTCACTGAATGTGACTAGGCTGTGGGTGTGTGGTTTTGTTTGTGTTTTGGTTTTCTTTACAATTTTGGCATCTGACCAGTGGAACGGGCTTTCCTCAGTGTTATCATACTCACAGGGTTAAACCGCTTTTATAGCTCACGATTATTATTGTGGTCAGCTGTCATCACTGTGGTTACACATTTGCCTATAGTTTTATCTTTGTCTTGAAATACCCTTCGATCTTTAACCCCTCTGCAAAGAAACCGTGTTTAATATAAGGAAACTGTGCAAACACAGTGACATGATGCCACGGACTGTGAGGTTTTGCAGTCTTCAGATACTTGTACACATAAAGACATACAAATGTAGACACCCGACAGGGAGCCAAGGTCCTCCCTTTGTTGTTGTTAGCAGAGTAGAAGTAGAATTCGTAAAGGAAGACTTCAAGTGAAGTATTCTCTTTGATGTACTTCTAAGGCAATAATATCTCCTTTTAAATCCTGACTTTTCTGAATCATAGGTCTGACACTAAATGACATTGATATATTTGAAATCAATGAAGCTTTTGCAAGCCAGGTGAGTGATCATCCTGTTTGAGTTGTTACAGTGCTTGGAAACTAAATATATTTCAACTTGGTCTCAAAATTAAGATTTGACTACATTTCTGGCCAAATGTTAAGAACATGTACAGACTATTTTCTTGAAATAAAAATAAGCAGGCATTGCTTATATAGCATAAGATTACCTTATTATTTAGTGGAGATCTTTTTTAATCTTTATTGTTGTATCCTCATACCAACTTGCAAAATTGCTATTTCACAAGGCTGTAATTTGTTATAGGGTGGTGTCAGTGTGAATGTGTTGCGCTTACCAATTTGCGTGTCCTTAATGAAATGCAGAAACTTCCACTTGTTGTCCACAAATCTGTGACTTGCCTGTCAGAAAGCCTGTGGGCTCACTTTGAGATGAAGTTGATAGGTTTAGCTTGCTTCACGTGCTTTGGATTTGTAATGTAGTTCCACTGCTTTCCACTGGAAAATGGTCCAGCTAGGCAGGCCTGTAAATACTAATTTTAATACTTTCAGAGTAGCTGACGCAAGAGTGTGGATTTTCTGTAATAGAAAACATAACTTGAGCTAAATTCATTCTGAGCACAAATCTTCTGAAGCCCCTAGACCCGCCTAGGATTATCTGCCTGGCTGTTTGCTGTCCTTCTTTGTATGTGGATGGAGATCACCAGTCTTCTCTGCAGCCCTTTTAGTTCTGTATTGCAGGAGAGCTGGGAACTAACAGAGGTGAGAGCATGCTGTGAAACACTTCCCCGTGTCTTCCCAGGCTGTGTACTGTGTTGAAAAGCTGGGCATTCCCATGGAGAAGGTCAACCCCCTGGGAGGAGCAATAGCCCTGGGGCACCCCCTGGGCTGTACCGGCGCTCGGCAAGTCGTCACTTTGCTCAATGAATTGAAGCGTAGAGGGAGAAGGTGAGCACTGAACAACGGTATTGACCTTAGCTGTATCTGGGTAAATCGGGCTCAGAAGTAATCATCACTTTTGTTGGATTTTTTTCCCCTGGTCAGGTGATATAAGCGTGATGTTTTTCTTAATTCCGTGTCTTCTTTCGTTCCAGAGCGTATGGTGTTGTGTCAATGTGCATTGGAACTGGCATGGGAGCTGCAGCAGTATTTGAATACCCAGGGAACTAAACTCCAGCGTACTGACAAATCAACACAGCTGCTAATTCTCTGCTTTCTCTAGTGATAGCAAATGATTTGCACTGTGAAATCAAGTGTATTCAGGGATCCGTTACTAGCTCTACAAATTTCAGGCACAAATTGAGAAGCAGAATAAATCCTACAGCTCAACTGAGGTGGAAAAATGCAAGATTGACATTTGCTTCAGCACCGTAAAGCATCCTAGGATGAGAAAAGAAACGAGTTCAGCTGGAGTTCAGAGACAGGCCCTCGTGTGGTGATTGTGAACGAATACTTGTAATTGATCCCTTTACTCTGAACTCCTCTCTAATTATGTTTACGTTGCATGTTGTCTGTATGACAAATCACCTAAAACCATGGCTCCAAATGAAAATGTCAGTGCATAGGAAATGGCTTTTCCAGGGTTTTCTTAAAGATTTCACCATCTTGAAGGAAGTTTAGGAAGATGTCTTTTGAAAGCAGTGCACAGACTTAATGTTTCCTTTATAACTATGTTTGTCCTACCCAAATCACAAGTTGGTTCTGTCTTAAATCCTCCGTATGCTAGAGGATGGGCTTTAGCTTTGTGTATCTATATAGAGAGAGAGTTTTCTCTTTTTTAACCAAGCTGCTCTGAAACCACCGGGGGGCAAGGTGGAAGGGTTACTAGCAAGTAGTTTACACAGCAGCAAAATATAAACAAACAAACAGTTGGGGTGCCTGCACAGAAAGGTTCTGAGGAATTTCTAGAAACAAAGTGTTTGAAAGTAGCCATTCCATTTTTTTACAACATGTTTCTAATTATTAGCTTGTATGACTAATATAGTAGACAAGCTTATGCTTAATAATTAGATATAAAACAGATTTCAGTACTAATACAAATGTTTACATTTCATCTTAATTCTTCCTTCTCTGTTCTTGTTAACAGAAAGATCACTGAAGCTAAGAGCTAATGGTTTGAAAAAGAAATGTATTAATGACCTTTGATGTGCTAGGAAGTTTAAATTTGTAACACAGACTGAAGTTTTTTGTCCTAGCTCTTATTTTGCACTTAATAATACAATTGGGCTCCTGCAATATCTTTGTATTCTTTTTATTGTGATTGTTAGTTGAAGGTCACGATTAGCTAGAGCTATTTTCTTTTCTTATGTTCCTGTTCTGTAGCCTGCCTTGCTTACCCAGCAATCTCACATATTTCAGAGCAAAAAGATAGCGTTATTTAGGGGGGAGGGAGGCAGTTGTAGCTTCAAGGGTCCTCTTTGCACACTGAGGTTCCTATGTCTAAAATGAGTTCTCAGTGCCACTACGTATCTGCTTTCATCTAGGCAGAAGGCAGATAGCATCATCTTTTGTTTTCTTCCAGGGTGGGTTTTGGCCCCTTCCTCCCCACGCACACTGCCTCTAACAAAAACCTTACATGATGAGAGTGGAAAACCTAACGGTCTCAGAAGTGGGAATTTCAGTGACCTTTAGCTAAAGTAATTCTAAAAACATTTGAAGAGATCTGTGAGTAAATGGGAACCATGTGGGAGGAAGGAATCAAAAGGAAGAAGGGTTTCTCCTGCTGTAGTTGAAGGGGCTGTTCTCAATACCCACGCAGGATGAAACATGCAGAGTCCAGGAAACGTTTGCTTTCCCTTATTTATGTAAGATATTGAGAAGACAGCCAGGGAAATGTTGGTCTATTCACTAATTCTTGGTTTTATTATGTATCAGTGGCCATTTTAATGTCAAACAAGCAGAAAAATTGCAAAACAAAAGCTTCTTTTTACCATACCAACAGTCATGATTGTAATTTGAAGCACACTGTACTATGCAAAAGTTTTTTGACCTAACAGTTACCATAGCTGGCTTGCAATTTAAAATGTCATGTTGCAGAGGCTGGCTCTGCGGGTAGTGCTAAGCTTATCACAGCAATAAAATACCACAGGATGAGATTGTGACTGTTTTCAAATTACTGTGACTTTTTCACCCATAACCTATAAACTTTATTCTGCTAAACCTCCAGTACACATTTAAAAGCTGAAGTAGATGAAGCTACAGGCTCAGCTGATTACACTTTTGCAGCTGACTTACTACCTTGCCATCCCTTCCACACTGTCCTACTTAAATCAAAGGCAGGTCTTCATACTTTCCATCGTATGATCCGCGTCCCCTGAGCTGCAGCTTGCAAGGCTTCTCTCCGAGCATCCCCGTAATGGTTACAACGGCTTCGTACTCGATGTCCTTCCTAAAGTGCAGAGGGAGAAGATGACATTTCAGTTATAGCTGGACCCATCTCCATGGTTCAGGATGATATTAGTTACTTTGTGGAAGAAAAAGGAGAGAGCTGGCTTCGGTTTCAAAAATACGGGGGGGTTTTAAAGCAATGCTACAGTCTCTACCTCAGCTAAAGATACTGGATTATTAATTTCGTTGTTGAAAGAAGACCTTGAGTGTCTTCCTATCTGTGAAAGTCAATTTGAGTTTAAATAAATAAAATCAAGCTCTCCTAAGGGATTAGCATTGCTTGGGAACAAATGCCTGCCTGCACCGCTTTGCTGTGACAACTCCTTCCCTCTGACAGACAGGTTTGAAGCTGGTAAGTCTGTCAATGCCAGCAAGTCAAGGGATAATTGACTTGAGTCCACGTTGTAAATGAACATCAAAGAGCTTCCAGCAAGTGGAGTTTTTAGCACTTGCGTTAAGTGGAAGTCTTACAGCATAATTTGCCTAAGGCTGGTGCTACCCAGCGCCCTTGGGATCCTCCAGCCGGAGTACCTCTCTGCTGCTAAGAGCTTGCCATTGTAAAGGCCTGCGGCAAGAGCCTTGTCTAACAGGCAGCTCTTCTTTCTCCTAGTACAAAATTCTGCAGGAAGACCGCTGATTAAGGGAGGTGAGTCACTAAAATCACCTCACACCTCGCATATCATCATTTACTACTGCCGTGCTGGTGCTGAGCTCGGCAGTGCTGGGAAGTGTCTGGCCAGGCCTACACAGGTGAGCTGGCTGCTGGACAGCAGCGCCTGCGCTTCCTGGTAGCTTCAGGCAGGCTGATTATTGTTGGATCTGTTGTCAGACAAAAGGAAGCGCTTCAGGCAGAGTCGAAAGGCACTGCTGGAAGATTTAAGTAGTTGAGAGTCTGGTCCAAGTTGGTCTCTGGTCCAAGGCACTGCTCAGAGCAAGGCCTAACAGCAGCTGCTCCCAACCTCATCCCGCTGAGCCTGCAGGAGCTCCAGGAGTGGAGAGCTCAGGGCCTGGCCTGGGGGACCTGAAGATACAACAATAGCTGTCACCTGTAGGTTGCTTCTTGAAACTTCCCTCTCAGCAGTGTTCAGAGTCCACTGAAATCACCGGGATAGGCTCGTCCTAAACTTTCTGCCAGGATGTTAAAACTTCCACGTAATGAGTGAAGCTTAAAAAAAAATACTTGTCTTTTTTGGGAGGTGTGAAGGAACATCATGGGACATTTCCTGTGGCCATCTCAGCAAAAAAACATCATTTGTAACAAAAGCTATGTTTTCCTTCAGGATTTGCATCTCATTAATTACAGCAAAGAAATCAGAGGTTTTGGGTCAGTGCCTCTGCTATTCAGAAGTAATCTGCAGCCTTGACAAAAAGTTATGGTAAGATATCCATAAACATAATTAGAACAATACCAGATGTTTATAGGACAAATAAAATTATTTGCATCTGATCTCCTGTGCTCTTTGCTGTTGTCTGCCTGCAGCTCGTGTTATCTTTGTCGTACAGGAAACCTTTGGACTAGAAACAACAAAAGTGCATTGATTTTTTTTCCACGAAACATCAACACGGCTCAGTCTGAACATTGCACCAAGCTAAGCGAGAGTAAAACAATTTGTATCAGTGCTTTAGAATAACATTTTGCACTATTTGCTTCATCAGGTAAATATTCTGAGGTAAAGGAATTCAAAAAGTTAACTTTTAGAGCACAAACTATAATGAAGTATCCCTGAGACTGACTGCAAAAGACACAGCTCTTTCAGGCAAGACGAACAGATTCTTACTGGAATTTTGAACTACTCCATACACATTTCTCTCTTTGTGCTAATAAAGTGCTAGATGCATAAAGGAGTTAACTGTTGTATTGGCTTCTGCACTGAATTGACAGGCCTGAGATTTGCCCTCTGTTGAGGACAGTACCCTAAAAGAAGGGATTTTATCCAGTCATACACAGGCAGTATGCCATGCCAACTGTTTTAACAGCGTGATTTGAAGTAGGTAAGGCCGAAATTCAGGGTGAGAATTCTAAAAGAAATCCTGTATGTGGGAGCAGTGGAGGGAAAGAGGATGGAAGCACAAGATCGACAGGTGTCAAAGGCCTGATAACACAAGAACAGAGCAGAACTCTGCTTTCAGTGACTATTCACAATATAAGTCTGGTCTTGACAGGAAGTAACAGCAAGATTTCAGTTGTGTTAACTGTACCTGGCAGTAAAGGTGATCTGCAAAACATCTTTGGTAGGTTGGTCCCCTTCACGTGCCTCCAAAATGCCATTAGGAGGGGAGACAGAAAATACTTCCAGGTCATTATTATGCCTTTCCTGTTCATCTGCAGCAAAGAGGGCAAGTATCAAACAAAGCAATATGAGACCTTCTGTATAGGTTTGTACAGCATATAGCTCTCAAAACAATGCACCTCCTTACGTGCCAACTAATAAATCATGTTTTGCACTGTCACAAGCTTTCTGTGCATGTGGCCAGTTTCTATTTTCATCCTTTAATCAAGGGGAGTGATCAATGTCCTTGTGTCAGAATAATGAGACCCTTATCTTCTTTCCTTTGAAGTCCATCTGTTGTTGATCTCATTAGGCACAAGCTCAAACAGCCCTCGTGAGGAGCTGCTGCTTCTTGTTGCCTCCTGGGATTGTATTATAAATGAGCAAAGCACGTCCACCAACAGTGAGGGTTGTGGTTTGATCCTTTGGTTAAATCTGGAGTAAAGGCTGAAATCAGCAGAGATACACTGATGTAAAAGAAAACAAAAAACAACAGCCACCACCACCCCACGTATGTGAGAACAGAAGCAGACCTGGTATGTTTGGACTAAATATCATCGTATGAGGGAATGCATGCAGTCTTAACAAAACCAAAACAACAAAAAAAAATGAATAAAACTAGAGAGCAAGGAAACCCAATTGCAAAACCCAAATACCCAGCAAAGCAGTCCAGTAACTTCTACAGCCACTCCTGTTAGACAGGAAGACATGTTCAGTCTTGGTCTGTGCAACAAAGCAGGTCTTGAAATCAAGCATGTCGCAAGACAGCTCCAGAACTGGGACAGTAAGGTATGCAGTCACTGGGACCAGCTACAAAAGAGAGGAAAGGAAAAACAAGAAAACACTTTATTTTTTGTATTGTTTTGTATCTGCTGCAGCTGGATCATTCTTACCTCAGGCACTGCACCAAGAGCACTTATTCTGTGTTCTTTCTGTAACAGAGTCAGTTCCCCATTCTACAGCTTTGAATGAATGAAGTTGTTGCTTGTTTCACTGTTTTGAGATAGGTTTTCAAACTAGACTTTGTGGACTTAATGAAGTAACACAGAGTGAACATTCTGGTTTGCTATTAGGATTTTCTGTGGAGATACAGACATTACAACATCTTGTTGTCCCCGAGGACTTTATATGGTCCACTGTGAGTCATTCCGTTGGTGCAGATTGCCCAAGATTATTATTATTAAGTTGACTGCATCTTAGATACGGTGCTCGGATCTTACAGATCAGTCCTGAGAAATACCTGGTGTGAAGAAAATGCAGCATACTGGAACTGCTGAAGATTAGGGTGGGGTTTATAGCTTTCCATCTGGAAAAGATCAGTCTTTAAATGTGTGTGGGCTGTGACCACACCATATGAGCTGGGCAGACTTTGGAGATTTTCAAGAAGCACTTGGGTACTGCAGGAGGCAGCGCTTGGTGACTCAGTTGCTGGCATGTTCATTGAGACAGTCCTGCTCCCTGCAGTGTCTCAGGACACTGAGAGTCATACTGTGATCGGGCATGTTGCCCTTTGATTAAGACATATCATCTAGGCCTTCCTGCTGTGCAAGCGGTGCTCTTGCAGAAAACAGGGGTACAATCACTATGCTGCTGACCCAAAACCTCTTTGCCAATCAGAGAGTCACGTGCAGGCTCAACAGCGAGCTATCTCCTTTTGCAAACCTGTGGCCATTCACTTCCACTGTATGCTACAGGTTTACTCTAGAGGTGGCTGTATTTCACAGCTGAGCGAACCCTAAGGCATGTTCATTCTGAATCAAATGTGCTGATAAAACAGCCCAGTGCTGTTCATTCTCTTACCTGGGTACTGTGGTTACTATGCTCGATGACCAGATTTTGACTGAACTTCAGCTTTCTCTCTCCGTTCTCAAACTGGAGCACTTGGAATCCAGGAAGCATCTGGGTATCTGGCAAATGTTGATAGGTAAGCAACTCCAGAGTTGTGTGGAATGACACTTTCACCTGTGGGAAGAGGAATTCAGAGGACTGTCACATAAGATGGCACTGTGTGCAGGAAATCCAAAGTAAACACTACTCAAAGGCCCAAGTGCACATTTTCCCACTGGAACCCAAAAGTGTTGTGCCAGCAACCAGATTCCCACTGGAATAAAGTGCTTTAATGGACATTAAAGAAAAAACACAGCTTTTTCCTATAAATCGAGTACAGAGAGCTGGAGTGTAAAGGTGAACAGCTAATTGCTGAACCACAGGAGAGAAACATTCTCTAGCAAGACAAAAGCGCTCAGTTCCTGAGGTTATAAATACCATATTCCCAAAGATGTTTTAAAAATGTAAGTCTTCTTTCTTCTGACGCATGTGCAATTAAGACCTGTGTGCCTCTAAGTCAAAATGAACATTGAAAAACGAGAAGCACACTTTAAAATGCAGCTGAGGGTTATTCATTTTTGCACCCTAGCTAATTCTTGAATCCAAGACTTTGCTTCCTTTAATGTCACTGTGTACACCCCAAACTATCCATTTTTTTTTCTCTGAACTGCCTGCATCTAATTTAAGGAAATGAGGGAATGTAGGCTTTGGAAGTCTTTTAATTAGTCCAGCATGTATTTGGCTATTGATTTAGGTGAGGTCCAGAAATGACACAGGGCTTTCTGCAAGAATTTGTAATAGGTCAGAGTTGATGAGAAAAGCACAGCAGAGCCACTGTGGAAAAATACTTTGTACCTGCAATATAGCAGGCGAAATTGCAGTTATTAGCATTTGCTAATATACCACTATTTCCCCTGACATCGGGAGATTTCTATACTGGTTGTGTTTTTCTTGTGGTTCATCTGGGCCATGCTAACATACCAATTACTAAACTATCTATTCTGGCAGAGGATTATTTTTTTTGAGCCTACCAGCATGTTTTGCTGGGGATAAAGTACAAGCTGCGGTTGCTGTTCTGTTTCTTCCTTCTTGCTGTGGGATGTTTTGGTGCTCTTCTTGAGATCTGTGCTGGCCAGGCTGAAGGGCGTAGACAGAAGGAGCCTGAAGTACAGAGGAACCTTAGTGCAATTGATGAGTTTCAAACTCTGAGTCATTACTGAATCTGTCAAAACCTGGTAGAAAAATTATTCAAAACTGGTTAGTTTAAACTCCCTTGAGAGCTTTGTGCTAGTCTGGTCTTTCAACAGCACCAGGGATCTGAAGGACTCCATCCCAAAGAAGCCCATTATTTTTTCCTTGTGTTTTTCAAAATTTCTTGAGTAAAAACCCAAAATACAAATAATGTAATAAGGTTAGAGTCATTGAATGTCAAAGGTCACAGAAACGGACTACGCTGCTCTAAGTGACTCATTCTCCTATCAGACCTTTATGTATTGAAAAGAAGTACTTATTTTTCTACTTAAGAAATCCTCTGTAAATAAAATAATACTAGAGAAAGATGTATAAAATAGGCATTGTCTGAGCTCAGCTGTGCTTATTCCTGGCTAATAAGTACCTGTAGTCCTTTTAGTTTACATATAACTATGTGCAACATCGAAAATGGCAACATGAGGACACCGGTAAAGATGCATTTTAAAAACCATAGCATGCAGCTGTGAATTCTCACAGTAGCATAACAGCACAGTCCAACAGAATACATCTGTGCGTGAAGTACTTACTCCTGACAGAGGCTGATCTGGTATGAGATCACTTGCCATAGAATAAAACATCATTCCTCCATCATGAGCCATGTCTACTTTTAACCTGCGTGTAAAGAATCAGAGCTGGTCAGAGCCCTTCCCTCCAGGCTGGTTTATTCTGTGAGTGTGGGAGGTGTCAGTGTGAAGGTACTTACAGAGCGTGCCTTACGGAGGCTCTCAGGTCTATTCGTAACGGTGGAGCATCGTAGCCGTGTTCGCGGTTGACTTTGTCAGGCACTGTCTTTGCGAGCTGACAACAAAATCCAAGCAGAAGTTCCGTGTAAATGACAGCACTGAAACCTAAAGCCCTGCTTTTCACTTGAGAGGCTGTTGGCCGAAATGGGATTCTGCTTGGCAACGTATTGCCTGTTTGCAAGACGTGATGGCAACGTGCAAGGAACAGCAGAAGTTGAGCAGTATTTGGACTCTTCATGACTGTTTAATTCAGACACAGACAATATTTCCTCCAGGAGTAAGGAACATTAGGGATGTTTTTATTAAATATTCTGTTATTCATTCATTATACCTCGCACCTTTGCAATGATTCATGTCAGAATCTCAGAGCAATTCACAAAGCACTACTCAATCCTCGCATCAACCTATGAGCTGCACTTGCAGTTTTTGAAGAGGAAGCTTCCCAGAGGAGAGAGGTGCTGTCTGAGATCTCACAGGAAGGTTGGTGCAGAGCCAGGAACAGAACTCAGCAGTCCTGAGTCTCGGTTGCATTGTTAGCTCTTGTTATCAATACAACCTGATGTTGTGATAGCAATTCAAATCCTGGGCTTTTGCCTGGGGTTTACTGCACCAGACAATGTAACAAGACGCTGACATTCCCACCCCACAATGCTTCCAAGCTAAAAGGTAAATGCAGCAAATGAACAAATCTAATTAAGGAAGGATGTTCGGGGTTGCAGGAAGAGGACTGTTTGCACAGACTGGCCAAGCATACAGCAGCCTGCATGCGAAATTACAGGAATGGAAACGATTATTTCCTAGTCATCTTTAGCCCTGCTGGGATATCAGTTTACCTCGTCGTCTAGGCTCATGAATCCCAGCACAAACCCGCCACATTGCGCTTCAGTGCCGCTCTCCGGGAGGACATGCGGGGTGAAGGAGATGCAAACGGAGATGCTGCCACCTCCTGGAACCACCTGCAACCGAAAGAGACGCCTGCTGAGCAGTGCAGGCAGCTGCCGGGATTGCACAAGCACTCTCAGCACCCAGCTGCTAAAGCCGAGTTATACAAGCAGCCTGAAACCTCCTGGGAATGGGCTAAGCTCAGGGCATGCAGTGAAATGACAACATGTGGCAACAAAACTGGTTTAATTATTTCAGCTGCAAATATCAGTATGGCTATTTTATCAACAGTTTAAGCACAGTCACAGAACAGCTCCCCTAAGCACACATATACAAACCTGTCTGGTTTTAGAAATACCTAATTCTACCCAGTTCTTACCACTCTTCCTCCATGGCTAACTCAGCTGATTCTCCTACAACTGACAGTATCCAGAGACACAAGAAGCCTTTTCTGAAGATATACAAGTGTGAATTATGAGTGTTTTACAATTCAGTTTACTCCTGGCCATATCTTACTTTACATAACAGCAGGGAATGTACTAACTAGCTACAGTGGATTTTCTGTGACGTACAGGTTAAATAGGTCCTGCATGATTAAACCACATTATTGCTGCAAAAACACTTGCCATCTCCTGCAGAACCAGCCCAGGCCTAGCCAAGTTTGTGAGCTCTGGGGACATGTGCTGTGTGCTGCTGTCAGGCTAGTGCCGTGCAAAAGCAGCCTCCCTGAGTTCCTGTGATCACAGGGTGAGCTGTTTGGCCCTGCTGGACCTACGTTCAGAAGAAGCAGAGCTAGCTCAGCTCTTCTTGCACCGCGTTCCCCCACCCAGAGTGGTGAGGACTTAAGGAAGCTCTGCCTGAGCTCTAGCTAGCAGATAGCTAGAAAGCTCTGCCATGTCCTACAACACTGCAGGGTCCGTGCATTGTGGTCACAGAGAGCTTATTTGCTCACAGACATGGACTTGAGCCAGGTCTGGGTAGCTGTGCTGCACATCACCTGAGCTAACAGACCTTCTTGGATCAAAAATGGAAACATGGAGGACATTTCTGCAAAGAAATACCTGAATGGCTCCATAGACATCAACTACATCCTACGTGGGTCATGCTCTCTGCTGGCTACACTGAACAGATTCTCTCCACAACGAGGCACTTATGTTACTTATCTCAGATCACCCCAGAGCTGACCGCAGGCTTTATTGCTTTCAGAACCCATTTCCATAATTATTATTATTTTTTTTAATGTATTCTTTAGCTTATTCTAACTTGTAACTGAAATTCTTCATCAAAAATCTTGCTAATCAAAACTGACACATTGGTGTTTTGGGCAACCCTATCACTCATAGTTAGATGTTTCAAGAGCTTTACCTTATTTCTAAGGAATTGTGACAAGGTGGCCCCTATTTGCAGCAGTTATTTTTGACATACAGTGGGTTACAACTGTTTATTCAGAAAAGCTGTCTATAGAACACCCCTTTCCCAGCAGCCTGCTTTCTAATTCTGCCAGTTTTACTTAGCAAATCTACATTGATTAAATAATGTGCTTCTAGAGCATCAGCAGGCTGGATGCCTCCCACTTCATGCCACACACTTCACTGAGGCAACCCAAGTGAGATGTTCTCTGTTGCTGGTTTTTTTGTTTGTTTTCTTTTGTTTTTGTTTTTTGTTTTAATACTTCAGTAGAAACGGATACCTCCAAGTCAGACCAGAGATGCCACTCTAGGGAGCCCAGTATAACTGAACACCTAACTCCAGTCATCACATCAGTTAACTGCTCAAATGTAGGCGGGACACTTCTTTTTCTTTTCTATTGACTCTGCGAAGTCTTCTCATGGTCACTTTCAAGACCCAAAAGCCCCCCAGGCCTACTGTTTAGTAGTCTCTGCCCCAAGACCAAGCTTCCTCTTCCTTTGTCTCCGCTATCCTACAGAAAACACGCTAAATCTAAGCACAAAGAAAATGTACAGCTTACTATCTGTCTTGGAGTGATGGAGTAGGGGTTGTTAGCAGCAACCCCTTCATGAGGCCGTATAAGTACAGAGACGATCTTCTGCACTGTGGGTTCTTGAGTGATCTCTTCGCTGTCTGTGTCTGAAGACTGCAGGGACACAAGGGTGGAGAATGGTTAAAACCGTTACGCTGCAAAGGAGGAATGTAAGAGAAGCGTACAGGGAACTGTCCGTAAGTATGGCCAGCTCCAGTTTCTGGCACAAAAGCTGGACACATGGATGCGTCCTGCACATACATTTTTTCATGCATAGGTTTGCTCTCCCCAAACCAAAACCTCTTGAAAAATGTGCATGCTTGGGTCCTGTTCAGCAAAGAGAAGCACTCAGCTGAAACATCCCAGGCCCATTATATAAACCAGCACTCTAGGGAAACAACTCTCCCTTGTTGCACGTGGAACATTGGAGGTGTATTCAGAACAACTATGCCTTCTGAGCTGAAACAGAGAAAAGGTGCTTTCTGTGAAGCTTTTGCTAGATCCTGCATGACACCTTCTCCCTGTTGCTCCCAGCCTTTCACAACAGTAAGTTGCCATATTATAATAAAACTTTACATACTATAGTCTGTTATAATATGGTAACATCGAACAGAACCAGTCTGGTTTGGCACTGGGACATATGCCTCCAAGACATTAGCTGCGATTTGAACTCTGCAGGTTAGATTCTGCTCTCTGACTGCAGCACTTAAAGTAGCCATGAGAAAAGTAGCTCCAAACTGATTTGTTTGTCGATGACTATTTAAAAATGTATCTGTCCAGCTTTTCTAAAGAGGAGGAGAAGCTGAAGAGCTATTTGCTTACAGCTCATTTTGGAAACTGATTACTGATACCTATAGTCACCTACCGATGGCATTGTTTTTTTGACTGTGAGAGGAGCTGACATTTAACAATCCAGGCCTTGGTTAAATGTTGTATTGCATGTTCTTGTTTTCAACATTTCATGCCAAGAAACCCATCATGTATCTCAGCAGCAGTATAAAAAACAGACTAACAGCTGACCTCATCGGTGGTTTGCAAGGCTGGATAAACGCTTCCACAGGGATTGGGGGGTTGATCCAATTTTAACGCGATCTCCGACTCCGAGTTGCTACCATTTGATGCAGTCTCATTTTTATCCATGTCCTTAGGAGGGAAAGGGTCTCCAAAGAACATCAACAGGTCCACCAGCTTTTTATCATCTTTTACTTGGTTATAAATTTCCCAGTCCAGGCGGATGTCTGAATTGAAAAGGAGAAAGGACAGTTGTTTCTGGTCATTCAGAAGACCCCATTGCTTAGTTGGCACTATAGAACAAGAAGATCAAGTAAAGAATTTGTTGTCTAGCAACTGGATTTGTATTAGATCACACATTAAGCTTTGCCATGTTTGCTGTAAACAAACTATATTGATTTAAGAGCGTGTGTGCATACCCTTATTACAGTTTAGCTACTCTCTAGATCCCAAGGTATAGTTTCATTAACACTAACATAAATGATAAGTAAACATTAAAATAAATGGTAAGTGCTTTGTTTGTTAAGCAAACATTTTTGGTGGCATTCAGGAAAAAAAGAAAAGGTGATTGAGCATTGCCTTGAAGAGCTTAAAATCTCACTTGAGATAAAAAGACTAAACACAGAAGAGCCTGATGCCACAGATGCCACTAAGAAGCAGGTGAGAATTTCACAAAAACAGTATGGAAAATCCTGAATTCCCATCATTTCAATGAGGAATGAAAGCCCAGATGCACTAGGATAGGATGTGCTGTTTCATAGTAATAACACGTTGAGTCAGTTACACATATTTTCCTGTACTCTGTCTGGAGTTCAGATGATTTACTGTTGCAGAAAGCAAACTAATATTCATGGCAATAATGTCCTAATAATAAATACTACCATTCAGATAAAGACTAGTCAACTCGTACTGTTTTTCTGTTACAGTCAAGTTAGAAAACAGCTTAGATATTGTCTTATAGACTGTCAATATCTTTACAAAAAACTTCCTGATAAGGAAACAAGGCCAGTTAGTCAACATGTTAATGGGTTGTTCTATTTTTATTATTACAAGGAGCACAATGCAAGTGTTGATGTTTGTTTTACAAAAGTTAGTTTTACCAAAGGGAGTAGGATTGTTGAGCCGGACACTCCGAAAGACAGGACACCCTCCAGAAACGTGACTGCCAAACCTGAGGGGGGAAACCTGCTATTAGAACGTGCAGAAAATAAGTGAATGTCCGAGACAATTTTTCATTAAAAATTCATTTAAAAGTGGAACATATCTGGCTGCACTGGCGGCCTGTTAAGAATGGCCATCAGGTAACACATGGCCAATACCGCAAAATACAACATTACTTTCTTTAATCAGTCTTTCTTCTAATCTTAGCTGTCTCAGACATTTCAGGGTGAACATGTGAAGTCAGCTTTTGTGGAAGATGCAGGTAGTGGCAGCACACGGCTATGCAGCAGTGGAGTGACCCACGTCAGACACAGATTTCCAGGTGCACAAGGGTCTTTGATGGTGGGTGGCTAAATCCATTTTCTATGCCCCATTACAGAGCTGACACTGCAGACTCTCTTAGGTGCAGTACAACATGCAACGTTAATTCTTCTGAAGTCAGAGAGAAGTGTTTTCTGCTGAGCGTGTAGTGCCCCGGTCCTCATACACCAACCCTTTCGCTTTACCCAGATGTGCAAATGGAACTCGCTGTGTGAAAAGACTTAAACCTTCCCTTGCCCCTGTGTAATCGGGGCTGCATTTTTCCATGGTCCAAGCAAAGGACAGGGAAAAATGTACTGGGGATGATGAGAACTGCCACCATGTACAGTTGGTCTTGATCCTGGAGGTCTTCTCCAACCTAAGTGATTCTAATTTCCATCCCAACTGAACTAGATAATTTTGGAATTAATAAAATTTCATGACTGTAAAACTGGAAGAGTGATTGCTGGTAAACCTGGGAAGATTTGTTTGCAGATTCTTTTCTAATTATGCTGGCAGAGACAAATGCATCGGTGTTATAGAAGCAGATATTGTACTTTGACAGTCACTGTGCTGACCTGCTCATTATACCACAAGAAGATGGGAACAGGTATATGTTGGCTATTGCCCAGTGGTATTTAATTGTCTGACTTCTCTGACAGTATTTTGGGCTGTACCTGATTATGGGTTGCTGTGTTTGTGGTCCTGTCATCTGCAGGAAGATTGGACAGCCTTTCACAGTCATTTGCATAGGAATTAATTTAGTTTGTAAGTCTCCCACCTATTAAAAATGAATTTCTGCTATTAGAATCAAGATATATCTCTAGTACCTGGGTTACCAAATTACGTTTTGAAAACCAATTTGGATTTTCCTATGACTGGTATCTTTTAAAAGCACCTAATTCATATGCACCTAATTCATAAGCTAAAGTTTTTCTCAGCAGGAGAATGCAATTGTTCATACATTAATCAGCTTCCCTGAGGCTTTTCCATACAACATAATTAATAATTGTATTCGTAGAGAAGAACAGTGCACTGGCCAGCTACCAAACAGATTTTATATGTCAAAATTGCTCCAGTTACTTTAAAGACACATGGAAAACTCCTCAGGGACAGACACGTTACCCCAGAACTACACCAAGCACTGCAAGAGCAAACAATTGTTCCTTACATGTCGTAGCAATATCTACCCTGAACTTTTACAGAAATCCTAATAAACTGAAAAATAATTTTTAACAGAAAGGAATCTGGGAAATATAATTGGTGTCAAATCTGCCATAGCAATATTTCATTTGAAACCAAGCCCCACCTACCTTACAGACAAGATCATCGCGGTATTCTCCCCACATGTTGTTGTAAGCTGTTATTTCTATGATTAGCTGCTGGAAGGCTTTCAGAGTTCCTGAGGAAGGTTGTACATGGAAAGCTACTCCCTTCCCATGAGACAGCAGTGCTGCTGCAAACTCTGAAGGAGCACAGCAAAGAAGTATTTGATAAGTTTTGAGGAAATGGAACAAAGTCAGCCTTTCAAAGAAAACACAGGACTGATCTTTAGCTGGTGTTAATCAGGATAACCTCACTGGCTTGAAAGAAAATGGGATCACTTACATAGCCCATATTTTTACCACTTTACTCCCTTCTGCAGTGGGCCTTAAAAAAAAAAAAAAGGCAGTTTAAGTGAGTCAGTTCTTGCAGAGATTATTTCATAGTCTCCCTTCGAACAACCTGTTCCAGGACTCTGAGATATGCAAGGCAACGATTGGTTACATAAAACACACCCTCAGTTTGAGAAAAAATAAGCTGGAATTTGTGCTAACTGGTTATCTTTCTATTAGCAGTTTCCCGTTTACCTCTATGTGCTGTTCAACACAAAGAACGTGAATTACAAAGAGCAGAGCCTTTCCACATTCTGAGTCACTTAGTCTTCTAAATCAATACACTTGCATGGAATCTGTCAGAGCAGCTTTTTTTCTAATCTTAAGGGCTAATTCAACAGCTGAAATGCTTTGTCTTTTTAACAGATACCAAACACTATGGCAAGCTACCAATATATCCACGTTTTATTTTGGATACAGAAGACGCATCCACACTTTATAGCATTTTGATCCCACTTCCCCCCCCTCCCTAGGTCCCATGTGGCTCCATGTGTTATTGTTTTCAGTACAAAGCACCAGAAATGATGGATGTGCTGTGGGGTAGTTTTCTATATCAGGGAGATAAATAAAAGGGTTTGAGGGAGAAAAGCCTGCTGCAAGGGTATCGGAAGACAGTATAGAAAGGAAATGGCCAAATGTTACACATCTTATCCATACTGGGAATGAGCTATAAGTAGAATCACCCATCTTTGTTTAAGACCGTTGGTTTCTTTTAAAAAAAATTAAAAAATGACCTAATGCTTATGCAATGTGGAATTTCAGTCTCAAGAATGAAGTGAGGAACCAAGCTGTTTAACAGTGTAGACTTAGCCAAACATTCCAAGAAAAAAAACTATGTGCCTGACTGGCAGATTTAATGCTGAATGTGGTAGTCAGCTGTTTTTTGCCTTCTCCCCACTGAGTGGGATAACAATTATTTCTCATACCTGACTGCGCTCTTTTGGCTGCATGTTTTGTGATGGGCCCTCTCCTTTTCACCAGGCAGCCTGAAGAGCTTGAAAAAAAATAAAAAACCATGACAATTCTGTAAAATGAGCTTGTCTCTGCTAAAATAACAGCTCCAGCTGATTCCTAAATTAGTGTCCATTATTACTTAAAGAAGGGCTGCCTGCAAAGTATCTTTTGCAAGTAACATCCGTAAGTGTGAATCAACTTAAAAGAGTGGCAAGGCTGTGTACAACCCAGCACAACAGAGCCTTGGCAGGTACAAAACAGCTTTTATCCATTGGCAACAATACTGTTTTGCCATTTATGCTAGCTAAATCTTCTGTCCTGGCACTGCAAGCTATCTGTTCCTGCAGGAAATATCATCAGCATTTTTCATTACCAGAGTCAAAGAGCTTAAAAAAAAATAAAAAAAAAAATCAAGCAAGCAAACAAAATCAACCAACACTAGAGCATTGCAGAAAATGCATCTTGTGACACAGGAAACAGCACTCCGTCTTGATTTCTGTTTTAATCCAGATCTCCATTAGTATTTGAGTTATTATGCAGAAAGGTTAAGACTTACAGGCAGATTTCTTCCGGAGCAGCTGAGTAGCCAGTAAAATACTCAGCTTCTAATTTGAATGGTGCACTGATTCCAGTGTGATTGGTAAGAATCAGCTGACGCTTTACTATGTCTTTGAACGTAACTTCAGATCCAAAGTCCAAGAGAAGATCACATGGGCTTTGTAGTATTTGTCTTCCATCACTGTAAGAAAAAAACAAGTATTAAAACATCAGTCCTATCTTCTTATGCCATAGACAATTTCAGGAGATTTAAGATACGCAAGATGCAATGTCATTGTGAAGACCCATGTAAAAGGACTAAGATTTTTGTCATCAGCATTTACTGCTTCTAATTTTTTTCTATTTCTACCCTTGTAAGGATCTATTCTGGGTAGAAAGTTTATTGTGTATAACATGGTGACCTACCAAATTAAAGCCATTTTTACTTATATAAAAAATGGATAAAGACAACCACATTCAAAAAGAGAATAATCATGCTACATATAAAAAATTGTATCAGTCAGATATATCAAGTCAAAGAGAACTCTAGCAGCGCCATAAGAAATCTTAATGGTCCAAACTACTGGATATTGGCTTTAATTCTGTAAGAGCTGAATTTGCACATTTTTGGTGTTGCAGAAGATAGCTGTTCCTCACAAACATGTTACGGACTACAGAGGCCCCACACTTCAATTAGCAGGCAGAAAGGTAATTTTCCACACTCTCGACACACAGAAGTGTCGTGACGGCTGGCAGGTGACAAGTGCCAGGAGCACATGTGAGAACAGACAAAACACAACCACGAGTTTCACCATATGCAGTTAACTTCACACCAGTTTATTATTCACAAATCAACTAATTCAGAGTTGTTAATTTAGTTTGTTTCAGCTAAACAATGGTGGGACTGGAATAGTGCTCTAAGAGCTCAAAACCTCTTCTCTTGGGTTTAAAAGGATGCTGAATTTGGGTATGGTGCAAACCCAGTACCTTTTCTTCACTCCGCCCCCTTCAGTGAATAGTCCCAGCACATTTTACTGTCCTTGCTGTCGTTGTACAGCAGGAGGAAGAATAAAGCTTACACAAAACATTTTTTCTCCCCTCTATTGTTCTTTTGCTCTGGAAAGAAGAAACTTTTGTTCTGTTAATTTGGAAGCCCAAGATACGCAGAGATCTTCAGTTTTATAGGGTGGTACTGTAAAATTCTGCACTGCGCTTGCATGCTGGAACATTTAGTTTGGAAATAAAGTTTGACTGTGTCATTATGATCTGCCTTAAGGTCTGGTGCCATGGATGTTTTGTCCACTTTCTGAAATGACAGCACTAAAACCTTGCAAAGAGATATGTAAATTATAGTTCAACGTCTTCTATTGTTAAAAGATTTTTTTTTTTTCCAAAAACAGTCTTTGATATAAAGCTGATCTATATTGTATCCGGCTACAACAAAACTGCAGAGGTTTATCAAACATTACTCTTGCCATGACATTCTTTAGATGTTTTTAATACTATCAAACACTTGGGTATAAGTATTCTACAGACAGACAAGGGTTTTGCACCTACTAAAACTGTTCAACAAACACAACTGGAAGATGACTTTAAATGATGCCTTGATTTACCTGGCAGCTCCACTTTCACAAGGTACTGAGTAGGTGACATGCAGTCCTTTTACAACTCCAGAAATGCTCAGAAAGAGGGGTTCAGTCATGTCTTCTATGCTACAGGAAAGGACAAGGTCTTTCAGCTCACCCTGACAGGAGAAGAGTCAAATTTGCTTGTGAATCAAAGATCAGAGGAAAGGCAGCTTCATTAAGAAATCTATTTAGAAAGTGTGTATAAACCTCACTGGACAAAAAAACAGAACTACAACAGAATCCTGAAATTTTTATTGCATTGATTTGAGTGTACTTCCTGCTAGCATCAGATTTGCTTAGAAGGATGTAACGAGGTAAAAATTTCTGTCTGATTCATATCTTCGTATCTGTATCTGTCTGTAACCCTAAAACTGCTTCATTAGTGATTTTTGATATGCTTCCTGTGTTGCAAGTTTTGTAGTTCTAAGCATTAATCACTTTCAATCATACTAAAATAATTTTCCAGAAAAAAGTTTCATTTCTACCTGGGTCTAAAGCAGGACTTGTAGGATGAAATATGTGGCAAATACACCAGTACTCTAGCTAAATAAACACTACCATCTTTTTTGGACTTACCAATACATGAATCAGTGTGTCCTGCATAAAATAATAAACTGGGATTCATCTCAAGATTCAGACTTCTAAACGTAGCTCTCCAAACGTGAGACCTGGAGTTCATCTACGGAGGGGATTTCCAAATATGAGTTCTAGATCTCCACTGATTCAGTAAGGGTACTTTGCCATCTAGCTCATTCACAATGCAGACAATCTTTCTTGTAGGTGGCTCAGATGGGATTCAGCTCTCCAGCCATAACTAGAAGCGCCCTTTCAGATGCCCAATGTGCCCTGTCGAGCTTCCAGCTTTGAATGAAAAAGGCTCAAGTCTACTGGAATCCTGTGCCATGTATACCAAACATACATGTTTGGTATCATGTCTGTGTATCAGAGATATGCTAGGGCAGCTCTAGTGGTCCTAAGCACCTACTTTAAAGTAAATAACCGTGACTTAGGTCTCCTGTGACTGTAGTGGGAACTAATACACCTCATGAACAGGGAGTTTCTTTATTTAAATGCTTTAAATCAGATGTTTGAATGCCCCCCGTAAAGTCTACGGCTGAATTCACGAAGTTTGTGAACTCTGCAGTCTACACCCTGCAGGGTTTTTTTAATTTTGCAGACTCTCAGTCCCAGCAGTCTCTTTTAATTTGTTTCCAAATACCAAAATGTCATGAGCCCAGCTGCATTCAGAAAACCAAGTACATGCTATATATGTCAGTCTGCTATATTTTATTTGGGATAATCATAAGCATGGATCTGTATGCTTCAAGAAAAGTGATAAGCTCTAAGAGTAATTGAATAAGCATTTAAAAAAGAAACAAAACAAATATAGTTGGGAAACAAACAGGCAGGGAAGAAAATTGCACACCATGTGGACTGCTTTAATGGTTGCCTTCAACCATGGTTACCTCTAAAGCAAAGCAATTTCAGAGATATTGTATGTAAAAAAGGAACATTATATTTTGTATATAATAAACCTTCCTTTTGCCAGATGGAGGCGAGATGAGAATGCCAGCATTTCTGTTTTGATAAAATTGCATCCGTTTCTAAACTTACCGTGATGTTAGTCGTCAGTTCTATGCAGAATTCTTTTTCTTCATTTGGACCTAAGGTGCCACTTGCTGGTGACACAGCGGCAGAGCAGAAAGCTGCCTGACTTCCAATGAGCTGCCAAACAGACAGGACAAACACTTAACTTTGTTAATTCATTAACTCCGTTTCTCTTGGATTTTCTTTTCAGATCACAGAGGACTATAAAAACAGAGTTATTCTAAGGTTTAGGAACACTTCCAGGTAGCAACACGGTTTGCTGAGACAAAGCTTGCTTTACAATTCCCCTCTGTCTGCTAAGATTCACCTGCTTCGATTAATTTCAAATGTCTTCAGGTGCTCAACTGAGGGATCTGGACTGGGAGCAGAGTTGCTGTGGACCCTTTCACAGTCACAAGCCATTGACTGTTTGAATGTGGTAGGATTCGGTTACCTAAACACAGGTACACAGAGTAGCAGCTGGCTGGTGAGACAGGACTTACAAGAGACCACGCTTCTTGAGTGACACCTGAAGGTCACAAAAACATTTGGTGGCACCCAAATTGACACCTAACATCTATATTTTAGTGACTGACTTCCTGTCCAGATTTCCCCTCACTGAAAAGAAAGTTCAGAAAGCAGCCCACATACTGACATTAGATTTATCTGTCCTAACCTGTGAACTGAATCCCACCCAGAATGTGGAATTTAAGTTTAGACACAATTCAAAAGCAGCATTGTTTCTTTGCTCTGTTGAATTAAATGCAGACCCTAAACTGCCACGATACTTCAATACCCTGATAGCTTGCATCCTATTTTCCCCTCCCATTCTGCCCACCCATTCTCCAAGAAATGATTGACAGATAGAAAAACATATTAGCAACAATGGTAGTTTAAACTTTATGTTCATAAAGTCTGGTCTCAAGCTGAAGTCTAGCTCCAAAACCAGTAAACAGCAGTCACTATTCAAAGGACACATCAGAAAAGCTCTTTATTATTATTTCTATTTTTGATAGAAATTACAATTCATCCACGCTTTATTCTCCATCCATCAGAAACACACTTACCTTTCCCCAAAGGTATTTTGCTGGCAGCAGGGTCTGGTTAAAAAGTTTGCTGGTTGCTTTGACAGGAATTCCAGTATAAATTTCAGTGAGCGCTAGATGGCTAGACATCAGGCACGCTTGGGGGGTCTGAACTTCAACAAAAACAGGAAGATGACTGGAAATAAACACACAGATGGTCTATTATTATCGCTAATGAAATGTGCTAGACATACAACAGCATGCTGGAAAGAATGATGATTATGTTTATTTAGCAATATTAGTGATCGGATAGCTCTTTGATAGGTTACACAAGCCCATTTCTGAGCTTCTGCTACATATTTTCATTTTAGGAGATAAAACTACCTGCAGTGAAAAACCACACGTGACTCTCAGGAAAAAAATAAAGCAGAACGTGACTTTTTCCCCTTACCTCCCTTCTCCGTTTTCTACCTCTAGTTCTAATATCGTCTGGAGACGCTGGCACAGCACTGATGTGAACTGAACGGACACACTGCATGTCCCCAAAGGAGGTATTTCTCCAGCAGATGGTTGAATGGTAAAGGGAGATACCTATGAGAGGGGAGAGGACACTGGAGTTTTTTTGACGCCTGCAAAGCAAGTGCAAAACGCTGTACCTGCACACTCCAACTAGGATTTGTGTGTGCCTAGTTTTTCCTCAGACACGTCCTTTTTCTCTACCCCTGGATTCCCATCTGTGTGGATTTTAGTAAGCACAACACTAGCTTTGTGAAAACCTGGCTAGACGAGGAGGAGGGACTTTGCTTCTACGGGGACAGCCAGTAAAACAATAATGGCTTAACCAAGGGCTTAACAGGGATGCCTGTGCATAGCGTGAGGGGGAGCATGAAGCAGTCAGCAGCAGCAGCGTCTCCTCCCAAGCAGAGAGGCTGAGCAGCAGCTATGCAAGGTGCTAAGGGAAGATTCCTGAACACAGACTCAAGAAAGGAGGGCTGAAGGAGCACAGATAGAAAAAGCACAAGCGAAAGGATGGAGGCTGGAGAAGTTCTGGAAAAGGAAAGAGGCAGCTTTTATGCAGGAGGAAGTGAGAACTTGATCTATGATCTTCACTGGGATATGAACAGACTCTGGGAAGATAAATTCAAAAGATTAAGGCTCAACAATCTCTCTGAGGTCCTGGGAAGTGTTGGGAATGCCAGAGGACAAAGAAATAATAAAGTGAGAAGGAAGAGTTTGAGGACTGTGAGGACAGGGTCTCCTCCAGGGCACCGTGATTCAGGCACTTCTGATTATAATTGTTTTGTGGAAAAGGGACTGACACACACACAGCTGTTTTGAAAGGCTGACATAGCCACCACTCATACAGCCTTCTTTTTTTGCCATCAACTTTCACCCAAAGTTGGTGATGTATCTGCATCACATGTAAGAAAAACAAACAAAAACCAACAAAGTTCCTGCTTAATAAGCTGCTCTTGCTTTTGCAAGACTGACAAAAACTGTCCGGAAAAACAGAACTTCTGAACAGCGTTTCGATGAATTTTACCATGAAACTAGCAAACTCAACTCCATGCATGGTCAATTATGTAAAGAGAGTTTGGCCTCTTGTTACTAGGAAAAGCACTTATCCTTGAGTCCGGATTTCCTCACTTCCCTTTAATGCTCAACACCAAGGAGAAATCTATCTACAAAGTCCACTGTGTGCCAGAAATAATCCTAATAAACATTTTGCTTGTAGGTTTTTGTTTGTTTGTTTGTTTAATATCAGAATATACAATGGTCTGCAGACAGCAGCTACCTGTATCACCTCCAAACTGCTCTAGTTATTTCACATGGAATGGTGGCATGAGCTCTGAAGTCAAGGGCTGGAATGGACTGTATTTGAGATATCACGGCCTAGATAATACTGAACAGTAGTTTAGTATTCACTGTGGTAAGAAGTCGTCATTTTGGGACAGACTTGCATGTTTCAAAGCTATCATTTGAAGCCAAAAAGTCCAATTCGGTAGGTGCTGAGATTCTTGTATCTGATGCTGATGTGGGTGCGTGGGAGGAATGTTGAGCAGCCTCCATTCTGATAAAAACCTTACCCCCTACATACATTAGCAGCAGCTGAAATCCCTGTCATACAGGAGATACTCCATGTCTCTTTGGATCAGACTGGCAAGGGAGTTGAAATAAATAGAATTTTAAAAAAATGCAGATGTATTCCATTTCAAAAAGAACTTGTGCACTTATGTAACACGTAACTCTGCAGAATCCATTTGATAAGGGGTCACTGAAATCAGAACTTTTGATATCTGGAATCAATAGTACAGCCTGAGAAAGAAATAGCTAACGAGGGAGCATGGCAAGTTACAGCAGTGACTTACCTCTTCATTTCTTTCAGCTAGACAAACCTGGCTTTCTTGCATTCTCCACCGTGCTGGCAGCTGACACAGATTTTTAATCTCAAAGGTTCTTAACACACTCTCACCCCACTTAATCAAGCCTAACTGGAGTGATGGAACATCAATGCAAAGAAAAGGACCCTAGGACACCAAGAAACAGATGTCAAAATGGACATTTCTGCCAAAACTGCCTAATTATAAAACATTATTAGCTAAGATTAATGTTCAGCTTCTCAGAGAATAGCAGAAAGCAAATGCCTTGCGTGTAATACAGAAAAAATCTTACTGTCATGGGAGTATCAGCATTTACACAGCTGTTACTAGACAGTAAAAATGCCTGCTATTTGTAACTACCCTAGATTTTTCAGGCCTTCAAGAAGCAAATGGCTTTTTACAGTCAACAGCCAGGCCTGTATCTAGTCACACTGCACCACTGAACTGGTCCTCACCTTGAAAGCAGCCTCGACATGCAGCACGACTGGCTCTGGAGAGTGTTCAATTTTACACGGCAGGTTATGGCTGACACGCCCAGGTTTGCCTCCAGTAATTGTCAGTTCAAATTCACAGCATTTATTCATATCTATAAAGAAAAACAAACAAACAAAATCACCCTCTTGAACTGAAATAACCCACTGTAAGCCTATTACTGAATCACACAGAATCACAGAATCGTCTAGGTTGGAAGAGACCTCCAAGATCACCGAGTCCAACCTCTGACCTAACACTAACAAGTCCTTCACTAAACCATATCACTAAGCTCAACATCTAAATGTCTTTTAAAGACCTCCAGGGATGGCGACTCAACCACTTCCCTGGACAGCCCATCCCAATGCTTAACAACGCTTTCAGTAAATAAATTCTTCCTAATATCCAACCTAAACCTCCCCTGGCGCAACTTTAGCCCATTCCCCCTCGTCCTGTCACCAGGCACGTAGGAGAACAGACCAACCCCCACCTCTCTACAGCCTCCTTTCAGGTAACTGTAGAAAGTGATAAAGTCGCCCCTGAGCCTCTTCTTCTCCAGGCTAAACAACCCCAGCTCCCTCAGCCGCTCCTCGTAAGACTTGTTCTCCAGACCCCTCACCAGCTTGGTCGCCCTTCTCTGGACTCGCTCGAGCACATCCATGTCCTTCCTGTAGCGAGGGGCCCAAAACTGAACACAGTACTCAAGGTGCGGCCTCACCAGAGCCGAGTACAGGGGCACAATCACTTCCCTCGACCTGCTGGCCACACTGCTTCTTATGCAAGCCAGGATGCTGTTGGCCTTCTTGGCCACCTGAGCACACTGCTGGCTCATATTCAGCTGCCTATCAACCAGTACTCCCAGGGCCTTCTCCGCCAGGCAGCTTTCCAGCCACTCATCTCCCAGCCTGTAGCTCTGCTTGGGGTTGTTGCGCCCCACGTGCAGGACCCGGCACTTGGCCTTGTTGAACTTCATACAGTTGACCTCAGCCCATCGGTCCAGCCTATCCAGATCCTCCTGCAGAGCCTTCCTACCCTCGAGCAGATTGACACATGCACCTAACTTGGTGTCATCTGCAACTTACTGAGGGTGCACTCGATCCCCTCATCCACATCATCGATAAAGATATTAAAAAGAACTGGCCCCAGTACTGAGCCCTGGGGGACGCCCTGAAGCTCCTGGAACCAACTAAAGTCTTCCACTGGCTCCAGTAGGCTGGGGATCAGGCCCTGCTTGCATTATAATGCTCTAAGACACTTCTCTTCCACGAGTACCATTTTAAATATTTCTACCATTAATTGATACCTGCAAGTCACAGCAACGTTACCTATGACACCTGTATGAGGTTCAACTTCCACAATGTCACAGGCTGCGATTTTCTCCCATGTGTACTTGATCAATGATTTGCTGTTATTCCACATCTAGAACAATTAAAATCACCAAGTTAATTAACATACTTTAAGCTTTCATAGCAACAAGTCAATCTGCTGAGAGCAGTAATGCACTGCAAATGGTATTGCAAGCCTCACATCACATACTTATCTTTGCAAACCTGAACGATATCCTGATCGCTACTAAATGTTAGAACTTACTGATGTATCTTCAGTCTAGCTCCAACATATAGTACCTTCACCTGAATCTTGAAATAAACCAAGCAAACTAAAAGTGGAAAGACACAGAACTTCATCTGACTTGAACAGTACCAACCCAGTATCATGCACTAACTACTGTTATTTTCATCATATGCTGTAACCTTCGTTTGCTTTCCGCCTCTGTCATGTAAAATGAGGACAACAAGAAGTAGAATTCGTCTGACTGGATTTCAGATGTCTTCAAAACAGCTGAAAGCTCTACATCTGATCTCATCTCCTAGCATTCTCTTTACAGTCAATAAAGCCAATTTGATAGTGCTGGGAGCCATTCCTCCCATACATTTTAGCCTATAGGATGTTATGAATCACCCTCCGGATGCTGTCATATAGACTCCAAGGCCGATAAGAAAAACTTAAGAGCAGGTAGCTCAGAGGTGGAGATCTGTGCCAAAAGCACTGTATTTGGTCTGATGAACTTGGTGGCTACCTTCACACTGGTGTTTGGCGTTTTCTGAAACTTGAAGAAGATCCATTAACTTTTACAGAATGTTATCTGGAAATATTTGAAGCCTGTTAAGTTTTTCAAAAATGTAGCAGAACTTCAAAGCTTAAACTTGAAATCCTTCTTTTGAAAGCCTTTTTTTTTTTTTTTTTTGTGCCAAAGGGTCTGTTTGTGAGGGAGATGTAAGCTCTTGAAATCTTTGGCCTGCTCTTCAGATCTATTCAGACCGTACTCTTAATTACAGCCAATAAGGTTGTTCATCATAAGCACGGTCATCTCTAAGCAAAGCTCAAACTCTTATTTTTTAAGAGTCTTATTTTTTAAGACTTATTTTTTTAAGACTAAAAGAAAATTGAAAACATTGCGGAATGTTATTATATTATCATTAAATGACTTATATTATCATTAAATGACTTAATTACCTATATCACCTTTAACTATACTGGATTGCTGGAAAGTATGAAATGGCTGCCTTAAGCTGAAAAAGAACTTGTGGGAAGAGTGAGCAGAGAACTAAATGCCAATTAGCTTACTCTCTAAGAAAAAACATGAAGACCATTAACCGGGAAACCTCTTCCTGCCTGGCCATAGCTAACAGGTTTATTTCTATTTAGGTGAGGCCATGATCAAAAGGATCTTGACCTATAGTGAAAAGGATGCTGAATGAGTGGACAGTTGCAGCAGGAACCTGTCCCATAATAGTCAAACAGAAATTATCAGGACCTGCAGGAATAGCATAAGGTCTAGGAAGCTACAGTCTAAATGACTTCAGCTTTTCTGTGCTTGCAGTAGTCCTTCAAACAAACAGTGCCTCTGTTACAAAGTCATTTAATCATCCATTGGCTATTCCCTCTAGCTGGAAAAATCTTGCACTACAGGAGTGACAGATTGATAAGCAACAGCTTTGTGACCCAGAAAAGCATTTGGAAGCGTAACGCTCTGCGATATCAAACCTGAGAGATGAAAAAAGAACAAAGCCTACTGCCTGGAGTGCAGGGCAAAGGAGGCCTGCTAGAGGATTTCAGTACAGTAGCTATGGCCTCCTTTAAAAATATTTAAGGAAAACTAAAATAACATGGATCATCTGATAGCTTCTAACACCCATGACATCCAGTGACACAAAGCACTTGATAACAATGAAGTAAAAAGCAAACAAACCTTAAATGTTTTTCTGACATTTACACTAATAAAGCTTTCTCCAGGGATGATAATGGCGTACGGCTCCAGAAGAAGCTGAAATGGTTCTGTTGATCCTTTAACTTCTATTTCCAGCACTATTACATCCTCTGCCTTGTATTGTGGGATGTTGTGAAGCATTCCCTCTCTCACTAAACTTCAGGAAGAAATGTAGCAGAATTATTAAACCTTTTAAACTTCTGTTTAAACTGGATGCCATCTTTTAATTGCCAGATCAAAAGTAAGAAACATCAAAAATTTCTCCACTACAGACTGCTGGAGTGCAATTAAAAACTGGAAAAATCCAGTGGTCTTTTAACATGCTCTGGTTGTCCCAGTACATTCATGGAATAAGTATCTAAGTCATTACTGCTTGTCACAGCAGTCTGTAAGAGAAAAAACTGCTGGAAATCTCAGCAGAAAGCATGGGAAATGAACAGACAAAATGTCAGAATTATCTTTTTTTCAAGAGAGGTGCAGCCCCAGCTAGGCATGTGTTCATACATGATGGAAGCTCACAGAGACACTTTGTACCACTGTTAATTGTGCACATACAAGCCTTTATAACTGTCAGTCCATCATAACCAGGAGGATAAAAAATCCTAGTAAATTAATGAAATACCACAGGTAAAACGTGGCTACACGTTACATGGAAATCTTGTTTTTCAGCTTACCTAGGTGATTCTGGGATGTCCCTCAGAACCATCTGAATCACACTGTGATATGTCTTCAGCTGTACAGATGAAGAAGGAGAGGCTTTTATTGTCAAGTATGCAGTTACACTGAGAATTCAAAAATAGAGATGAAAATGTAGTTTACATTTAAATTATGAACAATCATCATTGAAGTACTAAACTCTGAAAAACCATATTCAAAATAGAGTTACTAAAAGAAATTGTTGGACTGCAAAACATTAAGCCAGATTGTGATCTCATGGTTTATGGTTCCAAGAAAAATACTCATTTTTGACATGCCTGTTATTATTTCCCTTGCATATTGCATACTACAGCAAGCATCTGCAAATACTCTGCAAATTAAGATTAGTATTGCTGTACTAACTTAAGGTTTCTTTAGCCACTCCAGGGCATTTAACTGACCATCAATCTAATTTTGAATAAAAAACACTATTTTGCTGTGATGGGGAAGGAGGATGCCTCGTATGTTCTAATGGCAAAAAACAAACCACACCAACAGCAAATAAAACAACCACAGAAGCAGGCCTTAAATCAGAAGGGCTTTGGAAAGGATTCATTTATTTACAAAGAGACATTTATCTAAGTGGGTATGTTAACGTATTTTTGTTAATGAATTAAAATCTTTAAAACTTCATTAATATATTTTCATATTAAAGTATTTTTTTAAGTTAATTTCTCTTCCACATTTACTTGAGGCATTCCTATGTCTGTCAATCAACACGCCATGGGACTTACTCTGGATCAAGTTTCTTTGAATACAGTGAGCTCATGCTCCCTATTTACATGGATGGGAGAGCAGAAACTAAGACAACAGTCAGCCATCCACTGGTACAGCTGCACTCACACATCACTGCAGCTCCTCTTTACAACAGCTGCATGTCATCATTCCTCTGCCAAAATCTACTACTACCCCTTTTATTTACTGCAGAGCTGTTCATAGGTCCCTTTTCTGCCCAAACAAGCTACAGTTGGAAACGGTTTAAATAATCAGTTTGCTAACCAAGACTTTTGAGCTATAATGTGGGTATGGGGTAGGTTCCCCCAAAGGAACTCCGTTGGCAGATCCTGATTGTCAGGGGATTATGGAGGGGCTGGTAGAGCAGTAAGGATGGCAACTTTATCAGCCAGCACAGCTGCAGCTAAGAGGACGTGTCCACAGTTTCAGTGTAAAGTTAATGGTGTCCAATCAGTACCAGAAATGCCATGAGATCAGAAGCTGCCTCATATTTTGCAGTCAAAACATGTTTTTCTTTCAGTAACTTTCTATATTTTGAATACTGTTTATTAGAGCATGCTACCAGCCAATTACATTTAATTCAGAAAGCTGCACAGCATGGGTTTTATGACTTGCATAAAAATACACAGCTGGAGTTTGTAGATAGGAAGGAATCGCAAGCCATACCTCCTGTGGAGCATAAGTGAGAGTAAACTCATGATCAGCATGGGGAAGCAAAACTCCCTGCTCAGGATTCAGGGAGAAGGCAGACTCCGTGTCTCGTTTGTATTCAATCTTTGTGAAGTCTGCAGCTTCTTCTGGCACTGATGGCTGCAGATTAGGCTTTATTATCTGCCAGTAGAAAGGAAGTTCTACGTGGCTACAAAGTGATCAATAAACAAAAAGAAACTATGATTAAAAAAATTAGACATTTTTAAGCAAGATATTAGGAGAAATTTTTCAGCTGTTCTTTCCATGCAGCAAATTCCTCTCCTTATAGATTATAGGGGGTTCAGTTTATCAGTGCTCGTGAGCTACAAGGCTGATGAGACAGCAGAGAAAGAGTCAGAGTATATGAATTCTCCAAAGAATATGTTAATATATTGAAGTAAATTATATATATATATGCACAAGAGATGTTAACACTTTCTTGCCTTATTTAACTTGTTATGTTAATGCAACTTTTAAGAAAGTCTAAAATTCTTTCAAGAATTTGAGATCAACAGGACCATTCCTGCTGATATCAGTGTTTGCATTGGATCACTGCTAATAATCTGTGTAACATTCTGAATTTAATCCAAATGCAAGCTCTGGTCTTTAACAAGTCAACAAACAGTGGCTCCAGCTAAGATAATAGCAGTGGCTCTGCAATACTATTTGTAATCCAGAAAACATTGCTTAACTGGGTTGCTTCAGCAGAAGTATATTCCATGGAATGTGTTCATAGGTTTTAAAAACTCTGTTCATTTTGACCTCGAGAACTTTGCCTTAGAAAATGGAGAAAGGACACTGGAGTTTCAAAGTGAAATTAATGACATAAACCTGAACAAGGACAATGTCTTGTATCACTTTCTCTAGCATTATAAAGTTTTCTCGACTGTTTCTATGAAGTTCAGTCTCAGCCTGTCCAGTTCTGCTTCACCCTAATGCTGACACCAGAAGTGCATGGACTGCTGTCACGATGATAGAGCAGTTCACTGACTCACACTTTCCTACACCCAAACGGCATTCTGTTCTGGCATTGTGCATCTATGGTTTCCAGGCCAGACAGATAACAAACTTCCAGAAATTCACTGTAGCAATTTACTTGCATGTATCTAGAAATAGCACTGGGCTCCTCACTGTTTTGATGGTCTGCAGCTTCTAATTACTGCAATCATGCAAATTAGTATACTTCTATTATTGTCTGAGTGAGTTTGATCAAAATCAGGATTCCACCATGTTCAGTACAAGGTAATTATGGAGGGACATATTCCTTGACTTCAAATAGAGTTTATATTTTATTTTTTTATGGCACAATAGTAGGAATCATGTGAAAGTTTTAATCTGAGCTAGTCACATTGAGCTTCCTTTTAATCAGGGGAGATCCAGTGCAGTCCAAGATGCATTATGTCCTATTCTATGGGAGATGCCACAGTCCGGTCAGAATTGTACCCTAAAAAGCACCTATTTCCCTTCACTATGAAAGGAAAGGTGTACAGGGCACTTTGCTCAGCTGTACAAATATACCCTGTAGACATGTAACGTTAGATGAGGTAAATCCCAGCTAGTTGACCCTGTTAAACACTTTCTGCAACCATCCTGTTCTTCCAAGCATATCCTTGACCCTCAATTACTAAACAACAGAGCAAAAAGAAGCATAAAGCTTCTGCACAAAGCCTAACAAGAGCATGAAAGTTTCTCCAGTCTGAGAGAGTATGGTATTAGAAATAAGGTCCCTACCAGTATGTTTAGACTTCAGAGCATTACTCTATTAGTAGTAGCTACGTACGCAGAGTTTCTTATAACCAAATTTTTCTCCTCAGTGGTGTGTGGGTTTTGGGGATCAAATCGTATGAGGTGCTGTGCTGTGCCATCAGTAACTTCACCAGGTTCAGAGCTGCTTTCTCCACCCGTAACATGCAAAAGCTCCAGAGCTATCAGCTGGCCAACCCCTTGAAGAAATAAATAGGAATTACTGTTTTCCACCTTGTTTTTAACTTTGTTCATATTGCTCATTAACACCAAATACCAGCAATGGCCATTACTGATTATATCTAGTGCTTCCTCAGGTTTCAGAGCTCCACTGTGTTAACAGCACAGTATTTTCCTGATGTTCTTTGATTATCAATATCTATCAGTAGAGATCCCCTCTTTAAGAATTTAACAGATTTGGATTTCAGGGCCACAACCTCAGCCCACCTACATTAGCATTGTTTCCTTAAAGCCATCAGAATGTTTGCAATGGTTGATCATGCGGCTTCCAGACATTTTGAGCAGTATAATGAAAATAAAAATAAGCAGCAAAAGCACTCTTAAAAATTCCCAAATGAAATACCTGTAATAAAGTGATTGTACGGATTTCACGTTAAGCCTAATGTCATAGTACTCACATTACAGGACAAGCACTAACATTTACAATAATTTCAACTGGTTTCATTAGATAACCCAAAGACTGCCTGTCTCTCCTGAATACCCTAGTCCAAGACATGCCCCAGATTTGCTTCGCACCCAAATAAATGCACATCAATTACCACTCACATTAGCTGAGTATCTGCAGTGTTAGCACCATGATCTCTGAAAAGCGTTAGGAACAAACCTGTGACTGTAACATCATTGACCTGGCAATTGTCACAAACAATGGTGTATATGTGCTGTGAGACTTCTGGAGACGAAGGGAAAAACACTACCTGAAAGAGAGAAGCAAAATAATAACGTCTGTAACTGATTTTTCTCCAGGAAGTCATAAACTTCGATTCATAAGTGTTCACTAAAGGACAGTTCTAATGGTTAATAATTAAATAATATTACAAGAATGAAAATTAAGTAATCATACATTTACAAGAATGAAAATTAAGTAATCTTACATTTACAAGGAACAGAGTCATATTCCCTTAACATAGCCCAGAAAGAAACAGGTGCTTTCTGGGTGACTAAACCTACATGAGTGTACTTGGCTGGTCACCACAAGCTGCCTTTGTAGTCACTGGAGCTGGGGGCAGTTCACTAGGTTAGTCATACAAACTGAACCCTCAGGATCAGATCTGTCCTCAGTCGCTTCTTCAGCAACACCGTTGCTGCCTGTAAAGCAGTGTGAGCAGGGTCAGATGCTGTGTGCCTTCCCCAAGCTCCATTTCAACAAAAAAGATTCAGGGCCCTAACTGTACAACCTTTGGCTTCAGTAATGTGCACCATGGTTCTCCTGCCTGCTATCCATTACTGCCTGCAAGCCCAACCTGTGCTAAATCCAGCTCCTCTTTCTCTCCCACAAGTGGGTGGCCCTCCTGAAGTAACGCAGCTGGGAAGAGAGAAAGAGAAAGAAACTCTTCTCCTTTACCCACACCTGCGTGACCCATTGATTTAGAAGCAGCCAGGAGTTATTGCAGAAAAAAAACAACAGGTTGGAGGCTGGCTGTGCTCCCAGCATCATTCTTCCTCTCCCCATCGTGATGCTATGATAAAATGCAGCCCACATCAGAGAAAGCAGTGGTTGTAGCCAGTACTGCACACCTACTGCAGGATCTTTTAAAGTAAAGAGCAGAGCAGAAATAAGGATTTGTACCTGCTGCTCTACACTGAAATAATTTGTTTCCCAAAACGTCTCTTTCCAATAAAGCTCACAAAGGAAAAGTTTCTTGGAGTTGATGCCCCAGCTGGAGTGAAATAAGGACTCTTGTCTTCTCAGATTTCTATTTTTTCTAACAGGATTCTTTCCATGGGGAAAATGTGACTGGTCTCTGCTAGGTAAGCAGAACTTGGAAGCTGCAATGAAAGACCCTTCAGTAAGGCTCACAGATGCAATTCTTCCAGAATCATTCCCCAAAAGGACTTGAGCTTTTTTCTTCACACAAACTCAGATTTGCAGGGTCCAGCCAGGACATCCTAAACTGATGTTGTTTTGCTAATGTATTTGGTAAAATACAAATACTTTCTATAGCAGTAGTTACTAACCTCTACTGTTGTACTCTGCCCTGGAGCTAGCTCAAAAACAGCAGGATAGATCCCAAACGGATCTTGCGTCACAAAACCAGCAGTGGCAACAGCCTAAGATTTAAAAAATAAAAATAATTATTAAATTAAATCAAACAGCTTATTGGTTTACTGTTTTCGTAACACAGGGTTACCTGAAACAGGCAGTATACTACATTATCACTGTTCTACCCCTTCCCATAATTGTTTTATCACATCTCAAAAGTATGTGGCTTATTTATATGGCTTAGTTAGAAGAAGAGCTCTGTGCTTTATAATTACCTTGGTGAAAGCTGAAGGAGGGAAGGTGCTGTCTCCAGACATAAATGATCATGTCAGGTGCCCTAACATTCACCTTCACAGGAGAAACAGCTATGCCTGAGCACAGGAGCTGTGTCTGTTTCTGTATGCTTATGACTGAGTGGGATCTGAAATATTTCAGGAGGAACAACCTAGAACGTAAGCTATTCCGGTAGCTCTTCCTCCAACACATAAGAGCAATCTACCAGTCGCATCTCATCTTTGCCCGTATCACTTATACCCTGTTCTGTGATGGCAGGCTAAAGAAAGAGCAGCACTGCAGCAGATTTCTAGAGTCTGCAGGTGCAGCAAGGTCAGTATGTGATAGCTTTGGCGGGGAAGGGGAGGAAAGTAGCTCAAGTGTGCCAGAACTGATTTCATCTTTGCTTCCTTTATGCGTAATAAATAGACAACTCCTTCCACAGGTAAGCCAGAATGCATGCAGGAGGTACAGACAGCCAGGGAGACTAGACTGAGGGTAAATGTAAATCCCTGAGGGAATGGGTCAGTACAGATGCACCCAGCAAGATCTCATGAATTGTGTGCTAGTATACCACAATTACTTCAAAAACTCTTCACATCAGGGCATCTATACCATGTCCAGCGATCACTCACCCTGAAATTAGGAGGTGGCCAGGCTTTTTTTGGCATTATACAGAACTTCCCAGTGCTAAATCCCTCATTTCTGCACAAAATCAGTGTTACTTTTATTCCTCCAACAAGGCAAGAACCACAGTCTATAACACGAGGCACTGCAATGAGCAACAAAGAAAATCAGCTACAAAACCAGTGAAGGTTAGCAGCTGGCAAAGCCAGTTAGTGCTTAAAGAACTTTAAGACAACACTGCTGCAAATAAACATGCTAGGTCCTGTCATCCTAAAAGCCTTGAATTCTTTCCATTTGAATATTAAACTATGCGAGTTGCATATTTCTGCATTCATCTTACAGTTGAATGGTGCTTCCTACTTAAGAACTCCACTGAATGATGACAGTTAAGTAAGATGATTTTTCAAAACGATGAATTTTAAATGAAAGCAAGTTTGTGCAAAAGTAGTCCTGATTGCTACAGCTGAGGCTAAGTATTCGAGAGGTTAATTCTGCAGATGTATTATATCAATATATAATGAATGTAACATGAATTTATATTAATCAATAGCAGCAAATATTTATAACTAAATCATAATTCTTTAATATTTAAGATTAATATTTACAGTTAGTAGTTTAGTAATTGGTGAGATACAAACCTAGGAAAGTGGTTCCTGTTCATTCCTCTAATACAGTGAAAATAAAGAGCTCCATGCGTCATGCACAAATAGAGGAAAAATTTGACAAGATTACATTTTAATAGCTAATATATCTATTAGGAGTGAAAATGAGATAGGTATCAAAATGTAGAAAATGCACTGCCACATTTCTCCACGTTTGTTTTGTAACATAAAATTGGAGACAGTCAAATTAAAAAAAAAAATAAATCCATTTAACATAAGAGAAACTTAAGAATTGGGTATTACTCACATGTTAGCACTGGAGCTGGTCTTTTTGCTTGGATCTGGATCAAAAGAGGTTCTGATACTTGAGTCTCCACTAATATATAATCTTCATAATCTGCTAGATATTCAGGAATAAATTGGACTACATACTGGCATGACATCCCAGGAGCAATCATTCCTCCCTTTCCTGGAAATTTTCCTTGGAAAAAAAAATGCAAGTAATTAAAAAATTAAAACCTCACAAAGTTGACATAGATTTTTATGATCATAACTCCCTCTGGAAAGGTGCCTGTAAACTCTCACCATGTATTGCTTTCGGTCAAGCTGATAAAAAACCACAAAGGGCCTGCCAGTGCAATCTGTGTATCTGCCAATCTTTCACTGAACTCCAGAGATTTTTTTTGTCTGAAATATGTTTCTCATAACTACAGAAAACTACAGGAGAGAAACCTGGAGATGTTACCCAGTTTTCCTCTGCTACAAAACATGATTTACATGTGCACATCTAGCTTCTAAATATCCTCAAACCTTGACCTGCCTTGCTAGTTTGTTATTTCATACCCTCTCCCCACGCTGATTTGAATGGACGCTAAGTCTGTTCCTAGCTGAATTCTTGGTAAAACTCAGTCTAGGTATTCCACAGATACGTATCAGTCTGACATCAAACATTTTAATGTTAGTCTTCTTGAATTCCTCATTATGCCATTGGAATCTGGTTATGGTTTATGGTTGTGAATGGTTTGAAAGATGTAAAACAACCTTCAGTTTCAATGACCTTCAGTTTCTTTTACTGAGCAGGTTATTGTTGTGATCTGCTATCCAGAGCACTATGGGTACCAGAACAAAGCAAAAAGTCTCTGAAAAATATTAGTTCAAGCAGATAAATTAGATCTTTTAGGTGTTACCATCTTAAAGGCAGTAAAAAAAAAAAAAAACCAAAAAAAAACACTTACCTAGTCCGATGGCAAATGCTGAAGTAGAGGGAGGAATAAGTCTTACATGCTGACACGTTGAAGTGACGTTCTGTATCTCTACAGTCATCTTCATTTAAAAAGAAAATATAATAATACATTGTATTTATTACTACTTATTATAATGTTTGCAATTCCCTAGTGCTCTGCTAGTAGGTGATAATTTAACATCATGAAATCAAAATAATTTAACATCATGAAATCAAAATCAGGAATACCAAAGTAGCTGAAACTGTTAATTCTTTTCAGTTTATGTAAAGTCTCAATGAAATAGTAGCAAAACCAAGTAGATATTGAAAAGGGTCCCCTTTAGTTTTCACTGATCAGAGTGAATTAGTGGTATGTGTGAAAGAGTATCTTGAAGGAAACTAAAGGGTCATTAAATCAATATAAAGAAGAAACTCAGACTTCTGTTAAACTGTGGAAAGCCAAAAGACTGGGTGAAATCATGGCAGGACGTAATGTTTCCAGTGGCAAAATTAAATCCACACAAATTCTCACCTCATAAACCTGGCCAACTTCATAATCAGAAAATAAAACAATAGGTGGATTGACATGAAACACAGGAACAAGTGAGGTATCACTGAAAGAAAGGAGAAAAAAAAAAAGGAAAGATTTTCTTACTGCCTGGTTCTTTACATACTGACAAAATCCCAAATTTCAAAGTGTATCCTTTAGCAAAATCAAAGTGTCAAACAGACATACTCAATTTCCTAAGAGGCCATACAGATATTTAGCTCAAAATACCTATGTGTAAATGCACAGTAACTCTACAGTGGAGCTCTTTGTGGGCTCTAGTTCAGAAGCAAAGAATTATATATACTGCTTACCCTTTATTAGCTTCTGCTATGATTTTTTCCATCTTTTCTTGAGAAATGACAAGAGATTTGCCTCCATGAAGAGTATTTGGTGGGAAAAAGCGAGGGTTCTTCAGATAGTTCTGTCTTTTCTCAAGTTGGGCAAGATAAGCACATTCTCTTTCTCTCTCTGCTTTGCACTTACTGCCTTTCCAGGCCACCTCCTGTGAGGCATTAGATTTCTTTGAAAAACAGAGACCACGGTGCAAAATTAAACACTGCAACTTTAAGGGTGATGAAAAAGCTGTCTGTACACGACTAACTGAAGTTAGACAGCATTGAAAATTCATATAAAAACATTGTATTTTTCTTTTCTTAACTGACCAAAGAAAAATACCGGAGACAAATTAGTAATGCAATGAGATTCAGCCTTTGTTATAGGATTAGCAATAGGCCCCACAGTTCTGACAGACAAAAATCAACGAATCTGTAAAACTTACCTTACTTGTCTTTTTGGTCTGGTGGCTAGAGTCTGGAGTTGAAGGTAGAGTTAATGTGGATAAAGACACATTTGACAGGCTACCAGATATTTTCTGGAGGTGTGCAATTCGTGCAGTCATTTGGTCCTGCAAGTCTGAAGAAATTCGCTGTTTAAAACTAAATGTCTCCTTGATGTAGCCAGGTTCTGGTTTCCCTGTAATTCAAAGAAAAATATAATTCTGTGATAGAAAAACATGAGTTAAAAGCATTTATTCTAAGCATAAGAACTTGTTTTAGTCTCATCAATGGTAAAAAACATACTTTAAATCCTCTAGAATTTCATTTATATTTATAGTTTATTTTGCAAAAATGAAGCAAAGTAATAACAAAACCTTTATAAGTATTAGTTAAACAAGCTATGTAGAAAGTTATATTACTGTCAGAAAGCTGTATTAATCCTATGAGTGTGACTTAGAATGTCCTGTTTGATTTACAAAAAGATCTATATGATGGACCTATGATAGCCAGAAAATCCACATAAAAAAGATGTACCATCCAGCCCCATGCTCTTATACTTGGACAATGAAATTGCCACCTTAGAGGAAACTCCAAGATTTTAGATTTTTGGCTTTCCTTTGTATTACAATTGATAAACAATCTAAATCGTGGAATTTGTGATTAAATGTTACTGTTCTAAAAAGTCTAAATTATTGTCTGCTGTAAAAGTTACCTTTTGGTGCTCTAGTAACAGGTAATTTATCAGTGATGTAATCATCAGGGCAGGTTAAATGATTTTTTCTAAGAAGTTCATTATCCACAATCCACCTAAAAGAGGATGCCACTACAACAGTAAAACAGAAAACCAAAGATAAGTGCAAAAGCTTAAGATACAATGATCTTGATCAACTCAAAGTTATGTTCTCTTTTTAACCCATCACTGTCAGGTAATATTTTTGGATAGATAAACTGTCTGGTATTTTAATCCCAGGATGTGGACACATATCTCCACAATTTTAAATTCAGTTCAAACTCAGCTATGCAGTCATCAGAGAAACATCTGATCTTTGTTAGTTGCTGTTACATAGCAAAGTGCGTATGTTTGTTACAAAGCTAGGTGGGAAAGCAATTAATAGCAAGTCTAATACCTTGAAAACGACTTGGTTGTTTTGTTTCTTTCAGCGTTAAGCAGATGTTACCATTCTTGAAGGTCTGCACAAAATCTATCAGTTGCTCTGTTGATGTAAAGCCAAACTAAAAGTTCACTGAATCTAGTGTCAGACCTACCAGTGATTCAGACCAACATTGTGTTAGTCTCCCAGTACTATAGGCACATACTGGGGAGAGACCCAGTACAGGGTTTCCTGAATTCTCACCTGGTGGTAATCCCATTTTGTGGAATTCTTCCCCAGCATCTACCTTCAGCACATTTAGGGCCCTTTCTTCTTCAGCTCTTGCTCGAGCCTGGGCTTGAATGATGTTCTCTTCTACTCTATCAGCTTCTGTCAGTCGGCAATTATACTCTGCTACAAGCTGTCATAGGCAAGGATGAAGTGACTGTAGTTTAAGCTGCCACAAATTATTAAATATCTCCTTACAGATAAATGGTTTCTATTTGCTTATGAGAGGTAAATAGAGAGCTTAATAAAACATCATTAATTTACATCAATAAATTGGCTTGCTAAAACACCTTCATTTCCATCATTTAACTTGTGCTGGGTGAGAAGCACTATCCAGCTATCCATATATCAACAAGAATGTGTGAAGGATGACGACGCCCTCTCAGGAGGAGAGAAATGTCTCTTTTACCTTCTGTGGGACACTAGCTACTGAAACACAGTTTGCCTAAAAGTGTAGGATTAAGTTTAAAGTGAATGTTCCCTCCTAATTATTAGAAAGGTCCCCAGTACATGCCAGCAGTGATAATTTACTTCTCCCTAGGTATTTCGGATCACTGCTCAGTGTGGTAAATGCTTTATAAGCACATCTCAGAAAGAAAGGACCAGCCTCAAAGAAGTTTATAAAGAAAGAATAATAGTGGAAGCACAAGGACATACAAGATGAATACCAAATAAAACTGAGAATCATTGGTTTCACAACACCTGTAGCCTATCATGTCACAAGGCTTAACCATTTGGCCTTTTTTTTTTTGCTTGTTTTTATTAGAAAGGGCAGGATGCATTCAGCTAAAAATAGATGATTTCTCCTGCCTTCTCATTCTAGGATCCTTCCACTGTCAATGGAATACAGGTAAAATTCCACCCTGTATCAAAGTAGGTACCTAAAATGGATCAGACAGACTGTGCTCCCTAAAAGCTGCCTATTTCTCTCTTTTTCTGAGGATATAGAGAGCCTTGGCTGATTAGTTCAGATGTAACATACAAGTAAGAGACATGCACTTTCAGGTGAAACAAATCTCAACCAAGCAGCCAGTGTCAGGAAATAGTATTCATATTTATTACTCGGACCACACTGTGTCCACTGATGCATCTATTTGCTTACACATTCATATTTGCCTTCTTTTATTTTATGGAAGACCTAGAAATAAAGAAGTAACAATGAAACCCAAATAGAGCTCCAAACTCTGCCTTGGTTTTTACTTGTACCTTCTGTAGCTCCTCTGTGAAAGCCTCATGATAAACATCCTCTCCTCCTTGGGACTTGATCCAGTTTGCCTCTATGTCTGCCCCTATAACATCTCCAGTGTACAGGTCCTTAAAGGTGCTGGCCAACAGGTGGGAGATGTCCTGAAGAAAGGAAACGAGGAGATTAACGCTCAAGGCCTGAGAAAGGAACAGAGAATATCCTGGGAGCGAGACAGGGGTTATGAAAGACAACATGCTGCAGTGATTAAGTAATTACATAGGCCTGCAGAACCTCGCGTAGACACACACACACTTATTCCCTCACGGGCAGTGGAGCTTTAGGGATTTCATACCGCACCACCGAGCTCCAGTGCATGCGTTCAACCGACTGGGATTGAAGGAGGGAGGAGGAAAAGTGGTGAAAAATGGCTGAAGAAAGGGGGGGGGGATGTAAGAAAGGGTTGTATGCCCCGTTACCTTACCTGTGAGCGGTTGGGGAAGCTGCACCCAGCCATGGCGCCGGGGTCCCCCTGGCTGCCCTCAGCCTCCGGCCGCCCGTTGCCCAACGACCTGGCAGAGGGCAAGGGCCAGGCCCAGCCCACGGGGAGGAATGGAGCCCCAATACCAGGGGTTAACCAAGCCCCAGCTCTTCCTCACCCCTCACACACCGCCATTCCTGCCGCCACAGCAGCTCTGTTTGTGTAAATTGTCACGGTAACAGAAGCGGCTGGTTGAGGGCGGCACCCGGTGCCTCTGTGAGGCACACTTACAGTCCTTCTGCCCTGACAGAATGGGTAGTTTCTGCCCTCTTTTAAAGCAACGAAGTGGTATACATTAATAATAATAACAACAACAACAACAAAATAGAAACAAAATGTTGATTTGAACCTTCTGAGTTGATATGAGCTTTTTGCACGGCCCCTCCACCATCAGCAGGCTGTGGTACAAACCCCTAGTTTCGCAGCCGAGGAAATGAGGCAAAGCCTTTCCTTTTCCTAGAGCTTCCCCAGCCGCCCAAAGAGGCAGGCTTTGTCCCTGAGGCTGGGCTGTGAGGGGAGAAAAGCTGTGTAGTTCATTATCAACCCAAAAAACTATCAATCTTCCCTCTCGACCTGCTATAGCGCCGCGGCTGTGTACGCCGGTTGCTAACAACAGCTGCTGGAGTGGGTGATATTTTCCTTAGAAACCATCCTTGCATAGCTTTTAGTGTTTGTCTTGCCTGCTTACTTTTATTTTTTTTTTTCTTCTTTCTCCCTGCATCTTGCTGAGAGGGAAGGAGCCAGCTGGTGGGTCATGGGGCATCTCCCTCACTATCCGGGTAGCTCCTGCTAAGGGGGTTTGCAGGGTTTGGACATGGAGAGAGGGATAGGCAGTATGCTTGTGTGTTACTGCCCTCTGATGGCACTCCACAGGAAATAACCATCGCAAAAAATAATTACAGTTTTCCAACCCTTCTTCTCCATGAGCAGATAAGCAAGAAGCATCGGCTGCAAGCCCCAAAATGGTGTTTGTAGGCATGGGACACATGGGTTTGTGACTACACGGTTAGTGTCACAAGCTGTAGTTCGTCACTTCAACACAATCTGCATTTCACCATTGGAATACGACATCAAATTAGACTCTGAGGAATGTTGTGTTTTTAGTTTCCCTGTGAAAACAGAAACTTTCCCAAGGGAAAGCTCAGCAAGTCTGCGATATCCTGTTCCAAAGGTTAAGGAAAGTCAGAAAAAATGTTGTCATCTGACAATGGTAAGACCAGGTACGTGTGTTTTCACATAGAAAAGGTTCACATCTTTGTTTCTGGTGGCTATGAAGGCACGTAGGTGAGTGCTTGCCTTTAAAAGTAGGTTGGAGGATCCACGTTTTGACATGTTTCCATAACAGAATTCCAAGTTTTCTTGTCATGTGCTATTACAATTAATTGTAACATCTGTTTGCTAGCTGGAATGTTAATAAAATCCAGCATTTTTTAAAGAATTCATTCCTAGCCTTGCAGAAAGCCTCAGAGCAGTGGCAGTAAAGCAGATGTTTTTGTTTAAAATAGTATATACATGTGCATGAAAACTGACTGTGGAAAAAGCTTTCTGTACTTTCATCTTTACTGTCTTTCAGTAAAATCGCCAAGCAGATCATCTCACTTTTGAAACTGGATGCTTTTTTCCAGCTGCAGTCCAGAAATACACCGTGGAATCTGGAAGTGAAGGTGAGATCTGTCTGCCCAGTAGTCAAATGCAAGATCAGAGGGGAGTTCCTACAGTCTGGTCCAGAGCTATACATAGTAATTTCCTATATGATACTGGTGCATTTTTTATTAGATCTTTGTTTTTAAGCTGTCATCACTTATTCATATAACATTGAGAAATAAATGCCACTGTTCCTGTTGTAAAGCTGCTTAATTCACATATGTATTTACATTTCCATATGAAAACTTTAAAAATTAATAAAAAATTGCATTTATATCATTCTCTTTATCACCATTATAATATACTTAACTTCCAAAGGCTGAAGAGAGACTTGTGCTTGTAGGAAATGTTAAAAACATAATCAAACAGAAACTTTAGGCTACATTTATAGATGTGACTTGTTCAAATATAAACAGTTTCTCTGACTGCCATGCATGACTTTTACCAGACATTTTATTTAGTGTTTTCCCTCTGTATCATGTAAGTTTGGATGTAATGTTAATGTTTTAGAAGAGACTCCCGAGGGACCCATTTCATATCATAGAATCCTAGGATAGCTTGGGTTGGGACTTTAAAGATCATCTGACTCCAACCCCCCTGCCATGGGCAGGGATGCCACCCACTAGATCAGATTGGCCAAGGCCACATCCAGCCTGGCCTTGAACACCTCCAGGGATGGGGCATCCACAGCTTCTCTGGGCAACCTGTTCCAGTGCCTTGCTACCCTTACAGTGAAGAATTTCCTCCTAATGTCTAGTCTAAATCTATCCTCTTTTAGTTTAAGACCATTCCTCTTTGTCCTAGCATTATCTCCCTGACTAAATAGTCCTTCTCCATCTTTTTTATAAGACCCCTTTAAGTACTGAAAAGTTGCAATGAGGTCTCCTTGGAGCCTTCTCTTCTCCAAGCTGAACATCCCCAGCTCTCTCAGCCTTTCTATATAGCAGAGGTGCTCCAGCCCTCTGATCATCTTTGTAGCCCTCCTCTGGACTCACTCTAACAGCTCCACATCCTTCTTGTGCTAGGGGCCCCAAACTTGGACACAGTACTCCAGATGGGACCTCACGAGGGCAGAGTAGAGGAGGACAATCACCTCCCTCAACCTACTGGTCACACATCTTTTGATGCAGCCCAGGATGCAGTTGGCCTTCTGGGCTGCAAGTGCACGCTGCCGGCTCATGTTGAGACTTTTGTCCACCAGAAAACTTCTGGTTTATATGCTTCTGCATGCAGTGTGGAGCACAATGGCATTTCTCTAACAGGAAACTAATCTGAAACTAAATTCTCCAGGTGTTCACCTCATGTGCTTATCAGCTAATGAGTGCTTAATCTACAGGGCCAGGCTAAAGCTAATCTTAAGTAAAACATCCGCAAACAGATACAGAGTGGATATCATCTCCTGAGCACCAACTTTTTTTTGCACTGTGGTTCTGCCTCTTTTGCACCAAACTTCTTTCTAAGGTAGACAGAGCCTAAGTCATAGATCTTCGAGGAACCATAAGTACTGGATTATTCCACCCTTAAAAGTAGTCTTGGTGTCTTGTCACGATCATATTGCTTTTTTATATTTATTTTGTTCAAAGTCCCCAGGTGGTCCCCACATATTCTCGTTATTCCACAAGGACCCTTAAAAGTTCAACTGTTTGGATGTTTTTAGGATTTTCTGAAAACAAGACAAGTCATACAGACTGCAAGTGGAATTTTTTAGATATGGGACAGTACGAGAAATGATATTGCAGTACTATCTTTTGCACGGGAAGAATTGCCCCATTTTTCATACTGTCATGTGGGTAACAAAAAAAAAAAGATTTCCAATTATTTCTTTTCGTTTATTAAGGTCTCCTTGGATTTGGGGTCTTCACGAAACAGTTCCTAAAGTACTCTGATGAATGATTCACTTTGACATTGCTGCCCCCCAGTGGTCTTGTTAAGGTTTCCATGTATCCAAGAAAGCCTTTAAAAATACCGTACTTAATCTCTGTTCTGTACTGAGCAGGTAAAAATACTTCTGTCTCTATCTGGCATATTCGTATTGAGTAATTGTGTGTTTATTCTCTACACTGGCAAAACTATATATTACAGCTATATATTATCCCATAATTATTGCAGAGCCAAATGCCTCCAAACAGGTATCACTGGAATGCAGGTCTCCTTTGCATGTTACCATGCGTATCTTGAAGGTGAACTAAAACCAGCACCAACAGTCTGACTTTAAAAACCAAGTAAATCTTGCAGACGTGGAGGATGTAAAAATAACCTTTCAGTTTCAGGTGAAAAATGCCAAACCGCTCAGCTTCTGAAAGCTGGCTTCTTTCATTGCACTGCTTCCTTGTCCTGTTGAAGCTGGGTTTTTGTTTGTTTGTTCTTCTTCTGATGTCCTAGTTAGTTTAAAGACCATCCATTTCTTACAGGTCTTGCTTTGCTGGCCATACTTAGCTTATCTCCGATTCTCTTTCAGGCAGTTTGAAATAACCTGTGACTGGCAGTTCCACCTGGATATTCTTTCCATAATTTTCTCCCGTAACATCTTGTGTGATGTTATTTTGTGGCTGTCTCCCGACGTGAGTCAGCCCTTTCACTTGCTTTCTGTTTACACCTTTCTCGACTTTCAGCTTTTCTCTGTTTCCCACACCTCTCTCATGTATCTACAAGTCTGTCCTTTACTAACACGTCTGTGGCTATTGCTATCCTTCTGCCGGAATACTTACGCTGTAATTTCACTCAAGCCACATGGGGTTTTACAAACCAGACACACCCAACATGTAGGAGAAGCATGTGGAAAACGCATACACAAAGGAGTCAGTCATTCCTTTCTGACAGTGTCTGGGCAGATACATCACTCTCTAATTAAGCTGGAAATGGGCTACGCCTCTATGCAGGGATCCAGCTGGAGTGTGCAGCGCTGGGGTGACACTGGACTCTCAAGCAGAGCAGAACAAGGGGCTCATATTCCACATTCACAGGTCCCTGGGCTCAGAGAGAATCACTTGACTACAGTGTGACCTTTTTTGTCACAAATTATTACATTTAACCCCAAACAGTTTACCCAGTAATGTGTTTTGTTAAAATTAGTGGGCTTCATTCTGTGCTCCATGAGTAGCCGGGGGTCCGTTGATTATTTGCAAAGAGTCTATGAAAGCTAATAGATAAATTTACCACCCAAATTCTGGCTTCTGGTTCCAAATGTGCCTTTGCTCCTCAAAGGAAGGCTTTTTTTGTGTGGTCATTAAAAGGATCTTCTCATTGCTAGGACTGATAAATTAATCAGTTTCTTGGCACATCATCTACATGGAGATGGACCAGAGTTGATCTGTCAGATCTTAAAGACTTTTCAGTTACAACAAGATTCAACTGATGCTTAATAGCATTCTTCCACCCTTCAGGAACATCACTAGGGATATGTCTGCACCCCATAACTACACTGCAGATTCTGGAATTGCATAGACATACATGGGCTAGCTTTGTGTGAGCCTCTTCTGTCCTGGAACTGATCTAATACGGCACGGCAGAACTCCACAACAGCTAATTTACACTCCTGAGAATAACCCACTGGTTGACATTTATTAGTACGAAATGTGTTTCTTTCTTCCTTTGGTTCCCTTCTGGGCTTGAGTTTCTTTTGAAGATTCTCCTTTTCCTTCCTGAAAATCCTTTCCATCAGCCAGGATTTCTATAGATGCAAAGAAACCTTGGAAGAGGAGAACATTTATGTCTGTTCCTTCTATTCTTCTCCCTACCCTTCAGAGCACCTGTGTGAGATCACAGCACTACTTTTTACCCCTTTGTGACTCATCTGGCCAGGCTCATTCAGTCAAGCCATGGCTCTTAGAAAACCATGGCTTGGATGTGTGTCTTGCTGTCCCAGTGTCTTGATCCTTTACCAAGGTTTCCCTCCTTGTCTCGAAATTTTTAGCACAAGTAATTTGAAAACATTTGTCTTACCTTTACCTGGTAAGATTTTTCTTAGCCTCCTGCTAGCAAGCTTTCAGACACGATGCGTTTGCAGATGTTCCTCTGCTTCTTTGGTTTGTGCATTGGGTGGATTAATTAAAGAGAAAAATAGAAATTATTCCTCCATGCCTGTCTGTACTCTGGACATCTGTAATTTGAAAATGTGCTGAGCAAGACCCTGCCCTGGTAAACAATGGGATGAGGTCCTCATATTTGGAGCAGAAGATGGAAAAGACCCACCATACACCTCCAATACAGCAAGGTGTAATGAGGATCTGCTGCCTAATTCAGAATTAAAAGAAACCCAAACACCCCTACAGTTAGGATTTTTCATCTGAATTTGTCCTTAGCTCTTGGTTCTGCTTTAATAAGAGTATAAGCAAAATGTTTTTGAAGTAGATGTAAATCCTGGCAGGCTCAGATTCAAACAGCTCACATTTAGCATAAACTGTTGAATCCAGTGTTCCTTCTTGGTAGACACGTTAGGGGCTAGAAGCAGGCACTCGAGAGCACCAGCAATGAAGCTTATAGGGATGTCAGGCCAGGTGAGAAGGAAATTTCTAAAGCGAAACTCAGGAGAAGTGCTTTTTAAATTTTACCTTTGCATTGAGTTATTTTCACCTCCCTGAAACCTACTAATTTAGGCCAAACCTCAAACTGTATCTTTCCTGGCTTGTGGTGTTTTGGGGTGGTGAATGATGTAGGCTTAAATGCATTCATATGCCTTTATCCTCAGGGACTCGGGCACACACAAATGATCCAGAAGGCCTGCTGAGTTAGGCCTGAACAAGAACATCACGTCTTAGTCTGAAGAGATCATCTCAAGGCAGCCGTCCACTTTGGGACAACCATTCACAATATAGGACCACCAGAGCTATCTCCAGAACCCTGACAAGGGTTGGATGGGATGTAAGTAAATTGGTCATAGGCAACACAATGTCTCCTGCTGCAAAGAATTGGAGTGCAAGCAGAGGACATAGGCCATGCTGTGGAGAGAGGTCAGTGACTGCTGTCTTCGATAGGAACAGCCTGACGGGTCACGGCTGCTGCAATCTGGCCCTGGCGGTGGAAATGCAAAGGAAGAGGCTTGGATTTCTGGCTTCATTTTCTATTCTTGCTGCCCAGGTTAGCTCCAAACTGTGTCTTGGCTCCGGCAGACTGGGAAGAATCTCACTGGAAATAGCGTCTGCTGGAGTATGGTCAGGTGAACACGGTAGGAAAGAAGAAGAGTGCATCCCAGTGGGACAGTGAGAAGTGGTGGTGTCCTGTGGGCATGTAGAGATTGTCATAAGAAACATCTACAGCTGTGTAAGCACCTCACTTTCCCAGGATGTTATCTCATTTTTGCTGGTAGGGAAAGACAGGACCAGCCCATCCGAACCAGCGGGCTTGCATACACTTTTCCAAGAGAGCCTTACAGTCAAAGAAAACGTGAAGACAGCTGGATTCACCAGCCAGAAGAATGTTCCCTGCCTACAAATTTAGCATCTTCATTTCTGCCCAGGCTAGCAGGACAGATTCAGTACCATTCTTAACTGCACCCAGGAAATCATGAGGCAAGCAAGGCTTGTTTCCATTTACCTTCAGTTACTGCCATCTAACTGGCCTTCAACTATGGCACTAAGACAAGGGCAAGAAATTGCCCGAGTAGGGTGCTCCTGGAATGACTGCTGGTCTCCCCTTTATGCCCTGCTGTAAACTGCACCTAATAACTTGCCTGTCAAACTTAGTACTTGCATTTCCATTATAAAATATCTCTAGGCAAACTATTCTAGGAGCTAGTTATATGAGCTCTTAACATTTCAAGGCTTATTTCTAACATGGGATCTTCCTTACTGTTCTAGGCAAGGAAAGGTCCAAGGGAAGCTTTTACTTCTAGGACAGTGTTACCTACAATTGTCTACATTTAGGTGCCTGTCATGTAAGATGCCCAAGGATACATAATACACTTGCCAGGGAGTGGCAGACATTGGCACAACATCTGTTGGGGATTGACAACCTTCTGGAGTAGATGGGACATCCCACTGCACCCGAAATGACGCTAAGACTTCAGTTTTTAGGCACCCAAATACTGCTTTTAAACTCATAAATTTCAAGGAGCACAGAAGCACCCTGAGAGTATCAGTGACGTGTTAACAACCAAAATATGGCCTGACCCTCAGTGCTACATTTTAGCATGGAATTAAAGTGCTAATTTTGACCTGAAAGCAACCAGTTTCCCAGTCAAGAAGAAATGCTTGTATTTTTGGTGTTTTTGATATTCAGCAGAAAAGGTGATTTTTCTTTAATTGCGCATTGCTTTAAAAATATACAGCCTTGTATGTCCAAAGTTCAGGCCAGAATTATCCCTGATGCATTAGAAAGTGAGCAAAACCCTTCAAAAGCTCATTTTAACCTGGGCTGCAGCTGGCACCTTGCAATTAAAAGCGGCAGGTCTGCACCCCTCATCGGGGTTGAAGGCTATATGATGTGAAACAATGAGAACGTGCCTTGTCACGTCCAGCTGGCATGTTCTTGTGCTGAGACACCACCATTGCAACACTTTTAAGTGAAACAGTTCAATAAGCAGCCAAAGCTGGTTTGTTGGGTTGTCTCCTGCTTTGGCTGAGCAACCCGTTTTACCTTTGATCTAAACAGAAAGGAGATCCACCACAGATACAAGCAGGAATGTGTCAGCTATGAGTACAGTTACTGCAGAAAAATCAACGTCCGTGGGAATTCTCACCTTCTGCTCCACCAGTCGAGTTGCCAGAGAGGCTGGAGAGGGTGAAGTTTTCGGGATTAAAGGATCACACGGTGGGCATAGGCGTAGCTTTATTTGAACTAGGTGGATGAGGGAAGCCCTGAAGCTAAGCTTAGGGAGGTGCCTCAGGTGCTACGAACCCAAAGGCAAGACCCAGACCAAGCTTCAGGATTTCTTCTCCAGCTCTTAAACAGACCACAAGCTCTGAGCTGGGATCTCACTGGGATATATTAATAGCAATCTGATAGCTCTGTGTTTTAGCTTCCTTGTATTGTTCCCAAAGGCACGTCTGCATGCAGTTGCACAAACTAGGTCTCCTACAATTGGAGGGGATGCGAGGCTGTTTAAATGCTTTTCTGATTTGGGTGCCCTGCAGCAGGAGCAGGAAGGAAATGAGTCACTCAGCCTCTTTGCTTTGGCTACACCAGGCTTGCAGAACTGAGGAGGAGGCACCAAAAATCAAAAAAAAAAAAAATACTTCCTCAATGGGCAGCTTTTGTAGGTCTTTATGCATCCTGTTATCCTCCTGGTGTTTTTTTTTTTTTTTTTTTTTTTTTCCAAAAATCCAAATAATACCCCCAGCCAGAGGACGGTGGCTGCATTTGATTCTATGAGGAGGATAAGTACACGTTTTTGAATGTAACAGTTCCACCTGTATATATAAATTTGAATTTTACTTGGCACATAAAGCAAAGGCTCATTATTCCCTTTATAATAAAGATACAGCATGTGATCTCAGGCTTACAATGCTACATCTCTGGAGGGTGTTTGCCCTGCCTGTTTTGAGGTCCTTCAGCATCTTAATTTGGTCCTCTTCATCCTTTTCAAAGGCTTCTCTCTCTCTTCACTGACAGTTTGTTGAATTGTGCTCCTAACTTTCATGTTATGAATTGAAACTAGGTACAAAAAGCAGCTAAATTAGAAGGTGTGAATGCTCTTTTTGAATTAACTCAATAGGATTTTACAAGTTCATCTTTTTATTCATTTGGGAAATAAGCTAATCTAAAAATTAATCTAGTAATAAATTGTAACCTAGGCTGATTTTTTTTTCCCCCCCAAAAAAGATTTCAGTATGTGTCTTTCTTGTCTAGTTATTGCTGGCTTTTCAAGAAACAAGGCTAGCTACGAATTAACACCAAACATGTTGGCCATTCATTAGGACTCCAGGAGACACAGGAATTCCTCTTACACCTTCTGTGTAAACATCTGCTCAGGAGATACTAGCAATTCATATTCAAGAACATTTTCATACTCTGCATGAATTTTTCAGATGGAGATGGAGGGAAGTCTGATGTCACTGAGCTTGTGGGAATTCTAGTTTTAACTCTTTGGGACCAGAAGTAGAAATGCCTTACTTGTAACATCACCGATTACCAGTGTTGCACACTGTGGAATCACTAGATCCTCATGTGAGGTTTAAACTTCTACATAACAGGATTTTCTAAAATGTAGGTGTAACTCAGACTTTCCATATTTTCCATGCGTTTAAAATTCATGTAAACTTGCTACACTGAAAAAAAGCTGTAATTAGGTAATGATATGGACAATTGCATTTAATTATTGTGATTATCCCAGTTACAGAGTATTAAGCTGACAGCTGAAGAATATTAAAAGGGACAATTATAACATTAATCATCAACCCTCCTCCATACCTAACTTGTATACCCCGGTGCTATTGGTTGTCGAGAGGCAACGGTGCAAGAAAGAAGAGATGTGCGTCAAGCATTCCTGGCAGCAGATGGCTTGGCCTCATGACTGTGGTCTTTTAAGGCTAGAAATGTGCTTTGTAACCTGGACATTAGTGGTTGTGAAGCTCACTGTCCCAGCTCTGTTGTAAATTGTAATCTGTGATGTGTTTGAAGGAGCCAGTAATGGATGAAAGTGGCAGGACCCTGGGGCCAGCCTCCTGCTGTTCTTTTTTTCCTAACAGCAATAGTCATGCCAAGAAACCTTTTCATACCAGTATGTGTAGCACATTACCAGGTTCCCCACTTAGGTTATTGTTTCTCATTCATGCAACGTTAACTTCATATTAATGGTCAGATTCACTAACTGACTCAGAGAGTTAGAAAACATACGTAGTTCTCTAGTATTGTGTGGCTGACTTTTACTGTTTACTGATGCATTGAACTGAGAAGATGATGAAATGTATACGTGACATTTTCTTTGAGCTTCCCATTCGCTGTTAATAGATGAGGTTTTGATAGCTTAAAAAATTCTCTGGGGTCTCCTCTCCAAAAAAAAAAAATCTTGCTAATAGGTGTTTAAGACTAAACATACTTTTCTGTACAGCTCCCTAGTAAAGATGTTGTCATTATCCCAGAATCAAAATATTTAAAAGTCTGGGAATTCAACATTAGAGGGCTCACTTAAACATAGATTTGTTAAAACACAGAAATGCACAGAAGTGACCCTCAGACACTTAAAAATCTGTCTTGTACTGAAACAAATTAGTTAAAGAAATACAAAATAAAAAATTCAACACAAGATTAGCCTTAAGGCAAAATTAGTGACACATCTAAATCATACCTAGTGCCATTGTGCAGAGGTAGGACTATTTAAGTGTCTCCTTAAATTCCTGGAGTTACAGTGAGTGGCTTGGAAACACTAAGAGAAACCCAGGTTTATTATCCCCAAATTTCATGTATAATCTCCATTCTTCCTCCATATTCACATCATTTTCTAGTCTGAAATCAATGTGAGTTATGCTGAGCTAGTAACTCTTTCAAGTCTTTAATTGTGACCAACAGAGTAATAGACAAATCTTTTGAATATTTTATTGCTTTATTTGGTGGTTAGAGCTGGTTCTGCTTACTTGTAAGAAATGGGGGGAAACTCCTCCCAAACCTTAAGTTATACGGAGTCTGGTAGGCATATTTCTAGTTTAGAAAGTCAAATTTTCTGCTCAAGCAGAAACACCTCATTAATTTTAATGGGACTCGTATGGGATTATGCCAGCAACAGATTTAGCGTAACACATCCCAGCATCTGTAGCTTCGTTTTCCTGTGGACACATACTGCTCTTGTGAATGGGAGTAACTGTTGCAATAAATGGCTTAAATGCATCAACATTGTTCTGTCTGAAGATGTTTAGGCAAAGCTGTTCATGGTGATAAGCGAGGAATCTGGCTGCCCTACCCATTCTGTGAACTTTAAGGCATTGCACTGTGCTCATTGCAGTTCAGTCTAGCTTATAAACTACAGTGAATTACTGTGTCCAGTGAGTCCTCCACAAACCCAATAATCTCACTGTTGTTACAGGGCTATAAATCCCATTTCTGAGCTTTTTCCAAATTATCTCCAAAGGGAACTTGATTTCCAAAGGAGCTGAGCTCTGCCAGCTCCTTCTGAGCCGTGAGGCTGCTCTGCCCCACGCTGCAGTGTGTTTCCCCCAGGGTGCAGGACCAGCAGCTGCCAGAGACCTGGCAGTGTTGGGAAAACCTTCCAGTGGGTAAACGTGGGGTGGAGCAGACTGAGCTGCAGGACCAGTCCTTTGAAAACCAGATCTTGCACAGGCAGGGAATGCAACACATTATCAGAAGGAATTCCTAAAGAAAGACAGCGCTGATAACAAAAGAGTGATGACACCATAGCAAAATGTGAGTCATCGGGGTGACTGGAGTTGGCCTCCCAAACTAATACATAGCCTATTTAATAACAACCCCAAGCAGTTCCCAAAATGTAAGAAGGCATGTGAAAATATTGCGTTTTACTGTCCATTATTGGCTTATTTACATGACAGTTGGATGTAGAGTGACCACCTGATCTGAGGATGGTAAGGCACCCCATCTGAAAATCAAATATGATGGCCTAAACCAGTAAACAGACTGGGAAGAGACGGGAAAAAAAAAACAGTACAGACCATAACAGAAGTGTCTGAAAAATTCAGGTCCCACTTTGGCGCTGACATGACCTCTAATATAACATTTTCCTTTGTGCTGGTTCCAGTAATTCTGCTGACAAAAAAATAACACGTAGCTACCACAGCTCCCTGCCGGGCGTATGACCCCAAATGCTTCTTACAGTCCTGCCTTGTCACAGCAGCAGAAATCTCGAGTCCTTGCTGCAAAGCAAACAAAGCACCTTGCTCTTATCTTTGGGAGAGGCTGTTGGGAACATTTCTGTGATGAGGAGGGTGTGTGAGGAGGGTGAGTCTGAAAGGCTGAGGGAGCCAGGAGGTATCTTCTCCATAGGAAATACTTGGTGACCGGGCTGCGTAGCATTCCTCTGAGATTAAAAACTACTCCTTCCACCGTGTGCAATTAAACAAACACTTGAGTCATGCTTTCAGAGTGCAGGCAGGTGAACTGCTTTGCTTTGGGTTCCCCGTTGGATTGAACCCTGCGAACATTTTTGGCTTTGAACTCTGCAAATGCTCACTGCTGCCTGGGCTGGGCTGTGTGTGCACAAACAAAGGAGACTGAAAAGGGGTGTAGGAATGTGCGCGTGAGGAAAGAGAGCTCCTGTTCGGCTGTCATCGCAGCACTGCTGCGTGTGGACGGGTCGGAGGCTGGGCTGGAGGTGGCGGCTGGGTCCTCACCCGGCCTTGCTGCCATTGAACTCCTTCTGCGCTTGTTCACACAGTGAGACAGAGCAAGGGCGTTAATCAAGGTGTGTCCTGGGTTCAGGACTTGCCCCTCATTAAAATATAACGTCCCCGACTTTGGACTCTTTAAACAGAGGCAGCTTTGTTTTGGGAAGGCCGTGCCAACTCTACGGCGTGTCCCCAGGCCTTGAAATGTCCTCACTGCTTCTTGGTGAGCTCTGAAAATGATGGCATGGACAAGAAAAGAGCAGGGTGGTCATAGAAGGTTCTTCTACTCGTCTGAAACATAATTGCTGCTTGCTTTGAGTCCCTGTGGCTGGAAGATGCACTGGCGCAAAGAAAGGCCTGTCTTCACCAGCCGCAGCCAGGGCCGGAGTGTGGCTCTGTGCCTGCTGTCTGTGCTGGGAGGTCCTTCAGCCTGAGTCTGGGCTGTGGATGAGCCAAATTTAAGGGGCTGCGAAGGAAAATGGGCTTTGTGAAGCCTGTAACCACGAGCCAGAGGATACCAGAATTGTCATCAGTGCAAGCCTGAAACTTGGGGTTTGGAAAAAGCCTTTTGTGGTAGTCCAGATGCATGAGGCATGTATTGAGATTTTGCCCTCTCCTCTTCTCCCGGGAACCTCATTTCCCTACCCTAAGAGCAGAGAAGCCCCAAGGAGGATCTCACAGCATCTCTGGCCTCTTCCCGTTCAGGGATTCCTGCTCCAGAAATGCATCCTGCCCCCACCCCTTTCAGATGGGACTGAAAATTGGGAGTCCTTTTTCCTCCTCCAGCCCTGAAAGCCTTTGTCTGTGGCCAAGGGAAGGGCTGGAGAAGGATGGAGGAGCCCTGCCAGAGCCTCAGGGGACTGTTTGGCTTGGCGGGGAAGGACTGAGGAGAAGGGAACAAAAAATAACAGGTTGCTCATTTCTTGAGTCATTGCTGTGTCTAGGTTTCTTTCTGCCCCGGAGAAAATTTTGTGATGTAGAATTTGGGTCCTTTCCTATCCCCTCCCTCACCTGGGCATTTCTAGATATCCCCTTTAATGCATTATTCTGTCCCATCATATCTCCTGCCTGTTCAAACACGGAGAACGTACCCTGTGCATTGAGGCCAAGGAGACCGACAGCAACCACCTGCTCCTCTCCTCGATTTACATGCCCTTATCCTATCACTTTAATTTTTAGTGGCATTCTACTTTTTTTTTAATCCAAACCTTGCCTTTTGGGAAGGGAGCAAGGAGGAACTTAGGTCCAGGTACAGCCGCTGTCAGCCAGGATCCCGACTCCAAGGAAGGGCGGAAAGGAGGAGGACAGGAGATGCCTACGACGGAAATTCCTCACATTCATCTCCAGCCTGGCAGGGTGGTTTGGGGATTAAAATCCATGACAACAAAGGCGGGGAAATAAAGTGGCTTCCCAAGTCTCGGAGAGCCATTAAATATAATAACCTGCAGCGTGCAAAAACCTGGGAGACACCAAGCTGGGCTTGGTGGTAAAGTCACTGCTTGTAGGTGGTGCCCACAGGGGTCCGGAGAGAATAAATCCATCCCTAGGTGTAATCTATCATGTACTTGTGGGATTCAGGAAAACAGGTTTTTCTGTTAGGTTTTGGCCTCATTGCAGGAAAAGGTGTGTTCCTCCAGCAAAATAATCAGAGCACGTTAACTCACCTGCTGTAAAATCCCGGAGGAAGAAATTTTATTAAGTGATAAATAGGGCGAAGTCGTCATGGGCAGAAAGTATGCAATCACTTTGTTCAGTTGCCCTGCAATAAAAATGCTTAAGCTTAGGACGGCAGGGAGGTGCCACAGTGCTCAAAGCAGCTAAAACAGTGATACTTCTGGACAGGTACGGAAGCAGGAAGAGTTAGCGTAATGGAGAAAAGTGCAAGGTTGGACAAAGTTTTGCGAATCCTCCTGACAGGCACTATTTCTGCTCCCACTTGCGCTCATCAAGGAGAAGGCAGCATGGCAAGGAGGAAGCGCAGGCAGATGCGTTGGGCTGCCAAAGGGGTAGGCACAGAGGATCAACAAATCTCAAATCTCACACCTTCAAACCTCACACCTTCAAATCTCAAGGTGTGATGGCAGAGAAGCTCAGTCCCACTCGAGGGTGCCCTGTCCAGCCCGAGGAAGCCAACGCAGTCGTGGTGGTGTTCACAGTGTTGCAGGGGGCTGATGGTCCTGTCTTGGTGCCACTGTGCCCTGCACTATCCAGATCGTGGTCTTCGTCTTTTTTGGGGGCTAACAGCTCGCTTACACCTCTTTACTACAGGGGACACAGGGAGACTGGCAGGTATGTCTTTAAGTGAGGCCTTGTGCGAGGCAGCGTGAGGATGCAACAGGGTGTGATACAGAGAAGGGCAAAGGACTGACTATAATGTTATTTCCTGTCACCGCTTTCAAACTGTTTGCCCTTCTCTGCTTCTCCTCCCTTCTGAAAACCATAACACCTTCATCACCACCGCTTTACCGGAGTTTCCAGTCTGGCTGACTCATCTACCAACCTCTCCAGCAGTCGCTTCCCCTTCAGCTGATAGGGTGATGGGTTTTGGTGGTGTCCTCTGGAAACCCCCCTCCCTTGGGGCTTTTAAGGCTTTACAAGGATTCTTGAGACACCCTGGCTGCTGTCCTGCTTTCCTCACTGCCAAAAAATTTGACCCTGTCCGAGCCAACGTCTCCTTTTTTCTGTGGGTTTGCAAAAGGGATGCTCCTTCCTGGGTCCTTCAAAAAGTGTCTCACTTGTTTGCTCTTATGCTTTGTGCTAGCACAGACAAGTTTTGCTGTATCAAGGCAATTTGGAGGGCATAAAATTAGCTGGAGGTGAAGTCTGAGCTCTTGAAGGAGCAGCTCGATTCCTGGCAGGGATGGGCAAACAGTACTAGTCCCAAAGTATTTGTCACCAGGTACATCCCAGAGCTGTCACCGTCAGAGAGGGACTTTTCCCTTCTGTCACTGGAGCTGCTGTGCGCACAGCTGCTGAGAAGCAAGGGCTTTGAATCCTCTGACAGCTGCATTGATTGAATCAAGATCACCTAAATAACCAGAAATAAAAATAAACAACAAGAGCAAAATAACTAAAAACCTCCCCCAGCCACTCAAGTAGACGGACACTTTATTTTTCTAGTGTGGATTCCCTTTCTTTCCCCCTCCCTGCTCGACAGCATCATCTTTTTCTCCTTTAAAAAGGAAAAAAATGTAATCTATTTTAAGAGCAGGGGGCAGGGCAGAGGAAAACAGCTCGGCTCGGTACAAGCCTCAGGGCAGCGAGGAGTTTTTTCTGCTTTCTGCCTCGCTGTCTCGAATGTGAAGCTTGCAGCTTTTCGTCTGCTTTAAGCTGTGAGCGGTTGTGGTTACAGCTTCTCCGCTGCCAGCTTCTGAGCTGTTTTGTTGTTTTTTTCCTCATTGTTTTGTTGCGTTGCGTCGTGAGATATGCCCCCACCAGTGCCAATAAGCCCTTTAAACCCCAGGTGCTGCCTCGTGTCGTACGGCCCTTCCCTTGGGTTGGGGACAGATTCGAGCGCTCGGCGTCTTCTGGAAGCCTTGCCGGAAAGGAGCGGAGCGTGTTTAAGCGTTTGTGCCAGCAGCAGGAACAGAGGCACGGCTTGGAGCCCCAGCAGGAGCAGGAACAGGAGGCTGGCCCCGCAGAGAAGAGGGCCAGCTTGCACAGGGAGGAGCCAGGGCCGGCGCTGGGGCTTGGGCGCTTGGCCTCACTCGACGCGTTGGGCAGGCGGCGGCGTGCGGATGCGGGAGAGAAATAAATGAGGAGTCATAGCGAAGACGGCTCTCCAGCCAAGGGGAAGGAGCAGGCCTCGCCGAAGGGAGCTGACGTTTGGGGATTACTGGAGGAGGGAGCAGGGGGAGCCTCGCGGCTCTGGCTGCCAGCCCCGGCCGGCGCTAACATCTGGGCACAGCTGTTTGCCGGAGCCCTTCCTGTGGCCGCCCCTCGGCTCGTTTTGCAGCCATGGAATCGAACGGCACCTTCCTCGCTTGCAACAGTAAGTCTGTACAAACGTCCTTGTGTTTCAGCCCTTTTATCTCGTGCGAGAGCTGGCTTTTTCCTCCTCTCTCCTCCCTCCCCCTTTGCCGCCGCAGTTCTCTCGCTTGGAAGTAACGCAGCGTTTAAATCAGTGTTACGGGAGAGAGATGACAGATTTTTTCTCTTTTACTACGGTTAGATGTGTTGGTCGGAAGGGTGTCTTGGCTGATCAGTGTGTGCGAGCCCAGCAAGGCTGATCCAAATCTCCTCCCCTTTATGGTGAAACTGAGAGCGGGACAGATGCTCAGCGGAGTAAATCAGGCTCTGGTGAAGGCAGCAGAGCCAGGATAAATCTCTTCGGCTCAGCGCCTGCCCCCAAGACTCTGTAAATGCTCTGTGAAAAATAAGTATTGTTTCTAAAATAGAAGAAATCCTCTCTGCCCTGACAGCAAGTGAGATTTAAGAAGTCTCGATCAGTACCAAGACGAGGAGGCTTGTCTGATAGGCAGGGAAATATCCCTTATTCCCTGGTCTGACTTGAATATATTGATCTGTTACCTCTTCATTGTGTTTTATTCACTCTGATGAGCAGGAACAGCTCAGGACTTGAAATGGGAAAAGTCTAGAGTGCTTATTTCTAGTTCTTGATATAGGTGCTTTCTTCCTGTAGATGAGTTATAAACAAAACAAAACAAAAAATTAATAGATCGATCTGTGATTGACTGTAAACAGAATCAGTTAGCATTGCCAAGCAAACTGTGAAAAAATCATCCCCAGGCTCAAGAAATCTTCCCTCTGCTTTTCCCAGAACCTAGAAATAGACAGGAAGGTGAAACTGAGGTTAATGTTAAACTTTTTGTAGGTATCTCATTCATTATAGAGCCACTGGGGAAAGAAAGCTAGGAAATACATCTGGAAGTATTAAAATCTTTCCTAATCTGGTTTGTAGGTCATTTTTCAGTGAATATTACTTTTTTTTTTTTTTGTGGTGTTAGGGACCAAGAAAATTCAGTGTCCGTTCGTTATTCTATTTTCTTCTCTCAGGCAGAAAAATACACAAGTGCTGAATGAGCTGTGTGCTTTCAGAAAACTATTTGCTGAAATTCCTTGGCACATACGTGCACCAGTGCCAAAGTCATTCTGAATGCCAGACTTCTTAGACAGGAAAGGTTGCTCACGTGCTGGTTAGTTAGCAGGATCAGACTTGCGCTGCTCCGTTTGTCAGAAATCTCTCAGATACTGTGGTTTATAGGTATGTTTCATCTATGGCTGTGTGTTGAAACTCAGTTTCTTCCTGTCCCACATGGACACAACTGTGTTTGCTGTATCAGAATTAACCGCAGACACACGGTTCCATCTCAGCACGGTATCTGGCACTCAGTAAGAGACCCCTGGGATATCTTCCAGTAGCAACAGTGGGTAGTACTCTTGATGAGAGTTTCTGAAAAGTTCGTAGAGTTTTGTTTGTTCTGTGTTTGGATGGAGATCTGAATCCTGGGATGGAAACTGAACATGCTCCCTTGTCCGTAGACCCATGTAGCTGCTGTGATTTAGTGGTCTGCGCCTTTTATTCTGAACGTGTTTGATTCAGCTGTATGGGCTTCTCGTTGCTTATTTTATAAAGGGTCATCTGCATTTATTATGCAGCGGATCTGCCAGACTCTGTGGGCTATTAATAAGCTTTCTTTTGCTTCATCAACCTGACATGTATGTGAACTGGGAGTCCTTGTGCTCACACAGATTGTAGAATAGCTAATTTGTGCTATGCCTTATTCTTATACACTGACCTCTTCATCCGAGACACTGTGCACATTGTGCAGGGAATGCCAGAGCCCCGTTACGGGAATGCCTTCTGCCACAGCCCAGGGTGAGAGTCAGCAGGGAGGGGCTGGTAAAATCCTACAGAACAGGCTGTTTCCTTGTTTTTCTGTCAGCCAGTCCCAAGGACTAACTTCTCCTGGATTTAAATTTCCAAATGAATCATCTCTACCTGCCCTTCTAAGCTGGGAGTGCTGAGCAGGCTCCTTCTGGGCTTCACCCTCCGTGGGTGGAGGTGATGCTGCTTGGCGTCAGCTGAGATCTGCTCCGAAGCGGCCGGTGGCTTTGATCTCCTTTCCTGCAAACAAGATACGCCTGGCACACCTGGATTGTTGGAGGTTGTGCCAGATTCATGACGTGGGGTTTTTTAAAGCCATAACTCTGCCGGTAGTGCAGGAGAATTTGCCATACTGGCACTGCTCGGGGCATTAAACATGCAGCTTTCCCTTTTTGCACAGGACAAGTCAAAGTCATCTTGGACCTTTTTTTATTTTCAGTCGACAACTGCTAAATGTCCAATCTGAGCAATGTTTTTTAAATAAAGCTAAGGCCTTTAATTGGTTTTAAGACTGCTGCCAATGCGTAAAGCCCCAACATCAGGCTCAGAAGCAGATGAGTAGAGGCAAAAGATGCCTGTGGAAAAATAGATTTTAAAGAAGAAATGAAAGAGGAGGAAGAAGGAAATGCAGTCACCTGGAAAACTGCTGCAGGTAGCAGGGATGAAAGGACACTGCCAAGTACAGGGAAAAGCAAGAGGAAGAGGTGTGGGGAAGAGGTGGTTTGTGCAAGGTCAGGAAACTCAGCCAACTGGACAGGCAGCTCTGGGAGCCACAGGTGTTGATTTGGGAGCAAAGTATAGTTTCCTTTACAGGCAGATCAGATATATATAAACAGGTATTAATAGGGAAAACTGCATCGTGCTCTTGCTGATTTGATCATCCAGGGTGGGAATCCGCTAGCTAAACGCAGGCATCTGCAGGAAATTGCAGACTTGCAGGGATGTGGACGGATGAGTTACACCCGTCTCCTGGCCCCTTGCTCCGTGTACTGCAGATATCACAGAATCACAGAGTCATTTAGGTTGGAAGAGACCTCCAAGATCACCTAGGCCAACCTAAAATCTAAATATCTAAATACTGTGAGACTGCCCCCCAGTCCTTGCATCTCCAAAGTCCTTCCCATGGGTGGAGCATCTCAGTCCTTAGTCAAGCCCACCACAATGGATGGCTGCAGACCTTGGGTCAAACCTGAAGGTTTCTCTTTTTCTTTATGCAGGTAGAGAAGATTTTGCCACAGTTTCTTCTAAACCAAGATACTTCCACACCTTAAATAAGCCACTTGGGACAGTGAGTGGGGAGAAAGCCTCACACCTTGGGCTGCCCCTCACACGGGTGCCTTTTAAAGCCCTGTGTTGAGATACACACAACAAGTCTTGGCTATTTCTGGCTCTAGTTACAGAGTGATGAAATTCTAGATAAATCACACAGGGAAAAAAAAAATAAAAAAATCCATAGTTTTGCATAACTCGGTGCAATTTAATTATTGCACAAATTTTGCCCTGCTGTGGAATGCTCTGAGTGGCCTGCTTTTTGGCCATGGAGGAAATCTCAGCTCCTGAAAAAGATGTTGAGAAAAGCTGTTAAGTGGCCTGAAAAGAAAAAAAAATGAAGCTGGGACCGACCTACAACTGACTATGGTTTTATGGCATGAACGTCTTCATCAATATGTGCTGAGAAACATGATTTAGGAGTTATGCAAGTAAGCTGCTGCTGCTGGTCCTATTGATCAAGTTGACATCCTTCTTTTTAATTACTTTCCTCCTACTCCCTTCACACCAACTGCTGGAAAAGCTGCAATTTACTTCAAGACAGTGCTTGCTCTGGTGCCTCTCGCTCTGCAGCCCAATCTGCTTGTGCACCATCGTGGAAGGACCAAACCAAACCTTCAGCCTGCTTTTGAGTTCCTGGCTGCAAAGAACTTGAGGTAGGAGTTTTACCTGGATTTCACAGAGAGTGCAGGGAGGAAGCAGAAGCTTTTGACGGGTCACATCACCAGCAGCTAGCACTCTCCCAGACGATACTTGGACATGATCTGGGTGATGGCATGGGTCAGAGATCCTTCCCGGTGTGCAGTCTGGATATGGCCAGCCTGTTTTGGGGAAAGGTGGCTCAGCTGTGCAGACTGATCAGAGCAGAGCTGGAGAAAAGGCCGTTCTCCTCCCAGACACCTTGCAGACAAGGTGGGACAGCCAAAGGGAGATACAGGGAGAAAGTGGGGCTGGGAAATATTGTGCAGGGTGGCAGCGCTGGTCTCAGTGCACCAGAAACCTGCCCATCATACATCTTCTTGCCAACATAAGGAGATTTTAGGTGGTGATTTGAAGGACAGCCACAACACAATGCCTGGGGACAACTCCTCCTATATGAAGCTTTAAGATTGCCCTGCTTTTGCTCGGCAGGACCTCTCAGGCACATTGGACAAGAAGTAGAGTGGGCAAGAAAAGCCAGAGTCAGGAAGAAAAAAGAGGTTTACTGATGCTGCCACCGACTTTGTGGAGAAGCCCATTCTCAGTGTCACCACAAGGTGGAACTTGGTCCATACCACATGCACCGAAATGCATCCACACTCACCAAGCAACAGCAGCTTTGGCCAGAGATGCACCAGTGTTTATGGTCCCAGTCCCCCCTCCCTGCTCTCCACTCCCCCAGAAGGAGCAAAAAGGGGAGAGCTGGTGTAGAGGAGCCACTGGCATTTTTTGGTGGTGGTGAGAAACTGGCTGCTCTAAACAGCAAAGCCCCGTCCTGTGGTGTAACTGGGGAAAATAAAGCCGAGAGACAGTGGTGGGGTCCTGGAGGTAGCAAGGAAGGAGGAAATGGAAGCAATTGGAAATGGAAGGAGGAAAACCCCAAGCAAAGGGCTGTTCAAGAGCTGATGTAAAAGCCAGGTATATATAACCATGGGTTGATGGCACTTAACAAAAGGCGTCTCTCAGAGGCACCTCACAGGTGACATCAGTGATTTGCAAAAGCACTTGGAAAACCAACTAACTTATTTGTCACTTGGCAGGTTTCCTGCGTTTCTGAACAGCAGCCACTGCCCATTGCTGCAGCTGGCTGTGTTCATTTCCACGCAGCCGGTGCACTGACAGTGCTCCTCATAGTAGGTGTGCAAAATAATCCTCGGACTTCATTGACCACCAGAAACTTCATGTTCTGAGGGCTCCCTCACCCTAGCAAGCAATGGCAGGTTGTCGTGTCTACGACACGATCAGATCAGCTGGACCACAACTTTTCCAAGCTTTCACTGATTCTCAGTTCACCTGGATTGAAAGTTCTTGCTCCTGGTGAGGGCTAGGAATAAACAGGGACAGACACAGTGGTTCATTAGTGAGCAGTGATACTCAGTGCATGCTGTTACTCTTTTAAAAATAATTTTACTGAATTTCACTGCAGGTGAGCCTGGGAGGGCAGCTGAAATTACAGTAACTTCAAAGATAAGCATCATGTGAAATAGACCTTATTCCTTCTTGATAAGGAATACAGAGCAATGAACAACCTTTGACCTCAGTAGTGGGAATTTCCCCCCAAATTGAGAAGTGTAGGTGTTGTGTAGCTGCCAGAGGCATTACCAGTCCTAATAGAGCAATTTACGTCGTGTGCATGATGCAATGGGGAAGTGGTGAGGGCATCACCAGCGTGGATATTTTCATTCCAGTCCCAAATTATCACAAGTCGGGGCAAATCAGCAGCTGACTGCTGTCATGTCATTGGGGTCAACGTGGTGTAAAGAGATTGCCATCAGTAATAGGGCTGCACCACTTTTGGTGTTGCCCAACCGTGGCCATACTAGGTGACAAGTTCCAACCCCAAACCGACCTGCTTCTTCCTCTGTGAAGTGGTAACAGAGCTTCCTTCGGTCCTTTGTATATGGATGTGATGAAGATTAATTCATTCTGGAAAACTGCCTGAAGAGCAGCCTCAGCATTAATAGTTTTCTCACATAGCCCATTTCCTACCAGGCTGTCCAGCCCTTTTATCTCAAGTGCCTGTTTCCTGCATATTGAAGCACTTTGCTAACTTCAGGACCATGTTCTGACAACCTCATTCACATCAATTTCCATTTGCTCCGTGAGTAATCCAGCCGGAATCGATAGGATGATTAGCAAAGCCCTGATCCTGGGCACAAGGACATGAATAACTTCACTCATGTGACTAGTGCCATCGATTTCAGTGGGGTTGGTCATAGGGGTAAAATTGCATGGTTGAGTGTTCACAGGCTTCAGCCCCAGTCAGGTGTTACCTGCAGTGAATAAGGGTCGGAGAATTTATCCCTGAGCCGTCGAAGGAATCATTTCCTCCAGCACCGGTGTGTGACGCAGCATCAGGTAACATCACTAAGCAATGCCCCATATCTTACAGTGCCACACTTACCCATCACAGCTTGTCTACGAGATGTGACACTGTCTCTAAATGACCTCAAGACCACAATAGATCCAGATCTGTTGTTTCCCTAAGCAGGGTATTTCTGGCCCAGTGTTGTCATCTTTGTTTTAAAAACAAACTGATTTTATCTGTCTTCCATCTCTGAGGTCCTCACAACATCAGAACTTGCTCATTGCTGTTCTGGAGAAGTATCTAAACTTGGTGAGTGCTGATCCTGTGCTTTGCGTATGTGCAAACTTCAGGGATAAGTACATTAAAATGTTCTCTGAGAGCCTGGGAGGCTCTGAGCAGTGCTGTTGCTGACACTTTTTATTAGGAATTAATGAGAAAATGAGGCAGAGGGGATCTGCGTGCTCCCAAACCGATCCCTATGGGACACCGGCTGCTGGGAGAGCTGGTGCACAGAAGCAAACTGTTTTGCGAAGGCGAGTACAAGAGATGACTCTCTTCCCCGCTCCTTAATTAAATCAGCCCTCTCCAGTACAATGTGAAATATGGGAAGTGCTCAGAGACTGCTAGCTAATAAACATCAGCTAGCCATCACATCACGGTGCTCACCCTCCGGCCAGAGCAAGGGCAAGTCCCCAGCTGCCGGGGGAGGGCTACAAAGACATCTGGCCCCTGCACGCCTAGAGGGATCAGAAGAGGCTGGGGCTATTTCCTCAAGCACACTGCCTGGCTGATGTGTCTGACAATGTCCTAGCCATAAAATGCCTTTATTCTCCTTTGCCTTCTGTGACTTGTAGCTGTTATGTGTAAATAAGGCGTTACTAGTTGTGCTGCTGTTCAAGGCCAGACAGTGGCTCTGCCTTGTTCCCAGTGAGTTTCTTACTCACTGTGCTGGGGATTAATGGCTTTGACCGTGTCCTTGTGCTGGTCAGATCGCCCAGTCGTCTGTGAGCATCAGTAGGGCTTCCTTCAAAATACAGAGAAAGAGGAGGATGACTGGGGTGTCAGACACCTGAAATAGAGAATCTGTTCCTAAAACCTTTGTGCTACAAAATGCATTGGGTATGATGGGGGCTGGTGGTGGAGAGACTTGGATCTCCAGCAGAGATGGTGACACGTGGTTTGCTGTCGAGCTTCTCGGGCAGATGCTGGTTTTGCAGTAAGGGGCATTCACCCCAGTTTGGATCCATCTCCCTGCAGTATTTTCACTTGTGGCTGGCTTTTTAGGGCAGCGGCTCTGCAAAAGCAATGAAAAAAACCTGACAAGGTCTGTAAATTCATCAGGATGGGACAGCTTAATAAGCAGAACTCTGCATTTCACTGCAGAAGGAGTCATGGCTAGGGAAGAGATGGATTTTAGTCCCAGACATTGCCAGGAGAATAAGCAATGAACATGAGGGTCAGCAAGGGAAACTTACATAAACAACTTAAACTTATATAAACAAATTCTTCACTATGAGAGCATCTAAGCTCTTGAACAGTGGTCTAGATTGGCTATGAAGTTTCCATCCTTAGAGATATCCCAAACTCACCTGGACGAGGCTGTGAGCACCTGATCTGCGTTTGAAGTGACTCCCCCTTGAGTGGGTGGTTGACCAGGAGACCACCAGAGGTCCATTCCAGCTGTGATTCTCTATAATCAGTGATTTGTTAAACCGCCGGTGGGGGCTTATCCATGTACCTGTAAACTTGAACTACAAGAATAAACCCATAGCTATGCAGAAACGCAGGGTGACTCACCCAAGTCACGTAGGAAATCGGTGGCAGGAAAGACATTCTCCAAAGTCTCAGGAAAATGCTCTCCTCTAGGTGGAAAAAGAGCATTAAAACAATTTCCGAGCAGCTTTCGGGCTACGTCTGCCCCGGTGTTTTTAAGCTTCCTGTATGTCAATCACTGCGTGTCAGTGGGAACAGCACAGAGCTCGGCACAGAAGGAAAGGGTGGAGCCGAGGTCTCGTAGCCAGGCATTTGTGGGCAGGCTGAGCTGACGAGCCCCCTGGTACCACAGGCAATATCTGGGGCCCCTCCAGGCCCTGGAAACGAGGCACAAAACCCCACTGGCTGACTGTAGGGAAACTCGCTCCTTCTACCTGGGCCGCTGCTGGCAGACAGCCGGCTGTAGTTTCGCACCCAGCGTGTGCGGCCGATGAGCAAGCAGGAGGAGAGACTTCCCACAGTCCCACCCCTAGCCGGACTCTGCCCTCCTCTGCCTTCCTCTGCCTGTCCTCTCCCCGCTGCCTCCTCTCCCTCCTTGGAGCCCAGTTTGACACGGCGCACGCCCGGGGCTCCTGGATGAGCACGGATCCCCGCGGGGCCGACAGGGCCCCCCATCCTTCCCGGCTCACGGTGCCTCTTTCCGAGCCCTACGCTGGACCATGCAGTGCTTCCGAAGGCCGCTCAAGCGCACCGTGTCCCAGGAGAACATCCTGCGGGAGCAGAGCCGTCAAGTGGCCGCACTGAACGGCATGAGGCTGGGTAAGGGACAAGTTGGCCAGACCCTCGGCGCTTCCACACGCTGGCAGCCGCTTCGCTTCTGCCTCTTTTCCCTGCTCAGAGGCAGCGCTCCACCCTACAGGCAGCTCCGAGGTTATTTTTAAACTCCCGAGGTTTCTTTTCCTTTCCTTTGCCTGTAACCACCCGCCAGATGTACGAACCGCTTCGGTCGAGGCATCAAAGAAAGCGGGACCTCTCTGGCAGAGGGTGGGTTCGCAGATCTCTTGCTGGGCTTTTGAGCTGTTGGTGCCGTGAGGGTGTTTGGGGACGGCGGTGCCCCTTTTCTGCCCGATTTTAGGACTTGTCAGCGGTGCGGTGCCAGCTGATTACAGCCCGAGGAACCACTCAGAAGGCTGTGTTCACCAGATGAAAAGAGACAGGAAACCCCAGCGAGTTTCGTAACTTCTCTGACTACGATTTTACGGCTGGTGCCTGCTGTCTGGAGAGACAGCCCAAGTGAATGCAGATCTGTTGATTTACGTGGCTACAGACAGCAGGTGGAATTGAAAAAAATCACCATTTGTCCCCTCCCCCCCTCCCCCGAGTTGTCTGTGTTTAATCTGAAAGGCTTTCTGCCCTTTTAAAGTGGCAGTCCTGAGCTGTGCCTGGTCTTCAGCCAGGTGGGAGAGAGGAGCAGGCAGGAGGAGGCTTGTTTTATCGCGGTTGTAATTAATGTTTTTATCAGATCAGCAGATTTGCAAAGTGAGCAATGCAGAAATACAGACTGTCGCTGTCACCTGTAAATATCCTAACTATCTCCTCAGTGAACTCAGAGCTAGGCTGCTGCCTTGACAGCTGTTGTTCTATTGTGTTCCCTGCTTGCTGTAAACCTGAGATGGATAATAAAAAGGTTAACGTTTTGGGGCTCTTGGTGTCTAAAGCTTCATAGTGCAGGATATTAACTTCATGCTCATGGTGGTGCTGTGTGTGCTTGAGGCTCTCTTACCTCTGCCAAATGCGATTTTCCCTCTGAACTGTACTGTACACTAACTGTGTTCTGTTTAGCAAGTGTTTGAGTGATATTTTTAAGGAGGGGGGCCTGACCCTTGAAACACATAGTGCAATTTTGTGTGACAGATGTGTATTTGGTATTTTGCAGAGGATGCTAAGCAAGATACGGCCCTGCTACACGTTTCAGGCAGGATTTGGACATCTACTTTAGCGTGGCGATTGTGTTTCTCGTGCCCTGCACTGTTATATAATTGCAAATATCCCTGTCCCACTGCACAGTGTTTTTGGATCGTTAGATGACGTTTGTATATGACAACTCTGGTTTTTTTCATACAGAAGTTTCCATTGCTGTGAGACAGAGCTCTGCACGGCCAACCTCATCAGCTCCATGGGGATGTCTGGCAGAAATCCCCAGGGGCTGCTTTGGATATAAAACCCAAAATGAAGGATCTGCTGTGAAAAGGTGTTTTTTGTTAGTTTGTTTGTTTTTTCAGGAAAGCAATTCGAATGGCCAGCTGAGAGTCATGTCCCACTGACATATTGGGGGTGCATTTGAGGTCCTATGTCATCAAATCAGATCATGCTGTGCTCCATCTCTGACCTAACAAAACACTGCTATCTGCCTCGTAGATAGGAACAGAGAAGCTAAGTGCCTTGCCCAAGGTCATTTAAAGAGTCTGTGGCAGTGCTTGGACCAGGCATAGGAGGCAGGGCCCAAAACACGGGCCTTATTCCTTCCTCTGGGCCTACCATGGTGGCTCAATCCATACTTTGGGTCACTGTTGGCAGAGGTCAACTTTGGGTGACTGCTGTGTATCTGAAAGGCCCCATGAGAGTACCAACCTCCCACATCAGAGGGATGATGGAGCTCTTAGACACCCATCTTTAAACCTCTTGTCCTTTCCTGACCAAATTCACCATCTTCTGGAGGCAAACTTTTTTCCATCCCCTCCCTGGCTTTTCTAGCTGCCCTCTGATTCACGCTCCCTGCCATCTTTGATCTTTGATCTCTGCTAGCCTTTCACCATGCACTGTCTGTCTTCATCTTTTCCTCCTACTCCTGCGAAGGGCAGTGGTTTCCTTCACTGGGTCGTTGAACCTGGCCTGGTCCTCGGGCACAGCAGCCAGGGATGTGTGGGGATGGCTGGCAGGGCTGTTCCGAACCCGTAGTTGGATCCTCTGAAGAGGAAGGGGAATTTTGTCCCATGCTAATGTAAGGCCTGGGCTGTGAGAAGGATGAAGGGCCCACTCCAGCTTGTGTCCTACCTGTGTGGATCTAGCTTGGAGGAGACAAACCTGCCCTTGCCTACTGCTAGTGGCCACCCAAATTTGCCCTTATGACATTGATGCAGCTTTTTGATCAGGTAGCATGACATGTTATGCGTGCTGCATACAGTGTCTGTGCAACAAAACATGTCACAGTCAGCAGGGGTTTCTCATTGCACACTTATGCACATAGGCATCCAAAGGAATTGGTGGTTTTCCTGCTTTCCTGCTCATGTCACCCCAGGATGGCATGTCCGCTTTCTAGTCCCATAACGATGCCTTGCGTGGTTGGGATCTGAGGGAAGATGGAGTGAGGCTGGGAGCCAGAACAGAAATTTTGTGGGTGAACACAGAGGAGGAAGTTTGTTCCCTCTCCAGAAACCTTGAGAAGTACCACAGCAGTGTTAGTGAAGCCTAAGTCTGCAATTCTTTGTGCTTGAAAGACCTTAGGATCAGGGAGGAATCCTCGACACTGCAGCTCAGGAGACCAAGGCCTTGTGAGGCTGTTGTGGTGTCAGTCCTTCCTGTGGATGGCCTCTTGTAGACCCCTGGGTGTGCTTGAACCTCAGCAAACCTAAGAGGGTGTTCCTGATGCTATAGCTGGGATCAATCTTTCACCCTTCTGTGCTTTGTGGGAGCCAGATTTTTCCTTCTCACCATGAATTTCTTTCTGAAGTTTCCAGAGGAAGTGTTCGATTCCTCCTCCTGGGCACTTCCAAACCTGACATTGGAGCTGAGAGGCTGTAGCATGTGCAGGTACTTAATTACTGATCTAGCTAATTGAATGTAGAGGAAAGAGAGAGGCCACAGCAACCTTTTCATGGTCTTCTGCTCCCATTGTGGTGCTTTCAATCCTGAATGCCTCAGCGAGGCTCAGCTCCAGGCCTGCTCCTCCTCAGCTCCAGGCCTGCTCCTCGGCATTTGAAAACCAGTGAGGTGGCCTGAGCTGGACACAGGACACCCCTAATATTTATCTCTGACAGAGATCGCAGACTTTGCCAACCTAAAATGACCATGTTTTGTTTTTCATGCAGGACTGAAGTAATGCTTGGTGGTTTATTGCCTTGTCCTGTTCAAAGAGCGGCCATTCAAGGCAGCCCTATCCAGGGAGGAACAAACCCAATGGCACAGGGGAATGCCACGCTGCAGTATAAATCCTATTGCACAAATCAGTTAACTCGGATTCCTGCTTTGTGGGGCTCTGTGTTGTGTTAATGTAGCATTGGGATGGGAGTGTCAGGTGGCTGCAAGCGGCCAGGTAGTTATTAGTGACAGTCTCACCTGCATCGTCAAGATAAGGTTAGCAGAAGTCATGCTGAGTTGGAGTTGGGCTTGTTCAGTGCTACGGAGCTAAATGTTGTTTCACCAGCTTTGAAACAGCCTTTTATGCAATGTCAGAGCTGCAAGGTGCCTATTACAGAAAGCCCAGGGTGTGTTCCTCATGTTTCATTCTCCTGCTGCCCCCCACCCTCCCTGCACCAGTTCACACACTGCAGATCTCTAATTAATGGTTGGTCTGAGGGACAAAATCTCCAAGGTGTTTAGGCATGTGGAAGTCATATACTTCTGAGATGTTCAAAACCACCTAGAATGTCAAATGTATGTTTTGAAAGCCTTAGTAGATGACTGTTGCTTCTCTGGATGTCTAAGTGCCTTCCTGAACCTAGTCTGAGATGAGAAATCTCTGCAGTTGCTGGGACCAGAAGGGGACAGCTTTTCTGAGAGGGACCTGTTCTCATGAAGGAAATTTGCTGCAGAATAGAGCTGAATTCTCTTCAAAGCTCCTGACAGCACTCCAATTAAAAGTTACACAACTTTCCTTCCTCTGCTTTTACTTTTGTGCTGTTGTTCTTGCATCCTAACTATATTTACTGCAAAGGAGATATTTTATGCTTGTAAACCACCTGAGAATTATAGTACCGAAATCTTTGGACTCCATCTAAGAAATCCACAAGGCTCCAGTCACTTATGTGAGCATAAAATGTGACGTGGCAGATTCTGGGTCTCTACTCTGCTGTTCTGCCCAGAACTGGATGCTCTGCAGTGGTCTGTTTATGTCTCTGACTTGTGTCCTGTGGAAGGCAAGACCCTATGTACATTATTTCTTGTGCTAGCTCTTACATCATTATCACTACTGTTTCTCCCCAGGCCTGAAAGATGACAAGGATCTGAAGTTCCTCCTGAAAGGCAGCCAGCTGCTGAAAGTCAAGTCCAGCTCTTGGAGAAAGGAGCGGTTTTATAAGCTCCAGGAGGACTGCAAAACCATATGGCAGGAATCGAAGAAGATGCTGAGGTCTCCAGAGTCACAGATCTGTAAGTAAAGTTTGCATCATCACAGGCGTGGGGCATGGTCTGCAGAGGTGCTTGGGGTGAACCAGGACCATTATGCTTGTGGTGTGAAGGCAGGGCTTGGAGCAATGCGAGCAGATCCTTCCCTCGTCCTGTATCATATACTGAGTTATGCTGTCCGCTTTGGAGACAGCGGGGAGGAATCTGCCGAGTCGGGAATGGCCGCATTTCCCAAGCTCATGAGCTACTGCTCAAAATTGTCATGGGTTAGAACGGCAGGAACCACAGGGGCTGCGTGGCGTGGCGTGATGTGGTGTGCAGAGGGAATGGCACGCCAACAGCAGTTGGCACCCAGTGTCCTGCTGCTGTGCTGGGCTCAGCAGCCCTGCCTGGCTTATTTCCTCTCCAAATAAAGGGTTTGGGTTACTCAGGTGTCTCTATGGGGATACCTGAAGCTGTAATGCATGGGGTGTGATGTGGCTTGAGCATCCATGGCATGGTATGGGGCACTTTGGCTGTTGGTTTGGGCTCTGCCAGGACAGATATCTTTGGGAAGGAGAACTTATTCCCATCCTTATCTTGGAAACTCTCAATCTGCCCCTTTGTAAAAAGCCCAGATATGACAGTCACTATTGCATGGGCACAAGGACCACCATTCTTCCCTAGCATCACCCAGCTCAGAGCCATAACTGGGAACAGGGGCTCCTGGTCCTGCCATGTGCTGTCAAAATGGGATCAGGCAGGCTGTGTATCTGTTTTTTCCTCCTCATTTTGGTATTTTTCTGACATATTTCGTTGTCACTGATAATTGTGGTCTGGTAAAGACAGGAGGTAAATGAATAATGTGGAACTTATTTTATAGCACATTGAAATGTAGAACATGCTGCCTGGGTTATTTACAGTTTGTTTGTAACAGTCACATCTAACTAAATGAAGAGTAGGTCTTCCAAATTACCTCATCCCTCTCCCAGAAATGGTGAGGAGGAGTAAGGTAGCAGGGCAAAATATGTTTAGTTTACAACCAAAATCTTTTTATATGACTTTTGTCAGCTCATTTAGTCTCTTTGTGCATCCTTCCCCCCGCATTTCCTTTCTCCTCCTCAATCTAGCTGTAAAAGGCTTCGGATTAGAGAGTGTCCCTTGCTGCGTGCTTGCGTGCTTAGCGTGGTCCTGAGCTCAGCAGGGTCCTGAGCTCAGCTGGGCTGTTTAGGTACCAGTGCAATACCCCATAATAACACCTGAGCATTTGCTCCCTAGGAATGTCTGTTACATTGAGCTCCGTCCCAGATAAAAGCTAAATCCTTTCCCAGATTTTGTCTTCCTACAAAACAAACAAGGGCGTGAGTGAAGAATGGCTTTCAGAGCTTTCTTTCCTGTGCTCTGAGCCAGCAGTTTCTAAATTACAGGGGCTGAGGACACCTCCAGCAACATTCCCACCCCACCTGATCCTCTGAATTGAACAGGAGGCGTCCTTGTGCCATGGCTTCATGGACCTTGAGGCCTGCTTGGAGAAGCACTGGTCAATCCCATTCTCTCCATCGCTGGGCCAGTGGCGTGGAGAACTGGCCCAATCATAACTTTATTCTGTGTTCAGTTGCAATAAGAGCCCTACAGTAAGATCAAATCCTTTGAGCTGGGCGTAGGGCACAGGTTGGGAGTGTGTCTGCGTGGGTGTGGATTAACACCACTCGAGATAGGCTTTGCTAACCGGTCCCAGCTAACATTATTGTGCTGCTGGGGATAGAGGCAGTGCAGAACCAGCTCTGCCTTAGGAGCATCCTTGGTGCAGTGCAAGGATGGAGTAAAACTGCCTATTGACTCATACCCACAGATGTGCTCTGTAACACCCCCATGCATTCACACCTTTCCCCACAGAAAGTCTTTTTAAATTTTTTATCGTCAAGAGACCAGGAAGGAAGACAAGGCAGTTGAGGCACAGCTGTCCTTGCTGCTCTGAAAAAGAGAAGGACAGCAGCAAAGCTGCTGGCTCTGCACCTTTATGCCCTGCTTGCTGTAGGAGCATGCCTGATGTCAGCTTGACCTACCGAGCACGCTGGGGCAGGCCACGTCCTACATGCTCCTGGGAGGACGTGCAGGTCTGCTGGAGGTGGTGGCACAAGTGTTTGGGAGGGTTGGAGGGCCACCTTGGGGCTGCTTTCAACAAGCACAGTGGATGTGCCTGAACCTGGAAGTCAACAGGAGAGATGAATACTAGACTGATGCCTGCCCAGTCCCCAGCCAAAACCCCAAGGCAACCCATTTTCCCATGCCTTTCTCCTCTCTTGGTCCTCTGAGACCTTTCATTCCCAAGTTTTTAGAGTGATTGCTGGGTTCAGGTTTGTTTATCGGGCATTTGACTTCACCGGGATGCTTTGTGTTTAGGTCCAGAGAGGATTGCCCCTGGTTCATGTTGTGTCCTCTGGCAGGCTTTATTGCTGTGGCCACCTTCTCATTTGGTTTGGTGTGTGTAGGCAGTCAGAAGACAGAGGAAGAGTTCAGGATCATTGCTTTTGTACACAAAACCAGGAATTTCAAGGCGAGTCTCTCCAGAGGGTCACCCTTCCTGTTAACAGACTCCAGTGCACTCCAGTGCAAAGCCTTTCTAAAACTGATGATAAGCTGCTTTTTTTTTTTAAGGAAGGAAAAAGAATGAGCTGAATGGAAACTGGGAGGTTTGAGCAGCAGGCCTAATCTTATCTGCAGCTGGACTCAGAGCAGGCATATGGAGGCACCTCAGAGGAGCAAAGTCTGGATAGGGTAAGGGTTATGTTTTTATTTGGGCAGTTTCCTGTTATTCGTGTTACTGTTCCTATAATCAGGCAGAAAAGCTACTTGTGAACCATTGTGTGGTGGTGTCTGTAGGAGATAAAACTGCGGATCTCTAGGGTTAGACAGGAGAATCTCAGCTGATTGGAGTAGAAAAAAACCAACAACATATCAGGGTTGTCACAGGCACAGATGTTGCCTGGGTCAGATACAAGGCGTACAACCATTACCTTCCTCTGTTGTCTTTATTTTAACAACTGGAAATTTAGATTGGATGCTGTATGATATCTCTATTACCTACAGGGCTTTTTTGGGGAATAGGCTGCCCTTCTGATATGGTTGCTACACAGGAGGAATGTAATCCATTTTTTTCCTTTTTATCCATAATCCATTATTTTTCAATATTTCTATTTAGGCCCAAGGAATGAGTTTTTCAAAAAGCCCTTGAAGCACCTTAAGGGGACAGTTTTCCAACAAATGTTAAACCATGATCCACTGGGGTTCAAGTGGCAGGATTAACAGTTTGGGGGCAAAAAGAAGAGGTTTGTGCAAGGGGGCAGGTAGACAGCCAGTTCAACCACTGCCCATTCTTTCTCTTGAGCATCATTGTGGTGGGAGAGAGGGGAGCCAAAGGAGGCAGAGGGGATTGCCCTCAAGAAGCAGCAACCTGTCAGTAACGCTGTCTTGGCTAGCTGTGGTCAAATATCAGGTCTCATCCACACATGCAATAGAATAGAAAGCCACGTGCTGCTTTCAGTGAAATCAGTTTTTGAAAGTTTTTTCCTAAACCAACTGAAATCCCCAGCCTGAGCTCACTTAAGCCAGCCTCAAGCCCTCCAAAAACTCTCTGAGCTTGAGGATCTGTAGGATGGTTGAAAGCTTTCCAGTGAAACACCCTTTGGGGCGTTTGGTGGAAAAACAGAATATTCAGAGGCGGAAGGAAAAGGCTGAATAAGTCGTTTAGATTCAGGGGTAGTACAGCAGGGCCCCAGAGGAGCAGGTACGTCACTGCCTCCTGCACCCTTTCTCTGTTGCAAGCTCAGGGAGATGACGTTTCCCATGACAGCCATGAGCGAGCTTCGCACACCGCACAGGGGATGACTCACTGGGGGTGCTTCATTGAGTCATGAACTGTGCAATCAAGACACAAGTTTAGGAGTTTTGGCTCAAACATTGCAATTTCTAGCCAAAAGCGTACTGAAGTACTACTATTGTTGTTTTTTTTTTTCTACTTTGGTTAAAAAAAACAGTTTGGGAAGCAATTTACAGAGGCAATCTAAATTCACTTGCACAACTGTTTAAATGAAGATTGTATTATTATCTTAAATCATGAAATTGATATTTTGATCTAATGATTAATTATCTTCAGTATTAAAAATGCACAGAATTTGTTTCAGTTCCTCCCAATTCCAACCCAATTGTAGGATATTTTTGTACTTTTTAAGGCTTTATAACACTATATACTACCAATGTTTAGCAGAAGACTTTTTTCTTCATTTTTTAGTTCTGTTAAGTTTAGGAACACCCTTAAAATGCCATATGATGATCATACCATGCCATTTTTGTGAATGGATGAACGATTGCCTCCATTGAATTAATGCCCTGAACTTGCCTTTAGAAGAACAGAAAGGACGTGGTATTGCTCTGTGCTTGCTCAAGTCAAAAAGTAAAAACTTAAAGTTGTTCCTGTGGATCTGATGAGTGCCAAAAGTCAACAGAAATTCTCAGCAACCTGTATGCACATAGCAGGAAACTGACTACACCAACAGCTTCCTTTTGGAGCTGGTTAGGCAGTTTCTCTAGGAATTGTTGCCTTCACGATCAGACATGTATTTGTCCCTGGAAAAATATTTGCTGATGTGAATATGTTATGCAAGGCAGCCGTCAGCTGTGAAAACAAAACTGTCTGTCTGTGGGTCTCATTAGTTTTTATCAAAATCATTCAACCCATAAGACAAGTCACTTCAATTGCAGAGCGGCCTGTTTTTTCGATTTAATTTTAAATCAGGCCACTGCCGTGAGTTTCTGGGACAGTTTTCATCACAGGCAGTCTGCTGGCAAATACTGACCTTATTCTCTATAGCAAGTTAAATGCAAAGGTGGAATGCCTTAGATCCAAATTTAGTGGCAGGAGAAGTAGGAACTAGTTGCAAAAATAGTTTGCAGGGACTTGCTTGTGGTGTCTGGAAGGAATGTAAATAGAGATCACTATTTATATCAGCGCCCCAATCTGTGTTGCTTATACAGAAAGATTGGGTAAAGACCTTTTATTAAAAGGTATTTCTGAACAACCTGTAAAATTACACGTGCATTATATCACTAGTTGTCAGCTGGTGACACACACCAGCAATGAGGGCAGGCTGCTGGGCAGCAGATCTCAAGTTCAAACAATGTGCTGAGCAAGTTGGTGGAGGGGGGAGCGAAGAGAGCGGGTGAGGAATCAGCAGTTGAGACCTGGAGTAAATCGGGCACAGGGAGAAGAGAAAGCAATGTGGTCAGAGCTAAGAAGGCACAGTACAGCGGGGCTCAAGCTAAACCCACCCTCGAATCATGATGCAAAAGCATCCATCAGTGATGAGGGTGCTGGATAATCTTTGTTGTTCCCAGTCCACGAATTTGATGTGCTCCCACTCCTGCTGATTACAAAGGCCCCAAACCCAAGTGCGTTTTGCCACTAGCATCAGTTGCCTATGGTGAAACTAAAAGCAACTAAAGTGCTTTTCCTGGGACAAAACCAAAGAGAGAAGCAGCACACAGTGCCAGTTTGCCCCATGTGCTCAGCGTGTTGCAAAATCCGTGTAGCCTCACTGCAGCCCCCCCCGGGCTGGCAGGTCAGTGCTGGGGTCAGGTAGCAGCTTTTGTCGGTTCTTGGCAAGATGCTAAAGCAATCTAGCTGAGCTGTGGTTGGAGAAGGTGTGATCTCTGCAGAAATACAGCGTTGTGTGCAAATATGGTGCGAGCTATTAACAGCTCAGTGCATTTCTCATCTGCATTTCGTGACAGTAAACAGAAGTGACTTACTGAGACAATTAGAGTGGGATGGAGTAATTCAGCGTGACTGAATGCCACATTGCAGACATCATTTGCTAATGAAGGGGAAGTAGGATATGGAAAGGGAAGGATCTGAAGAGCATTTGCCCCAGAGTGAAAAAAAATGTCCCCCTCCCTTCAAGGCCAGCTGTTTTGGCAGTGCCTCCAAATGTCCATACATTGACTCTCCTCTCCCTCTTTATCAGCAAAGGCACAAGTAAGAAGCATCTAGTTGTCCTTGTCCTTCACATCCTTAGTGGTTTGAATATGTGGGTTCAGTTCCTTGTCTCTCTTTTCTGTACGAGTCTTGACAAAGCATCTCCTCTCAAAGAGCTGCCTCTCAATCAGGAGGAAGGTAAAGGGATTGCCTTCTGCCTCCTGTCCTCCTTTTTCTGTATTTTTTTCGGGATTACCAAAGTGTTTTACTGTCCATGTACCCAGCACAATCTGGACATTTTACTTCAAGAGCAATGACTGGAGAAGAGATGGACATTGCCCCCAGAGCAGAGGCCAGTGGCCAGGGCTCATCTCTCAGACAAGTGCTCTAATCATTAGGCACCTTGTCAGGCTCGTACTTCTGGCTCTTCAGCATTTGTATTTTTGGCTGCCAAATGGCTCACTCTGAGTGTGTGTGACTCTGATGCACTCCTGAGGCCTGACAGCTCTGGGGTTGCAGCTTTTAGGGTGAAGGGGAGATCAGATTTGGGTCCCTCTCCCTGCTGCCTCCCACAGGATTTTTTCCCTCTCAGAGGGGCCTCCCTGCTGCACAGGCCTGTAGGGCCTCAGTCCTTGCACTGAGGTGGGCATAAAAGCACTTCGTGGAGGGTGGTGAGGGTGGATCAGGTCCTGGGGGAAGGCAGGTGGGGAGCCTTTCCCTCAGGGGCCACCCTTGGGGAGAAATCGTAGAATCCTAGAATCCTACAATCATTAAGGTTGGAAGAGACCTTCAGGATCATCGGTCCCCACCCCCCTACCACCAATGTCACCACCAAACCATGTCCCCAAGCACCACGTCCAACCTCTCCTTGAACACCCCCAGGGACGGTGACGCCACCACCTCCCTGGGCAACCCGTCCCAATGCCTGACTGCTCTTTCTGAGGAGAAATGTCTCCTCATTTCCAAACTGAACCTCCCCTGGTGCAACTTGAGGCCATTCCCTCTAGTCCTATCACTAAAGTGATAGTGGCTCCTAGAGCCTGGGGAATCTTCTGGGTCAGGCAGAGGCAGAGGTGAGGCTCCGTACCCACTCAGCAAGGTTTTGTGGGTCACTGTGTTGGACCTGAGCTCTTGCAGACTCTAAGTCTGCTTACAGGCACATCGGTGTGAGTCACAGCTTTTGTCTTCCTTCAGAGGAGGTGTTCCTTGTCCTTCTGCATGAGGGGATAAGCTTGCAAGTGTAGCAGCAAACTCCTTGAAAGGCATGAAGAGAGAAATACAAATCAAAAGAGACTCCCAAAAGAGACATTGCTTGAAAATATTGGGCTGTTGAAACTGGTCTTCTGTATTCTGCGGGCCTAACTCGCACCTGCTAATGCCATGGGTGAAATGGGAGAAGGGCACAGGACCAAGCATTAGGAAGAAAGGTACACGAGGGCATGAGAATAAAAAGAAAATTCTCACATCTCCACGAGACTGAGAGGAATAATTTCAGTGGCTCCAGGGAATGCTGGTGTATGTCCATGTGAGCAGGGAGCTATGACCATCGGCTGCGGCGCTGGCCGATTGGCATCTGCAGCAGCCAGGAAGGCTGACCGGCATGTAACCTGTTTGACTCAATGTCTGGAGGCCAGGAAGGACACAAGCTTCCTTGTGTGATGCTTCATTATTTTGGGCTTTGCACAAACCAACCTTTCAGCAGACATAAACACTCAAGAGAAGCAGATGCAAACTTTTCAGACTCCCTTCTGCTTTTGGTTACCTCCCCACTGTGGCGTGATGGGGAAGGACCAAGAGAGGTTGCAGGGATATGTGATTGATCGGTGTTTGCTGTAACTACTCCTCTTCTGTAAATCACTTATCTGTCCCCCAGTTATTTCTGATATCTCCTTGCAACTGGCTCATCTGAGAACACAGTTGGTTTGGGACTGCTAATACAGCACAGTCTTTGTCCAGGAGCAGCTGATAATGTATTCATGTTGGACTAAGATTTTCCAGAAAAGAGATAACATTTGCAGATGGTTTGGGCTGACTCCTTTGGCTTCAGCTTTTATATTGATAGATGAAAGCAGTACATATGACCAAGCTATGGAAAGCTTTAAAAAATGTCCTCCTTTACCGTGCTTTTTTAATGGTTCCTGCACTGATAGCTTCTCTTGTCTCTTGTGTGACAACAGTAGACATTGATCTTGTTACTCAGCCTTCCTTGTACTTTTTCTGCATGGGGACACTCTGTGCCCTCCATCATCCTCTTCTCAGCAGTATACTCCATGGAGATCAAGGCAGCCCTTCCAGCTACAGGTTTTCAATCTTTTTTTCCTCCCACACAACTCACTTTTTTTTTTTTTTTCCAGTGGATTCACTTTGCCAGATAACGGTTTCCAAAGAATACATTCTAAATTTCCAATATTTAACATCAGATTTTCTAGTCTTGGAAACACTATGTCATTGCCAACCCAAGGTTTAGGGATTGATTGCACAAGCAGAGTAGCTAGCCGGTCTGAAGGGATAATAACGTACGAGCCAAGCAGTGGTGAGCAGTTGGCAGGTGATGAGGAACAACAGGATGATCCTTCCACTTGCACTGCCATAACCAAAGGACACTGGGAGTGGAGCAGAATCACCTGCTTATGGACCATCTGCATGGCCCACATCTGCATCTGAGATGCTCAGCCTGGGCTTCCTTTCTGGTCAAGGATCCACTGTAGCCATAGATTTAGGCTGTGATTTCTCTAATGCTAAAGTTTATTTCTAAATAGGACAGAACGTTTGTGTTCCACAAGTTTGTTTTTGTTGTTTTTTTCTTTTCCCCATTGCTTATAAAGGGAGCAAGGTTTAGGTATTTTGACTGAGCTGAATCCCTCTAAACACGACAGCATCCTTTACAATAAAGGCGTAAACTGTGCAGTGCTACCTAAGGCACAATCCCTGTCGTTTGCCCAATGTGCTAGTTAACAAGTAAACTCAGCAGAAAGGCTCTCCACCAGCAGCCTAGCTTCAAGGGAATTGCAGCCCTTTTCTTCGAAAGATGGTTTTAGCACGCAAAACCATAAACTTTCACTCTAAAGTAAGTTGGCTAGATAATGTAATTCCACAGCAGCCCATCCCATCCCATCCCAACCCAAGCCTCTCCTCCCCTCCCCTCCCCTCTGTCTGTTCCACTGTTGGCCTTTACCAAGTGAAAATAAGACCACACAAAGGTAATTGCTCATCATCAGAGAGGAGCTTTGCCAACTCCAGGAAGGGTCTCATGGCATGTTCTTGTATCGACACCAAATCAGCAAAGTGTTTGACCACCCCAACACACGGTGGGAATTTAAAGCAAATGTCAAGTGTTGGTTTTGGACAGTCGCTAATTTTTGGAAATTGTAGTTTTTTTTGCTGAGTGTGTGTGTTTTTTCCCCACAGCTGAGCAATATCATGACTGCCCTGGAGAAAAAGGGAGATTTTAAAACTCCACGGAGCATCCAATGAATTTTGGGTGATCCCAGGGCAGCAATGCTAAAAATGTGCAGAGTGGATATTGAGTTGTGTATTTTGCAGTGTTAGATTTGAATTAATTGGGCACTGTAACAGTGAAATTGAACCAATTTAAATGAAGGAACAGATAAAATCTTTTTCTTTTGGGGGGTAAATTTCTCAAGTTTCTCTTACTCAGCTAAATAGTAGGGATATTTTACACTCACATATGGTTTTAATAAAGCTCCTTGAAGACAAGCACGAACAAAATCAGTCTCAAGCCTCCATGAGACAGGAATTAATTTTTACCCATAATTTTCAGTTTGAAATAGGAATAAGTTAAAACCAACTTTTTTTCATATTCCAGTGATTATATCTGGTTTTAGGCATGCGTGTTACTGAAGATGTCTGGATATCTCGGAGGTGGTTTTACTCAGCTGGGCTGCTGAGCTCCCCTGCAGCTGCTCTCACTTCCCTTCCTCTAAGGGAAAGAGAGAAGAATAGATGAAAAGGGCTCAAAGGCTGAGATAGGAACAGGGAGATCACTCAACGATTATCATCACTGGCAAAACAGACTCAGCATAGGGAGATTAATGTAATGTATTAACTATTACTAATAAGCTAGAGTGATGAGAAACAAACAAAACCAGACTAAAACCACCTTCCCTCCATCCACTCTCTCCTCTCTCTTCCCCCCAAGAGGTGCAGGGGAATGGGGACTGGAGGCTGCGGTCAGTCCCTGTTGCTTCGTCCCCGCTGCTCCCTCATGCTCCCTCTCTGCCCCTGCTCCACGCGGGTCCCTCCCACGGGATGCCGTCCTTCCCCAACTGAGCCTGTGGGGGCTGCCCACAGGCAGCAGCTCTTCAAGACCTGCTCCCACACGGCTCCGTACCACGGGGTTCATCCCCCAGGAGCAAACTGCTCCAGCACGGGTCCCCCACGGGCGGCAGCTCCCCCCAGACCCCCTGCTCCTGCGGGGGCTCCTCTCCACGGGCTGCAGCTCCGGCCCGGGGCCTGCTCCTGCGGGGGCTCTCCGTGGGCCGCAGCCTCCTCCAGGCCACATCCACCTGCTCCACCGGGGGCTCCTCCACGGGCTGCAGCGTGGAGATCTGCTCCGTGTGGGACCCGTGGGCTGCAGGGGGACAGCCTGCTCCACCAGGGGCCTCTCCACAGGCCGCAGGGGAATTGTGCTGTGTGCCTGGAGCACCTCCTGCCCTCCTGCTGCACTGGCCTTGGGGGCTGCAGGGCTGGGTCTCACTCCTTGCTCTCCCAGCTGCTGTTGTGCAGTGGGTTTTTTTTTCCCTTCCTTGAATCTGCTTTCCCAGAGGCACAAACAACATCATTTATTGGCTCGGCTCTGGCCAGCAGTGGGTCCCTTTGGAGCCGGTTGAAACTGGCCCTTATCTAACATGGGGCAGCTGCTGGATTCTTCTCATAGAGGCCACCACTGCAGCCCGCCCAGTACCAAATCCTTGCCACATAAACCCAATACAATCTCTCAGGTGTGCTACGTTTTGTGTGTGTGCCCTGTGATGAATGTTATTGGAAGATGTTTGCAAAATGTTAACTGGTCTGTCAACCCCCAAGGAAAATCCAATCGGATGTTCTCAATTAGAGACTCTAATACCATTTGTAAACCGTTTTTCCATCTAGTGTATGTAAGTGCCATCCCTATTTAGATGTTAAGTTTCTCAGCATCAAATCTGATTAAGCAGTTTCTGCCCTTTCCACTCAGGCCTTTGTGATGTATTAAGTTGCCCATCAACTCCCGAAAGACAAAAGGAGGCTGTGTATGCTGCTGGGAGAACTGAGTTTCTGAGCTTGCCCGCTTTCAGCAGAGTTGGAGGGCACCCGCAATGCCCTCAGAGCAGAGTAGGGCTGCCTCAGTTACATACATTTGCTTCACGTACTTTGTTGAATGCACCACTCTTTCTGGTCTGCCTTGCGTGTGCACATGGCAAACTTGGTGTGCCTTCAGGGCTCATTTCCACTAACTGAGAGTCAGAGATGGAAATGGGAGGGTTTGAAAGCTGTGTATTGCTTGCTTACAGCAACGAGGATCAAGTCTGCCTTTGGCAGGGGTGTGGACGGGTCATGGGTGACACCAAACTGCTCTGGAGCAGTTTTTACTAGCGTGACTGAGAAGAGTATATGGGATTTTAAATTTTACCTTCTCACTTTTTGCAAACTGAAGAATGGCCATTTTGGTCCCTCTCATCTCCCTGTGGGCTGTTAGAATTCTTCGTTTCCAGTTCTGAGACTAAAATAGCCAAAGGTTATTTGATTGTTGGGGTGAGGTCCTGTTGGTCATGATCCTTGTGTCTTTCAAGTGCTTATTGATTACATAGCATCTAATACTATGCCCAAGAGAAATCTTAGTTGCATCTAAAAAGCCAAAAGCACCCAACCATTTACCAGAGGAGGATTAGTGTTTTGTCTCCCTGTGTTTATAGAGGGGTGAGAAAAGCACAAACAGATGAAGCCACAAAAGCAATCAGTGATTTCTGGTGTCCTTTTTCAAAAGCATGGAAAGGAGCATGGATTTGAGGAACCGTTAGCTCCTGTCTCTGAATGTCAGTGTCACAGGTTGGACACTTAGAAATGATGGTCTCAGTGATAAATCCAGGTCCAGATTTACAGGGGAAAGTGGACAGACCTACTGGGTTACCTGCCCCTGTTCATGGGGAGGTATAGCTCCACTCCCCCCACTCACAGATAGGGGCAGAGGTCAAGGCAGGGATGCTCCAAGGGCTGGAGCCAGCCCTGACAGTGACTGATAAGTCATAAACATGGTATCACAGCATGGCATCCATGCATATTCTGATTCTATGTTAAATAAAGGACATGGGAACAGACAAAGGAGAGGTGTTGGGGGTTTTGTTTGTTTGTTTTCTTCCTATTTCTGCTCCTTTTTATTTGAGCTTTCTGCGGCAACAAAGTTTGTGGAAGGCAGAAAAGAGAAGGGAATCCTCCAGCTGTGGGAGGGAGAGGTTGCAGGAAAAGGAAAAAGAGTAATTTCTGAATATCCATCACCAAATAGAGATAAGGATGACTGAACCCCTGCTGACAGCAGGCTCTGCTTTCTTTCCACAGTCTCCATTGAAGATATTCGGGATGTGAGGTCAGGCCATAAAACAGAAGGTATGGAAAAATACGCCAAGGATGTACCAGAGTATCGCTGCTTTTCCATCGTCTTCAAAGACCAACGGAAAAACCTGGACCTCATTGCGAGTTCAGAGGACGATGCCAACCATTGGGTCTGCGGCCTTGGGAAAATCATAGCCCACAGCAACTCCATGAACCAGAAAGAGAAACTCCAACAGTATCCTTTGCCTTGTAAAGTGATTAATCACACACAAAGAAGCACTTGTCCTTCTCAGTGGGTGGAGATAGTAGACTAGCCCCCTTTTTTCCTATTGGCCCTGGGCACCGAGTTTTCTCTCACATTGATTTTGCACCCAGGCAAATCCTTGGTTTCCAGTGCTTTTTTTCCTTTCCTACAAGCAAGAGAGGATTCAGGCTTCACATAGCTCCATAAGTAAAGAATTGCCCCTTTTAGGGAGCTCCAGATAAAACAATCATTATCTTGTATTTTTCAGGGGTCTGTTTCACTTGCACTGCAGTAAACTCCAGGATAGGCACTTCTTGGCAAGGCATGAAAAGCCCGTACTGTTTATCGTGTTTCTCAGTAATACAAGGCAAGGGAACTGATTCTTCTCTTCTCTCTGCCAAGTTTACTGTAGGGTAGCTCCTCTGACTTTAGTGAAACTACTCCTTATTTGCCTCAGCATGGGAGGAAGTTTTGCCCTGAACAAGATTGCAGTTGCTCTAGAGACAGTGCAGACACAGAAGGGAAAAGGAGCAAAGCAGGAAAGAAGAGTAAATTAGCTGTGAGAAGGAGAGTGAGATGGCTATTGGGTGAAATCCTGTCATTGCTGAATTCTCAGGGAATTTTTCTCAGGGCCAAGTTTCACTCTGTAAGTTGCTTTGTGACCACCTTGTATCCTTGTAAAAGCAGACTGTCTGTGGGTGTAGTTTTTGCTTGATTTTCTACAATCCCTGTGCACCTGAGGCCGTGGCCGTAACATATGAACCTGTTGGCCAATTTCACCCTGATTTGACAGAGCAGTAGGGGTCATAAAGTATCAAGTTCCGTTAAGCTCTACAAAAATAGGCATCCCGCTATCAGAGAGGAAAACAGATAGTGCTTGCAGTGGAGGGAGGCTGCGTGAGCTTCATGCCTGGTTCAGCATCAAAGAATTTGTGCAGAGGAAGGGAGATGTGAAGTCCTCAGCTGGGGAAAATCACAAAACTGGAGTCTGAGCCTGAGCAGGCCCCAGGGAGTCTTGCCCTCAGTCAAGGCTTCACTCCATGCGGGTTCCCTGCTGGGTAATAATGTACTGATGATGAAGGAAATGGCACATAAATGCTGAGCTTTCATCAGGCTTTACTCTTCTGTGGGTTCTCTGAAGCCTAATAAGCACTTGCACAGCCATAGTACAGCTTCTTTAAAGGAATCAGATTCCATTAGTTCTGATGTGCATATGATGGTGTGTTTATCTCTTGCTCTATGAGTATCTTTTCAGGTGTTTTTTCAAGCTCTAGTCTCTAAGGTCATTCCTCAGCTGTGCCAGCAGCTGTGTGTCCATGGTGGAAGGAAGCAGTCCCTAGGCAAGTTGAAATCTTGCAGCTCCAGTGCTGATGGAAATGGTACAGCCTGGCAGTTTTCCTTTTGAATGTGAAGGCTGCCTCCACCCCATGGTGTGTGGGGGAAATCTGGAGTACAGAAACTTATCCCTGGAGCATGTCAAAATTGACTATAATGCTGAAAATCTTCCCCGTAAGAAGAGACCAGATCACTAAGGGGGGGGGGGCGGGGTAAATAACAATGACATTTGCAAGGGAAGAAAGCTGTAAATTTCCAGCGTGGAAAAGTGCCTCTCTGTCTTTGGAAAGCAGAATCAGAGCTAAATGGGGTTGGTAGGCAAGCCGTATTTCTGGAAGAGTAATTACTGTGCAGTGCTGGCTTCCAATCTGGGATTGTCTCAGGCCATTTAACGTAACCTGGAATTACAGAACAGCATGATTTCTCATTTGAAATTTGATGATGTTTAATTAAAGCCTGGGATTTTAAATTTAGTCTGTCTTCACTGGGTTTGCTTGGCAGCGTGGGCTTACTCAGATCTTGCTTAAACCTCAGAAGTGTTCTCTGCATCTGTGAGCACAGAAGGGGAAGAGTCAGTTGTGGAGGAGAAGCGTTGGGTCCTCTGCATGTCCCCTATCACTGGAGAACTGCCTTGCTGTGGGTCTTTTCCAGCCTTTGAAACCTTGCAAAGCAAATAAGAGATCAGCTAGATTTTGAAAACAAGTATTGAGAGCAAAGAACATGCTAGTTTCAGGTGGGATTTGTTATAACTGTGGTAGCAAGGGACTGGAATTAGTGTCTTATGTGTCCTCTCCAGTTCTATATACTTACAAGATAAAACCTCCTCATGCTTGAAGAGTATTTCAGATGTTCTTGTGCATACAGTAGTGTTTTATTAAGCCTCAGATTTCGCCCTCAACAAGTTGGCATAGGTTGTTAAGCTAATATTGCAGGTATGTGTGCAGGGATGACTTTAGACCAGAAAATACAGGGGACTTTTCATTTGAGTAGTGTGGCACCGCCTGCTTCAATTCTGGAATGTATGTATGAGCTTTTCTTCTGGTCGAGAATCACTTACCAGAAGTTTTGCAGCATTTCTGTTCCAAGCACATTCATGGGATATCTGCCAGATAGTTTCAGTCATCCCTCTTTGGTTTCACGTAGAAAGCTGGTAGTCCTGAAGCTGGCAGATACTTTAGAAACAAGAGGCAGGAAGCAGGCACTCTGGAGGTATACAGGAATGGGAACAGCTTCTTCCTAGTCTGCCCAGGCCCAAATAGGCTGTGTAAGGTGAAAGGAAGACCCACAACCAGGGCAGCAAAATGGCATTTGTATCAGACAAGAAGAATTTCAGTTTAAGTGCTTAGTTCACCAAGCTCCTCTAAGCCCTCTCAAACCCAAGGGGATCCAGATGCGTGAGGAGTTTGGGTATTTCTGAGACTGAACACTGCTTGCTGAAATAACAGGCTGAGGCTCCCGTTGTCTGTAGTCTGTTTTCTCTCTTTGTTGCTCACCCTTGGGGTGAGAGGGCCTACTGTGTGCCTCTGCTCTTCATGGGCCCTCTGATTTCCATCCCGCTTTACTCAGCCTTTCTGGGAGCAATAGCAGAGAAAAGCATCCTCCATTTGCAGTCAGACCCAGACATATTCTTTTTTTGGATCTCTTTTACTGCTCACATACTGCTTTTCAGAGTGGACTTTGGATATGTGCATGAACTTTGGGTGCTCCTGATCAGGGAAAATGACCACGGACTTGTAAAAAAGGGTGGTTTTCTTTTGCAGCGGCTAGAGCAAACAGTGTAGTTCCTACATGGAATTAGTAGCCGCCCCTGCTGCCCACGTCTGGCTACGACAAATTGGCTTTCCTCTTGGCTCCCTAGAGGTGTGCATTACTCCCGGCCTTTTAGGGGAGCTAAAGGTGGTGCAGGGGTTGAGTGGGAATGGGTTGCCCTGCTGTTGGCACCGCACTGACATACTGAGCAGATAGATGCTCTTAGAGCACAGTTGGTGTTCTCCACCCTGGGGAGGATGATGGTGTGCTCCCAGCAGAGCATCCCTGGGGGAACTCCCATAGGAGCTTCATGTCTCAAACTTGGTTTTATGGAGAACTGGTCCCAGCCAGAGCCTGGAGTATCCTTGGGAGCCAGAGCAAACCTAGCCTCTCTTTATTTTCATTTCCATGTGTATAAAAGAGGAATATTAATATTACCGGGCTAAGAGGGATGCAGCATGAGGTCATGGTTTAGCACCTGCCAAGATTTTTAAAGACAGAAAGTTCAGCTTTCCATGAGACCAACAACACTAACAAACAGTTTACACATATTTCTGAGTGTCTGGAAATATTTGAGTGGTAGCTCTGGTGAATACCCTCTTTCAGGGTTATGTCTATAGACCTTAAATCTGTCAGTTAGCACCTCTTTTTGGAGGTGATTTTGAAAGGACCAGATAAAATGTTATGGCACTATGTGCCCCAGTTGGTATTTACTAATTCTGAAGTTTACTCTGTTTAACATCCAGACTGAGCATTTTTTAAAGTTTTTTTTTTTTTTTTGAATGAGTTTGAAGCAGTGCTTCCTATGCAAGACATAGATGGTTAGATTCATGGAGATCTAATTGTTACTTACCATCTCTTCCACCATTTTTCTATTGAAAAATAGGAGATTCTTCTGGGTGACCTTTGTCGTTTGACAGTCAAAGCAAATTAGAGAGAAGCAGCTGTTAGATGCAAAAAACGTTAAAACAAAACAAAACAAACAAAAAGAAAATCCAAAAAACTCCAAGGTGTGTCAACTGTCCAACATTATTTTCCCAAGGGACTAAAAGAACATGGGAGACCCAGTTCAAATTAACTTGTGTCACATTAAGAAGCTCATTTTTTATAGTAATTTCTTTAGATCCATAGATATACTAAAGTTATTATAAATGAAGCTTTTAAGAACTACTATCACAGTAGGATACATGAATGGACCTCGTGTATTTTATTGAGGAAAGCCAAGATCCATAAAGTTTGTATTGATTTTGATTTTTGCTTACAACAAAGTTCTTTAAGACTATTTAGGAAGAAATCCCTAAATAAATACAGAAGCTGAAGGTGAGTAAGAAGATAAATACTAACATTTCTTTTGGAGAAACCCTGTTCAGTGTTCAGCTTGATACACTGAATATCAATCAGATCCCTAATGATCAGTTTCCTGTACTTGGGAGCTCTTTTACTCCCTCCTCTCTCCCCTCTTAACACTCTGGAGCAGAAAGCACTTTCTTTTGCAAAAGAAAGATTGGACTGTTTTGTGATGTGGCTGTGAGGAGAAACTCCTACAGGGTAAATAGAGCTGATCCAGCCTTGGCCAGGTGGTTAAAAGCTTTCCCCAGGTCATGATAGCTTGTATTACAGAGCATTTTGTTTCTGCCAAAGCACCGTTGTGCCCTTTCAGAGCAGAAGGTGAGATGATGCAAGCTGTTCAGTGGGAGCATGCCGATTTACAGCAGCATGGAGAGGTGGTTCAGAGTCCTTAGAAGAAATTTCCCTCCTTACCCCCAGGGTCTACAGAGGGGTGGGTGGTGTTTAGACAATGTATTGATCTGGAAAGATTTCCTTACATCATCCTGCAGTTGGATTCATACCTGCCTGCGGAAAGCTGATAAGAACAAAGACAACAAGATGAGCTTGAAAGAGCTCAAGAACTTCCTAAAAGAAGTGAACATTGAAGTTGATGACTATCATGCCAAGGAGATTTTCCAGGTAACAAGTGCAAGCAGATAAAGTACTTGCTGTTGACTGAGGACAAGGTCTCCTGCTGCTTTCAGCTTTGGTTGGAGAACTAAGCTAAAGTGAACTCAGCATCTTTTCTTGTACTAAGGAAGGACTTGGGGGCTTTGGTGCTCAACAGATTCCTACAAACAACCGAGTTATGGCAGCATAGTGCTTTTGGTGTAGTTATGCTAAAGTGTTCTTTCTTTACCATTGATACCCAATTTTACCTGGGTTCAGAGAAGATGAGACATGAACATGGATAGTGAGAGAAAAAGGAAAAAGCAAAGTGTAGGTGCACTTTGAGTCCCAGGCGTTTCAGAAGTTCTGTGTGCCATGACCACATATCAATGCCTAAGCCTACCTGAAATCAGTTTGGTTAAAATTATGAATCCTTTACCTTCTCAGGGAAGGAGGACTTGTGACTTGCGTAAACAAAAAGAAAGTGCAAATTGGGAATAAAAATGAAAATGGTGATAGATACCTTACATTGCACCTAGACCTGGAGCATTCTGGTTGCTCTAATAGCCCAAGGTACATTCAATCCACTTGGGACATAAACTTCTATGTCTCAAGTTTGAGCTGCTGGCTGAGCCTATCTGAAGATAAGAAAGGGATGAAAAATTCTAAGTTGTTTTTAGAGTTTCTCTAAATGAGCTTTCCTGTTGAGGCAAGATAAAACATCTGGATGATTTCCAGACTTCCACCCTGTCTGAAGAAGTATTTGAATTCATGGGCGGGCAGTTTCAGAAATGCTGTTTCTGATCAGTGGTAAACATGTGGGTGGTTGCAGGTACAGGCAGTAATTGTTCTGCTCCTTCCTGTAAGCAGATAACAGGGGAGGTTGGCAAGGTCTTGCTAGGACCTTCCCCAGAGGAGGAGTTTTCTAACTCTTACTTTATGGAGGTCTCTTTGGTAGCTCTGCAGGACCGAGGAGAAGGTGGGCAGCAGATCTTTACAAATTTAATCTTGCAAAATCCACCGGATAGGCTGCTTGCTGTGGCTGGCATATCCTGTGCTTTGTTCCCTGTTCAGGAAAACCCTGGAAGAATAGCAATAAGGCTGGAATTCCTCTGGCTGACTTAGAAGTCTCCAGTGCAGGCACCTACATTGGAAGTAATCACCAATTCCTACACTGCCTTTGCAGTCTGCATAGATCAAGCCAATAATGGAGACCAGGTGTGATTCACCTCATCCTAAAGGAGGCATCTCACATGCATTAGATGAATCAGTCCCTAAATCTTCAAACACCAAACATTTGAAAAGACACCTTTTATCTTTAGAGGCATGGTCTCCTTTTCATTCAATGAACCTCTTTTAGTTAGAAGGGAGCAGTTGGAGTGGAAACTTGCTGAAGTTCAATTCTCTTTTTGCTTAAGGACTCCAAGTAGTAACTAAGCCCTGATTTATCCCATTTAAATCCAGGCTGCTAGTTGAAGTGCCCTCATTAGACATGTAATTGTTATAAGCTTCCTGTATAGCCAGCGGAAAGAGAGGAGGTTAATTAACCTTCTGAATTAACCTTCGGGAGGTTAATTCAGATCTCTTGTGGGGTGAATTGCCTCTAGGGAGAGTCTGTCTCACTCCGTTTGACCACTGAGTTATCCTAAAGCAATTACGTATTCATTTTACATATTACCTAAATATAGATGGATTGAGAGACATTACAGAGTATTAAAATGGTGATCTTCTTTTCTGTCTTTGTGAGTTTTTCTTCATTTAGTCACAGGAAGGAAGGGTGACCAAGGATTTAAGAGAGAGCTACAGGGCACGCTCTCACATTTTTCTTGCTTTTTGTCACATAACTCTGTGTCCACGTCTAGGTTTTAGACACACCTAAGTAAGACACATGCAATGCAGCCAGAAACTGTGCAAATCCTGTAATTGCTCACTTCATTTCAACCTGGATGTTCATTATGGTGCATCAGAGAGGTTCAGACTCTTTCTGGCAAATGAAGGTTTATTCAGGACTCATGGTTCATGGTCCATACAAGTGAGCTAAAATACAGCCTTTGGTGTTGAGAGTGTCTCTCTAATATGGAGCTCTTGTAGCCCAAGCAGAAAAAGCCCAGTTTTACACCACATATCTGATCCATCCTGGAATCTGACTATGATGCCAACCAATGCTATTGTGCTATGTTCATCACAACCTTTAATGGCCACTAATGAACAAAATTCCCAAGGGACATTAGTTATAATGCTAGCTTCCTAGGAGTCATATCATGTTAATTTCCGTGTTTTGTCTTAAAGAAAAGAATGCCTGTCATTCAAAGCATTACCGCAGTCTGTACCAGTTGGTTTCCCTCTTTACACTCCTTTTTCAACTGCTAAATGTCATGCTCAGCATAGCTTGTGAAATCTGCCAAAGCCACAGGACAGGATCATACAGAGATGGAAGGCAGCAAGGAAAAGATATTTCCTGGACAGCTCAAACTCATTTTGAAGGTGTCTCTAGTATTGAGCATTTAATGGGTTATTCTATCCCTGAGATTAGCCCATGGCTTTTAACCAGCCGATTCTGAAATCAGAACAAGTTGAACTTTTTGTTCTTGGTTCAGTTTGTGAAATACAATGCATCAAGATTGTTTGGTTGGTATTATAAGTGTGCCACAAACTGCAAGTGAAGGGCTCCAGTGGAGGCACTGCATGGGGAGAAACAGCCTGTCATTATCATCTTGCTTGGAGAGCTGCCAAAGCCGCTGTGGCCATCGCTGAGATCATTAGAAGGGTTAGGCTGAAATTAGTACGATGACTGGTAAAACTGAGACATTCATTTTGCTCATAAAAGCCAGGACAATAGCTCTATCTGTCATAAGAGATCAAAGATCAAAAGCAATTAAATTCCTCTGGTTTGACAAGTTGCCCCATGTCAGCTAAGTCACAGCAACTGACAGCAAGTTGTCCGTCTCAAGGGTGAGGTGAAATGCACTCCTACCTCCGCTGAGTGGTGTGGAGCACATGCTGTATGCCTAGTTCAGATCCGAAGAAGAAAAGTTTTTAGGCCAAAAACGAAGTAAGTCAATCCGTGTCCTGCAAGCACTTTATGTCCTGTTGGAGGTTTGGCATCCGTGCCAAAAGTTAGGTTTTTCAGACTTACCTGAAATGTAGGATGTCAGTAGGCTGTATGAGATGAGGGCACCACTGCTGAGGGGCTGCTAGCTTGCTGTCTTGAGAGAGTGGGAATCATTGTAATAGTAAGACGTTAACTTAAAGTGGGTCAACTGCTGAAATTTCTGGCAAAGAACACTCTGAAGAAGTATAACGCTCCCTGCCATAAGTGATTCCTCTGAGATAGGCTCCAGCTTTCCGTTGCAGCTTGTTTTTCTCAGTCGTATTTACTGCAGAGGTGTACATCCCAGAGATAACTGGAGAATAGTTGTTCACCTTTCTGTGAGGAATTCTGCTAGGAAAAAACAACAAAATTCCTATCAGGATTTGCCACAGAAAAAAAAAAATCTGATGAAAAGTTGAACCTGGGATTATTTTAAATAAACTGGTAATATTTATTGTTGGAAAAGATGTTGTCCTTAATGGAGACACTAACTTGCATATCTTAAACTGCTGATCTTCTGTGATCAGCCAAGTCCTTGACTGTGTTGTCCTATCAGAGCTGTTACGTAGTAAAAAATTTCAAACCATAGAGAAGCATGGGAGTGTGAAGAATTTGAATTACAGCTCCTTGAGAAGCTGAGACCTGATTTGAAATTTTGTGGAGATTCTGCTACTTGGTGATTTTTGCAGAAGAACAGATAATTTCCATGGAAAGAGTTTTATTTTATTTATTTTTCCCCATACGTAAAGCACATATTTAGCAGGATTTTTTAAGTCAGTTTTGATGCTCTTTTTGCAACCAGCCCTACTAAATAGCCTTGACAGTCTCTTGAGGCCTGAGTTCAGACCTACTAGGATCAAGGGGAAGGCCTTTTTCACTTACGAGATTTTAGGCCAGGGTTTCTATCAATTTAAGATGCATTGAGTTAATTGTTTCCCTATATTACTCAAAGGAATCTCAAGAGGTACATTTCTTTTGACCCTTGATTTATGCTTAAATTGTAAAGAGCTTTCCTTTTAACTCGTGTTTTGCACAGCACATAGTTCTGTGGAGCCTGGTGCTCTTCAGCATACAGATAATATGAGTAAAAAATAGTGATTGTAACCATTATGTGACTGTTGGCCTTGTCAATGAGAACCATTGACCACGCTTCTCATTCACTGGCCAGTAACCATTTCCAATTATTTTGTGTTCTGCGTTGTGTAGCCCTGGTGCAGATTACGGCTGGCATATGCCAGAAGGAAAGAAGGTTTTCACTCCTTCTCCCCTCTACGTTTACAGCACTGTGACAAGTCCAAAACAGAGGCTCTGGAGGATGATGAGATAGAGGAATTTTACAAGATACTGACAGAGAGAAAGGAAATAGACAAGATCTTCCAAAAGTACTCAGATGCGGAAGGGTTCATGTCCTGCCAGAACCTAGTGAGGTTCCTCTATGAGACACAACAAGAAGAAGATGCTGTTGTTGCTGCCCCTCCCTTAATTCAGAGATACGAGCCCAACGAAATAGGTAGGTTGGAAACCCTGGTTGGCTTGGGTCATAATCTTGCTATCTTGATGAACTCTGAATTGCTTTGCTGTTGTTTTCTTCTGCAGCCATGTGTTGTTTTCTCCTTGAAACTGTTTTCTAGGGCAACATTAGCAGCTTTAGGAGAGGAGGGGACAGGAAAAACTGGGAAATAGTTATGTTCATTTTTGGCTTAGGCACACCAAGCAGCCGGAGTGGGGTTGACATGCAGTTGGTTACAAGGCAGTGAAATTCCCGTGGGAAAGGCTCTGATGGCTTGTTCAAATGTCAAGATCTCAGGTGGTTTACAAGGTTAAGAATGTAGCAATATTTCTGCTCTTCAGAAGCAGGAAGGGAGGCAAATATTTTTGAATGTGAGCACCTGAAAAGCTGTAAGTTGGTGAGATCTTTGAGTAGAGGGCAAACAAGGCGACAGTTGTTTAGGAGAGCAATCACAGAACTAACTGTCTGCTCAGAAATGAAGCAAAACACCAGACTGCAGCACTTCAGAGGACATGTTCAAGAAACCAGTGCTGGATCATAGGCTGCCTCTGTGCTGTCCTGGTATACCTTCAGGAGAGGGATGATGCTTTGCAGATTGAAAATAGGACAGAAATCTATCTCAGTCCTTCAAGATGGGGAGATACTAATTCTCCCCCAAATTTGCATTATTTTTCATTTACTCTGTGCAAATCTTGTAGTCATTGGATAATCTAGGCAGGATTTATCTGGCCATGTTTAGACATCTGACAATGCCTGTGTTGGCATGAAAGAGGCTTGAAGTGCTCAAATGGAGATTTTTGTACTATAGATCTCTAGAAGCAGGTGAAGTAAGTGCTGTCTTTGGCACTTTTAGGTCTTATCGAGGACAGTAAGTGCTGTAATAGCCTGCTTGTGAAGGGGTTTTAAAAGCATTTTCTGACAGAGGAAGCTGTCACCATTATCTGAACAGCATCGATATCTCTACCATTAGCTGAATGCCTAGGGAGCATGTTTTACCTTTGAGATCCCCTGGAGATCAGCAGGCATCATGGTGAAGATGGCACCACTACCTGGTCGTGTCAGATTTTAACGTGGGGTTTCTATCTATTTATCGGGCAGCCAAGAAACGTAACGCCATGACCAAAGATGGTTTCCTGATGTACTTGCTGTCTGATGACGGGAATATATTCAACTCCTCCCACCGTAAAGTTTACCAGGACATGACTCAACCTCTCAGTCACTACTTTGTGTCATCCTCACACAATACCTATCTTATGGAAGACCAGCTTACAGGTCCTAGCAGCACAGAAGCCTACATCAGGTAATGTATGTGTGTGTGTTTATGCATGTATGTGTTTACGTGCCTGTGAGGCACTTAGGTTGTGAGGCAACCTAAACCAGGTTGGTCATGGCTCCCTTTTCATTGCACTTTGTCCCGGGTTTCTGCTGAACCCCATGTGGTGTTCTTCTGACTGTAAGATATATAATTACCACATCTGGGGGTAGGGGAGTCCCTCCCCAGCTCTTCTGTAGCCCCCTTTAGTCACTGGCAGGTTGCTGTAAGGTCTCCCCTGAGCCTTCTCTTCTCCAGGCTGAACAAGCCCAACTCCCTCAGCCTCAATATGGCATGGGATCGTGTGTGCAAGGGCTTAGAGGGTGCAAAGATTTCTGGGATAAAGCTGGACAGCTGCGTAGAGACTGGAGGGAGACCAAAATGATGCATACTGTCATGACGTTTGCAATCCTTACTGCCTTTTGGGAGAATCAGCATAGACTATTCCTTAGAGCCATACTGGGGTTTATCTTGGAGAAGGCTAGCTGGAGTAATCCAAAAAAGATATGGGATGTGAGCTAACGCAGTGGTGTGAGTGATCAGGAATCTTCTGCCCGGTCCCTCTAGCAGTTTAGTTGCTCCCACGTCTCCCCTGGACAGAACAGTAAGTGTTGCCTGCTTTTGCCTTTAACAATGACTGCTGTCTGACGTCTCATGGCCAGATGTTTACAGTGGCCTTTATTATCTTGCACAAACACCTTATCTTACTTCTGTTGTCACCTGTGCTTTTATCAAGTGAGACAATGTTTCCTTATAAGCAAGTCAATGACTGTAATTCTGTCTTTGTATATGATTTATCTGATTCCCAGGGAATAATGTCTATCTTGAGTCACAAGCTTAAAGGAGTAGAGAGTGAAATCTGGCACAAACTAATGAAAGTAGCTGTTTGAACTCCTGTTACAGTATCTTAACATTACAGAATTACATTCTGGCTGTAAAGTAAATAAATCCCATGATTCTTATTGCAATGAGTTAAAGGAGTTGTGTTATCTGAAATGTAAAAGAAAAAATGTAAAAGAGCTATGTAAAAGAAAAAGATCACCTCCCAGACAGGTAAGTCTTTACAGGGGGAACCTCCATTTGAAATGAAATGAAAATAAAAGTATGGATATGTGGAAGGAGTTTCAAATGGGAATTCAATCTGTAGATTCTGTTTGGGAAACTGGCCCTCAGCAGTCTCCCCAGCTGTGATTGAGTTTCCAAGTCTCCTTCCCTGAAATCCCAGAGGATCCATCCCTTGTGTCTTATCAGATCTAGAGGAAGAAGGCACATCATCCAGGCTTCATGAACTGTTTTCTAAGGCTGTCTTTCTTCCAGTCTAACTACTCTTGATTTTCCCTTCTCTTTACCATCTTTGGGAAAAGACTCTGGGCACAGACATGAGTGTCCTTTCTCATCTGGCTCTTACTATGTCTCCTTCTTTGGATGGTCCTTACTTTGGACTTTCATGACTTTCTTTCTCAGATCCCAATGTGCTTTCCTTGCTCAACCTTAAGCTCTCTTTGTTGACCCCGAGCTCTCCTGGTCCCATCCTTATTCCATCTGCTTTCCTGTTTTTCCAAGCTCCTCTTTTCTCCCTGAACTTCCCATCAACCTTCCCAGGCAATACCTGTGGCCGATCCAGTCTCACTTTGAGACAGAGCCAAAGGTTTAAAACCCAACCAGGTCCCTTCTTTGTTTCCAGAGCCCTCACCAAAGGCTGTCGATGTGTGGAGCTGGACTGCTGGGATGGCCCTAACTCGGAACCCATCATTTATCATGGCTACACTCTCACCTCCAAGATCCTCTTCAGCGATGTCATTAAGGCCATCAAGAACTATGCTTTCAAAGTAAGGATGAGAGACCTGGGACCCTCTAAGATTTCTCATATTTCACAGTCCAAGACCAATAGCAGATCTCTGCCCTCCCAGTAGAGAGCATAAAGAATGAAGACTTCACTTTAGCTTTTGTCATGGGTAGAAGATGCATCCTTCTGTCTAGGCATCCTTGTTCTGCTTTCTGCAGAGATCCATTCCTGGAAGTTGCTGGTGAGACAAGGCACTGCCTGGGGATGAGTTTAAATCTGTACCAGCACAGCTGGATACTGGACCCCACTGCAATGAAAATAATGTCCAACATCTTGAATATACCTGGTAGAAAACGCAAACGAGTTTTTGATTTGCTTGGTTTTCACGTCTCAGGGTCTGTCCCTAGTTTGAAGGAACTTAAGTGTGTATGCCTTGGAGGGACTAATGCGAAGGACAGTTTCTGCTCAGGTTTGAAAGGAGTGAGTAGGTCTGGACTCTGGAATGGCAGTCCTGGGCTAGCAGCCTTTAAAAATCCTTGGGTTTGTCCAGACTGACTGTGCTTTCTGCTATTTTCCTTCAGTGCACTTGACTTGAGAACCAGCCCCAAGTTTCCCTTGGGGCTATTAGGCAATAGCAAGGCAATGCCTTCAGCACACAAAATGTCTAGGGGGCCTCAGGGAACCACATCAGGTCTGTGCAGGAAAGGAGGAAGGATTCAGGTCGCTTAAGGGTCTGAACAAACTCAGGGACTTGCAAAGCTCCCTTCCCAGTCTTTCTGTGAGCTAGGAAGGTGCTCTGACCTATGTTGCAAGTGGAGAATGGAGACACAGGGAGGCTTACCACACCTGGCAAGCCCGTGGGATCCTGATCCAGCCTGGAAGACATCGGCATAGATCTGAGCAGCTACTACACATCTGAATTTGTCCATTTTTTGTCCCTGCCATTGACGCACTCATTTCCAGAGCAAACAACACGGGGGTCTTATATCAATTGCTATGGACAGGTGAAATTACAGAGTTCACTGATGATGGATGTTATGTCTTGTCCTAGACCTCACCATACCCTGTCATCATCTCCCTGGAGAACCACTGCAGCCTCGACCAGCAGAAGGTCATGGCTCAGCACATGACGACGATCCTGCAGGACATGCTCTTGGTGGCCCCGGTTGATGGAAACAAATCGCAGTTCCCCTCCCCAGAGGTGAGCAAGGCCACTCTAGCACTTTCTGCCCTCTGAAAGTGGGACAAGAGCGAGGTCTGTCTTCTTGCTGGCTGCTAGCTGGGGGACTACATGCCTGAGGGGTGGTGGGAACAGAGCATGTTTGTGATCAGTGGTGGAATAGGAAATAGGAGTAGCTAGAAATCACTTGTGCACGTCAAGCTCCAAAATGATCTGTTGCTCCTTGTTTGCTGTGTAAGGTTTCAGAGGAGACATTCCTGAGGGACTGAGGACATTCCTGGTCCATTTACTGAGGCTAGGCATTGTCCTTCATCCCATGAGGAGAGGATGTAAGGGAGCTGAGTCCCAAGGATCTGTCTTGTGTCTGCTCCCACACCCCAAAGCTGTATACGGCCTCATTCAGGCTAATCCTCTGAAGCACAGGCAGGTTGCTGCACATGAAGGGAAGATTAGCTCCATGAGAAGTGACTACAAATTGTCTCTGTGTTTTTGATCCAGCAAGTCTGGGCACTGCCTGATTTCATGGTAGGTGAGATATTTTGCTCAGTGTTGAGGGACGTAGCATACACTTCCCTCCTCCTTTAGTGCCTCAGGTACACTGCCGTGGAGACCTAAACTGCTGATTAGGAAGTCATGAGAGCTGAAGGGACGACTGTGATTGCTTGCCTCTTGAATCCCAAGGAGAAAATCAGCACAAGTGGCCTAAAACTGGATCAAGTGTGAGATGTCCTTCCACTGAGAACGGCCTGGGGTGGCACAGCAGTGGGGATGGGTTACTGGGGAGATGTCCTAGGAGGACAAGGGGAGGTGGGAGATTATGTGGAGGACAGGTACCACTGTGATTGATGTGTATCAGGGCAGCCCTTCTGGGGAAGGAGATATACAGCTCTTAACTGTATACCACTGCATCGATGTCATTACCAGGCAATCAGAAAAAAAATGCGGAAATGGAATCTTCATGTATATATATATATAAAAAAAAAGAACTGTGTGTCCAAAAAAGTAGCCAAAATGTTAATCTTTTCATCTGTTTCTACAGTTTGGGTTAGTGTTTTCTTTCTTTTTTCTCTCCTAAGCACTTTTCAGAACCAGACTTTTATGTGTGTGAATAGCTGCAGTTCCTTTCAAATTGCCTTTCTTTGCAAAAGAAATAATTTTCCCAAAATTGGATGAGAATGCCTAGCCAGAGCTGGAAGCAGTTTGTGGGTGGGATAAAGCTGGCAGTCAGCAGGGGAGAAAGGGGAGGGAAATGAGCCACCCAAAATACCTCCTATACTTGTTCTCCATCCCCATTTTTCCCTTTCTGACTTCTCCCTTTTGTTTGGAAGTGCTGTGCCTCACTTGATACAATGCCTAGTGCAGAGGGAAGCTGATCTGGGTTGGTCCCTAGGTACCAGTGCAATAAATTAGGATGAATCATAATATTTAATAGTGCTGCTTCAGCAGGACCTTTGCACTGGCACGGACAAGTTGCCTCCCGTTAAGAAGTGACTCTCCCAGGATGAGGTTACACCCAGCATGGAAACAGGTCTCCGCAGGCTGTTACTGGGTTGGAAAATCAGTCTCCAGTGTTACATGTTGGCTTGTTATTTATCTTCAGCGTAGGATCAGGAAAGCTGCTGATGGCTTTTCAAAATGCTGCCTTGTGAGCAGAGGAATGATATGAAGAAAGAAAAGAGAAACACCAGGGAAAGAAATGTGTGATATGTGTGTATAAGGGAACGACCCCAGCTTCCCAAAGATGTTTTTCCCATTCTTGTGCTCATTCTAACCTCCTGCTTTCCTTGCCCAGATGGACACGTGGCCTCAGCTGGAACAAAAGGGCCCAGATCTACGTTAGTGAATGGAGCTGGGCTGATACGCTCCAGTGGAGGGACTGATCCATGTAGTTTAAAGGGAGCAAAAATGTCAATGTAGTAAAACATATCCTTTTTCCTCTGTTACTTTTCCTCCACTTTCCTGCCACGTGAACTAGGAGAGTATGTTTGTGGAAAATACATTGAAGCTGAAACATTAAGAACAAAAAAACAACAACAGAAACCCCTTGGATTTTCCACTTCCTTGTGGTGCTGGCATGAGGAAGCCTGAGGTATTTTGTCTTAGAAAAAGGGTGGGATCCGCCACTGGGAAGAGGTCTGAAAGGCTGTAAATAAAAACAGGCAAAGCATTGCTGCAAAGTGTGTTCGCAGAGCAAAGTCAGTAATTAAAAGATCAACACAGTCTGTATTCACACTAACAATTCACAGTGCAGCCCAAGGCAGGCATCTGATTTATTAGGTCCCATTTAGGAACAGAGTATTGGGCTACACAGAGCATCTAAATACCTCCCTCAAGCTGCTGTCTTTAGGTCCCAATAATAAATTAAAGCCCTATAGGATAAAAGGCCAAAAGCTACAAAAAAAGCTCCAGGAAAGCTTCAGGTCAGTGCCAGAGTTGTAGGGAAGAGCTGCTCCAATCTTTGCTGCTGATTGTTTATTTATCAGGCCTTTTTGCCTGATTCCTGACCTGCACAGGGGTCTGCCAGGGCCCTTTCCCCCTGTCCTTGCATGCCAGCTAGAAATGATGCAAAACTCCCATCTTGGAATGAGACTAAAGAAGCTGCGAACATCGCATGCCACTAATCACCATTTCAGGCATATCTAAGAGCCCTCCAACTCTTTGTTGTTGGACACCTTTCACAATGAGGATGGCTTTGGGTTTAACAGACCTGCCTTGGTGGGTGACCCTTGGACCACGAGCCCCCCAGGTGAGAGCCCCAGTGCAGTGGCTGGGGTCTCTGCCATCGCACACCTTCTGTGCCCCACCAGCTGTCCCGTCACATCCATTACTGAGCCCAGTGCCCCCATTCAACATCACCTTGAGCCATGCAGCTCAGCAGCTGCTTCCAGTATAGCAGCAGTAAGGCACAACTGATCTGAAGTCTCTCAAAATCTCCTTCAATGTGTTTCTTCCCCCCTCCCTCCCCCCCCCTTCTTTTTTTTTTGAGACTCTTTTTATCTTGTGGTGCTACTCATTGTAAAACCCTGCAACACCTCAGGTTACAGCTACCCTGAAAGACATCCACAGATGGAGATGTGATAGGAAAAAGCGCACCTAGTCTGCACATCTCTTCATGCATGTGAACACGTTAATCCTCACAGCTTCTCAGAAATCTGGGGAGATGGATATCTTCTAAGGCGGCAGTTCTCAGCCCCTGTATATCCACATGCCACTTCGGGCTCTGTTTTACATCTAGTTAATACAGTCACGGGCATTGGAGGTGTGGTCCTCCTCCTCCTAAGTGATTGTCTAAATAGACCAGGTGAATCACATCTTAGGAGTGTTTAGTTCTATTTGTTGACTCTAAAGGAGGTGTGAAGCCATAGAAAGTTTGTAGAGGTGGTTTCTGTTAAGAGTCTGACACTCCCACTGAGACAAAGACTGGAAATCAGATCTTGCCACGGCCTTTGGGCTGCTAGTAGGGGCAGGAAACCCTCAGGTAAAATAAATGCATGAGTGCAGATCTTTTAAACTCTGCTCTTAACAGCTTTGCTGCTGATAAAGAACAGTGCTTTCATTAGATAGTTGCCATGTCCCAGATCACAGATTCCCAAAGGGAGCAAGGCCGTGTGTCAGAACCATCTCATGTGCAGAGCTGAGCTTGCTTTGGCGTGACGGAGAAAAGGTGAGAGAGCAGGAACGAAAGCAACATGATTTACAAGGTACATAAGGAAGTGAAAGAGTTGCATTTATTCCACTACACTATACGTTCTCAGTGGAGTCCAGCATCCGTGTAGCTTCTCCCATTTTCCTAAGTTATATTCAACTTCGGGCTTGCCACTGGCAATTGGAATAGCTTTATGGCCTACTTGGAGAGTATTTATTGAGCATTTTAGCTAATGCTTTTTCCTAAGACAAGGGATCTGCTCAGCAGAGCTGAACTGATGAGCTGAGTGTCTTTCCCCTCAGGCCAGAAATACTTCATGTCACATGAAGAGGAACTGAGAGGGTTGGAACAAGTGCTTGTGAGTGTTTGTGTCTGCGTTTGTCAGCTTATTTAAAACCTTTGTAAAGGGGTAAGCACTCAGATTTAGGATTTTGCTTCCTAATATCCACAGTAAACGAGGCAGGGCAATGTTTATCACTGGCAGTTTCTGCAGGCACATTTTGTCTAGAGTTGTAAAAGCTTAGAAAGGGCTACTGTCTCTGTTGGTAATCAAGCAGCCTGCCCCAAACACATTTTGTCCTGAGTTCTCTACTGCTGAACTGTGAGATGAGGTGTTAAGTTTTCTTATGGGACATTAGAAAGCAGAGGCAGGTGATAACCTAGTGTATAGCAGGATGCTATCTGCAGCCCGTGAAGGACCAGAGGGACTTCTCTGTGTCCCCCTACAACTGTCCCCAGTGCAACCCCCTCCAGGCTGGGGCACTCAAAGCATTGACTGGACACAGCTCTGCCTTGGAAGAAGGCTGAGGAGCGGGGAGGCTGGAGGGTGGTCTGGGGATGGGGAGGAGGAGGATGCTATGTTCTGAATGCTCCTTTGGGCCTTTTATTTCCAGAAACTGGTACATTCCTCCCAGCTGCCTCTGTGCAGCTTTTGAATGACAGGGAAAGTGCCTCAGTGTAAACAGATCATTTGTGGTAGATGAAGAAAAATGCTCTTGGCTGCTTCCTCAGGTGCCCGTGCCAGATTTCAGCTCAAACCAAGTTTCATCCACGGCGTAGCTGATCCGTGAGGAGCTGGGCTGGTCTCCGCGGAGACACGATGCAATTTGCTTGCACCCACAGAAGGGGAACAGCATTCTTTGAGAATGCCTGTGTTGTTTTTAAAAAGATCCTTGGTTTTCCACAGGCCTGTCATTTGAGAACAGTGGGGCTTGTTGCTTTTGCAGATGTGGAAGGGGCAAATATAGGATGTTGCTGTGAGAAGAGGGGCCATGCTACACGAGTAAAGGGACTGCATTGGCTAAACCTGAGATCGCCTTTTTCCTGGAATAAGTAGCACCCTCCGTAGCCAGCAGTACCACACACGTGGCAGCAAATCTCCCACTGACTTTACTGGAAGCTGCAGGATCTAGGGCTGCTCCTGTGCTGAACTGTTTGATTTTTGAGGTGTAATCCATTCACTTGGAGATTGCATCCAGGCAATACTACTGCTCCTTGCTGCCAGTATTGCTGCAGCACCATTTTGGTTCAGTCAGCCCTCTCCAGGCTTCAGCTTTCCTCCCGCAGTCTGAGCTTGCATGAGAACCAGGTCGTGTCAGTGGTATGGTGGTCTGTGAGCAACCATCTGCTTTTGGAGTGTTCCTTCACCTGACGCTTTTATGTGGGCTTTGAAAGAGGCTGTGTTTCGGCACAAGAAAAATGTTCCTTGGATTAGCTCAGCAGCCAGCTGTGATATGTTGGCACGTGCTGCTCGTTGTTATTTGTGCTGACTGTGGTTGCAGTGGCGGGAGGAGGTCCTCACAGAAGGAGGTATCTAAGAAGGGTCCAGTTTGGGAACTCTTACTTAGGGTGTCAGTGCCCTAACATTTCACCTGTGAGATCCTTTAAGTATTCTGATGCGATGTCTGCTAATCGCCAGCTATTTTGTCCACTTCTCTTTGTGCAGCAACTGAAAGGGAAGATCCTTGTGAAAGGCAAGAAGCTGAGCAGACAGGAGGACCCCACAAATGGGAACAACAACCTGGAGGCTGAGGATGTCTCTGATGAAGATGAAGCAGCTGAAATAGAAGATGAATCTGTAAAGACAGAGGTGCAGCAGAAGGGGAAGGTAAGTAAAAAAAAGTAACTGAATCCCTGAAAGGAGCAGACCTGGAGAGTCAGAAAAGCTATAAATTAGATTTTTGTGTGTTGCAGAAGGCTTTGAAGTCCTGCATCAGGAGGTCTGGTCTTGTTAGCCAATCCCACGCCTTATGTTGGCAAACCACTTTCTAGGTGTGCTTTGTACCATGCCTGGAAAAAGCCACTCTGTTTCCAGGTTTGCCTACTTGGCACCAGGACAGTATGGGAAGTTCATTGCTAAGGCTTGGTTGTAAGGTTTAGCGACTGGTGACAGCCACTGATGCTGAATTACAAATGGTAATGCAAAAAGCAGCAGAAAGGGTCTCCCACCAACAAAAAGTGAGAAATTTCATCTGGAGGACACCATGAAACAAAGGGTGCTGGGACAGCAAAGCATCTGCTGTGTGAAATCCTCTCTTAGCTCACCAATACAGGCTGAATAGGTTCTATCTGTGTTTATATCCCTAATCACTTGTGAGCTGTAATAGCCAAGGTGAAACAGTCGTTCACATAATGGCGCGTGGATGAATGCAGGAGGGACAACCCAGATGAAGTGAAATATTCTTGGTGGTAGCACTTGGGAAGTCAGTGATATCACTGGACAGGCCAGTGTGGGCTGGTGAAACGTGCCAGTAGTGTTACCTACTGAAGGTCTGAGAGGAGGGATTAGCACTGCATGCAGGGCAAAGGACATAGCAAGGGCAGTCTGCCCCTTTACCACTCTTCCTAGGGGAGCCCCAAATTATCATGGGCATCCTTTCCGTCTGAAGTCAGTGGAAAAGAAAAGCTCCAGGGGTCCTAGACAAAACATAACCGTTACTTTTGAGTAGGACTGCAGAAGCTCCCCACAAACCTCTTGCTCCTTCTTTTAGAGTGACACCCTGAAGCTGGCCAAGGAGCTGTCAGACACAGTTGTCTACTGCAAGAGTGTTCATTTCAACGGCTTCGAGGACCCCAGCCACCCTCGGGCTTTCTACGAGATGTCATCGTTCACGGAGAGCAAAGCTCTGAAACTAGCCCAGGAGTCTGGTATGTATATTCTGGCAGCAGGCCATCCTCTTTTCCAGTCCCCCATAAAGTGACAGCTAGTGGTGGTTAGGCAAGAGGAGGAGGCATCCCCAAAGACGTAGGTCATGGTCTCCTTGGCCATCCATGTCACTTTGAGAAACAGTGGGAAAAACTTAACGTCACAGGTTGTCACCAAGAAGGGCATTTTATGCAGGCCGTTCACACTCAGCCAGACTAACTAGACGGAAAAGGACTATAAACTGCAGCATCAAGGAAAAGCAGGCCCATCACTGAAAGGAACATTTTTTTTTTTTTTCCAAAGGAAACAGTTTTATTCATCACAACATCAGGCACCTGAGCCGGATCTACCCTGCCGGGTGGAGGACAGATTCTTCCAACTACAACCCCATCGACTTGTGGAACGTCGGCTGCCAGATCGGTGGGTGCAACTGGGAGCTTGGAGGGGGTCAGCCTGGCTGGGTTGGTCATAGAATCATAGATTCACAGAATCATTAAGGTTGTAGAAGCCCTCCAAGATCACCTGGTCCAACCATCCCCCCTACCACCAGTGTCACCACTAAAACGTGTCCCTAAGCATCACGTCCAACCTCTCCTTGAACACCCCCAGGGACGGTGACGCCACCACCTCCCTGGGCAACCCGTCCCAAAGCCTGACTGCTCTTTCTGAGAAGAAATGTCTCCTCATTTCTAACCTAAACCTCTCCTGACTCAACCTGAGGCCATTCCCTCTTCATGACCTGGCTGTGGTAGGGCTTTGACTGAGGTAGACATGTGATCTCAAGCCACTTGCAGGCAGAGAGGCTCAGTAGTCACCAGAAGAGATCAGCTCTTGTAACCATTAGGAGAGCCTTTCCTGCATGTTAATGGGTACGTCCTTGCAATTAGCTGGAAGCACAGTTCCTGCTGTGTAACAAAGAAGAGGGGAGCCAGGAGATAGAGTTGCTTACCAAAAAGCATGCTGAAATCTGTGGCAGAGCTGGAAATCAGACTCAGATCTCTCAAGCCCTAGAGGAGGGCTGTAACCATAAGGGAAAAGCTGTGGCCTGAGCTCTTTCCAGTAGTCAAAGCAGTGCCTCTAGTCTGCTCCTGGGACACTGAAGCCCTGATGGCATATTCATGTCTCAGAGACGTGATGAAAAGGTCTTGCAGCCTGCTAAGTGAATTATCTTGTAGCTTTCACTCAGAAAACCTTGTGCAGGATATGTAGGACCAAGGCCCAGGATAAATTGTCATCTGTCCTAGAGCTTCTTTAGAAGTGGCTAAAGAGGTTAGCATCACCCTTGGGAAATCAGAAGAGTATCGAGCAAGCTCTGGGGTCCATGTGCCCTCCCTGTGTGATATTAGTGAAACTGTTCACAGAGGCTGCTTCCAGATCTGACTTCAAAGTTTTTAAAAAGATAGGGGCAAATTAGAAAGGATACAGGAAATCTGCCTGGTGTTAGGAGAACTGTGAGGTTTGATCTATTTTGGGCAAAGGACAATAAAGAGGTGATTTGATCACAGCTTCTGTACCGGACTGCATAAGGATTTCAGACAGTGAGGAGCTCTGTAGTGTAACCAGTAGAGGTCCCTGAGGGTGGCAAATGAAAATAGGTGTATTTGGGCTGGAAAAGAGGTTTTATAATGAGGTTAAGTAGCTAGAGAAACGATCTGAGAATGATCTGTGTCTTCCTGAATGGGTTTATGTGAAAGATATGGTTGTTCAACCAGGTGACATGAATTCAGTGCAGGACATTTTTTGATCCTGCGGTAGGTAGGAAGAAAACTGAGATAGCTACAGTGGTTCCTTCTGCCTCTAACATCTCTGAATGGAAGAAATCCTCAGGGGAAGCAGGCTTTGGGGGTCAGAGTTTATCACAGATCTTTAAAGCATGGAAAAGTCAATGTTTATGTCCATGAAATGTAATTTCATGTGAACAGAATTGGTATACTCTCATTGATTTATCTGAAAATGACTAAATTTATTTATTTATGTTGCAGTTGCCCTAAATTTCCAGACAGCAGGCACAGAAATGGATGTCTACCAGGGTCGGTTCCAGGACAATGGGTTTTCTGGGTATGTCTTAAAGCCGGAATTCCTCCGGGATGAGCAAACCAAATTCAATCCAAAATCCATCACAGAAGGAACATGGGGGACAAAGAAGAAGCTTCTGCTTAAAGTAAGAATAGAAGTCGGAAACTTATCTTAGTAGCATCCATTTCTTTGGGGGGTATAGGTTGTGCCTTCTCCTGGTCCCATGTGGGCAATATTATGCTAGCCCTACTCATTTCCCACTGCCAGTGTCACTGCTTCAGTCCTGCATGGGCTCTCATCCTCCAGGGACTCACTCACATGTTTAATGTTTGGCAACAGGAGAGGTTAACGACAGTATTCACCCTACAGGAACACACAGGCATTTTATAGACAGGCAGTCAACAGTCACCACTGTTATTTCCAAGTATCATTTGATCACTTTGGGGAGAGAGAGAAGTTGACTTTTCCCTGACCCAGACCAGCTGGCAGCACTGCAGCAGTGTTCATTAGGTGCTTTAGCTCATGACAGCTTCCTCTGAAGAATGTCACAGTGTTGGCTCTGAAAGACCAACACCAGCAACAAGTCCTGTGCTCCTGGAGAAGGAGAGAGATGTTTGTCAGGGAACCCCATCTCCTACTGATGTTCTGACCTTTTCCTCTGTTTCCTCCACAGATTATCTCTGGTCAGCAGCTGCCCAAGGTAAACAAAAGCAAAAACTCCATCGTTGATCCCAAGGTAACGATTGAGATCCATGGCGTCCAACAGGATAACAACAAGAAGCAGACCAGAGTCATTGAAAATAATGGTAAGGGTTTTTCTTTCATGCTGCGACCCCTGGGGCAGTAATTCTTTGGTTTTGTGTAGCAGTGTGTTCCTCATCAAGACCAGCTGCCCTGTGGCCAGGCCTGCCCAGCTGCACCCAAGCTTGCTCACACTGAGCAGATCCATCAGGTGCTGTTGGTGCACTTCAGTGCGGTGACCCTGGTTATATAGCTAGCCCCACAGGCTGTCCCTATGGGGCATTTCTTTCAGGGGTTCTTCCATCTCTGTCTGAGGTGTTTGGAGATAGAAATTACCTGCAAAACATCAGCCAGATGAATTGTTTTGAGGTTGGCTGCCAAATCTGCAGACCCAGAGCTTTGGAAGTGCTCTTTACTTCCATGCAGTTGGATCTGACCTGGGACAAAAAGGTTCCCACCAAGATCTTCCCAGAGAAGGCCTCCCAAGAGGCTGATTTTATTTTGAAAGAGCCACAAACTCATGAAAGAGTGAGGTTGGAAGGGACTGGAGGTGCCCATTCCAACCCCTGTCTGAAGCAGGACCTAAGTTAACTCAAGTTGTTCGCTGTATTGCCCAGATGGATTTTGAGTATCCCAAAGGGTGGAAATTGCCCACGCTGTCTGGGCGAGTGATCCAGTCTTTCACTTGAAATAAGGTCTATACTTCACCAGAAATTCACCTGTTGTTATTTGTGCCCATTACCCATCATGTGTTTGCTGTGCACATGTAAGAAGAATCAGGCTTCATCTTCTTTAACAGGAGGAAGTGAAAGATGGCAATAATAACCCCCCTTAGCCTTCTCCAGGATGAATAACATGAGCTTTCTCAGTCTCTTCTTATATCAAACGTAGTCTGTGCTACATCTCTTGAAGCTCAGAACCTCCTCACAAGGCAGGGACACTGAATTTGCTCATCCTCTTGACCCATATGTCACCTGTGCTAAATTAATGCACGTCACAGCAATGTGGCAGGTGAGGGAAGGAGGTTGTAAGCCCACAGCTCCAAAGAGTGAGGTTCCTTCCATACCCAGCACTGACCTCAGATGTCTCACAGACACTTCACCTCCCTTTGGACCATTTCTCATCAGTCGAACATGGCTGTGGCTTCCCTCCATGTGGTGAGGGTCTGAATACTGCGGCCTTCAGAGACAGCAGAGGGCAAGTTCATCCCTCTCTTCTGTGGGAACAGAAGGCAGTAGGAGTCTGAGAAATCAGACCTCACCCTCCTCCAAACACTTACGTACACACAGACACGCACACACTGCTTTTCTGCGTGAAGCAAAAGCCAAGCACTAGAAAGGCAATGCATATTTTCCTCTCTGCTAACATTGTTTCCCTTTTCCTCCTTTCCTGTTTGAGTAAATCTGGCCTGGCTCCTAAAGCTCACGGTCATTTCCTTTGCCTACAATGATTTTCAGAATGTCTCAAGTGGAGGCTGTGTAAGGAACATTTTAGACCTGCCAGGCCTATTCCTCAGGGCTGCTTAGCACACCTCCATGGCCAGTGCACAGCTGCCTGGAGTGGGGCTGGAGAGATGCTGGAAGGGGGCTCAAGGGGTGCTGAAGGGAGAGTAGCCCCAAAATTCCAAATAAAGTGCAACAATCCAACCCAATTATTTTGCTATGGCGCTGTCCACAGACCCTCCTAACACCTTCAGGGCCAGCTGAAAGACCACTGCCTCCTGCCGAGTCATCCACAGACCCTCCAGGACCGGCAGGCTTGAGCTGATGTTTTGCTGTCCTGGGGCTTCCCCTGCACACAGGCTGTGCCGATGGCAGTGTGATTTCAAACAGGATGTCCTCTTCTCCTGTTTGTTTCTGGGGAGTGGTTTGTTGAAACTGCAGAGAGCACCCGCAGTGACTTAGTGAGAAAGCATTGCGCTTGCTTTTTGTCTCTCATTTGGTGGGACTTGTCATTGTTTTGTTTGCTTTGTGAGTCTGGATCACAAGATCCTTAGACATAAAGCCCCAGAAAGCTGCCATAACACAAAGGCACAGTTCTCTCTGCTCCCCCCTGGTCTGGGGCTGTAAAAGTTTGCTGCTGGTCCAACGGCAACCCAAGACGTCTGTGTATCAGCCAGGGAGAGCCTTTGGAGCAGAGCTGAGTTCAGCCCCATCCTGCTCCCTGCTGCCTCCTGGGGGTGTGGTGCTGAGGCCTGCAGTGGGCAGCCTAAGCTGAAGGAAGTATTAATTAATACCAGGTAGCAGTTCAGTGTCAGAGGTGGGAAAAAGTCTTGGCATCTCCTGAGACCTCTGAGCTGGGTCAGGTTAGGTTCCCAGTCAGGCCAAGTCTCCATCCTTATTTGCAAACATCTCTGACCAACGTCCTTGCTCGTGAGCATCTCCTGCCTTCCTCCTTGTTTGCGAGCAGCTCTGATCTCCATCCTTGTCTGTGTTGCTCAGGCTTTAACCCGAAGTGGGACGAAGAGTTTACGTTTGACATAGAGATCCCTGCACTTGCCCTGGTCCGCTTTGTGGTGGAAGACTTTGACATGTCAACCAAGAACGACTTCATCGGGCAGTATACCGTTCCCTTCACTAGTCTGAAGCAAGGTAAGGCCCTTTTCCCTCTTCCTCACACCCTCTGATACCTTTGGGTATCTCCAGTGTCCCACATGAGAGGTCCAGATCCCAGAACACTTTGGGTCAGAACGGGTCCTTGCTCTGGTGTCTGGACAAGGTGATAAATGATTTACTGAGCAGCTGTCGCATGCTGACTCCTGGGAGGGGATGCCCTTGTCACCAGTAGCCTTGGACACGTTATGTTAACAAGGCTCAAAGCCATGCCTCTCTGACCTACCTGTTCTGTGGGGCACAGGGAGCAAATTGCTCTCAGAGATGGGGAAATGTTACTGCAGGGTCTTGGCAAACGTTAGCAAATGTTTTTCCGACCGGACTAAAGGCCACTCTCCATCTGTGTCTGTGCTTCCAGGTTACCGCCACATTCATCTTCTGACCAAGAACGGCGACCCGTACTCCTCCTCCACCCTCTTTGTCTACATCAATATCCAGGACTGCGATTAGCAGCTCGGCTCTTTCAGGGTGCAGCGGACCTTGTTACAGACCTAGGAGGAACGCAGCGTGTGTCGGCTGCCAATGCCAGGGTCCCATCTGATCCCCAGTGCCTTCTCTGGAGCAGCACACGGTGCCCCACAGGGCTCTGATCTGAAATAGCCATTGACTGTCTCCCTTCTGCGTGCTGGAAACATCCTAATGCTGCTGTTGAGATTAATCCTTTTGTACCTGTCCAACCAATCCAGCTGTGTTTTCTAGTTCACTTTACTTAGTGTGATTTTCAATTCTGCTTTTAGCAAGAAGATAGGGATTCCTTTTTAGCAAATTACAGCTCTTGGTGTGGGTTCCATCAAGCATCTGGACAAAACACTCCACATCCGTGCAAGAAAAATGCACCCTACCACTGAATTCAGTGGCTAGGTATCAGGTGACTTCTTGTAGCTTCAGATGTCAGACATCCTTCACCATCTGAAGTCCTAAATGAGGACACAATTCTCCTCTTGTCTGTAACAGATTAAAAGGAAAGCTGCACTACAAAGGGCCACGTTATATAACTTGACTTTCCTTTTGTATTATAATAAAAAATACATGAACACTACTCTGCCTGCGTGCCTGGCTCCCAGCCAGGTCGCTTTGCATTCAAAGCCTGGCTCTTACCCTGTGAAGGAGAAAGAAGCTGCCGAACGGCAGATTTCCCTCTAACCCAAAGTGAAATCCACTCAAAGGGACCTCAGAGAATGTCTTTTGCCAATGACAGTGGAAATACACTGAACTGACAGTAGGGCTTTTTTCTTTTTTTTTAATGCAGTAAAACTTTGTTTGTGTTTTTATAGCAAAACCTCTTTTTGACGCAGGAAGTGGCGGTAGAAATGGTTTTAAATGTTAGCTCAGTCCCAGTTGCACTGTAGAGGTAACCTAGCACAAGCAGACAAAAGCATTTTGAACAACCCAATATTTATGGCAAAAGGTTTTTTCGAGCACAACTACAGAGTTAAGTGAATAGTGTTGAGATAAAATAATATATATTTTCGAGTTCCAGCTATGTTACTAACGCTATGTTAGACTATTAAAAGTACAAAAAAATAATTTGGAAAAGTCCAAATCCTCGTCACTATGTGCCTCGTTGACTTACTTGAAAGCAACATGGATGAATTTGGAGACAGACCTACTTAATTTCTTAAAGCTGTCAGTCTTTTGGGGGGGTTGGTTTTTCGTGGTTGGCATTGGAGAGGATGGGCTACTACCAAAGAGGTTAATTTCTGTTTACACAAATTCCAGTCCATTCAATCCTCCACCTTTTTCCAAGTCTAAAATAGCTTGGATTTAGTGATCTTTGGGCCCACTGCAAAACTGGGCTTCTTTTAGTCCAACCTGGAGTTTGTTGTGCTGCAGTAATGCTGGACACATTGATTTTTCCTCTTCACTATAATAATCTGTGATGTTGTAAACCATTGCCAGATTAAATGTGAATTATATCCACACAAAAAAGGCTGAAATTGACTTAATTACCTGCGGTTGAAGGAGTTCAAGAGCAGCAGAGGGCACTGAGGCAGAGCTGGGTGTCCTACAGTGACATGAACTTTCAGCTCACCACTAGGACAGGCACATTGCACCAGGAGGCACATTTGAAGGCCAAGGATGGAGCATCCTTAGCTCTAGCTCAGAGACACCCTGAGTTTGGTCCATGCAGGCTCCCAGGATGCTCTGAACATTTTGTTTTAAGGATCTGGGAGAGATGAGAGCTGGGGGAGATATGCAGGCAGAAGCAGGACCTCACTGTCCAGCCAGGGTCAGGTTGGGTTTAGATGGACTACATGGAGAAGCCAAGGCTGCCGCTGCCTGTTGTGAAGGTAGGCAAGATCTGTGGGAAGACAACATCCCTTATGGAATAGGTAGAGAGGCCAGGGGAAATGTGTCTGTTCCCTGCAGCGCCATGGGAGAGGAGCTGTGAGGGAGGTGGGATGGACCAGAGCACGATGCCCAATGCTGCAACGTCTCCTCTCTCCCCCGAGGAAGGGACGTGGTCCATGCCATTACTGAGGGACCTCGTGTCTGAGCAGACCAAGAAGTGCTTCAGCCTCATGCTGGGGAAGAGATTTAGTGAGAAGAGCAGCAGACGGGCCATGACCCATCAGACGCTGCAGCAAAAGCAGGAAGCGGCATGAAGGGGAGGATGCGGGGGAGAAACTGCCCTTTTCTTCATAAATCAGAGGCAGAGAGTAAAACCAACTCTCCCCACGAGAAGAGGAGAGCAGCAGCAGTTTTCATCAGGCCTCAATATCAGATATCTATTATTTATAAAATAATAATAATAATATAAAAATAATATTAACTAATCATGCTGGTTTCTGAGTCCAGGTAGGACCACTCTGTTCCCATTTGCTGGTGAGCATCATAGCAGCAGGAACAAAAGCAACACGTAGCAAACCAGCTTAACCTCCCTTTCTTGATTGGGTTGCCACTGCCCTCTGTTGATTGCATGATGCTCATTAGGCCCCCCCGTCAGGGCTGATAGGTGGAATCACTGCATTTTATGAAGTAGCACACGCAATTCGTTAATTTGGGAGCTGGCACGAGCACGCCGTAGTGGGGCAATATAGATATTGTACGTAGGTTGCAGCTTCCAGCCATGGCAGTAGTGTTGGAAGAGGGATAATGTGCACTGATTATATCCAGCGTGAACACAACAGAAGGCATTCACACAGGCAGTTTGGCCGATCTGTGTCTCTGCTTGACTCTCACCTTACTCTGCAGAGTGTTTCTGTGGGTTTGGGGCTGGTACCTCACGCGGAAATGGGCCAAAGTGGCTGCAGGAGCATGGAGGTAATGATGTGGTTGTGGCTTACGTGAAGCAACTGCCAATTCTGAAACACAAAGAGCTGTCCAGAAGAACCCACCACTGGAAGGTCCGTGCCTCCAGACCTCCTGGGTGCCGCATGAGAGCCCTCTGCTCCTCAACCAACACATCGGCAGCTCCTCAGCTCCAGCCCCACGTCCCTGCAGCAGGGGTGGGCAGTCAATGTGGGGAACGGGGGCTTTCAGGAGCAGAGTACATGGGCTGGGGAGAAAAATGGACCTGACAGTGGTGTTTAGGACTCTTCTTTCCAAGGAAGATCCCAAATTCCATCAAAGACCAGGTGTTTGAAGGAGCTGTGGCCCTGCAGAGCTTTTCTCTTCCGCCATCCTACCCCACACACCGATCAAGGACACTTACAGTGCTGCTGTTGGCTGTTTATTTGGAATCACCAATCAGGCTGGAAATAGACTAAAGCTTTAAAACCACACCTTTGGGGGTTTTAAACATATGTGTTTCCTTCTTTCCTATATAGTTGCATCCCTTCATCACTGATCACATTTCACACTGATCACATTTCCCCCTGCCCCCTCCAATCAGACTGAGCTCACAATGTGGATCCAGCGCCCTCAGTCCATGGACATCACAGGGATGGAGCCCTGGCAAAACCTTCACTGGGACACATTCTGCCTCAGGTCATACCCCAAACCCTCACGGCTTTGCCAAGGCTCTGGTCTGTGGGCAGGTGACTCGTAGGCTCAGCTGCCCCCAGTCATGCTCAGGGTGGGACTGGAGATATTGTCTGAATGGAAAAAAAAACAGTCTTGGGCAGTCGAAATCAACAGCTGCATCTAGCCTTTAATCTCATCATCTTCTTGAAATAGATTAGCTAATAAATATGCTCTAAATATGTATTTTTTTCCCAACCCATTTTTTTATTTGTTTTACCTGTATTAGGCTATGCATGTTAGTCTACAATTGATCCTTGCTGGCTTATGACGAGTAGCTTTTCTGCAGGGTGAGAAGGGGCTGAACTGGCCAGTCGCACCCCATGGGCTGCCCCACCACACTTCTGGCTACTCCACTGCCTTTTCCTGACCCCAAGGCTTCCTCCCTAACCCTTAGGGCTTTCCCCTTCTCTTCCCACACAGAATTTACATAACAGCTACAAGCGGCCCTTGTCTTGCCTAAATTTAAACTTCTCCAAATGAAGGAAGATCGTGACCTTGTGGATGTGGCAAACTGCAGAAAGGAGAGGAAAAGAAGAGGCTACAAGACAGCTGTGACACACACTTGTCTTAATGGCTATCAGCAATAAAGTGTCCAAAAGAGGCAAAAACATCCTGCAAAGCCATTCTGCAAAAGGTTTTGTCTCCTTGTTTTGGGGATTTGCAGGGAGAAAGGAGCCATCCCCTGAACAGTGGCTGCTGGAATAACTGCGTTGGAGCTTGGCCTGATTAAGATGTTGGGTTGGGTTCGTTGCGCAAATGTCTGTACTTCCTCCCTGCAGCTCCTAAGAGAGCAAGGGTTGGTCCCAGAGTCACTGGATGCTGGGTGGCCCCTGCAGGCTCAGAAGAGTCCACACTGCTTCTTCTCATTCTGCTGCTTCCATTTGGGCATCTGGTAGAACTCGTGTTTGGACTTCCCGAAGATATCGTGGAAATCAGCGTCAGAGAGATAGTACTGCAGCGGGACGAGAGAGCAAGGAGATGTCAGCACGGGCTTTTGCAAAGGCTGGGACATCTCCATCAGCTGTGCCCCTTCCTCACCGTGACACCCCCTGACTCCAGGCAAACAGCTCCTGTCCTGCTGTCTGTCCGTGTCTTGGGAAATGGAACGTCCCAGCAACTGTTTCTCGTCCCGCTTCCCAAAGCACAAGGGGAAAAAAAGCCCACCAGCCCAAAGTGATGCCCTGGTTTTGACACTTAGTATGCTCTGGTTGGAATTCGGTCCCTGCTAATGACACTGAGGCCAGGACAATTAATGCTGACTCAGAGAAATTCTGCTGGCCTGAGTTTTGAGTGCTTTCTCAGGCAGCAATTCACAGTGAAAGCATCTCCCCCTGGCTTAAATGCCCCTGAATATTCCACTGGAGATGCTCGCTCCCACTGCTGGAAAGACAGGAACTCAGACAGTGGTCTCAGGAAGACCCTGTGGGACATGGAAGTTGAGTTTTCTCCAACACTTTGAGTAAAAGAAAGAACTCGTACAGCCCAGCTGAAATACAGCCGATAGCACATGGCCATTGCTGCAGGGCAGAGCTGCTGGCCCAGCAGCTCTCTGGTCAGATGTAAATCTGGCTATGACACTGGTCTTTGCCTGAAGGTCTGCTGGGGCAAGAAACTGGTCAAACACGGGTTGTAGAGAATAGAGGGAAGCAGCCCCCTGTGTCCCTCCCACTGGCTTGCTCGCACTCAGCTACAGATGTTGGCAAAATCGTGGGGCTGAAATATGGTGCTCCTCCCTGCCCTTCTCAGTGGGTTTTGCTGAAATGTAAGCTTTCTGACAAACAAAACCAAAAACAAACAAACAAACAAACAAACACAAGATCCCTTCTGGAAGGAGTTTCAAATGAAAATGAAAACCTACAGCCCAGGCAAAACCCAGCTCCTGGTTTCATTCTGAGCTGCCTTTAGAACATATTTTTTTAATTAACTATTTAAAATTCACTTTTCTTCCATAAAGAAAAAAAAGAGGAATATTTCAACTACAGTAAAACTACCACAGTTTCCTCTCACATGAAACTCCTGCTTTTTCAATAGAGCTCCGTGTCCAGCTGGCATCTCCTTGAGCCTCAAGTAGGATTTAATAGCCCAAGGTGCCTGTGCTCTTAGCCTGCAACTAAGTTCCAGGTTGAGCTACAAAGACATTAAACCAGCAGTGCTGTCACCTCTTTTTTAGTGGGATCCACTCCTTCTGGAAGTTCATCCACAGTCTTGTTCATCAGCACCTCCCGGGAGTAAATTCCTTCGCCATTGGGCATTGGGGAAGGGCTGCTGTTGTTGTAGCTGCTGCTGTGGGTGTAGCTGCTGCTGTCATTGTGGTTGAAGTGGGATTTATACTCGGGGGAAGCACTTGCTGTGCTTGAAACAGCCAAGTTGGTCATGCTGAGGGTTTTCTTGCTCAGGCTGATGTTGTTAAGGTCCTGCCAAATGGAGGAAAAGATGTCAAGAGAAGCAGAGCAACTTGGGGGTTATCCCGGAGTCTTTCTGTTGGGGTTGAAGGAACTGTTCCTGGCACAGCCTATCTGCTGGTCTGCTGCTTTGGAGAGCCAAAGCATCAAGGAGAAAGTCGACACTAAAACATCAGTCCAGTACTTCCATCAACGTCACAACCAGATGTTAGGACTGTTAAAAGCACAGCCGTGTTGAGAGCCCTTGGGAATAAGTGAAGATACTTCGAGTAGTCTCATTTTCCTCAAGGTAATGGCAGAGAGAGGATGCACGTGGGGGCACAGACAGTAAGATTAAATATCTACCATGTCTGAAACTTCTAAATTAGCTGTGTACCATTCGCTGTGCTGCCACCTCTCCTTGTTCAAAGCCCCTATCACATCCTTCCAGCCTTTCTCCTGCTCCTGTCCGGAACAGAACTGATCCCATGTGGCAATCATGTTTGGGACTGCTGGGACCTTGTGCTCTCTGACCAGTCTCCTGCCCACAGGTGCCTCTGTACAGGACTGGAAAAGGCCCAGGAGATCTGGGCGTATTTATGGGTTATTAACCACAACTTCCTCTGCTTTCCACTGAGGAGCATGGCTCTGATCCTGACAGCCTGAGGTCCCCACACCCACTCTGGTCATTACGGTTTCTTCTTCAAGCAGATAGTTGTGGTGAACTGGGGGTCAGCCTCTTCTCACTGGTAACCAGTGATAGGACCAGAGGGAATGGCCTCAAGTTGCACCAGGGGAGGTTCAGGTTAGTAATGAGGAGACATTACTGCTCAGAAAGAGCAGTCAGGCATTGGGACGGGTTGCCCAGGGATGTGGTGGCGTCACCGTCCCTGGGGGTGTTCAAGGAGAGGTTGGACGTGGTGCCTGGGGACATGGTTTAGTGGTGACATTGGTGGGAGGGGGATGGTTGGACCAGATGAGCTTGGAGGGCTTTTCCAACCTTAATGATTCTAGGATTCTGTGATTGTATGGTAGGCTGGGGGACATGGTGGTGTTTAAACCCAGGTGTTTCCCACCCATACCAGCTCGAAGCCACTCACCACTGTAATCTCAGAGATAGCCGACATGTCTCCTAAGCTGTTCTTCATCTCTTCATAGGACTTGCCATCCTAAAGGTAAAGAGAGTTGTGAGAAGCACGGGTCACCTTTAATTAGCACATGCTCCTATCCTCTAACAGGGTCAGGAGATCATATGAATTTTAAAGCCCAGTGGTGCTCACTGAGGTGGCAGCTGGTGTCTCCTTTAACTCCCAGCTCCTGGAACCAGGAGACTGAGCCAGACCCTGAGCTGCCACTTGAAAACAAAGAAACAGCTGAACTTTAGCCTCTGCAGTTATAAACTAACAGGTGAAAACAGAAAATTTAAAGACTTCAGAGAACAGAAGGCAGATCAAGAGAAATCATATTTACTGCTAGAATGACATCTTCTAAATTTTAAAACAATCTTGCAATGCACGAAAATTTGGAATAAGACATTTTTTTTTATTTTTTTTTTTTATTTCCTCATTTCACTTAGCTAAAGCCACAGATTTTTCAAAACCTCAGTCTCAGACTTCTTTTAGTGCCATGTACGACCAGGTACATGTACTAGATATACTGGCAAGCTGATGGCTGTGTTTTCCTAAACAGCCAGGAGATGTCAGTTCTTAGCAGCACCATCCAGCAAAGATCCCCAACGAGAACAAACAACATAAACACAGGGACTGTAGAACAAAAACATTTAGACCCAAAACTGAGAAAGGAAACACACACACCAGATGTTTCTGGGATGTTAGCAGTTCGGATGGCTTGTCTGTTGTTGTTAAAACTGCCTATAGGGGATACGTTTAGATGTATATATTTTATAAGTTGTGCCCTTGTTTTTTAGCAGTTCTTCAGAAAAATCAAGTTTTGACCTTTGTTCTAAGCATCAACGTTGTTTTAAGGATCAGTGCTCTAGGAGCTGCTGTCTCATCTGTCCAAATACAGCTGTTAGGACAGACTTTCTACACCTTACTGACTGCACAGAAAGGTGATGCAAATTCAGCTACAGGAGAAAAATCTCTGTATGGGATTTCCTGCTGTGTGAAGTCCCCTGGGTACTTTCACCCACTGCCCTGGCTGTCCTCCCTCAGGTTCCAGTGCGGAATTTATTCACAGCCCTTTGGGCAATCAGAAGATGAGATTGCTTGCGAATGGGCTGAACAATGATGCTTGTAGAAAATACAGGAGAGAGAAGGGACAATCAGTGGCAGCCCACTGTGGAAGGGTCTGGGAAAACACCACTTAGGAGCTCAGCTTTTCCAGCTGCTCATCATCCTACAGCTTTTCCTTTCCTAAACTGTGCACATAGGTGCCATCGTGTGTCAGGAATTTGGGTGCAGCCTGGCAAGCTTGCTTCCACATGAGACATTCCAGGTCTATTAACCACCGAAGCTCCTCCAGGGTTGCCCTTTATTCTCAATAAATTCTGTGCTGCACCCCTGGGTAGGCTGGACCAGCTGGTGCGTGGTCTGGATGGATGAGTGCATCACTCCTTCCTCCATACAACCATGCTGTACACAAAACAGGTGTGAGTTAAAGCACATTTACTTATATTTGCGGAAGCCCATTTCACCAAATAGGTACTTTTTGCTGATGAGGGAGCAGAAGCTGCTGAGGGAAAGGTCATAGGGAAGGTTTGTACCTCACACCCCAGCAACTTACACTCCATTTGTAGGGGTCCCAAGCGTTGAACCATCCTGTGAAGTTGAGGGGTTCACAACCCTGCTTCACCAGTATTATTGGAGTTGCCAAGTCTCTCCCTGCTGGATGGGTCTTGAGATACTCCTTGGCTGAGGCAATTGCCTCGTTCCTCTCATATGTGTTGGAGGCTTTGCCAACCCAAAGGAAAATCTGAAATGAGAGAAGGCGTTGAAGACCAGTGAGCAGTTAGGACCTGTGCAGACACAGCTCTTTGTTCTCCCGACAAGTGAAATGGAGATAAGACTGCAACTGTTGTTTCCCAATAGCCACCTGGGATTTTTATCTCAGATTTACTCCCAACCAAGAAGGATTTTGCTTCTGAGACAGGCACAAAGCATAAATATTTCAGAAAATAGGGAGAAAAGGAAACCAGGCTGGAGGAGGGAATGAATTTGGCCCCAAAACCTGGGCCCCAGGTTCAGGACTATTCGCACTAAGCTTGGGAGAGCACCCTTTGCTCTCAAGAAACATGGGAGCTGATTGCTTTTGGTCTCCTTCGAAAACATCTAGTCTGGGAGTAGAGGAGAGGGAAGGAGGAAAAACTATTTTCTGTCTCTAGATTGTGTCTGAAACCATCCTGTTTAGGAGGAACTACATTCCTCACACTGAATGTACACACTAAGCAACCTTGGCCAAAGTGCTTTGCTTTCTGTGCCTCAGTTTCCCACTTTTCAGACAGGCTAACAATAGTGCCTCACTGAAGTGTTTTTACCTGGGTGAGAAGAATTAGACATATGTCTGCTTGCCTGACCAGGCATCAGGAAGGGTTTAGACACAGGGCAGAAGACATATGGCCCTCATTTTCATGTTGAGTGACAGATTCATATAAATTAAGCCATAACCTGTTTGAAAATATGTCTGGAAGGTAGGGGAAGTGGAATCTGTGCTGACCTCTTCCCAAGTGTCTAGCAGCATGACATCGTCTTCGTCCAAGTCTTCCTGGCAGAAGCCCACCACTTCTGTCATGATGAACCTCCCCGTCTGGTTGGAGCACTCAAAGAGGCGAGGCTGGTAGTGTGTGATCTGCTCTTGAAACCTTCCTCATGCACAGCACAGAAAGAAAAAGCAAGATGAAAACGTTTTCCCTGTGGATTACCTCTGGGCCCTGCCACTACTAGTCATGATCATGCAGGATGAGATGAAAATATGGCAGCACTCGTCAGAGGGCCTGAAATTCAGCAATGTCAGTTCGCACAAGATACTTGGCCCATTTTTACTATTTTTAAAGGTAACTTTTTCCACCCAAAGGCAAAGGCATAAGAACCCTTCCCTCCTTGTGGGGAAGAGCCTGCTGCCAGGTGAAAGCCACATCAGATCACTTGGTTGAAAAGGAACATGTCTCTGGCTCTGAGGGCTGGATAATTCCAGGTTGTTCAAATGCCAGTTCAGTTTTGTTAATCTTCTGGGGGTGCCCATAAGGCCAGTAATGGCTGGAAATGGAGAATGTGGGTCATGTAGCCCTTATAACAGGACATTAGATGGATTTACGGTGAGGAAATCCATCCAACCCAATACCCAAAACCAAGACAATAGTCATCTTGGTGCAATTTCTGATTGTGTCAAACCAAGATTTTGGGAATAAAATCTATATCTCTAAAATTTCTGATCCAGTGCTTGCTTTGGTGACGATGTGGAATCAAAGTACTTACCCACCTTCCTGCAAAGGTCTGATCCTTTACCTAATGTTCCCTGGCCAAGCCCAGAGGAACAACCCAGTCACTATTACCTCTTTTCACTGGCGTAAGGGGCTTTGCCTCCCAGCGCTTCCCAGAACTCTGCTGGCTCTTGTCCCTCCAAAATGGTGTGCTTGTCCCGTCTAGAGACGATGTCGGCCACCATCTTTGCCATCTCCCTCTCATCTCCGCTGCAGCCCTGAGTTCAGGACAGAAAATTGAGGATGAGTTAGTGGCAGGCTGGAGAAACTTATCAGTGGGGCCAGACTGTCTTGATCTCCGCACTGCTCCAGAGAGTTTTAGACCTGCTTCAATGCTTTTGAGGGTCTCATATGAGCAGGTCACTAAGAATCTATTTCTAGTCATTGAAGGGACAACCAGTGCAGTCAACGGCATCTGGGGCACAACTCTTCTCATCCTGAAGCAGATGACTACAAGAGGTTAAATGAGCGTGCCCAAATCTTGCTAGTTTCTTACAATTGGATAGCCTGGGGTGCTTTATTCAGATGAAAGCTGTATGAACATGTAAAATGAGGTGAGGTGAACCCCAAGGTGGGTTACTTCTGAAGAGAGAGAGCTGTCTTACTGCTAATCCTCCACAGACAAAGCCTTCTCCTGGGTTCACCTTCTTCCACTGAAATTAATGGGCTCTGTGCCCAAGGCTATACCTCCACAGCTCAGTGGAGGCAGGAGACTCAAGACCCACATCAGCAATTTCATCCCCCCGGGGCTGCCTCCCCTGGGATCATGGTGGTCTCACCTTCCCACACCACAGGTAGCAGACTTGGTTGGTGGCTAGCAGGAAGACGTCATTGGAGTTGAGAGAAGAGGCTCGGGCTGGCACCTCTGTGGCCTTGGTGTTCATCTCGCTTGTGCCCCTCACCTGGAAGAGGCGGATCGCCGGCTCGGGCGCGCTTTTCTGGGCCCGGCTCGTGCCACCCTGCAAGGCAACAGAGGGAAGGATGGTGTTGGGAGGTGAGGGTGCAAATCCCGGGTGCAACTGTTTTGAGGAAGAAGACTTGGTCTCTCGGTCCTCCACACAGCAACAGACCATGGCCCAGCTCAGAGCAGTTGAGGAAATCCAAATACTTCTGGTTCCAGGCCACAATAAAACCCACATGTTGTAACACACAGACTGCTCCCTGGTTATTCTGTGTTTTGACCAGCTCTCGTCAAGACACTCAGCAGATATTAGCATCTGTAAAGCACTTGCCATGTAAACTGGGCAAGGCAGCTGGATTCAGATTTCCAGCTGTGCTCTCCTTAGCTGATCATATGCTGTGGAAGCTTTAAGCCAACACGGAGAGCTGAGGGCAATCCCCCTCTTTCCCAGCCATTTGCAGTGTCTCCACCAGAGATGTTGGCACCCAAAACAAAGTGGGTTAGAAGTTAATGTGATGTAACTCATGCAGAGAAAATTCAAACCATGTTAACTGCTTGCTGGGTATTTTGGAGGAACCCCTCTGGAGGCAGGCCCTGAAGGATTGTGATACCTGTAATTTACAATACTATCATCCTATTGTAACTGCAAAATATTTTGGGATAGAGTTGGAAAGAACATCACACATTAACATTGGAGCTCAGGGGTGGACAGCTGAGTCCAAGCCAGTCAAGGATTGTTCCCCTTTGTGTATTTTCTCATGTGGTGTTGAGCTTACTCACTAACTTGGGAAGTTAGTATGGATAACTCAGGTCCTGTGATGTTCCTACCACACCAGAGATGGCTTCAAGGCTGTGGAAATCAGCCCCTCTATGTCTTAGTTACCCACCTGTAGGGTGAAGGTGTGTGTGGGGGGGTGGGGTTGAAGACACATTACAGCAACGATGGCTCTATTTGCACCCACAAAGGAAGAGCTAAAAATATTCTACCACGTTTCCATGCCAGCCCATACGGACCTGGCAGGCTCTCTTCCTGAATATCAGCCCATTTTTCTGGACTATTTCCATTGTCACTGCAAATCCATCACTGGTGCTTTCACCTTCCACTGACCATGCACACAAAGCCAAGTTACCTCGTAAATGATCAGCTTGCCCTTGAAGATTGCCAGGAAGTGTGCTGGCTCCTTGCCCATGGTCACGCGCACCTGCACAGCCTCGTCCCCGTGCTTTTTGTCCAGCTCAATGGCATTGAGTGCACAGGCAGTGATTTCATCCACAGAGGCATGGCGACCCTGGGGAAGAAGATGCAACATGAAACATGATGAGGGGAAGGGTGTAAAGCTCTGCAAAGTGTAACATCTTGTCAATCCAAAGCCCTGTGTACAATATAATGAGAGTAAAAAATGACTTGATTTTTACATTTTAATTATTTCATTCTTTTGAAGCCTGTAGGATCACATTTTCAAAGCTTTAGAGAAAAGCATGCATTCCAGGAGAGGAAATTAAAATTTAAAGAGCAGAGCTATTGGTATTCGTATACTCACTAGACCCTAGGAGCTGAGGCCTTAAAGGACAATCTGAAAGACCATAAAGTTTAACCTCTGCATTGTAAGCCCTATAATCCTTCACCACTTCTATATGACATTGCTGGCTCTCAGCCTGATGCTAGCTTGGGCTCAGTGTCCATGCAGCCTACAAAGCAGAGCTTGGGATGTTTCCAAGTGGACAATTGATGAGCAAAGGACACGCGAGTTCTTCTGGATGTTTTGCTTAGGATTTTTGTGTGCAACTCTTTCTTTGAGTTTTAGACTTCTAGCAGACACAGCACAGTCCCTCCTGTTTCAGTTTGACCTACCTGCCACATGTAGAGGACATAGTGAGGCCTGCCTGATCTGAGGTAGGTGTACAGGACCAGGTAGCAATCGCCTCCGTAGAACTGCCCATATGTCTTGGGATTCACTGGCTGCATTTGTAGGTCTTCAATTCTCCACACCTAGTGTGAGAAATATGTTGGTGAGCAGCAGTGTAGTCAACGTGAAGAGAGAACAGCCCCTTTGCCAAAAGACCACTGAAGTTCAGGTCTTCATCTGGAAAGACAGCCCTTCCTCTCTCTCCTGGATGCCAGCTTGTTTTTCCCCAGCTTGATTAAAGCGCTCGCTGGCAAAGTCACATCTACCTAGTGACTGTCATAATATATGTGCCATAGCTGAACAGTCAGTGGCCCTCAAGGAGGTGGAGCTGCAGCTTCTCAGACCCATGTCCCATCTCTCAACTAGTTCTGTCTTCCATGGGAAGGAAAATGAGAGTGGCCTCTGCTCTGCACTGACACATGTAATACGGACTGAACTAAGGGACAGTGTGAGAAGGGAGCTGCCTGATTCAGCCTCGTGCCCTGTGCACATGGCAGGAGAGGGTTCAACTTGGTGGCTACTTTGCTCTGGCGGACATGGGCTGGAGGAGAAATGCCCTAGAGGTAAGAGCTGCTTGGTTGGAGTTTGTAAGCAGATTGCTCTGGCCACAGCCATGCTTCTTTGGGGAGGATAGGTGGGCACAGCTCATACAGCTGCTGCGTATGAAAAGGAAGAGAAGTTTGGAAACACGTTGATAGTTGCATCCTCTGTCAGCCAAAGGAGCTCTCTCACCTCAACGTCCCCAGAGGCATCATCCACCATTCTCTGCTCAGCTGCTAGCTCTGGTCTGGCATGGAGCTGAGTCGTGTCAAACTTCACCTGCTCCACCTTGGCTGCATGCACCAGCAGAATAAAAGCAGGAACCCAGTGAATGCACAATAACATACAAACCCTATGTATCACCCTCGTGCACACACACATAATCATTATGCATGTAAGAAAAACTTGGTCTGCAGTAGGCAAATGTTGATTACAAGAGCTCACACACTCCAGTGTTGATCAGTTACAGGCTGGCAACTGCCCATATAGCACTTTATTGGAAAGTTGTGATGATTGGCAGATAAAAATAGAAGTTATCTCATGACCAAAAATTCGTAATTGTTTTCCAAATCTATACATATTTCCCTCATTTTTTGAATGCTACTTTCAGAACTAGAATGCCTACGGTTCTTCAGCTCATGATAAAGAGAGTATTTATGGACAGCAGGGAGAGAGAACTTGCAAAAGAAGGGTATTTGTATCTCCAAAGATATTACTGATGGAGACATTCAGCATCTCTGTCATTTTTCTCTCTGTCAGGAAGATCTCTCTCTTCTGTGTTTACTCTTTGGGGTTAATGCCTTGCAATATTCACTTCAGCAGCATGATAAATGGGGGCACCATTTACACTGGTGTAAATACAGAATAATTCCATTGACGTCAGGAGGGTCTTGGGTGGATGCCAGTGTAAATGAAAGCAGAATGTTGTTCAACACTTCCTTACCAGGTTCATCATTAGCCCTCTCTAAAGAAAATTAAGAAGTTCTACAAGCGTGAATTTTCTGCACACATTTTTCAGATGAGGTTGATCTTCTGCCAGCATTCACATTTGGAATAAGTGGCAGTTTGGTTTATACAAAAAGCCCCAGCAATTTTGAACATTGTTCAATTGCTGAATCATTGTTTCTACTGAGGAAGGTGGAAAATACAGGACATGAGAAGAATGTGCACTGGATTTTCAAAGGGCTGAGGACAGGGAACAGTTAATGTGAATGATGTTATTTCAGCGGTAGTTTATCACAGGTAGCGAAGTCAAATGCAGGGTAAGTCATGGCTCTGAAAACATACTCACCAGTTTTGCCAACAGTATAGACCTTGCCAAGCCCTAGTGTTTCATCTTTTTCTGTCCACTTCTGGAAGAGCTGTTTGAACATGGCTGACTCTGCACCATCGTTGATCACTTCAATGTTGGTAGAAGGAGAGTAGCCTTTGGCCTGGATAAAACCCTAATGGGGTAGAAAAGGGGCATTAGTGGGGACACATCAAAGTTCTCATAGACATGAGAAGAAGTGGCCTAAACCAGACCCAAAAGCAAACTTCCACCTGCAGCTGAACACAGCAGCATAACCAAGGGCAGGATTCACCCCAAGATGAAGACACTTGCATTCAGACTTATGCAGATGTCTACAAATTTAGAGGACGGCCAGCTGGATCACATCCTAAACTTAATTTATGCATGGTATCTAAGTCTTGAAGAAAATCTAACTCAATAGGTCTAATGCACAGCCTCCTTCTATCTCATTCAGCTCTGTAGAGAGTTTCTGGTCATAGAACCAGGAGTGGAGGGAGAGGGAACAGTGATGGAGTGTGCCCATGACCTGAGAGCCTAGTTTAATTCACTTCTGTGCCAAAAAGACCCTCTCTAAAACAGGGATCCTGTCCTCCCTTCGGCATGATAGAGAGCATGCATGCCAAGATAGTGAAAGGATGGAGGAAGTTACATACCCCAGAGTGTGGCATGTATCCTGAAGGGATAAAACTCTCATAAATCTCTGTGTTTTTTTTTTTTTTTCCTGAAAACATATTATTTCTTTGAAATAGAGCAGCTATTGATTTAAAAGAGTGCTTCAACAGAGGTGCTTGATACAATGTGATAAGGATGAAAATGGTCTGTGTTCTGCCACAATGTCAAAGCCATTGCTTGGTTTTTGAGCACTGCTCTCCTGTTTATCACGGCAGACTCCAGGATGACCTGGAGGTACAATGCTGACAGCCACGGTTCAGGGAAGGAGCCTGAGTGTGGGCTTTCTGAGCATTCATCTTCTGCTGTAAATACCGCAGCCACATACTACCCCCCAAGGAAAAAGCAGAGCAGATGGTCTTCCCATCCCTCCCACCTGCCACGCTGAAAGAAAGAGATATCTGTTGTTCTACATTTGTAGCTCAGGGCCAGAATTTGCAGAGCTAATTGCCTATAAAAAGCATCTGGGTTAAGCTTTGGAAAGGAGCACAGAGGATTGTGAGATAAGTTTTAAGTCAAAGTTCATCCAAGCTTTTCTCCTCTGGGACAATAGGTGCAATTGGTATTGAAGTTGGGTATCTCCAGGTAGGATCTCACTGAAGATGCGGCCACTGAGGTTCGGTATCTCCAAGTAAGATCTCATTGAAAATGAGGCCATTTATGGTCTTCACGTAAGTCAACAGAATTAAAAGCTAAGTTCCCTTGTAGTCTTCATTTCCATCTGCAAGCTACCATGCAAAACTACCAAATGCCTTACACGCTCAGGCTCCCATAAGGCTAATTTTGTCTGAATGGAAGTGGTGAGGCATGCTCTGCCAGAGAATGACTGCATGGCAGTCATCTGAAGGAGCAGCACAGGCACCTGTGTGCTCTGCTGGAGTGTTCTACCTTAACAGGAGCCATGGTTTTTCCACAGGTTGACCGATCTGAGTTACTAACAGTTAATAACAGATCTCTTTCTACCAAGTGGAAGAGCCCTGTGACAGCTTCTAATTCACATGGGCCCAACCCCATCAACACTCTGAAAAATACTTGTTGCCTGTAATGGACTTGGGATTGAGTCCCATAGCACCTAATATCAGGTGTGTTTTTTCAGAGAGCCCAAGAAACTGAGTTCCCCACTGACTTGCTCAGAAGTATTACACTTGGTTGGGAACCCAAGACATGCCTTTCCTGTTCAGAGCAGTGATCCGTGCTGCCTTGGACAGTGTCAGTAAGAGATGCTGTTCAGCAAAAACATGTGAGCCTTGTAACTATTTGCAAAGTGATCCCTTCATTCTCCCTAATATTCACAATATAGGGACATGGATGTTACAGAGGCTATAAGAGCCTACCCCCTTTAGTATCTGTTTATGGACCCATTGACCATGAATTGGCCTAATCCTTTCTCAGCCCTGCTGATACTCTCTGCTTCCGCCATCTCCTGAAGCAACAAATTCCACAAGTCTACCACTTACCACGTCACAGTGACACATATTCTCTTTTACATTTTCTTTTCTTTAACCAATTTCCTCTTAGTCAGACAGCCCTTAGTGAGAATTGCTGAATAACTATTTTAAATTATGTCATTGCACCTCCCATAGAAGTTCAAGCTCTTTCTCTGTTATTACCCAGGCCAGCTCCTCAAGACCTATTCTTAATTGTAATTAGTGGTCAGATCTAGATTAGCGCTTAGTTAACCTCCTACGACATTGTTTGCACTACTCACCACAGCTCGAGTGAAGGCTGCTTTTTTCTCTTCCTGGTTGGAGGCTTTTCCTCTCCAGACATAAATCTTAAAGCCACCTTGGTCTAAAATGTAGCAGTCCTGAGGAGAAACCAAAAAATATATGTAAAAAGATCTCTTCAAGTAAAGATCCTAATTTGTAGCCTACCCAGGTTGGCTTCTTGATGAAGACCTAGATTAGATGTAGATTATCTCATTTCCTTGACTTCCAGAGTTTTAACGCTGGCAAACCATTAGTAGAGGCAACACAGGATGGATTTACTGGTTCAAAATTGGGCTAACAAGTACCATCAACCCTAGACCTCTTCTTCATGACTATTATGTGTCCCCAGCACGAAGCTAAAAGTGTTGCATCAGGATCCTGAACCCCAGCAGGATGAGATGGCTGCCAGGCAGCCTGTCTCCTCTGCAGAGAGCTGGTGGTCCAAACTGACAACCCACTGTGAGACCAAAGGATTCTTGGTTTTCAGGCTGGGGGAACGTCATTGAGACTAGTCACTCCCTACAGCAGGAAATTATATCTAAATTCATGATTTTTTGAACACAGTGCTAATTTGCTCTGAACGCTGCAGATGGAGAGTTATAGCAGAACATCAGATATTAAGAAGCCTCGTTTCTATCTGGAATTTATTCCTGGCCTCCAGCTTTGACTCTCCTTTTATAATGATTGCCAAGGTAACACTGTCCTTGGCTGACAGGGTGGGTTTGCCATCTCTTGTTAGAACAGCTTCAACCCACTGCCTGCCTCCGGCCACTGGAGCTGTAGGCAGAGGCTAAGCTGTCTTGTTTGGGGAGGACACTGTTAATCTGGAAGGACGGAAGGGCTGCTAATTTCCAGAAAATTGAGGTATCCTATAGAAACAGGTGCTCAGCTGAACATAAAGAGAACCACTACATCCTTTTATTGCTATAAGGGCTGCCTTTCACCTCGTGCTGGAGCAGGTCCTGTGTGAGAGGCCGGGTGGCTATCTCCTGTACCACCAGGTCATTGTCCTTCTCGTAGGCACTGAAAGACAGAGGTAATGAGTAGAGCCAGGCTGCACAGCACCTGCTGTGGCAAGGGATGGGGTTTGGAGGCCCAGCCCCAGACTTACTGGTAGAGCCGGACGTTTGCTTTCTGCAGCTCGTCTGCTTTCGTGTCCGGGATGGCATCTCGGAGCTCCCCACGCCTCTCCCCCAGCACCATCTTCATGATCTTTAGGAGGTCTGGGGAGTCTTTCTCATTGTCAATGATGCCGATCTGAGCACGGCCACCTCTTTCACTGTCCCTGATGCTACGAGCCAACGCGAGGCCCTGCACAAGGATCATCAGGGGATTAATCCTGATCCATACAACAAATTCAGCAAGCATTGTGTCAGACCTAGAGCACTGACTGAGGACTAATAGTCTAAGACAGATTACCACAGCTCTCCAAAGATGCTAGTGTCCTCCAGATTTTGCTATTTAAAAAAGAGGATGCGTGCTTTATGCCTGTTTATTAACTTAATCTCAGAAAAGTACTGCTTAGTACATAACTATTGGTGTCTGGTCTCACAGGGCGCAGATATGCAGTAGCCAGAGCAGGTATTGCTTATGTGTGACAGTACACAAGCAGGTCCAATAATCCTAAAATATTCTGGGAGAGAGACACGTGCTGAGGACAATGAGGCTGAATGCTGCAGAGCTGTAGGACCCTGGTTGCCCTGTGGTGACATTTTACATTTAAAGGTTTCAAGTATTTGAAAAACATGGATGTTTTCTGTGAAAAAAGTGTGAAATACCAAACAAATTATTTCCATCTTCCATTTATTTTTTCCCCCCTGTGACTCTTACCACAACAGATTTTAAAGGGAGACATCTCTCTTAGACCTAGGAAATGACCTGTTTGATTGCCAGGCCTGAGATGAACCATGGTCTGTTCTTCTAGTCTTCCCTCTGTCTTGCTCCCTTTCCTCTCAGGAGTTTCTCTGTCTCACCCTCTGTTGGCTCTTCATCTCAACCCATCGTGCCCTGGACAACTGCCTTCCCTGTGAGGTCTCCCCCAACCCCAGATCATCAGGTGCCATTATGTGAAGAGCAGTCCCACTTGCCTTTTAATGTGTATAATGACAACCATCAGATTTGCTGATGACCTGTAGATAAATCTGGTTTATTACATCTCTATATCGCAGTTCCTCTATCAGTAAAATAAGGATTAATGATCCCTTTGTAAAGTGCCTTTATAATTAGGGATCTGACCTATCAAAACCTGGTTTATGCGTTCCTGCTTGTCTCATACTGACCAAGCTGGAATTCCCTGTGATGTAAAAATAAACTGAAATTCATCTACCCCCGGGTGAATTAAATCTACTGTTAAATCTACTGCAGTTAAATCTACTGGTGCTACTGACTTTTTATTCTTATGTCACACAAACTACAGGTCACAGAGGGCTGGCGATGGACCTCCCCAGAGGGAGATGGATGCCTTTCTGGAACAGTGGATATCAGTGGATGAGGAAGTAGAAGATTTACTAGGATTTTCTCTGTTCAGCTCTGTGTTCCTGGTTTTAATCAGATTCTCACTGTGCAAACACTGAATACTGTTTCCATCTTCACAAACACTGAGCTCTGTATGTGTCTCTCTCTCTTTTTTTATTTTTTTACCCAACCCGTGATCAAAAAATACCTCCAATAAACCACGGTGCTTTTGCCTTTACTCACCCTGGATTTCTCAGCAATGTTGCAGTTGGGTCCGTTCCACTGGATCAGCACTTTCCCGAGGTCCAGCAAGAACACATCACCCTTATTGAAGCTGTCCCAGGAAAGCGCTACCTGTTGTGAGGAAATGAAAAGGCTCGGCGAATGGAGCGGACAATGAGAGCCGCAGGAGACAAGTCACAGGCATGGAGAAACTGCCCTGGGGACGTAACAACTGGTCTGCAACAACAGGATCATTTTTCTAGCACTGAGCCAAATGGCTTTTCTCGGGATTATACCAAACCCCAGTGAGGATGCTTGACCAGAAAAGAGCTATTGAGCAGGCAGACCTGATAGAATATGGGTGTAGGAGGGGAGGGAAGGAGAAATGATCCATAAGGAGAGGAGCTCCCGTGCTTACTTCTGTGGCTGTCACATGCTTCTTCCCTTTGACATGAAGAAGACGTTTGATGTTGTACATATTGATCTCCACATGCTTAAATCCTGAAGCCACTCCTCCCTTCTTGTAGCTGTTGTGCAACAAGGAATAAAGAGTTAGAGTTAGTTAGAAAATAAAGTCCCCTCTATCCTCTGAGAACATCTCAAGCTTTTGTTGACAAGTAAAAAATCTAGAGCTAATATCTCAAAGTCCTAAAAATGGAATGTGAAATGGTGCTGTGTTGCTTCACTCTACTGTTCCTGGTCCCTGGTCAGACAACAACTCCTCACATTGTCCATCCACCCGGTGTGGGTGTTGCTGTCGTGCACCTTGATGTGTGTAGATGAACGGGCAGGTCAGGGATGGCAATGGAGACATAACACAACCAACCTGAAAGTCCCATTAAGCATGGCAGTGGCACCTCAGAAATTTTCCATAAACAGTCAAATAAAAAATGAGCCATGTTTTGCAGACAATATATTTTTTGCTAAAATTTGTTTTTATTCAAAATAGGTGTTCTGTTTAAAGCAGCTTAGATAGAAAGTTGTTGCCATAAGCAGAACAAAATGCTATTGTAAAGGGATACAGGACACCGTCTTTCTCTCAGATGTAATCTACCAATTTTGTTGTCCTTCCATCCTTGAACACACACTTTGCAATAGCTGCTGTTAGCACTGTAATTGTCTCACTGCATGATGCCATCCCTCCCTCCCTCTGCAGCTTTGCAAGGAGGACACAATCACATCATGAGAGCACATAGTCCCTTAAAGAAGTCCCGGAAAATTTTAACAGTTTTTTGGACAAGTCTAACCACTTTCCACGTATCCTAGTCCATTCTAGAAATTTAACCCAATGTTCATGCTTCAGGCCTTAAAGTAACAGTTGAAGCTATCTAATTGCCATTTGTGGGAAAGAGAGGTGATTGTTGAGAGTTTTATAGCTTTGCTATGTGGAAAATAAGTATGTTTTATTATAGCTTGGAAAAGACTGGCAAATGTGGTCAGGCTTGTGAGTGATTCACAGTGCTTTAGACTTGTTTGGCACAGTTCTATGAATCCACAGAAGGATGCTCTGCTGATTAGTCTACCTGCCAAGGTGTGGAAAGCCTGTTTTAATTTCTCATTCTGACTCAGACTTCCTGCTTGACCTTATGTATGTGGTTTAGGCCAAGATGAAGTCTAACTCATACTGATTTCAGAGCCAGATAGGTTTCCAAATAGACTTCTATACCCAAATGCTTTTGAAGGTCTGAATTTTGGTCCTTCATTGCCCTTTACTCATCTTTAAAATGAGGGTAAAAGCACTCTTCTGTCTCAGAAAAGGCCTGAAGAAACTCATGCGAGGCTTTAGAGATGTACAATACCGAGATACTGAGAGCAAGACTGGGTAGAGTCTGAGGATGGGTTTTCATCTGGGTTTTCTTCAGCTGTTTAAAAGCGAGGAACTACTTCACTGGCCACTTACGGCCAGCGAAGGTCCTCCTGGAGGACGTCTTTCGGAGTCACCTTCCAAAGACCCCAGAGGGAGTCATGACCACAGGTTTGGACTCAACACCAGAGGGTTAACGCAATACTATCTTTTAGATGGCTTAGTTCAGAGAGTCAATCTTTGCTTTCTCTGCAGGAAAATTACTCCCAGCGTGAGCCAAATCAACACTTCTCCTCAAGGTGTCTATTAGTTTAAAGTGCTGTGGATGGGCATATTAATCTAAAGTGTGTGGAGGAGAGGAAGGAAGACCTTACAGTGAAAAAAGGGGAGGTTAAAAACCTTTTACAGCAAACATCTGGGAAAACAGTCAGTAGATCAGAATGACATGGGTCCAGTCCCAATGCTTACAGTTAATTTTTTCAAAATGGGAAGTTTTTCCTCTGAATTTTGAACAATCCCAGTGCTCCATTTTTGAAATGTTGATGCCTCTGAGACAGAGGGAAGCAGAGAAAGCCCCAGGGACCGTGACGTTGCTGCAAAGCCTTTTATGCTACTCACATAATGCCATTGCGAAAATAGCTTTGGAAGGTCTCAGACTCGTGTCCCTGCACCTCCCGGTGCTGCACGGGGTTTCCCCTGAGCGCAGTGTCCAGCTGGGTGACGTACATGGCCGCGGCACCTTGCTCATCCTGAGACGAATCCTTGCCAATCCAGTAATGCAAATCCACAGCCGTGCCACGAGAGGTTCTTTTGCTCTGGAAGAGGCGAGAAAGCTGAGTGAGGGCAAAGTCCAGATATCTGCAGCAAATAATGCTGCTGGGCAAGGGGAGACGGGATGGAACCCTATAATGTTCCACAGGAGCTCAGCCTGGAGCCAGCGACCTGATTCAGGAGAATACGGCTTACATACGTATTGCACTGAAGCATGTTTGTGTTGTATATGCTTTTAGGACTCTTGCTATCAAAGAAAACTGAGCACCTGTGAAAGTCCAAAAATGTGTGTGTTCAACCTGTCCTAGTTTTGTAGAGTTTGATATTAAAACTTAAAGGACATTCTTCTCATAAATCGCTTAAAAAAAAAAAAGTAATATGCACTGCTATTTATTTGCCTGGAGATACTATCCTTTCTCCCCCTTTCTCTTTCTCATATCGTGCTACATAGTAGCACCAACTGCCTGTGAATTCCTGCTGACTTGCAAAAGAGACATAACTCCAAAGGAAGCTGAGCCTGTGTGTGCATGCTGTGATTCATCTTATTACAGAAAAACCCAATAGCCTAGAAATAAAAGGCAAGCGATCTGAGAACAGGTGTGCTTACTGTTATGTGACTTGCGCCAGTTATTTTTCAGCACCTACTGTGTTAAATCCTATCATCCATGCCTGGGAAAGATAATAGAAGCTCATTTTATAAACTCGATTTGACACTAAGTTCTGTTTATTTGCTTTGTGCAGTGATACCGCGGTGTAAAACACTAGAAGAACTTGAATAAAATACAATTCAGTTCCTCTAGGCACAGCTGATTAATTTGTGGCAAAATCACTCAGTTTAATACACTGCTATTGAAGACGATCAAAGTCCCATTGTCCTGCAGACAATTTTTGTTTGGAGAGCATCCAAGATGCAGAAAGCAAAGATGAATATTTTTACCCTCTTATCTGCAGGTGGGAAGGAGAGTCATGGATTTTCTAAGGGCTTTTCTACCTGGGGAAGCTATTGCAACATAAGCTGAGCCTGTGAGCATCAAAATCTATAGTGATTATAGTCAGCCCCTTGCAAGGATGGTCTAAGCATGTCTTTGGGTGGCTGCTACCAAATCTATTCCCCAAAGCACTCAAAAGGTACCATAAAAGCATGTGCATGGTGAATTAGTGCAGATGAGTCATTGTGGGTTGTTATCCAGTCTGCTTTCCCAGCCTGATGTATAGTGAATATGCATTTGGTTAATGTGGAATAGTGAAGGCTTTTCTGTCTCTTGACTGATGGAGATGTTTGCAGAAGGAACACTCAGACCCAGAAGTGGGAAATGCTTCTAGTTCCCACCATATGGATGTTGTTTGATGCAATGGGGCCTGGATTGCTCTTTGCATTTGAATAGACTTGGAAGGAAGTCTGGGAGCTTAGTGCAGCACATTGTCCTCCCACAGAGGACACTTTGCACAACCCAACAGTAAGGTTAATTCTCAGAAGTTCCTTGTGCTTCTGGCTAGCTTGGGTACAACTGGTTGCAAGCAGGTCTGGATCTAATTTGGGAGGTCTCCTAAGGGGGAGAGGGAGAAGGGCTGCAGAGCCTCTCTACTGTCCAGCATTAGCTGGAACCAAAGAAACAACGTTGAACCTGTTGCCTACCAAAGAGACTAACATTTGCCTTACTTACGTGCAGAATTATGTAACAGTCCCCTTCAAAAAAAGTCCCATAAGCTTTTTCAGGTACAGGAACCATCTTCATATTCTGTAAGAAAATTAGTATTTGGGTCATTGATAGAACTTGCACAGGATACATGAAACACCAAGGTGACAATGAGGGTTTGGAAAAGGAAGAACCAGGGCTGTGCCTGTGGACTGGGAAAAGTCATTTCTAGGGGAAATTCCAAATGTACTAGGGGGTAAGAAGGTGTAAATGAAAATGCTGCTTGCCTAGACTGACAAGTATTTTTTTTTTTAACTCTCCTTTCCCATTTGCAATCCTGTAGGTCTAAGGCAAGAAGACCTAGAGGTCATGCTGAAGTCCTCCAGGGCTTGCATTTGTGGGGAACTTCCCAGGTGATTGCACACATCTCATCCTACATTTAGTTCTGGGGCATGGCTTTTAATCAGTACCCATAAAACTCAAGGATAATTTTCAGAGCTTTGTTAAGATAACCACTTTGTTTGGGATTCAGAGCAACTGGCAGTGCTGAGAAAAGATGGACACTTATGTGTCTTTCAACCCTCCAGACTCTTAATTGCATGTTCCATCTGGTACAAGTGCACAATTGAGCAGCCATGCCTGCCCAGCGTAGGTGGCTGGGTGTGCCACCCACCAGTACACACCGAGCTCCTGGGCTGGAACTTACTCTGTGGTTCCCTGGAATTAGAGACATGCATTTTTTTGGTGGCCTGACTTGTTTCCCAGCATACCAACCTGACCCTCGAGAACTGATACGTCTCTAATTACAGATCCTCTAGCAAACAGCTTGGTACAGTGTTTTGGAGAGAAATGGAAAGGCAAAGACCCTGTGGTATTGGGAACTTGGGTGGGATTTACAGACGGCCACCATCACTTAGAGACATGTGTTGGAGACCCTTCCCACTTCTCCCCTAGGCTGTCTATGCACCTCATTTTATGCCCCCTCTTGTTGCAGGGGAACATCCTCAGTGAAATGAACAAGAACAAAGCAAAACTGAGCTCCAAACTACAAGCAAAGACCACCCCAAGCAGAAGGTAACTTTGCAGGCTGCAATATCCCTGCAGTGTCCCATCAGTCAGAGTGGGAAAGCTAAGGATAAGATTGAAACAGACTCCATGGGATGCCTTCACTGCAAAAATATGTCTTCATCACGGCAGCTGCCACACTGCTGGTAAAGACTAAGGCTACTCATGCATAATCCTTCTTCTTGGTGAAACAAGTAATTCATTTCTAGTGTGCTAAAGCAGCCTTACAATTGTTCCCCAAACGGACTAAGAAAGACTCCAGTGCTGGAGGAACACCATCAGTCCCACCAAATTCATGTTTCCTTAGTCAGCATTATCCTTGTTTTACAGAGGAGGAACACCAAAACACCAAGCAACAACACATTCAAAGTGGCATAGGGAGAAGCTGTGTTTCCTGTTTCCCACTGCTGTATCTTATCTGTAAGACCCTCTTGTCCTACCCAGATTACTTCAAGAATATCTTCCTTGAAACACACACACAAGACATATGACATCATTGCCGTGTTGTCCTACCTCTATGCCCCATATCTGCAGTCCCAGCCTTCTCTCGATAGTTGGAAGATTTGTGTCACCGTCTGCCATCTTGCACTCTGAGCTAGAAGGGAAAAGAAGAAGAAAAAACAAAATAATTACAGTATTGGATACAACAGTAAGTGCGTTAGTCAGATGGCTTTCTCTTACAGTCAGTGGAGGTTTAGTAGAGATAGTCCCCACTTGAAGTGTCTCTGTCCCTCACCCTCTGCTGCCTATGAAGAGAGCACAGCCCAGCACAGATATAATTATCAACAATTAGGTGGGACGAAGTCCCATTCCCAGTGTATACATGCTCAGGGAGCTCCAACAAAGCACGAGAACACTGCCCATCAAAGCCTGGATGGGATACCATTGATTGGTATGGGATTGCTTTTCCCCTATTTGCATAGATGGAAAGGATTCAGCAAGGTGTTGAGCCTGACATCAGTACTGCTGTGCTCACACTGTGGCACAAGGGGTGGCAGAGACAATGGTGAACCTCCAGGAGACCCATGCCCTCCTGGAGCAGCCACGTCAGAAGGAGATTCAGGTCTAAATTAAACTACCTGCAAGGTATCTCAAGGTAGGGCACCAGGCTTTCATCTCCATTAGGGTCAATGGAGCCAGTGCAGCCAGCAGAGCACAGGGAGTGATTCAGCTGATGACCCAAACACCTACGTTATGTGTAGCCAGGCAGCTCCCTAGGCTCTGTTGCCTGCAGGGCAAAGTTGAGAGTTTCAGCTACCCACACAAAGGTATCTGGGGACATTTGAGATGGTTTGGGTATCTCCAGATGCCATTCTGAAAGGTGAAGGTCTCCCATCCATCATCATCTATCCTATCTGCCAGCTGTGAAAAGAAAAAAGGACTCCCCTTAGCTATGTTCCCTGCTCCCTCTGCCTGGATGGCCGATGTTTTGCTCAAGAAGCAACTTCTGAACCCAAGCGTTTACAGGGCAGCCTCCTGAAGCAGATCACAAGCAGTGTACATGAAAGCACCGGGTTATGTCCTAGCAGTGCTGGCTGGCCCGTGGGGCACAGCAGGTGCCTCCAGATCGATTTATCTCAGCTGCAGTGACCACAGGACAGGCTGTGATTGTGGAGGGGCAGCACCCACATCAGCCGATCCCGTGTGAGTCAGTCCTGCTCACAAACCAAGGCCCAGCTTCGAGAGAAAGCACGGCTCACTGATTTCTGCGTTTTGCATTCATTTGCTTTACAAGTGCCCTCCCCTGATTTGCATTTGCTCACGACAGACTGAACTATTGTACTGTGTTAAAAAAAAAAACACAACTTGATTGACTGCATTTTCTTTTCCGCTTCTGGGTGACATGGCGGCGCTGACTGTAGGCCGCGGCCTCCCCTGGGCTCCTCTGTTCTGCTGCAGGAAACTGCCTACAGGAAGGAACGGTGACATTTCTGCATGAACCTGGCACAATACCTGAGCCACAATAAGGTGAAAAATAAAAGAAGCCACCACACAAAGCCACGAAAGAAGCTTCTTCCGAGGAACAAAAGAACAAAGATGGATGAGCTCATGCCGGAAGGCGTGTTTATTGCCTGCGTTACAAAAGCACGGGGAGATACGCTGCACTTGTCATCGGTAAGTCATTAGAAGCCACGATCCTCCTCCTGAAGAGTTTTCACTTCATTAAGAGGACAAAAATTGCTGTTTGAAGGTTGGTCCATCCAGATTTACCACAGCCCGGAGCTGCCAGAGCCTGGCTCCGTGCCCAGGCAGTGGAGGGAAGCAGCTACCTCCCAGAGAGGTGTGAGCACAGCCCCAGCACCTCTCTGCTAACCGAGCAGGAGTCAGCAATGCTCACTCCTTGGACATGGATGTATCTGAAGGATTGTAGAAGATTGAGTCCACGTGGCCTCATGCATCTACCAGGAGTGCATTCAGCAACCCTCAGCTCCCTTTCAGCTCCTCCCAAATAGCTTCCAGGCAAGAGGACAAACAGCAAGAAGAAAAAAGCCATTTTTCATCTGGATTCCCAGAAAGGTAATTGAGACCCACATATAGTGAAAGCCAGATCCAGGAAGATATGTCAGCGTCTAAGTTGGAGCTAGACACTTTTGGGAACTCAGTCCTGACTCACCTACTGTGGAGTCTGTGGCTGCCAGCAGCTAAGGCCAGAAGCAAGGTCCCAGATCAGCTCTTTAACCAAAAGACCATCCTTTCATTTCAGAATAGCATTCAAAAAGCCTCTATCGAAGAAAAAAACAAGCGAAGCCGCCTTTCTTTAGCTATCTTTTCCATTTGTTTGTGTGTTTTTCCGTCCAGTCTAGCACCAAAACAATTGAAAGTAAAGCCAGTACGGAGGTTTGTATGTCAGGGAGCATTCGGGGGCTGAAATCTTTTAGTAAATCTGATGTTGCTCCCTGTGGAAGGCAGCAGGCGTCCTGCTCGCCTCCTAACAACAGGAAAACAGCAGCTGGCCGGCTGTGAAACACAGCTGGCGCCCTGCTTCTCCCAGCATCCTGTCCTCTCCCATCCAAAAAGTTAACCCAGAGGATCCTGAGAATCCTCTGAGCACAGACAACTGCGTTGGACAAAACCCTCCAGAAGCCAGCAATGTTTTACTGAAGTCCGTCTTTGACTCAAAATGGGGATCTTCCATCTCCTCTGCGCCTGGGGCTCCTTTTTCGGGCACCTGCACCTTAGCTCTGGTCCCATTTTTCTGGGAAATGCTGTCCCTCCCCTCCTCCTGAGTCATTTAATGGTTGAAGTGTGAAGCAGACAAGGTCAGCTGTTTCTTTGGACTTTCCAGCTTCTTCCGGCTGGTGGCCAAGTTAGAAATAGTAGGAATATGACTTCTATAATCAGACAGCTCATCTCAATAAAGATTTAATGTGGGTTTTTAATCAGACGGTCCCATAATTCAGCTCCTGCCCAGACACAAAATCCAGTATTAATGGAGTGAAAACTTCTCATCTGTGCTGAAAGCAGGAAGGGCAGAAACTTTTCTAATTTAAAAAAGAAAAAAAGAAACTTTACAAGGCTTGGGCTCACCGCGGGTTTTGAACAGCGATGTCCAGGTCAGTTCCTCTCTCATTCAAAATGGTTCTGCCCAGCACTCGGTGAAATGTGAAGCGAACTGCCTCTGGGGCAGGAATTCACCGAAAAAAAAAAAAGCTTGTTATGGAGGGTATTTGCTTTTTGCTATTTGCTATTTGCACAGACACAGCTTTACCTGTGAAGGGGAAAGAGAGGCACTAAAGCAGCTGTAGCTCTGTGATGTGGATTAGTAGCATGCAGCTATCCAATTTCCACCTCCAGGGCCAGCTACCCTATTTTCACCATTTCCACAGATTCTTGCAGCCTCAGAAAAAGGAGACAAGCTCACACCTTAGGTGCAGGCTGAGAGGAAGGATCAGAGGTCACTGCACGGCAAAGACAAATGTTGGCTCAGGGCTGCTCTGCTGGGTCATCGCTGCTTGGCTAAGATGTTATAAATGAAACTGGAAGAGCAAATGTTTCTGCTGGGCGAGGGCAGGGGACCTGGAAACCAAATGGAGGTGGCATGTAAAGTTACAAAGCTGGCGGGCAAGGGTAGATGGGTCTCCTTCACACTTGCTCTTCTTCACGTCCTGCCAAAATCAGAGCAATGCTCCTGCTTGGTAACTGATCCCCATCCCCTCTATAACCAGTGGGGAAGAGCTTTGCCTTCAAGAAGGACTAGATGACTAATTAAGTGTCAAGGTCATTCCCAAGATTGGTTAATATATAACATTTGGGGTGGAAGTGCCAACAATCACTGCTTGGTTTTGGGCAACCTGGTACGTGTTGAGAAAGCAGACTTAGGAGGAGGACATTTCTTCAGGCAGACTGGAGCTGTATGGGTGGGGAGGGAGAACAGGGGCTCAGAAGGGGGACAGGAGGTGATTTCAAGCTCCCGGAGTACGTTCTGAATTAATCCTGATTTGGCTTGTCTGGATTTTGGCGGTGCGCTTACTCGGCTGCAGTCACGGCAATAAAAAAAACCCAGTGAGATGACTAATGCTCTGTACAGCTTCGGGAAAATAGGAAGCAGCTGTGGCTCCAGGCTGAAAGGCCTAATTATTGGGAATACTTGGACTGGCATTAGATGAGGTAAAGCAGGGCTGTCCAATTGCTTACGTTGTCTCCACTATAGCTGGGTGTCTGGGCCGAAGGAGGTGCCGATTTTTGTTTGCACAGGGGGCAGCAGTTTACTCTTGTTTTGCCCCAAGGAATGAAATTCAGTGCTGAGCTACCTATTTTCCTGTTGCAGGAGGAGAAAAAGTGGTTTTCCATCTCACATGGAAATGACCGGTGGGAGGCTCGGCCGTGGGGCTTGTCTTCCCTTTTAATGCCATCACATGGGCACTCGTGTAATATCCTCCTCCAATTTTTCAGCAGGAAGGCAAAATTCACATAAGTGAGAGTGCCCACAAGGTATAATATCCACAGGTATATGGGTGTGCTGGTGACAGCTCCGATCCTCTCGCACAGACACAGGAGGGCTGCAGTCAGAGAGGCTGAATCTCATCACCCATGTTGGACGTGCAGGGACGTGGTGACGAGGCAGAGGATGGGATATGTGCTTTGGAGGGTGGCAAAAGAAGAAAAGAGCACATTTCAGAGCACCCTCCTTCTCTAGACCCCTCGAGGTCCAGGTTCAGGAGCTCGGTGTGGCCAGCGTGCCAAGGAGAGGGCTCTGCACAGACGCTGACCACGGAGAGCACTTCAGCCCTCTTGGAAAGAGCTGTTGCCTGGCAGCTAAAATTACGTAAAAGAAGCCTTGAAATAAGATGCTATTTCTGATCACGGTGGGCAATTAAACATTGGAACAGCTTATTAGGGAAGCTGGCAGGCTTGGCTTTACTTAATGTCTTTGAAATGAGACGGCTAAATGGCCAGGGTGTGCTCTCTGGGCTCGGATCCTCACAGCCTGGGAGCAGGAGGCCCCCACAGGTGCTGCCCCTCCTGTCAGCTGGGCAACGAGGTGATAGCATGGATCGGTCCTCATGCTTCAGGGCTTCACCCAGCCACCCCCTCGGGTCCAAAAAGATCCCCTATCCTTGCTAGCAAATCATCCAGGTGGCTTACAAAAGGGGTTGGATGGCTTTGTCAGTCTGAAGGAAGATGGATCCAAATTTGAGATGGTGTGTTGGGCACAATGAGCTAGGATTAAGAAGAAACTTCTTGCTCACCTTCTCAGGGTCACTGGCTCTAGAGCTAAGAAGGAACCTTCCCTGAGTTCAGTGGGCATGTTTCCACCTTCTTCCATCTTTTCTTTGCTCACAGGGCAAGGGCTGGGGTGCTGAGGACTGAGATGCTAAAATCTGTTCAGAGTTAATGTGAGGGAAAACTTAAGGGCCTGGGATGAAGAGGAGAAAACTGAGATGATTTTATGCTTGTGATAGTCCCTCAAACTGGAAGTGCTCTATACCCCAGGAGAGGTTTATATTCCCTTTATATTCTCTGTAAAAGATGCACAAACCTGGATCCACCCAACCAAGTCACTTCTCAGGGGCTGAATGAGCAAAAAGCAGTTTGCTCTGGCTGACAAAAGATGACCACCCTCCCCCAGGACCCAGCTACTGTCTCTCTTGAACCCTGGGAATTTACCTGATATCCAGCCACTGTCCCAGGGCACTACCAAGATGCAGACCTTTGGCTCAGCATCTCTCTCTGTAACCCGTACTTTCACCTCCTGTCCATTTCTGATGTTTCTGCCTTGCTTTGTAGCTTACACAGTCTTTCCCAGAAACCCACTGATGCTGTGAACCTTCACCTTTCAGCCCCTCCTAAGTCACAGGCAGATGGGCTTTGCACTAATTCTCCAAACTTACGACTGCTTAAAAGGAAGGAGCAGAAGTAATGCTTTACTGGGAAATAACCACCTTCCCAGCTGCTGCAGCCCTCAATCTGTACCTCATCTGCCTCTTCAAATTCCTTGGAGGACATCTCACTTAGGAGGGCCAGCAAACCACAGTTTATCTGCTCTGACTTTGACTAGTCTCTGCAGCTGCCTCATTTCCACCTGCCATAAATTCTAGCTTAACACATTGCTCCATCCAGAAAGCCTTGCTCACCTCTCCACACCTCCCTTTATGACCTCCTTTGTTCTCCCTGTTCATCTGACTGCTGGTAGCTTTCCAGCAGCCTGATCTTCAAGCAGATGGTCTTAGGAAACTGATTTGTAGGAGCAGATTTTCCCAAACTGCTGCTATTTCAGAATCCTCCTGCTAAAATGTTAACGTCTATTTTCCCTGAGAAGGGTAGAGATGCGCTGTCTCCTCAAACTTCTCTGCAACATAACAGCAACGTACTGGCAATTCAGTAGAAATCCTGACACCAGACACAGCCCCCGGGTCACACAGATGGAGTTTCCACACTCATCATACTGAGCGGAGAGACAGGTGCTCAGCAGAGACTGACACAAAAAAGGAGAGCAAATTGGCTAAACATAGAGGCTGGCGGTGCTTGCCTTGGTGTCCTACCCCTGCTGCTCTTGACCGAGTGCTGTCCCATGAAGTCCTTCTTCTCCAGGCTGTCTGTGGAAGCAGCAGGCTCACCAGCAGCTCTCCGGGGAGAGGGCAGCTCTGTTAGACCCAAAGCTTTCTGAACCAGCAGCAGACTCTGTGCTGCAGCCACTGCCCCCTGAGATCAGTCCCAGCGACCTGCACTGAACTCGTTCAGTGCAAACCCACCTCTCCCCGAGGATCTGGCTGTGAGAAAGAGCAGTGGCACAAGCACAAGTAGCTTCTGGAAGCTGTACACAAGTGCCTTGCAGCAGCGCTGCCCCTGGTGCGGTGCCAGGTGCATTATTTTCAAATAATAAAATGCAGCTGGACCCACGCCTGCTCCAGAGGTATCCATTCCACCCCTGGCTCCTCGTCGTGAGGTTATTGAGTCGGTAACGGTACAGAGCCATCCCCAGGGAAAGGCAAGCAAGAAGCCTGCCAATTCATTACGAACAAATCTCTCCTTTCTTTCAGCTCTTCCTGCCCTGGTGAAAGGGAGCGATCGCTGGCTCGGGACCAGCCCTGCGTCCGAAGGCAGGGCTCCATGCCACAGCGAGGGCAAAGAGATGCACGCAGAAGGAAAACAAAGCTGAGGCCATTTTAATTCCTCTTCCTGGTTCCCAGAGAAGCGGTTCGGTTAGCAGCGTTGTCAGAAACTTCTCGTTCCTCACCGCCTCCAGGAAAAAAAAAAGGTATGATCCTCTCCCACATCAGCATTTTAACAGTGTTGTTAAACCTAATGACCGCAGGTAAGTAAAACACGAGCTGAGACATCAGGGAGGAGGACGTGTGTTTGGTCATGTGTACAAGAGCTTCTTGAGCCCCAGGGAGCACCGGAGCTCAGACGCATGCAGGAACTGTAAGGTGCATGCAGCTGCCTGTAAGGACAGCTGAGAAGAGACCCCCAAAAGAAGGCATTTTCCCAGCTGACACCGAATAAAGGCCACTGTGTAGGGTTAAAAGAGCCTGGAGAAAGACCAGGAAAGGATGAGATTTGTCTGTACCCGCTTGGATATCTCAGTTTTAGGTGCTCAAGTCTGAGGACTCTCCCTGGGTGGTTCCCCTCCTCCTGACGTTGGGTCTAGGGCAGGTCTGGTGAACCTCAGTCAGGAGGGACTCAATTTAAAAGGGAAGCCCCTGGGTGGAGAGCCCAGTGTCCCACACTGTCCCTCGCCTCTTGCAGAGCGTGGGAGCTCAGCCCCATCCTCCATGACCAAAACCCTGCCTCATTTCCCAGGTCTGAAGGCCCTGACACAGGTATGTCAGCGAGAACTGAGCCTAACACCGCAAACAAACCCCAGTGAAACCCAACCAAGCCCACCTATGCCATCCTCTTCAAAAGCCAAGTCTAGGAGTTAAAGTTTTTGCCTACTGCATGCAACAATTTTTTTTATCTATTGTGAGAGTGCCCATGCACGTGTGCGCACACATACCTGCATACAAGATAAGAGTGAGTTTCCCTGGAGCAGCGTTTAAGTAGTGCAGTCGAATAAGCCCTTGCTATCAGGACTTTTGTTTGCTGGTGATGGAGCAGGGCTGCTGGCCTGGCTTCTCTCAGATGAGCTGGAGAACCCAACCCACCCTTCTTTGACTAGGACAGGGTGCTGAGCCAAGGTGCGAGTTCCCTTATACAAGCTTCAATGACTTGAAACAGAGCCAGACCTTCACGGGCTCTTCTCTCAAGGGAACCCCAGCAGCACCCACACTGGCGTTATCTTGTAAGCTTCTCTGAAACTGGAGGGGAGTTCAGAGTGTGTCTGGCACTCGTCTGGCATGACAAGGGAAATCCATCCCACACAGGTCCTCAGCACGCAAGCGCGAGGAGACTCTGCACCCCCGTCTTGCTAGAAATGAAGGCCAGCTTTGAGAGAGCAGCACGGCAACTGCATAAAGCCGAATGAATAAAACATCCCTGCAAATGCTGCAAAGAGCTTTAGAAAGAGTCATTCATCCGGGACCTGGTTTTGCAACCAGAGCTGCCAATGGGAGGTTTGTCTGGGTGCTGAGAGGGAAATCAGGCCTCTGAAAGATGGGATGGGTGGGATTTGCTCAGGCCCAGAGAGCTACTTCCTAGGCAGCAGCAAAGGACAGTAATTCGGGCTCTGGCAGCCTCCCAAAGAGAAGGTGGGTATCTCGACGGCCTCAATCATCCAAAAGAGAACACGACTTCTAGTGCCGCCCGTTTCCTATTCTGTTCAGCTGTTTTTCTAAGAGCAGTTTTAAATAAAGGGCTACCCAGAAACGTATTCTTTCACTCCAGGGCATGGCAAAAGGACATTTTTAGGTAGGAGAGGCTGGCTGCTCTGAATAGCCCATTCCACAGGAAATGCCCAGGATGGAGCAAAACCGTGTAATTTTGCATCCCCTGTGCCTCATGCCTTTGACGTGGATGTAAAGTGAGGACAAGTTTTAGTCTGCCCAGCACTGCCTCAGATAAACATGAGTAGGCTCAGATAAAAGATAATGAATGGTAGGATTTCTGTTTCAAGCAAAGGTCCTTGGAAATCAAGGCAACTGGAGCAGATGCACAGTACCCTGTACTAAAAATCATTACATATAAGAGGACTCTTCGGACTGAAGGATGCCAAAGACTTAGGGACAACATTCACCCTTTTCTGCATTCCTTTTGCAGCCAAAACCATCAACGGAAATGAATAATCACCCAGGAGAAACCATTTCCAGGGTTGTTTTATGTGGAAAGGGAAAGGATAGATGAGAGGTGTTAATGGGCCTTAGGAGCATGTATAAGGTGTGTTTGTCTGAGGGGTCAAGAGAAGCAGAAGAATATGTGGTAATAAAAGAGAGATAGAGCTGAGATATTTTGGGTGTGGGATGTCCACATGAAAGCCCTTCCTTGCACAGGTGGACACGTCACACATAGCTGAGCAGCTTTTAGGACAGACACAGAAAGCCCAACCCATGGATTTGTGCTGGTCACTGAGCAAGAGTCAGGAGGCTGCAAGGAGCCCGTTCCTTGAGAGTAACGAGGGCCCTTGACGAGGGCTAATTGTGATACATTTCTTCTCCAGGGGTGGGGCAGGTAGCACAAAGGCTTTCACCGTGTCCCACGCTCCTCTTCATCACACAGGGCATTTCAGAGCTTGGCATCAAAGCAGGCTGTGTTATATTTAGCTTTATCAAAACTTCCTCGTCCAACAGGCTGTGCCCAGCACGGACCCAGCCTGGAGTCACAGAGCTCATGGTGCATCTCCTTCACGTGCCACGGATCCCATACCTCCCTGGGGGCTCCAGGGCAGAAAAGGTAACAAACACCAAGCTTCAAGTCGAGAAAAACACGTGCAGGTCAGTGGGAAAGACCAAGAGAGACCGTGAGCATCTTTAGCATCCTTGGCCAGTCAAGAGCAGAGATTCATTGTCTCAACCTAACCAGGAACCTCAGGACACAGGGGAAGGAAGGAGACCAGGGTGACACTGCTTGTGGCCATGGTAGGAAACCTTTGCTCCCAGCTGGGAGACCTTGACAACTGTTGCCACAAAGTCCTGCCTAGGAAATCACGGCACAAGACCTACACTGCCGCCGGTTGGAAGGGAGCTGGAGGAGGAGAAGGACTGGCCTACCTGCCAGGAGGAATGCGAGGAAACAGGCAAGGAATGGTAAAGCCCCACCGACACAGAAGGCTGATGCCCTCTGATTGTCTAATCTCCACTTTGCAAGCTTTAATCTACCCATTTAGCCGCGACGTGTAAAGAGCACCTGGATGATTCACCAACTAAGTGCTACCCTGGTGGGGCCAGTTTGCCTCAGCTGTTGTAATATTTGTTTACACCTGTGCTAGGACAGCCTTGAACAAACGCAAACCTCCCACGGATGCTAATTCATATCGGTTCTCCTTTCTGTTAAATATTTATGCTCTTAATAGACACGCCTAAGAAAAATACTGGCAAGTAAGCCTGCAGCTCAACTCCATTACTACTCAGTTTTATCTCTGTGCAATCTGCATCTCAAATGAACAAGAAGAGAAAACAATCTGTACTGGTAGAGCAAACAGCCCGGCATTCAGCCATTAGCAGATTTATCCATTAGACTACAGCAAGACCCATGGGTCAGGATGTCCAGCAAGTTTTTTTCACTGCTCGGACTCGTAACCACATCACACAGGCTTCGGGCAAGTCCCCATGGCAGCAAGAAGTGAAACAAACCGGGTTAAAGCCAAATGCCGTTAATTGCTTTTTGGGTGAAATCACTGCCTTTCTGTGCAGAGAGCTCAACGAGAAGCATGTGTCCTCCAAACCACGGCCGATACTCGCTGCCTACCCAGTCGCAGCGGCAGCACCAGGCACGGTGCAAATCTGGGGGGCTCATTGCTTTTAGTAGAGACCCAGGCTTCCACCAGGAGAGCTTTTTTTATTTTATGAAATACTTTTTCCTTTTTTCTTTTTTATTTCTCACTCTCCCACCCAGCAAGAGTGGTCACGAAACCCTTCTGGCCTTCCCACTGAAAGCAGGAGGGGTGCAGAAAAGCCGCTTACCTTGCAATGCGCACGGTGGTGTCCTCGCAGGTCTCCCTTCTCCGCACACCCAGCACTTTCTCTCCTCTTTGGTGAGCTAGTTTCAAGGCACTTTTTGTTTGCTGTTCTGCTACCTTGTCAGCTAGGGAACGGCAGTGCTCGGTAATTCAATCCCCTACTTAGCTGCAGACACTCCTACTGGCGGATCACACCCATTCCCCCGCGCACTGAGGGACAAAGACGGAGCCAGTATGAGAGGGTTTCAACCAACTCGCTGTTTGCATTAAATATCCACCACCGCCGCACTCATCCAGCGCTAATGATTAAGGGCTGCTTTAATTAGAAACCTGTTTTGTCCAGATTTAAAGGGCAGGAGTTGGTTTTCCTCCTCTTTACTCTGGCTGAGCTGCGCAAAGCCAGGCGCGGTGCTGCTCAGTGCCACATCAACGCTTGGGCCCCGGTGTCCCAGCTCCCATTCCTGGCTCTGACTGTCCCAGATTTCAGCAGCCAGCTGCCAAAATAGTCTGAGGGAGAGGTGCTGTGGGCAGAAAACCTTCACGATCTCCCGTGGTGCATGTGCAGCCCTGGGGGTGAGGTTTGCCTTCAGGATTAAAGGCTGAAACGGGCATGTGACGGAGCACCGGAGCGTGCAGCCAGGCTGCCCTCCCAGGAGAAAATAATGATAAACCAGAAAATCCCTGCGAAGCTGGCGGTGTTTGCTGTGGCCGCCTCCCGCAGCAGAAAGCTCTCCCCTTTGAGGGGAAAGCCTGTAGCTGGTGGTTCAGACGTGGCGTGAGATAACTCAGATAGGCTGTGTGCCTACCTCCCTGACAGAAGTGATATATCAGAAATGGGGTGGGTTTCACCCTTGTGATGCGCTTGGAAACACACGTGTGGACACATGTTTTGATATGGTGGATCATCGTTAAGAAAAAAGCATCTGCAAGAGGGTGGCTGTAATATGAAGTTAGCCCCTCTGAAAGGGCCATCTCCTTTCTGTCCCAACCGCTCCTGCCTGGCGTCTGCATGGTGCTGCTCATGGCTGATAGTGGGAACCCTGGAGAGGGGTTGAGGCAACACTCTTTAACCTGTTGTCACCAGGTGGCGTTGCCTTTGGGGGCCAGGACACCTTGGGTGTCCACAGAGTTAGGACTACCCAGCACCGAGAGAACATTTGCCCTGCATGTACACCTCTGCTTTTCAACTGATTTGCTGCATGCTTTGGGGTAGGTTGCTCGGACCTAGACCTTCAGAGAAATTCAGAGGCCAGGCTTCCACTGATGCCCATGGGAAATGAGCCTCGGAACATCAATCCCATCCATCTCCTGTGCTCCCCTATGAAACGAGAATACCAGCCCTGCTCCACCTTTTGCAGCAGAGGGAAAAGGTCACCAGGCATTCAGTATAAGAAAGAAGATCATATGCGCAGCAGAGAGATACCAGAGAGGACCATGCCCAAGATGGTGTAGAGTTGGGCTTGAAATATCTCCAAGGATGGAGACACCACAGCCCCTTTGGACTAGGAACTAAATAAGAAGCTTCTTTTGCCATTTTCTTAATTTCTTAGAATAACCCACATAAACTTAAAATGGATATGCTGGATTAAACAAACACAGTTTCCACAGATATTGTCCACTGACCCACCTCAGAGCTGAGGAACCTCTAACAGGAAGAGTGCCCAAAGTATTCGTGACGTTGGGTACAGACCAGCGGGCCACTAATCACGATGGCTGCAGATCAGGGTGCAGGCTGAACTTGCTCATTCTCCCTGTGTGTGCCCATATTTGAGAGGAACCTTTCAGAAAGCTCATGGTTTCACGGCTGAAGATGCCAAGCTATCAGTGAACATTTTGTCCCTTGATGTCAGCAGGTTACAGCTCACAAAACCCATAACAGCCTTCACCTTGCTTTTTTGATTCTTTTCATTTCTGAAACGTTCATGCTGAGTAATTCATGTTACAGGGAGCAGAGGGATGATGTTTTGGGTCTTCCTCCAGCCCACAGGAGATGGGGACCTCCGGCAGGGCCTGCCTTTGCCTTAGGAGTCAGCCCCAAGCCTTCACCAGCTTTGAGGGTTACACACCTGGCTTTGGTGGGAGGTGGTAGGATCTGGGGAAGGACACCTGGGGACATCAGAGGATTGGCACCAAACTCCATCATCAGTTCCCCTTTAGCTGCATGAAGTCATTATCACCAGCACCATGGGTTTAATTAATAGCGTCTGCATGTCTGGGTCCTACTCAGTGCTGATAGATGCTGATGTAAACCAACCCATTTCCAGGGCTGCAGCTGCACGAACTGGGGCTCTGGCATGAAGCAGGTCATTCCTATACCTACCACTTTGGTTGCAAGGCACATTTGGCTCCTGCACAAATTATGTTTGAGCTGCCTGTCCCTACTCCTTTCAACTTTTGTAGTGAAAAAAATAGTAAATAACCCTGGTGAGCTGCTAAGGAGCCCAAATCTGTAGAAATATACGTACAGCAGTTTAGAACAGTCGGTGCTGAGGGAAAAGGAAATGTTCGTCGTAAAATATGGGCTCATTCAGTGCTGAGCTGTAGGCACTTTTGCTTCCTGCTAATTTTGGTCGTGCCATGGGGTTACGGAGCAGAAAACATTATTTCCAAGCAGTTTAGCTTGGTACTGGTGGAAAACAGAACAGCCTGACTTTTGTAACCGTACATAATCTGAGCTGTTCCCGTCCCAGCTACGTTTCACACATGCGTGACCTGATGCAATCCTATTCTCATCCTGAGCCTTGACCTGGTATTCCCAGAGCTCAAAGACCTTGCGGTTAAAGGATATTTTACATATGTACGACTGGCAGATGAGGCTGTTTTCGGTGTCCCAGTGCAAGCCTAAGACACTGAAGACATTGTCATAGGGATGTGCTTGGGGAAATCAGAGGGTACTGGGAGGAAGACTCTGTTGAAGCACACAATCAAGGTTTGGCAATGTAGTGGCCCCCATCTGCCTCACCCTTGGCCACCCCAATTGCCTGTGGACAAGGTTAACATTGTGCACGGGGAAACAGGCTCTGCCAAAGACGTATTTGTCAAATGACACATTGCAAAGGTATTTCCACCCCACTTTCGGGTACAGAGCTCCGGGAGGAAGAGGGAAAGGCCAAACCCTGCGGGTGAGATAACACGGCAGGGGCCTCGTGCTTTGGAGAAGTGAGGGAAGGAGACAAAAACCCATACAAGAGAGCAGTGCAGGGACCCATTGCTACTTATATGGGGTTATACGACTGGTAGCAGCCAGGCACTGCATGGATTTCTGAGAATGCTGCAGGAGAGCTTTCCTTGACCCAAAATGTGACATTTTACTACACGTTCCTCACTCAGGCACTTCTCTGCCCTGCAAAATCGCTGTGTCCAAATGTAATCACACATCATGCCTCTTGCAGACCTGCCTGCAGGTCTGATAGAGGAGGACTGGGCTGTAATTTACTGTTCCTGTGGTCTGTTGTGCTCCTGGGTATGGGAAAAAGATGCAAAAGCAATGCATATAAAGGTATTTTGACCACAATACATGCAAGGAACTCACTTGTGGGGGCTTATAACTTGCTGATGCATCAGAGGCACCCAGAAGAAGGTAAAGAGCCAGCCTCAGCATCCAAGCCATGAGCAAGACAGGGCTGGAGGGCAGCTGGCAGGGACTGAGCACCAGCCTCAGGATTTGGCCCTGCTGCCTGCAAGGGGAGGCTGGCTGCAGGGAGGCACTTGGCCATGGGGGAAGGGGAACGCAGCTTTACTCTTTGGCCCGGTGGGTTTGGACCAGTGGAGGTCAGGGCTCGGAATGGAAAGTATTTCTCAGGGTAAAGCTCTGCCAGAACCAGCTGACACGGCAGCACAGAGCTGCCTGTGCCGGGCAGTGGTGTTCTGGTTAATGGTTAACTGCAGCAAATGGAAACGTCTCGGAACTGGGGAAGGTGCCCGGGCACTGGGTGAGGAGTGTTCCTGTGCAGGGCTGTCTTGCACCAGCCAGAACAAAGTGGCCTTCGGCGGCAGTGAGTCCTCCTCGCCTCGGCAGGCAGCTCTAGGCTCACGGAGATGCCTCCATCCCTCGGATGAGCCCTTCCACCTCGGCTCTCGGGCAATGGAGCCCTGCACACATCGGCTCCTGCAGTGGCAGGGGCAGGATGGGCCAAACTCTCTCCTCCCAACACGGAAGGAAGGAGAGGCCTTGGAAAGCCAAGGACTCAAGGTTAAATGCTGATTTCAGGCAGGAATATCTTGGTGGGAGCTCTGGAGAGCCGGTTCGCCTTCCCGGAGCCCACAGCTTGCAGCAGGCTGAGACAGGAGCAGTACCTCTGGCACAGCAAAACCTGTACTGGTTGCTCCAATTTACTGTTTGGCAACCTTGGTGCAAACCCCATTTAAAGACAGCTATGATAGGATGAGAACTGTGGATATGAGGCTCATATTTCCTCAGGATTATGAGGGAAAGTCCCTCTTGCAAAAGAAAAGGAGAGAGGGCCAGAGACGGTGTCACCTTGTAGCACCACAGCAAGGTCTGCCAGGGCTTCTGCTCAGCCTCGAACCCCTCTTCTACACCCTAAAATATCTACAGCCCATCCTTGGAGGTGGGAGGCACAACTCTAAGTCTCTGCTAATAAGGAGAAATACCTCAGCGATGATACCTGCATTCACTACAGCGAAGTTGAAGGACATGGTCATACAGTGTCAGCCCTCCCTTGGCCTTGCTGTGTGAGCACTGACCACTACCGAAAGCTTTGCAGGGTGCTACGCTGCATTGGATTTTGTTTTCCAAAATTATATTTGGGAGGACGTGGAGGAAAATCCTCAGGGAGCAGCTCCTCACCTTCGGGAGGTCAATCAGTTTTGCTGGCCCTACCTGGGGGCACGGGGGTCACGCGTTCCTCTGCTCCCTTCTCCACGTGCTTGCTCGTGCCAAGAACTAACAGGTGTGCTGAGAAAACAGGATGGCCCAGGTGGGGCCGTGCGGCGTGGCACGGGCAAACAGCGGCCCTGGCTGCCTTCCAGAGGGAACGGAGAGGAGGAATGCGGCAGTGGGGCCCCCGTGCAGATCCAGCCATTTTCAGGCCTTCACTTCATCTGGGGAGGCTTCCAGAAGAACACGAGTCCCCCAGACCTCTCACCCCATGTCACCGTCAGACCCTACCCCTAATGCTGGTCCGGAGTTTGGGCATCTGATGTTCTTCAGGTTATTGGCTGGATGCCTGCTAGGATGAATGAGGTTTGTGCTTCCATTTTCTACTGCTTCAGAAAATGTCTCTGTTTCTCCAGAAAGCCAAAAGGCTTTGGGGAAGTACTCAGTGTCAATGAAGGCTCAGCAGGACTTGGCCCTTTAAGTAAAGAGATGGAGATTTTAAAGGGATGAGCTTCAAGGCAATGCGGTGATCTACACAGAGTCTAACCCTGGGGGAACGATGTGCAGGAGAACCGAGCTGTTGCATTCCTTTCCCTGAGTGTTTTCCTTGGTTTTACATAAACTGCAACCAGCTGAGCTGAGGTTCGGGGCTGTCAGCTGTTAATAACCCTTATTAAATTACCAACTTCCTTTAGAGATCTCAGATTCTGATTCAGCCCTTTACAGAGCAAGCACAGACACCTAAACTGATAATCCCAGGGTAAGTGATTGTGGGAGCCTGGCCCTGTGTTTACCTCTCTCACGTCAGTCTTCAATCGGTAGCAGGGATCGTCAGCTGGGAGATGGATAAGGTCTCCTGATCAGTATTAATGTGGGAACTGAGTAATAGAGGCATAAATAAGCCCAAATCACCCAAGCAGCAGCCTGTTGACTTGGTCACGAAGACGAACCTCCTCCTAAGTGTCCTGTCACCACTTTGTCTTCAGTCCTCAGCTGTAGCACGGAGCAGACGTTCCCCTAGGTAGAGCAGAGCCTACCTTGAAGAGGAAGAGAAGGAGGGGAGGAAGACAGAGAGCAGGGAGGATCAGTAAAACCAAACATCCCTACAAACGGGCCAGCCCTGCACATTGCCGTACGGATAGCTCAGGAATTTCACAAAACCTCAGGGGCTCTCTCTCAGCCCTAATGAAAACCGTATGAAACCCAGCAAATTCCAGCACGCTTTGGTCAGGGTCATCGAGCAAAGCCTCTGCAGTTTCCAGCGCCAGCTGAATCCAGCAGAAAGCAGACATTTCACAGCAAGGACTGCACACGCAGGGAAGGCACGGCCATGCCAGCACCAGTTAATGGCTGTGTGACCACGGCAGCCTTTGGTGGCAAAGAAGTAACTTGCTCACCTCACGGTGCTCACATCCCCAGAGATCCTGGGGACTGTCCTGGCATGGGAATTGCACCATGAACAAGTAGGATGCAGAAAAGGAGGTTATTTATGCCTTTTTGGCCACAATTACACGGGAAGCCTGTGCGAGAAGCAGAAAGTAAGTGTGGGTCCCCAGCAGCTCGCCCCACCATGCAGGAGACGTGCCCTGGTGGCAAAGGCTGCCGGAGCTCTCACCCTCACTATTTACCTATTTTTAGCATTCAGGCAGACCAGTGGTTTTATCTACTGTGGGAAACCCGATTTCTCGCATTGGTGACTATACCTGAGTGCCCACAAAATCACCCCACCCTCCCTCGCAAGCTTAATTTTTAATCCCCATCGTTTCAGCGACCTGGCTGCTGGCGTGACTGCACAGGCACCCTCTGCTAAGGGGGAAGGTGGGGGCAGAAATCCCGAAGCCCTGTCCTTCTGCCCACATGGCAGTCACCCCCACGAAACCAGTGTCACAGCCGATGAGTTTCAAACCCTAGGAGGTGCAGAGGTCCTGATCCCCAGGACCTGCAGGCAGCAGCAGGACCGTGACCACAGGACTGTGGGTACGGCAGGTAGCCGAGGCTGGCCGAGCTATTGTTTGCAGGAATGCAGCCCTCTGTATGCCAACCAGGAAGGAGCAAGAAAAATGAATCACCCTCAGGGCTGAGGAATTGTCACCCCGTTAAATGTCACCCCTCCCTGTCCTTCATGGTCCCCAAAGGGTGCTCGCTTGCATCATTGCATGCAGTGAATTGACGCTGGACGTGTCGTGCTGCTGGAAGGAGCTCCGGTGCTGCTGGGCACGAGTGTGCTGTGCACACCTCTGCATGGTCTGGGGACTTCCCAGCATCAGCTCCACCTGCCTCTTGCAGATCAGCCCAGGGAGCACAAGTGCGACATTACATGTGGGGTGGGGTGGAGCAGAACCCACGGAGGTTTTCTGCTTCACCCCCTGAAAATGGGAGATGAAGGGCATGAAAACTATTTGAGGGAAACAACTTGGTTTGTGCTATTCTGATTGCTTCAATGATTGCAGAACTCCTGCAGCTGTGTTTTAGGCAACATCATGGCCTAGAGAGTTAAATCTCTTTGTCACGAAAGATCTTCAGAAAGTCAAAGCCAGAGGTGAAGCCCAGGTCTCCTGTGTCCTCCGTACAACCCATGGTGCCGTACATCACGGCCGTGTTGTTCGGACCTAAAAATCTGGTTGCAAGTTTGGGTCCAACAAGCAATGGCCTCCCCCAGCTGCCACCAAGCTCTGCATGAGAGGAGCTGGTGGTGCTCCCCCAAACCCTCCCATTTTCAGGAAAAAAATGCGCCCCGATTCTGGTACACCCAAATCCTCCGGAGTGCTTTGGCTGTTAGTCAGGGAGAACATCGACACCGCGCATCCTTACGGGGTCAGACCACCGACACCTGTGAGCTGCGAGCATTTTCCTGGGCAGTTCTAGTCACCAGTTTAAACACCGGGCAAGAAACCCACGTTACTTCCTTGTGGGATTTCTACTACGAGGGAGAGGTCATGCTCGGGGAATCCTTGTGCAAATGAGCAATGCCATTCCACTTCTAGCCAAACCTGCTCGGGGACAGACGATAAAGATGCCAGGGAAATATCAGTGTGCATGATTGCATCACCGTGCACTCAAACATGCGGTTTCTGCCCATTTCTGCATGGGTTTTGCCTCGCCTGGAATCAGAAGCATTCACAAAGAGGGAGGAGGAGGAGTAGAAGAGGATATCCTTCATCTCCTGTACTGACCTTTGCTTTTAGGAGGTTTTCTCTCGCCACTGAGGATCGGGATGGGCTCCTTTTGCTAGAAGACATGCTGTGGGGGACTTCTGCAGACCACATTACTTCTGTGCACAAATCCAGCTCCAGGGGGCATCTGGGGAGAGGAGCACAAACGATACCTCCAGGGCATTCCTGGCTTGGTGGATGAATCCAGAAGGAAGAAGTTTCCTGCCATCCTAAGAAAACCACATGTTGTACGTAAAAATACAGAGAGGAGCAGCTTGCTGGTGCAGGGTTGCTTGTCGCATGAACTAGTGACAAATTCAGGATCTCTCAGGAACATTTTCTGCACTACCCAGAAACTGTCGAGTATTCAATGAAAACCCACACCCCAGCTCTCAGCCAAATTCCAGAACGTTTCAAATCTCCGATGACGCAGGCGTGAAGCTATTTCCTTACATCCCCTTTCTCCTCTCCTAACCAGCTTTCCTAGCTGGATTACCTGTCCCAAAGACGCCTCTAAAACACTTTTGGAAAGCAAAGCAGCAGCAGGTCAGCATCCTGGGGGCGCTGAGAGCAGAAGGCTTTTATAATCCTTGCTTTTGAAGGTTGGTCCAGATGCCTTCATGCCACAAAATGCCACCTGCAGACACGTACCTACAGAGACACATGGTGTCTGCATGTGCTGGTCCAGGGGAAGAAGCATCGTGCTGGTGAAATGTTCCTCTGGTCCAGATAAGTGATGTCCCCACTTAATCCATGTACAGGCTGTAGCTATACGGTAGTGCTAATATGTTGCTGAATTATTATTATTTTTTGGTTGAAAATGATGCTGTTTTCTAGAGATGACAGAAATCTGATGGACATTCTGCTAAAAACCAAGCATTAATCCTGTCAATTTCTCTCTTTGAGAAGAAACGCTCAGTGTGCTGCTTTCCTGTGGGTTAGGCTCTCCACAATCTGTGGCTCTGCCCGTCCACTTCATCGGTATTTTCTGCCTTAAGGCACTCTGGCACCGAACACAGCTTCTGTCCAAATCTCTCTGGCATTGAGCAGCACAGCAGCAACGGTTTCCCAGATTTTACATAACTTTCCCTCTGAATATATTCCTAGAACGAGACTTTTTTTTTTTTTTTTTTTTGGCAGTGGCTTGTTTTTTTAAACTTGAGGTTATTTTTTCTTCAGAAGCATCGTGTAAGTGATCCGAGCTTTGTCATCCGCTGCATCTCCCTGCTCTCCTGCAGCGCAGCGCCCTGCGGCGCAGCCTGCTGGTGTCCTGCCGTATGCTTGTTTGTTTGGACCTCTCCTGCAGGAGAGGCAAACACGGTCTGCCCACTCAGTCCTAGAATTAGAGAATGGTTTGGGTTGGGAAGAACCTCAAAGCCCACCTAATCCCAGCCCCCTGCCATGGGCAGGGACCCCTGCCCCCAGCCCCATCCAGCCTGGCCTTGGGCACTGCCAGGGATGGGGCAGCCACAGCTCCTCTGGGCAGCCTGGGACAGGGCCTCACCAACCTCTGAGTGAAGGATTTCCTCCTAATATCTAATCTAAACATACCCTCCTTCATTTTAAAGCCATTACCCCATGTCCTATCCCTACACCCCTGACCAAGAGTCCCTCCCCAGCTCTCCTGCAGCCCCCTCTAAGTACTGGTACGGGTATGACTGTATCCACTGTCCCTCAGCAGCCATTTCATTCCGCATGCAGTTTACCTAAAATAACAGCAATGTTTTAAATAGTCCCATTTTCTCTTCCTCTAGCCCAATATTTCAGTTCACTAAAGACAGCAACCACAACAGCACAGGGAAGAGTCCTCCCTGGGGGCAGCAGTATTAGGAAATGATCTCCTGAAAGCTCTGCAAAGCCCACCAAAGCAGTGGCTTCGGGACAGGAGGGCTTAGTTCTTTCCATGGGGCTTCAGGCGGGACTAAAGCGATTTCTGCTCAAATCTCCTGAGAAGCAAAGCACTTGGAGTGGGGAGGGGGGGAGCTGAAGGAGAAATGAGGCCATTGTTGGTACCTCTGGGTACCAGGTGGAATGGCACCAAGAGCAAGGAACAGGGGCAGCACTGACTCAACAATACAGGATGTTTTGGCCATGAGGGAGACCTCTCCCAAGACCTTATTTTCCCAGAAAAAAAGCATCTGCTGTTGCTGTTCCCTACGGTGCATGTTTTCCTGCTCATACAGCGAGTTTTGTGTTGGATGGGGCTTTGCTGGGGGCTTTGGGTAGCCTGGGCTGGTGGGAGGGGTCCCTGCCCATGGCACAGGGTTGGGATTAGACGGGCTTTGAGGTCCCTTCCACCCCAAACCATTCGGTGATTCTATGAAATCCTTTGAAGCAGCTGCTTCTGCTGTGGACTTGAGGGCAGTTCAGGGACCTGGAAGCTTGGCTTTGCCTTTTGCCTGCACCAGCCCGGTGGGGACATTGTCTCCTCCTGCCCTGCCACGGCGCGTTTTTCAGGTGCTGCCATCAGGATGAGCTCCGAACGGGTCTTTAGGAAACCAGAGCCATGCCGTCACACAATTTCTAGGCTTGGATTGGGACTATTAAACATCATCTGCCCACCCCTTTCCATTGGGTAGTGGTGGAAGCCAGCTGAAAGATATAATGGATCCGCAGGAGGGCAAGCAGAGCTCACTGGCATTGTAGTAGCCCTGGTTTTCCTATACTTGAGTTTCTTTCATTGCAGAAGTGCAGCTTATTTCTAACAGCCTTTGTATCTTGAGATTGTTAAAAGGTAAAATTAATTAGGCTCATTTACAGGAAAATAATAATAATAATAATAATAATAATAATAAAACAGGAAATAATCACAGAACTGCTTTGAACTTTGAAGATGCTATTACAGGATTTGACATGATTTCATTGCTCTATAACTGGTCATAAAACAAGAGGGGTGACCAGAAAGTTTGTAGGACGTGGCAAGTTTGCAGTTTGTTGTTGAGAAAAGGCTGGCATTTTAAAATAAAGCAGCAGAGGGCACTTTCCCCAGCTCTGACTGCCACTGCTACAGAAGCAGCTCTCCAGAGCATGGGGTGCAGCGGTGGAAGGACGCAGCACGGCAGCGTGCACCTCTCAGCAGCTCCATGCCCAACAGGATTTTACTCTTCTGGAGCAAAACCTCCGGCATCCTGGGGAGTAGGAAATGTCCAGGAGCAAGCCAGGCTTAGGTGGTTTGGGCTGCCCGTCCATACGGACCTGGACATGTTATAAGGTCAGACCTACAGAGCTGGGAGCTTAGTTCCTAACACATGGCCAGGTGCCTGGGGCAAAGGGAGAGGCGAGGAACAGTTACTGGGCACTTCTGACTAGAAATTGAGTTTGGGGAACTGCAGCTGGTTGTGTTACCATCCAAGGAAGATTGGCAGGAGCTAATTATTGAAGCCTTGCTGGAGAGCTCTGGGCTCAGAAAGCTCTGGAGGGGACGGTGCTTTGAGCTGTGGAGTGGGATCCAGAGCCCTCTTCCACCTACACCGCCCCTTCCCATCTGTAAAATGGGTATATGCTGCCCTTCAATGGAGCACTTGCCCTTCTACTGCTGTGTTTCGTATAATGCAGCTGAGGGACATTAAATGGTGACGATTTTCTTCTGCTCTGAGGGCAGGGAGATGTAGAAACTACTCAGATTTGCAGCTTGGCAACTAGCCTGTGTTTCATCTCCCTTGGGGTCAAGTCTCACCCGATCCTGACCCACTCCATTTGCTGGAGCACTTCTGCACATTTATCATCTCGCTGGTGGGTGACCAGCCGTTCTCCTTAATTACAGAGGTTCGTAATGATCCGATTTCTGCTTCACTAACTTCGTAATATCCTGCAGTAGTTCTCAAGGGACACCTGCTGTAAGGCTGAAAAAGTTATCAGAGGAGGGAAGCTGGTACTTTGACAAATTAGTCACTTTGCTTTCCAACCCTCTCCAGGCCGGAAACACTGAAGCAAACATCCATGAAACCCCCATTCCCCAAATTCCTAAAAGCGGGTGAGAGCACACAAGACTGGTGCCTGGGCATCCCGGCCTGCCAGAGAGCACATCAAATTCGCTGCTTTAAAAACACAGCAAGAGAGCATCAGGGCCGACAGCACGGTTAAGAAGAAGAAGTTAAATGATGGATTTTATTTTCTCGAATCTAAAGAAGTCAACAAGCCCGGCTGTGTTTGCTGCCTGTGGCTGACCCCCCGGCAGGGCTGGCCAGAAGGTGCCACGGCGACGCGGAACCACGGGCGAGCAGGCCGCAGCCTTCGCAGCAGGTGTACGGAAATGCTTTATTTGTTGAACGGTTTGCCCTCAGAAATGGAATCCCTCAGATCATTTCATTCCTTTATATCAGAGTCGAGGTGAGAAAGGGCCGTGCCCAACAGCACACCCGAGGAAGTGGAATAATTCACAGAGCAGCAGGATTTCGGGGAGATCAGAGCCCAGTTTAACACCAGGCCATCGGCTGGAGCCGGAGCCTTTCCCTGGCACAGGTCACTCGTGGCGCAGGCTGGCAGACACCTCCTGCAGGAATCCCACTCCTTTTAATTGAAATTCTCCATATTGCTTGGATTACGTTAATTGAGTTTCACCTTAATTCTCCTCCTGGGGGGAACGTGCTCGCGGACGATCCATTTTGGAGGAAGGAGAACGCCTGTCTGCTAGCCGGCTTGGCTTTCAGGGGCAGCCTCCCCCTCTCCACAGGAACACAGGAAAACCTGCAGTGCTCACATAAATCCCCCCAAACCACCCTTTTCGCCCTTGGCGAGGGCAGCTCAAGTCCCATCCCCTGGCAGCACCCAGCTCAGCTCCCCGGGCTAACGTCCAGCACCCAACGCCTGCTCGCGCTCCCTCTGCCGGGATGTTATCTTCCTTGGAAGATGGATTAGGGCGAGACGCCTTCCTGCTGGCCGAGGAGGAGGAATTTGCTGTTCAGCACCGCAGCAGATGCTGTTGCAACGCAAAGGCTGCTGCCTGGCCAGGGGAAGAACCCAGGACAGGAGCTCTGAGCAGAGCTGGGCTACGGATTAGCTGGAAGGCAGGCAGGAGATGTGCAGTTCGAGTCCCATGTGGAGTTCCTGGTATGCCAATAGCAATTATTTCTCAGCTTTAATCTCCCGTGCTATGCACGGGCAGTGAGGGATAACTTCCCATCTAGATATCGTGGAGAGGAAATAAACTAAGCAACACTCAGGGAGACATTCATTCCTCTAAAAGAAGGGGCAGAAGAGAGGGAACAACTGAACCAGAAGCCAGCAGCCCCCAGGCTGAGCTGGGGCTGCTCCCCGGGCTGGACAGATCCCCCTCCAGGACAGATGGACGCCCCAGCCCCATAACCCTGCCCCATAACCCTGCAGCGGATGCTGCAGCTCTGGCTCTGCTCCAAACCCCCCGGCTCAGCTCCGCGCACAGGCGGGGATGCGGAAGAGGCGCGGGGAACACTGCCTTGCTCCCACCTGCCAGCTTGGCATCCAATTCTGTTTATTTCTATTTTTTTTTTTTTTTAATCTCCCTCCTGGAGATTTAACATTTGTCCATGGATTTTAGTATGTACTTCGGCCAAATCCCAGACAATTTTAAGCAAAGAAACAAACCAAACAGGAAGGTTAGCAGTGAAGATTTTGGAGCAGAAGTATATTTACCACACTAGGAAAGGTGTAAGAACATTTTAAACTCTATTGGGGAGATACTAATTTCCTTATTTTTCATGTGCTGATGACAGGATTCTGCATTTCTGTGGAAGAAAAAAACCCCGTAACTAAAATTAACATGAATACTTTCTGTGCTGTATTCAGCTGGGGAGACCCCAGTTCCTTTTGCAAGGGAAACTCAGCGTTCATTAAACAAACGAAGAAATTACCTCTGAAGTACCGAGAGAGATTTTAATTGAAGGAAGACATTTCCCACACGGAGTACAACGCTGGCAGATTAAGACACCGAAGCCGTGGTGGTGTTTTCCTTTGAGATAATGTCTTTTAAGCTCCCTTTACGGCGCCTTTAAAAGCCATCGCTGCACAGCTGCACCATCTCGTGGTGCGCCCAAGCCCTGCATGGCCAAAGCCTTCAGAGCTTCGTGTTTTTCCCCATTTCCCCAAGACTTCGAGCACAGACGCGTACAAAAGCCGAGCGATCCCATTGCCCGCCCCCGACCTCGCCACCTCCCAGCCTTTCTGTCTTCGAGCGATGTCCCAAAGGTTTTTGAATCGCAACCATCGTCATCCCACCCAAATATTTGCCCCCACTCTTTCAATTAGTATTTCAAGACCTATTCAGGACTGGTGAATGACGATTCATTGAAATCTGCCTTAGCTGAATTACTATGATGCCTGCAGAGCGCTCAGAGGAGATCGAGGCTCCATTGGGTTAAATGTGCAGGCAGTGAGCCTCCAAAAGCCTCACTATTAAGATAAAATATTAGAGGGAAGACTAAGGGGTACAGAGCCAAGGCAAGAACCCACCCAAGCTCTATCTTAGCCCAAATCTTACACAAATAGTGGCCCAGCTCAGCCAGAAATGGCCTCAGCTCCCAACGCAAACCCTCCTCCCTTCATCCCATAAATGCGTTTGCTCGCGAAGGAGCAGCATGGCCCAAGAGAGCAGGTTTTACACCTTTACATATTAGGTGTGTAAAAACAACTTAAATTTTACTTGCACCTGTGGTTTGCTGCCTCTCGTGGTATGGCATGTAGTAACCAGGTTGTTAGGTAAGGATTAGGGGGAAAAAGAATCTAAGAACTTTTACTGAACGATGCACGAAAATACGTCAGAGCTTGGTCAGTATTCCCACGGGTTAGCCTGCTAGCTGCTGCCTCCACACTGCTGCCTCGAACCTTCCCCCCGAGTACAGCTCCCCCTGCTTTGCTTTGGGCACAAACACCCCTTGGCGGCAGGCTGGAGGTCACTGGTTAACCTGGGACCGGGTTAGTTGGGGATCACCAGCTTCTTTTTGTCCCCACCCTCCCAGCATCTTGCTCCTCTCTCAGCTCCAGCTTAGCCATAGCTTTTGGCGACTTTGGAAGCCAGAAGCTTGTTTTATTCAAATCTCAGCAGGTTAACAAGGAAAGACCCGGATCCGAACCTCACTGGAGAAGCCCGATGCCCACCAGTCAAGGCTTTGATCTCGCCTAGAGCCCAGCAAACCAAAAGACCTGGGCAGGAACGGAACAAGAATTTTCTGTCCTGGTTCTCTGAAGTCTGTTTTTTTTTCTTCCCATATTTTCCCCCAGGAGACTGGCACGGGGAGGAGAGGAGCTTTGGCTACATGCACGATCAGACATGGAGAGGATGAAAAAAATAACAGATTGTTTATTAGCAAACAATCAAAGCATGAAAAAAAATCACAAAGTTACACTGGGAAGAAATTTGGTTTTCATCACAAAAGCTCATAAAAATCTGACAAAGAGCCCAGCCCAATGCCAAGCCAGCAACCCCCGAAACTACCCTCAGACTTGTGCGGAACTGGTATGGAAGGGCTGCAAATTCCTAGGTGGTGCCCATCGTGTTTGTAAGGACGAAACACTCAGCCCTCAGGAGCCAGGAGAGCGGTGGCTGTCGGGGGGATGCCAAATGCTCCCGGCTCAGCGGCGAATCCTCCCCGAGCCTTTGAGCAGCAGCAGCCTGGGCTCAGCTGGAGTCAGCCTGAAGCAACTGCTAAGGCAGCCGAGTTTTGCTCCTCTGGCCAGGACTTCCATGCGATCAACATCCCGAAGGAAGGTGGTGCAGCACTAAGGTAAGAGAGGCTCGTGGGATGAAGTGGTGGTCGCGGGGAGGAGCGCAGGAGGTACGGCTGCAGCACAGCATCCTCCGAGGTCCGGGGGTACGGCCGGCTTTGAGCCATCCCCTCAAACATTCGTTTTTCTGCTGGTTTAACTGATCACCAAATCTGTTTGCATCGTTGGTGTGGAATTGCAACGCAGACCTATTGTACAGAGGCAAAGCAAATCCAAGACGTTGGTGTGTTTCCCGTGCTTTGGAAATGCAACTTGCTCCCTCCGACATAGCACTCGAAGGCTTCCAACAAAACACGCCTGGAAGCTTTTCAGGTTTGAGCTTGCCAACCTGTCCAAACCGATACATTACCCACAGATCATTTATTTTCCAGTAGCTCCGGGAGAACCGGCAGAGGAGTCCAGGAGAGCTCTGCCTGATGTTCCTGCCAGGAAAACTGCTGGAGACTGCAGGGTCCCCTGGAGCTGCAGCCCACCTGGGAGAGCCCTAAGCCCATCCTGCAGGGAATGTCGGAGCGGATGGCTTTCCTTCGTGGTCAGAACACAATAAAAAGGCAAAAGAAAGCGGAAGGCATGTGCACAGAGGTGTGTATATAGCCAATGGTGTATTCGATTTTGCAAACGGCATCCAACAGTCAGGATAGAATAACCCGAGCTTCCTCATCTCTATAAAAGAGCTGTTTTGGGAATTTTGAAGTACTTAGGGGTTGGACTACATGATCTTCCGTGGTACCTTCCAACCTCCTCCATTCTGTGATTCTGTGATCTTTACCCTAAGCAGCAGCTAAGGAGATTGGTAAAATCAAAAAATAAAATCAAAAAACCCAACCCACCGCAAACTGAAGGCAGTCTAGGTCATTGCAACCAATTGCAGGAATAACTAAAAAACTGCAGCCGAGGCGTTATCTTGAGCCAGCTGCTTATTCCAACAGGCCCGAGGATTTCTGCTCATAAAGCATCAATAATACGTGCCTTTTCCTAGAAAGGAAGGCTCTGCCTAAGTCTTACTATGTCAGATAAAAACTCTCAAAATAGACTTTGCAACTAAATAAAGCATTTTATTCAGATATTCACTTGGATATGGCAACGATTTTGAGAACAGCTATTCAAGTAGCTGAAGTAAGCCCTTCAGAAGAAGTCACCCAGCTCTGAGACTTGAACAAATTATTGTATGATCTCATCCCAGAGATCTAAATAGCTGGAACATCTGCCAGAGTCACCACCAATTTATTTAGCAGAGTTCATCAGTAGTTCATCAGCTCTGTTTGCACAAGCAGGTGCCAGAGCAGTCAATAAGGAGTCCTATACATGATTTAAGAAGAGGAGAGGGGGAAGAGAGTGGAATAGAGAAGGGGGATTTTGCTGTCCAACATGGATGTGCACACGACAGGAAGAAAGTCCCTGTCAAATTATGGCAGTGACTATTACTGAAAGGAAAAGGGCAGAAAATCTTTTTTTCCCAGAGAAGCATTACATGCACAAGTAACTATATTGTTAAAATCTTTTTATTTGTGACAGTAAAGAAACCATTCAATACCTGATTGACAACACTTCTCTCTCCTGAAAACACTCAAATGGTATCTGTAGTGTTTCTCAAGTATCGCTGGATTGTTCATTGCATTAAAGTGTAAACAGCTCCATTATTAGAAAAAAAATAATCAAGAAACATTTCCATTGCTTACTCCTCTTTTAAGAAGTTCCCAATAGATCTTTAACAAGAAAAAAAGGAAGAAAAAAGTCAGCTGGATTTTTACAATATAATGCGAAACAGAAAACTGACAGCTGGTTTTGCATAGTTAGCCCAGAGATTTTTAAAGCCATCGCCCTGCGCACGTCTCACCTGCCCTCCTCGCCCCACAAAGGCATACATCACAGCACCTTGGAAATCAGAGGCACAAACATGTTGTTGTTTTACAAATAGGGCTGTGCGGTACTGTGTTTTATTAGTTAAAAAGAATCTGTAAAACATAGGATTATGTGTTTGTAAATTATATAGCTACAGGTTTTTTTTTTTTTACACTGAAATTTCAAAAGCTGCAACATCAGTACACACCAGTGTCATTTAGATACTTTATTGTCCCCAACCAGTCTAATCAAAATCATGCTGTGATAAAGTGATTGCGTACACTGATAACCAAATCTCTTCAGGTGGTGAGTCTCTTCCATGTGTATAACTCTGCTGTTTGAAAAAAGATTAGAGGGCAAAACAATAGACAAATTATTCCTCCGAAGCTACCTAAGTGCACACAGCAATACTGTACATTTGCTACGAGCCTCCATCGAGACCTGCCGCGCTTCCTGGCGGTTAACAAATATCCTGCGCACAGCCCTAGTTTAACAAATGGCAATTTAATCGTAACACTTCAGTTGAATTTCAAGAATCGAAGGCATTCTGCCTTACAGCTTAATTTAAAAATACCTATACAGGCAAAAACCCTTTTTTAACCCAACATAAAACGGACAACAGAACTTCAGGCCAGGCAGCGTTTCTTTTCTTGGACAGAATGATCAACTGGAAAAGACTTGTTAATACTCTTCTGATATCCAGAAATGTAATTGAGAACCAAGGTTAATAACAACCCTGTAGACCTGCATGCATTAACTGCACTTTGAAATACGTTGGAGGTTTAGGAGATATTTTGTCTCCTATCCTAATAATCTTGTACTTAAAATACTATCAAATACCCGTATTGCAAATGTTACAAACATTCCACTCCTTTATCTGGCTTTACAGACAGAACTCTATTGCTTTGTTAAAATGTAGATGCTTTAAATATATAGCGCGTGTATATTCAAACAAACTTAAAACATGAATTTTTAAGTACGACAAAATATGATGGTTTGATCCCTTTGCCCAAATCTGAATAGCCAGGCAAGCCCACACTTGACTGCAGAACACTGCAACTTTTATTTCAATGGGAACGAGCTAAAAAAACAAACAAAAAAAAGCACAAAAACCAAACCCTACAACAGAAATTACAGAAAATAGCCTTAAGATACTAGCAGAGATCAAAAATGCTTCTAAGTTTTACCCTTTTGTATTGTCACCAAGTATCATTTTAATGCTTTATTCATTTTTTTTTTCTTCTGGAAATTTGTGGATTTCAAGAGCTGAAAAACAATACAAAACAAGTAGGGCTGTACAGAGCATCATCAAAACCGTTCATCCAGAAGCTGGAACAGAAGTTCAGTTGTCCATTATATGTGGATTTTAAAAACAATACAAGACACTTTAATAATCAACATTCATTCACAGACTTAAGGCAACTGGTTCATGAAATCGCTGCTTTCATAAATGCAAACTAACGACATGGTTCGTCTCACGTGGAACAGGTTACAACCATACAATGGTAACGCCTCAGCGGGGTTATTTATTGTCTAGTTGGAAGATTGTTTGGTCTAATGCTAGCGAGAAAGTCTTTGAATTTTTTTTTCAGCCATTCCTATCATACCTGCACAACTAACTACAACCTGAATACTTCCCTGCAAACTGCATTTGCAGCACAGAAGCTACGAACACAGTTGAAAATACTGCTCAGAGAACAACTTTTTGGCAGCTTACAGTTTCATTACTCTGAATTCAAATACAAAACTAAACAATCTTAAACTGAAAGTGAACGTTAATGGACTAACCAGAATCCATACGTCTTCTCTGAAACAACGTAGGGTGGGTTTTTTATTTTTATTTTAATGCTTAAGCGTCAGTTTTGTCTTTCGTTGTGGCACAGAATGATACAGTACTAAGGTAATGCCAACTGGTAAGAAAAGAAAACGGGGACGCCGTACAGACTCACGAGTGTCCCGGGGCTGCCTCCATCGCCCTCCCCGCGAGGCACAGCGGCACCGCAAGGGGCAAGTCGTCCTCCAGGCTCACACTGCGCCCGCGACTATCTCCTCACTGCCTGTGTCGGCTGGCCTGCCCTTCTATGAATGGATTCCTTAAGCTGCTTCACCAATTTGTTGTCTAAAAACAAGGATGACGATTCAAGTCCACTGCAACTCCCCCCCCCCCCCCCCAAACCCCAAGTCTTCAAGACTTTTCAAGAAAAAAAGGCAAAAGGCAAAGGGGATCTACTGTTGAGAATTTAGCACTAGGCTAATTAGAAGCACCAACTGCTCTGATCGGTTTTCTTTTCTGACAGCCCAGTAGAGCTGGGATTTTTATGGTTGTAGATTTCTGGTGCGGGACGTAATTAAAAGGTGACACTGCAAAGGAAAAAAAAAAAAACATTTTCCTTCAAAACGCTTAAATTAGTTAGATGTTATTTTAGGGTATTAATGACCCTACAGAAGAGTAGGTGCTAAGCAGAATTCCAGATTCAAAGATGAGGTTTATTTAGCTCCAAAGCAGAGGACTGCTTTAGAGAAAAGCCTAGGCTAGTAACTTATTCCCTTCTAGGAAGTCTTGTGATAGCTTCCCAGCCTGTACCTTACACCTTGGGAAAGAAGAAATACAAATCAGAGATAAGGGAAAAATACTTTTCCCATGTTTATATACCAAAGAAAGGAGAGGGCTTCATCTAAACTGAAAAAAAACAAAAACAAAAACTACATGATGATAAAAAAAAATCCTTTGCAAGTCACCTTTAACTGAGTTCTCTGGTATATCAAATACCATGGGATTAATACGTAAGGGTGGGTTATGAAGCCTGCGTTTTATTTATTGCCCTAGTTTGCAGCTTACAGAAAATGTTTCATAGCACAGGCACAGTGGCAAAAACAGTATAACAGCCGATGGTCAACTCCATTTGGTGAGTATACAGTAGCAGCAATTAAAAGAAAAAAGTACTCCAAACAGCTCAATACAGATCCAGCCTACCCAGATGGGTTTCTTTTTAAGAAAAGAATTTTAAACTAATAAATAGATCTCCTCCCCATTCTCCCAAGATAATGATTTTCCAAAAAAAAAATGAGAGGCATGGCAGTTGTGCGTAAGCAGAAACAATAGAACTTCATCTGTCTAGAACAGAAGGTGCTTTAGATCTATTTGTCACCCTATTTTCTAAATTCCATCATTCCCTAATACTCAAACAACTGCAGATATGTTCAAAACCGTATCCAAAATCTTATCAGTGAAATAACCGTGTAACCCAAATCGCCCCTCCCACAAACGCTTGAACCTTCTGAGCATGACAAAACGTAATACAACTTAATGTCAACGTGGAGACAGGAACCCAGCATCTTTGTTTTAACTTTTTCCTTTGTTATATATTACAGTGCTCTATAAAATTTTTTTCCTTTTTCCTTTTAAAGCATTTAGACAATACAAGACTAAAAGATGTCTGGAAATAAGTCTTATACAAAAATGAATTTTTATCTTAAAATAACATTCAAAAAGGCACTTCATTCTGTAAGAAAAATTCAGAGTCAGGTCAACTGCTCTAAGCAGGGGGGTAAAATTGTCTGCATAGTGGGAGGGGAAGAAAGGGAGAGAAATTCAACTGCTGAAATACAAGCTTCTTTTTTGGCATGTTTTAAGAAAAGCTGATCCAGTAAAAGATGTCCATTTATGAAATTCATTAAAAGAGTCCCATTTAAAATAGCTTCTTTTTTTTTTTTTTCCTTTAAAAAAGTAGTCTGAACACATGACCTTAGGAGTCAGGTTTCTGAAGGCTTAATAGCATCACTCAAGATTGTCCTTCGTGTCCAATGTAAGAGGAAGATCAAGAGTAGCACTTCTGACAGGAGGGACCTCCCCAAAGCTTACATTTGAAAGAGCTGAAAAAGATGGAGACATCCTCTAGCAACTGCAATCTAGTAGCAGAAGTCAGTCAAAGTTAAGGGCTACCTGTTGCAGAGTTTATGAAGCATACTGTAAACTTCTTCCTCTTTGCTTAGTCCTTCAAAGAAAGGAATAAGATCTAGCAGCTCTGTGTCTGTCATGTCATCAAACCAGGACTGCACAGGCACCTGAAACAAAGCAACCAACAAAAGCTGTTAAGAATTTATGATGTGAAGAAAGCGTGTGAGTTTTGCCTGCACAGATGCCCTGTAATCCTCACTGCCATCACAAGTAAGGCAAATTGCTGGCCATCAGCATTCAAGAGGAGTGCCAGGTTCAAGTTCACATTTTCTAGCAAGATTAACCCCAGACCCGAGTGTAAAACCAGCGTGGCACAGAGCTGACCTGCACCAAACAGCCCAGGCAGCCTAAGCAAGGCAATGCTGGGCACCTCGATCTGTCCTGCCTCCTTGATATTCAGGACAGACTGGAAGGAGGATGCACGCTGCTTGTAAAGCCGTACTGATGCTCCACTTGGAAAAAAATATTTATGGGCGAGTCTTTTTCCTCCTCTAAGTATTATCAGTGTGAGTCACTAAACACAAGCATGCAGCAACAGCCTCCTCTGGCACACGAGGCTACGGAGGAAATATTTAAACAGTGAATACTGAACAGTTCTCTCTGATTAAAATGTAAGAGCCGGTTCAGAAAACAATGCATCTAATAATACTCCTTAAATGTGGGCTGGATTTGCAGAAGGAGTTCTGTGTATCTTCCCTGTGAAAGTATACTGAGATCTTTTAAAGACTATCTTGGATCTAAGTTACATGGCTTGGTTTCTGCAGAGTCTCAACCATCTCTTCGCTAGCAGCACTTTTCTATACATGATTAAACCATTCTGACAAAGTCTTTAATTTCATCTCCCAAATTTCTACAGCTCATTATTTTCTTGGCACTGAATTCTGAGATACCAAATGATGATCCGGATGGGGTTTTTAATTTTAACCATGAACATAAATTAAGAGTTACAGCTCCTGGTTATTATAAATAGCAACTTTAAACCATGTGTGGCACCAACCAGGAAAAAATGTTTTCACCCAATCATTCAGGACAGCACAGTATTAAGATCTGAATTTAAATGCTCAATGCTGCTAAGATAAAGCAGCTCATAAAAAAAAATGCTATCCAGAGAGGCAGGACCATGCAAAACAATGTTCCTGATAAAAATTTCCTTATGCTAATTTAAACAGTTCACAGAAAAGGCAGCCTTAAACCATCAAAGAAAACATTACACAGCCAGGCTGTTTAGGAGTCAGCAGATCTAAGGGAAGTTCCAGCTTGCCATCCTGGCAGCTACAAAACAGATGTGAGCATCTGTGCCGACCGCTGCGATGGAAGGGGCAAGTGCCAGACCGTTCCAGCACAGCTTCTGGAACTGATACGAAATGCACAGTGAAAACGTGCATGGCTCCTACTTATTTCTCCCTAGAAATGCTGTTGCCTTTTACCCTTATTTCTAAAACTTGATGAGCTTGTAGACTAACATTTCTAATTATGAAGCTATCACAAAAATATTTGGAAGCATAACACAACAGGATCTTAATTTTTTTTCTTCCCTCTAGCCATGAATAAAGACAATGGATAGTAACCAGTAAAACATTACCTTTACCTAATAAAATAATTTCTTTCACACAGTGAAAAAAGATGGAGTACCAAAAGCACTTCAAATAATCCATCCTTACAGAAATAACCACTCCAAAGAACAAAAACTACGCTGGAAGGCAACTTCACTTTTGAGATCTAGGTTAGTTACACAGTTATACCACTGCTTGGTATTTCTCAAAGCTGATGGACTGCATGCCAACAGCTAAAACTGAGAGCAGAGGAACAGTGATGACTATGACACACTGTCAAGATCTATTTGCCACAGCCCTTCACCATTCGGCAGCAAATACCAGAACTTACCTGCAACCTAAGAAGACACAGAGACTAAAAATGTTAACACTCTGAAAGTGTATATTCTGCAACAGAAATGTCTGGGAAGAGACCAGAAAGATAAAACCACAGTTGAGTATTTGGAATTCTAAGAACACTTACTGCATTTTCAGGATGGAAGATGTAAGATGCAGGAGAATTATCCACTATAATAACTTTACTCAGCTCACGTCCCAGCCGACTCAGATCCTTCACGTAATTTCCTCGGTGGAAAACACAGGATTCTCTAAATAGCCTTGCCCTGAACACACCCCAGCGATCCAGTAAGTCGGCTACTGGGTCTGCATACTTAAAAACAGAAGTCAGAAACCCAAAGTTAGCAATCTGCAGATAAGGCTAATTCACAGAATTATGAAGAAGAAACACAAAATTTCAGATAAACTGCCTTTTCCTCATTTTCTTCCCTGTTCCTTCTTAAGTAACTTACATGTCTGCAAACCTGAAGCGATTAACAGATAACACAAAAGTAGAATGCTTATCTTTCTGGAGAAAGCTAACTTGCACTCTAATGTTTTCTGTGATTTACTGATTAGGTTTTCATCTTAGGGTCATCTTAGTTACCCTTTTACACCCAGAAGTTGATGGATCCAGAGATCTCACCTAACATTACCATAAAACCAATGAACACTAACAGAAAATCAATCGGAAGACATTTCCCCTGGCTGATTCATTTTCCACGTGCCTCTGAGGACAAACCGCAATGCACGCATCTCAGCTTGATGCAGGTGTTTTTTTTCCCCCAGGCAGTGACGATGGAATGACTGGCTCAGTAAGAGTTAAAGTTATCAAATTGTGTAATTGGGCCATAAAAAAAAAAAAATCAAAGATGGTATTAGGCAAAATGCTCATGTACAATACTGTGAAATTCTCAAAAGGACAGTATCTCAAATATGTACTGTTCCATACAGGAGATGATACTTTAGGCGAGGCATAGCTTAGGATCCAACAACTGATATAAAACATCCAAATAAATCAGAATGTTAAGTGACCGTGTACTTGAAAATGGTAGTCAGAACTTATTTTTACAGGACAGGAATTACCGTTTTCCTGTATTTCAAACAGAGAAACAAAATTGATGCTGAAATCAGTCATCTCTTGACTCTGAAAACTGCTAGACAGCTAGCTGCAGTGCAAAACTGTTCCATTATTTAGGATTTTCAAGATATGACTAAACAGAACATGGCTAAGAGTTCAGGGAAGAATCCCCTAACAATAGGGCACCATGGTAGATCAACAGGGTCCTGTCCCCTCCCACCAATCTCTACAGTATATTGGTGTAAAAGCTTACAATGCTAGAATATGACTTAAAAATAATAAAAACAGCTTTACACACAGGACACCACAAGCACCGTACATTGAAAGAACTGAATTTTAGGTGTCTACTACTGTAACGTCTACCACAAAACTACCTACAAGGTACTACTGCTACCAGAGGGCACAAAATATTCATGTTGACGTTTCAGGCTTTCCAAAATGTCTCGTTTCCTAACCCCAGATTGCAATTGCACCTTGACAGGACCACAACACGTTCCAATTTTTTCACACGCAACAAATTTGAGTCACCGGTTGATCGTGTAGGTAAGAGTTAAATACGGTGTATTTTATTTCATGCCCAGCTTTAATATGCTGCTGTACTCGCACGCTATTTGTTCTAATTTCTGCCGATAACCATGGTAACTTGTAAGCCTTTCATATTGGCATTATGAGCAATGCATGGAGGCTACATTATGAGGCGAGCCCATATGTGATAGCGTTACCATGGGAACACTTACCCACACACTAGCAGACAAAGTACACACTGTCAGACAAAGAAGCAGAAAAGAAGGGGAAAAATTAAGATAGTACCAACTGCGGAAATAATTATCCACTAGAAAACCCAAGCAAAAGTCCACTGCCCAGCACTATACGGGTTACTGAAATGAACAGAGCAACAAACCTTTGCTAGACTGGCTGTGAAGAGTACACATTCAAAGAGCTCTCCCATCCTCTGAAGAAACTCATCCACATGTGGTCGTTTCAATACATAAACCTGGAATGACAATGACTATTTAGGTCAAATGGTGTTGAAGGTAAAAGGAAAAAAAAAAAAAGAAACAAACCAACCCACTGCTGTAATCCTAAACACATGAAAAAACAAAAGTTAGCATGCAGGCGCTTCAAATGAAATGCTGAGAGGAAAAAAAAAAGAGTATATATGATAAAAGTAGATATTCAATAATGAGAATTTGAATGCATGGACTGCAAAGACCCATGCTGATTATGCAATTGCAAATACTGTGCATCACCTGGAGCGATGCTTCCTGAAAATCTCATTAAGGCACAGAGGGACAGTAGGGCTTCCCAAGAAATGAGGATGCAAACCTCTCAACCAACATGATTTTGGTGCTGATGTCATCAATCCGAAGAGCTTTACAGAAGAAATAAATCTGAAGAAACCTCTGTGATGATAGGAATTGCACAATAGGGAACTGTTTTTCTTCCTGTGGCTAATTCCTTCATTTTCTGAATTCCAGGCGCTAAGCACTGTACCGCACTCGTGATACACAGCAGTCATTGGGCTCTGTGCAGAGGTATTCACCAGAAATCTTCACAGCACCACGCAAAACATCTGGCAAATGCAGCTTTCTAGATTCAGTAGAAAAGTCTCCATCTCCTACCCTGACCTTGCAGTAGGATGAATGCTCAGGATCTTGCTACTCCGGAGCAGCTGGGTTTCAATGGCGCTAAGTTGCCTTTTTGCACTGACAACCATTCAGGCAGCCTGGCTGCCTACTGTCAACAACCTGATTAATTAATATTAGAACCTCCTTGCTTGCTTTTCAGAGCAAGCAAGACGATTTGCAGAAAATACCGAGATAAGGTAACTGCTGGTTAGAAAGCTTACAACCATCCACAACACTCTGGGAAGCTGAAGAGGGGAGTTTGCATGAAAAATATTTATCTATCTTGTTTGTGGTTAGATTAAAAGTTTGAGAGAAAACACTGGCAGCATTTTATCTTCTCCATTTGGCAAATAATCTCTAATATTGGAAATTTCAAATGGAAAGGTCTGGCATATACCCGAATTCAAGAATTGCAAGCCTAATGCAATTTTAGGAATTCTTTGCTTGATATGCAGAACTAGATGAATTGCAGGTATTTTATGAGATTCATAGTAATAAAAAAGGCAAAAAAACATAAGACACCCAGAGAAAAAGCCTGAAGGAGAAAAATATGGAAATGCCAGCTTGAACTTATGTGCAACAATTAAAGCCTCTAGCAGAAGCAAAAGAAGTTGTATAATAGAGATTCGAAATTTAAAACCTAAATCTGAAAGCAAAGTTTTATTAAAAACTTGTATGATGGAGCTGTACTTTAATGACTAAAGCAGAAATGTTAATTACTTTTCTACTTTGCTTTAAGTGGCCAATAGTTCATAGCATGAAGACTTGATTTGCTTTCTAAGTTGTTTCTATTAAGTTTAACTAAACTTTAATTCTACCCCCTCAAATTCAAGTAGTACACTCAAACTTTGATGCAGACATGAATTTATAACCTAACTTTTTTTTTTAAACAAAAACCAACCACAACAACACCCAACCTACCAATTGTGACTTTTTATGAATTAAAACTTAAAGAGATTTGACAGATGCACTTCAACATTGCTCTTTCCAGATAATTACAGCAAAGGTTCCTGTATTTCACTAGGCATAAACCAAGTAATTTCCCTCCTGTAACAGCGCAATTCATTCTTCGCTCGAATCTTACTACACAGAATTGCTCTGCAGCATTCCCTTTCCAAATTATTTCTTCAAATTTTCAAAGAGATGGGTAGAAAGCCAGCTGCAGTCACTCTGCGTTTGGGTACTCAGACTTATCTGACTTGTCAGTTATAAGAGGAAAGATAGCAGGAAATGAGTTACCCATTAACTCCACAGTTCGTAATACAGTTCTTTAATTTTTTAAGCTGAAACTGTATTCCTACACCACTTACTTCTGAGAGCACAAAAGGGCACCCCAAAGTCTTAAAAGCATTCTTGGGTACTAAGTGCTGGAATCCAGCATGAATTTCCCTTTTAAAAACTAGCGTTTTCAGCCACAGCAAAGTCCCCTTTCCTCCCCACGGCTATGCCGGGGAAGTATTCCCACTTGGCACGTCAGCACGAACTCCCAGCCAAGGCTACGGACGTCGTGCTTGCGACACAACCCATCTCCTCCCCAGTGCGAGCCTACGCGAAACCAACCCGGCAGCTACGGCCTGAGAGCTGCTCAACCACAGCCCTGTGGAAAGGGGAGAGCTTCTGAAAGCAAATATTTGGAAAATGTGCTCTTTTTGCAACTTGTAGGCCTCCCGCTGCTACGCAGCAGCAACTGGGCCGCGTGAGCTGTAGGCACGTGGCGTTTTTAGGTTGCGTCGTCGCCGTTCGGCTCTTTTTGGATCTCCTGAGCCACCACGGAGCAACCCTCAGCCTCCTCTGCTTCACTTTCCCTTGCTGTTTTGCCTTAAAAGTTACCTACTGGACCCTGGCCAACAGATTTGCTCCTCATTTAAATGTCCCGATAGCAATAAATGCGGCCTTGTCAGCGGAGGCCTCACCATATTCCCCCCGCCAAAGGCCCCAGCTCCCTCACCCCTCTCTTTTCAAACAGCGCTGTTTTTCCTTCCAGAGCGACATTTCTTAATAACATGGCTGGATATTCCCCTTGAAATTGCTTTGAGAATTCCTACTTAGATCCTGCAAGCGTCCTCGTATCCTGGGCTACAAAATCTCTTTGGTTTATTTCACACAAAAAGCTTTCTTCAACCAACAGTGCAGCTCTTTTCTCCTCTTCCTCCTCGTTTGGAATTTTTTCCCTTCACTTTGTTAGTGGCTGGACTTGAATCTCAATGCCGCATGGTTATTTGTGGCTTGGCTTTCTCCTCTGCTGCCTGATGTCTTCAGTTTAAGTCTCTAGACTAACTGGCTCCTGGCATTTTTCTGAGATTTATATACTGTCTTCAGGGTATTAAAAAAAACCCTCCAGTTTTTCTGTACTGTTCGCTCACTAATATCTTCCTTATCACAGCAAGAATTAGCAGAATACAGTCATTTTTCATGAACCTTACTGTTAAAATGCTAAGGCACGAAGCAGGCACTAGGCATGTTTTCACAGGATTCTGCATTTACAGCTGCTAATGGCAGAACACAAGCAATTATCTTGAGTTGTCCTCAAGCGTGTGGTATTTCCACGTACAGTTTTTATACCTCAAAGCAGTCTTAGCCTAAAAAGATGTAGTATTTGTAAACCAAAAGAGAAACCCAGCTTAATTTCAATCAATTAAACAGGTCAGAAAGAATTGCCTTGCAAAACCGACTTCACAATAACACAATTTTCAAGAAACGACAAAGAAATCAGCTCATGACATCTCAGGCTTCTGTAATCTCCTATGTCCTGGGGTAGGTGCATCTTCTTTGCAGTGAGGAGAGCACAACATGCGGGGTCTTGAGCCTTGTCTTTCTGGTCCACCCGGCCGTGGCTGCCTCCCAGTGCAAGTAACCAAGAATAGGCCAGCAGGAACGGATACAGCCTATCCTGGATTACTTGAACCAGGTGACAGCCAATTAAGGAATTTCGTCCTTTATAGAAAAAAAGTTCGTTATTTGAACAGCATTTCCCCCCACCGTTAAAAAACAGTTTGTACACTGCATTCTAAATAAGACTTATTAAACATCTCTTTAGCTTTCTATAACTAATAATAAGCAATTATTTATTCAATAGAAGAAAATGACTTAAAATATAGTTTTAATCTATTAATAAACAAATGACATTCAGGAACAAGATTCCAAATAACACCAAATCAAACGCATCCTGGCTGCTCTCCTTACTTTTGGGCACTGAGAGGCACAAAGGCATGGCAAAGTCCATTTGAACTAATCTGGGGACTGCAATTGCTCTGCACTTGTTCAATGGGAAGGACGCTCCAGGAGAGAGAACATTTTCTTGCAGAAGCTATGTCGGTACCAAACAGGCTGAACATCTTTTCTCCAACCACTGCTTTCATCCTCTATAAACATCCTTTAAAGAGCACCTTCAGTCGCAGCACATTTCACTGGACTTCCCACAGCTTCTCCCTTATAATTTGGCAGAACAGGGGACCGGCTCTGATTTCCTTTTATTCAGAGAACCGGAATTAAATTAAAGAACTGGCCAAAGTAGTGTCAGTTTGCATTAAACTGTGCTTTTTTATCTGTGCCGTGATTTCCAACACAAAGTGGGGAATTCATCTCCAGTAACACGAGCTGCCTTGTGGACGGGCACAGCCTCTGCAGGCATCTGAACACCTCTAACAGAAGGAACGAGAGGTGCCACACAAGTTATTTCCTCGCAAAATAAAATGGCAAATCCTTTCTAACAGATTACGTAAATTTGGCTAGAGAAAGAAGGATGGGAGAGGACCAAGGGGTGTTCAGAAAAGCTATTTTTTAATTGAGGAAAGCTGGTTTACCCAAGCACCCTTTAAGATGATGATCCAACAGTCCTTTTTGTATAAGAGCAAGAGCATCTCTCACCTTTGGATTATAAAGGACATAAGGGAGAATAACTCCCCAAATTACGGGCAGCCTTTTTTCAACACCTCTGCTGGACAACAACAACAAAAATGTAACACCATGAACAAAACTCATTAGATAAGGCAGCCTCAAACCTCTTGCAAGTGTACAGCAATACACAGGAGGCAAACACGAGTTCACCATGTAAGAAATAACGTGTATTTTTGGTATAGGAAATCTGAAGAAAACCCAATTTCTTTCCAAATGGGCACTTCTGAAGCACTGCTCCCCATTTGTCTTCCATAGGGTTCTGTGTAAGGCAGGGTTCAAGTACACCAGCACTCGGTCAGACACCGTGCTACTGGTCCAGTCAGGGACATGTGCTGCTGATGGTTCAGTTCTGCATTTCACCCATCCCAGGGCGTTTTAAATATTTAATTATTTCTCTAATCTTTGAGTACATAAACTCCTTATGAAAACGGACAAGCATTAAATAGACAAATTCTGACAGACAATAAAAGTTGTTGGTATTGGTTTTGTTTATGCTTTAAGTGAATAAAAAGATTACAGGCTTGAAGTGGGAATGAGTTGTTAAAAACTCTACAGCCTGTGTTAATAAACATCAGACTAAGCCAGAAAGTCTGCTTTTGCCCTTTAGATTATTACACTTAAAAAAAAAAAAAAAAAAAGATTGCTAGATAGCAACACATTACTTTGCCTGCAGAGGTGATTATAAACACAGGAATCCAAGACTTTGCCTGCTCTGCACATTGTATAAATTAACTTTACTTCAAGGATCACAAATTCCTTACAATTAACTTCACTCTAACCACCCAGATTTGACTGAGATGTTTTACCTGTTTTAGAGATTTTGAATCTGCAGCACACAGGGATTAAGCAATTTCCTGAAAATTATGCAGAAAGTCTCAAGCGAGGCACATCTGAGACTGACTTCATTTGACCTGCTCCGTCCTCTGTCCTCTCCTTCCTCCCCTTCACTTTTAGGGTATGTACTAACCCACTCCCCTTGACCTGTTCCTCACTGCACCCCCCAGCTGAATATTTAAATTACAAACAAACTAACAGAAAAATGAACCAAAAAAGCCCAGTCTTTTGCGGTTTTGTTTCGAAATATAAATGTCTAATATTGACAAGCTAGGCGATCACAGTCCTAAGTAACTCAAAATTGTTAGGCAATCTATTTTATTCCCTTTCAAAACCGTTCCAGAAAGCTTTAGGAGAGAAAATGTCTGTTACAGCACCAAACACATTTAAAGTCCAAATCAAATGAGGATAAACACTATTGCAACACAAGCCTCCCAGAACATCACATACACATTTTAAACATTCAGCTCTAGTGAAGATTATAGGTTAAAGTACCTTAAGTATTGATTTTTTTGCTACATAAAAGAGGCACAGTACAGAGCAACTATCACTATTGACTTATATTCAGTAATCATTTTAAGACTGACAGTTACATGGATGGTTTTCATAACAGGAAATCAAACAAAATTATGAATTAACTTAATGATCTATCAATTGTTCCAAGCTAAAAATACCGGCATATTTGTCTGAGTAAAAAATAATCCATATAAAAGACAACATTTCAGAAATCAGAGTATTTAAAATCTCCATTAAATTGCATCCAGGAAGATTTGCAACTTAAACCTACAACAACCAACAAAAGCTGTTTCAAGCAATTTGAAACCTTCAGATATCAGAAAGGCTCAGCTTCACAGCAACTGGTGTGACCTGTCTCCAGCATGAACTTCAACATCTGGCTGCAGAGGAAAACTTACCGTACTGTATATTTATTTCAACTGAATAAAGACACCAAACTAAGGTACACGAAGGGGACTGATTTTCAAATTAGGGGCATTTTGCATTCACTGAAAACTATTTCACAGAGTACGAAGTTCTTGAGGAACAAGAGACAAAAACTAGTCTTACTGCAAATTTGTCTGGACATTTTAAAGATACTTAAGTTTATAAGGAGTCCTAATCAAAGGAACCTAAATTACTTACAGGAAGGGGATAGAAATTGCCACAAAAATGGAAGAAACCTCTGCTCTCCTTTATACATTCACAAAGCATTGGCTATTTGGACTAGTAACAGACATTCAGACCTACTTCTGTCCATTTGTCTGTGGAGGGAATGCAGTATTCAGAGTAATTTCTTCTGGGCCTAGCAATGTTTGAAAACCCATCACGAGATCATTTCCCATTTGAAAATGTTTTACAATTAATTGACCAGGAGTTAAGTATTGAAGTCTTGAGAGAGATACTGTAGAGAACAGGAAAAGTGAAAATGGAAACTCGTGAGATTTCTACTCTGGTGGGAACTACATACCTGATCAAATGTGAATGCTTGCCTGGATGATACGCTCCAGAGCACAGCTTTTGTGTTTTTCAAAAAAAACCAAGTCAGTCGGTGTAAAATAGCAAAGGGAGAAAGTAACACTCCGTGACACTGAGGATAGTTTTGCTACCAAATCAATGTTAAATGAACAACAGGGCTTACCTGATGTATGGTTCCATCAATCTCAACAGGAACGATGAAATCAGCATTGCTAATTGGCTAGAAGAGATGACAAGAAAATCAATCAACTTTAAAAATGAAATCATTCCAGGGAAAATTTCAGAGGCATAAAATAAAAGTTCACTTAATTCTGGAGTTCATAAGCATTACTGACTGCACAGATCCACTCCGTGTCTGTGTCCTTTGCACACAGAAGTCAAAACTCGTAGGCAGCTGTCTTCACCAGATACTGCGTTCCCATCCTCCCTCATATTTTTCAGCTTCATACAATGTAATAAAGTTCACTGCTCGAGTAACCCTCTCTACTTCTGAGCATGTGTACCAGGATAAATATCTATTTGGGTAACTCTTTCATCAAGTCTGCGTGGATGATCACAAAGAAATTCTGCCATTTGAAATTCCACATATTCTACTCTGGGTCATCAACTAGTAATTAATTTAAAATAAAGGCAGCTGTAAAAGTGGAACCTAAATGATATATTTGAATCAGGAGCAGCAGAAAGGAAAGACTTAAGTCATTTAGTTAAATGATTCTCAAGACGCGATACCTGAAAAACATGCTATACTAACCCAATTAATCATGCAAAACAGCATTTTAATCCTGAAGGAAGAGCAGGCACACCCTAGCCAAGTCCTAGAATCCATTTTTCTAGCTTGTTGGATACAACTCATTTCTTAAGACTTAGTGTGAAAAACTGTCAGTCTAGGAAAATAACTTTGGAAGGCAGAAAAATGACCTTGTAGACAGTTTATGAGTACATAGTCTAACCTTGGCTAGGCAGTGGTGGTAACTGGGGAGCACACAGTTAACATTTGCTAGTTTAAATGGAGAAACTTGGGTAGAAACCTTTGGCGTGGCTCATGCATTATGTCTGGGATAAAAAAATGATGTGAACATGCCTGGCTGAAGTCTGTACTAACTCCACGACCCACAGCTTGCGAACAGCCAAAAACCAAGCACATTTTGACGGGACTGAGTACCAGACAGTCTGCTTCACAGGTAACAGCCTAAGATGAATGCCAGGAGTACTCTGGCTGGGAACTATGGCATTGCTAAGCTTATGCTGGAGAACACCTTCACGCAGCTCTGTCAGACCTTCCCACCTGGTTGTCTGGATCAACCAAAAGACCCATCTGAAGTACCACGAAGAAGCGTGGCCCAGAAGAACTGGTGAGGCTGAAAAGTGCCTTCAAACCCATTTGGGGCATTGAAGGGTGCCAAGAAAGCAGAGAAGCGGACAAGCTAAGACGACTGAGAAGCAAACACACACTGGTGAGCCTGAACAGATGCTCGAAGAAAAATAGAAGGAAAGAGAATCCTGCAGCATTAAGCTGCAAACAGCCCTTTGATGCCCCTTCAAAAGGAGATTTTAATTCCACTGTTGAACAACTTTCCTGTGAGGTCAGCAAAATAGCTGGAATAATTTATACCAAGAGCAAGACCTGCCCTCAGTAAAGCAGTACTGTGGAAGCCGGTCTGCTCTGACTTCTGTACGTGCCGTGTCAGACAGCAAACGAGAAGCTACCCTGAATATGGTCCTGCCAATAAACCACTATCAGCAACCAAACCTCAAATGCTCGACAACTCAATCCTTCTGACGCCTGTTGCACTAGCAGGGGCTAAAGAGTTCCTCAAATACCTGCAGATACAATCTGGACTGTTCTTTAGCTTCCAACAAGCAAATATCAAGATATACCCAGCTTTCTGCCTCTTAAAAAGTAGAAGAGAAGCTCCAACTGTTACCTGCATGGAGTCTCTCAGCCAGAAAAGACACTATATTCCTCTGCAGTATCTCTAACAGCAAGAGAACAGGTACATAAAAATGTTCTGAAGCTTCACCTTAAAAGAAACCCAAATGAACTTCCAATAAGACCCAGCCACCAAAGTTTTCAAGTGGTTGCCAGCTCTATGCATACTTTGAAGAGACTTGCAGGCACTTGTGTAATTTCTATATGCATGACTCCCTGAAGCAAGATAAATCCCTGTACCAGCAGAGGAAGAGTAGGTCACTGCAAGCTGCAAAGGTTTTGAAGCCCACCGACAAAAACAAGGCTGTACCTGACCTTTCTTAACAAAGGGACCAGCAGCTACTGACCACATGTCAGAGAAAAGCGTATCTTGTTTAGACAACTCAGTTTTTACCAACAAACAAGCCTCACCCTCAAGACTTTATAACACTAACCAAAGTATTCTTAACTACGTATTTGCTTCCCCCACTTATATTTGAGGCACTACATAGCTGCGTTGTTGGCACAAATGATAAGGAAAAGAGAATGGACTGGGGTTCTGTGCTTCACCATGATGGGAAGACAGAGCAGAGTCTGCAAGAGTTTGCTGGCTAAGGGCTTCTGGGGTGGCCTACACAAAGCACGTGCACGTCCCAAGTGGGAACTGCACAGACAGACCGTGAAAGAAGGCAATGCATTTTCATTTAAAACTCTTTTCTTCAGTTAAAACTGTCTTCTTTTAATGAAAAGCTTCAGAGTTTTAAACATGTTCTACAGAAACGTTTCACAGCCAGTTTTGAATACAACTACATTCCAGACTTGCATGTGGTTTAATTCATTTTATACAAGACAATGTTTACATCTTCTTGATTTAGTAATTTATGATTTTTTACTTCTATTATTGTTTTATGATGGGAATGATAACTGTAATGTCTATCTATTCCTTTTTTACTCCTGCCAAAGCACCCCAAACTTTATTCCTTTAATATGCATTTAACATAAAAGACTAATATCTCTTAAAGCTTCAAATATGCAGGGGCATAAAACGATGAGAATTACCCTCCTTCAGATGTTGCTGCTTTCATAAAGGAGTACTTTAAATACCCTGCATCTCTGGTTGTGTTAAAAAAAAACAACAAAAAAACACAATTATCTGCATTTGAAATATGAAGCCTATTTCATAACAGAATTATGAATTCTAAAATGTGTTTTAAATAAAGCTTTTTGTACTGAAAATCACAAATTTATGTATGCTCTTACAGCTTTTAAGTAGGGACCTGGCTGGGTATAGCAGACACATTTCAGTGAAAAACACCTACAAGTAACTGCACAATTATTCAGGCAGAGCACTGTGCATATAGGTGTAAAAACCCCTGGTCTTCTGGAAATCCATCTGATTTTTGATGACCACAATGGCCTTACTTCAGTACCCCTTATGAAACAAAATCCAAACAGCACCACAGAAGCACACTGGACAGAGTGCCAGACACTGAACAACTCCAGCTGTTTCCTCCAACATTTATTTTTCTCTTAAATACACCCATCATGGTGCTTCACACTAAGATAACGTGATGATAGCCCTAAGACTCTAACACTACAGAAACTCTAACATTTTCCCAATGTTATTTACCTCACAGAAAAAAAGCAGTTTTCTTCTCCCGCAGAAAACACTGAACAGTGTTCAAGCAGAATAATCTTTGGATTTTTTTCTTAAATATCTATTTAACATCTTTTAAATACCCATTAAATATCAAAACATGAATAAATGGGATGATTAAATTTGAAAACGAGCCCACTGAGCAAGCACTCTGCAATAAAGGCAAACCTCAGTCCTACAAGAAAGGATTTACAACATGTCAACCGTTAAACATGTATTTCTTTAAAATGGTTAAAAAATTATGAACCACCTAAATGGAAGCTCATTTTCTTTCAAGAACCAGAAAATCACAGCACAGTTATCCACAGCATACAGAAAACAGACTTCTAGTTTTACATTTCAGATAAAAATAATGAAGTATTAGACTTAGTATTATGTAAATTTAGACTTTTACATTGAGCTTTCCCTTCCTATTTTTGATTCTCACTTAATTAGGAAGGCATGGTCCCTCCCTTCCCTATCCAGCTGTGATTCTAATCTCCCTGAAAAATTTTGAAGTACGACTTCAGTCTGGGTACAGCAGACAGGGAGCTGGCACTGATGTTAAGAGGCCCCTGTACACCACCACAAATTGGCATATACTATTAGGCACAATAAAGAAAGAGAAAAATTTGAGTTTCAGTTGGAGGCATAGGAATATTTGTTCTAGTATCTCCATATAAGGTCTTCTTTAAGTCAACAAAGACAGAGCGTTGCCAAATTTCAACCACAACATGAATTATGGTTTGCATATTTAAATGCTGGCAACTAAATAGTGCAGGATTAAAATGCTGGATTTTTGCTAGTGGTGAAAAATGGAGTGCAATCAGAATTACAGGACTGAATTTAGTGCTAACTCTAGCTTGCTGCTTGTAAGGAAAAATACTATTGATTCTTACAAATTCTCCAGTATCAAAGTATAAAACTATTCCTTTTATAATGTCTGACATTTAATAATCAGAAATACTACCAGTACTCTGAGCCAATTTAGGTTATTATTTGGGTATTACTGAATTCTCTGATTCTAACTTTAGACCTACTTAAACAATAGAAAAATACCACTACTTCCACCCCATGCTGAATTGTGAAGGGTTATACAAGTTGCTTCACAAGATGACTGACTCATCAGCAACAGCTAAATGCTATTTGCTTTCCTGCTGTGAAAGCTGAATACTTAAACCCAGTTACTATGACCAGAACAGCAGCCTGCCATTTGCTTACCCCATGATACGCGATGCAATCTTCTTCAGTAATGGAGCACAGCAGTCACTGGTGCCCACAACGTACTGGTTTGAGCTCTATCTACCCAGCATAGGGCTGTGCTGAATTTCCATTCCCTCCATGCTCCAGAACTATGGCATCGTTTAAACATAAAACGCCAAACTGTATTGTCAGAGCAACAAGTTCTGTACCTGTTCGATGCTGGTCCATGTTGGGATAGTTACGGTCTAAGGCTACAAAGCTAGTGACCATTCAGAGCCTTGTTTCAGCCTCAGGATCAAAAAATAGCAGTACTCCCCTTAAAACTAAGTTAGGATGAATAATCGTAGAAGGAACAATGAGAACTACCAGGCGTCCTGGGAGAGCCTGCAAGACCAGTTAATGTGCTAAGAGGCTTAACAGCTCCTACAGCACTCCTTGGCAGAGGTAAGGTGCAAGAGATCACTTTCAAATGTACTCACCTTAAATGAACTGTGCACTAAAGTTTCATCTAAATCAATGACCACACACTTCTTCCCATAGTCTGATGCTGTCAGTTCTGGCAGGAGGTATTTAGCTGGTGGCTAAAAAAAGAGGAAGACAACAAAAAAATGTAAAACCTCTACTGAAGGGGCACTCTTCTGCCAACATTACTCTTCCAGTAGTCACTCATTGGGAACTGAAATACGTGATTCAAAGTTGAATGCATTTCTGGGCTCGCTGCAAGGACACATATGGAAATCAACGGCTCATGCAATGCAGATACATATTTTTTCTATTTTCTAAAATGTTTAGAATGTTTTCCAAAGCACTTGAGATGAAAATGGTAAAACATCATCACTAATTGAAAACAACAGTGAAAAACTGGACATTTGATACAACGACATCTTTTCCCAGTGGCCCTCTTTCCAATGCCTCAGTTTTATTCGATGCTGTTATCATCCTGCTTCATCAGTACTATTTCTGGCCACATCACATCGATGGACATTTACACAAATTCTGATGGCCATGAAAAATGCTGAAGTGGAGAAGCCATTCCAAAGGAAGACAGCACTACTGATTTTATCTTCCAGAACACATCTCCATTCTAATTTTTATTTACGAGGGTGCTGACCAAAACCTTGGGTAGTATTCAGAATCAAGGTATTAAGCCTGCAGTAACGAAAGCTCTCCTAAACCCATACTCTTCTGGAACATACTGCCCTTATAAAAACGGTACCAATTACATAAAGGAAGAATTGACTTTTCTTTTTTCCCCTGAAATCAGTGCAGTCGCATAGTCTTCAACCCCCAATTGAACATCCCAATCTGCAGCAGACTTGCATTATTTTAGGATTCTGCACTGATTAGTTCATGAAAGAACAGACATGGAGAGAGCTCCTCCATTTGGAGCTGAACCACTGCTGGCTTAAAGAGGTCTTTTCTGATTACGGAAAAGGACTAGTTTTATAGAAAAGCATCAGTAAAGAGAAGCTCGAGACTGAGAGGAAATTAAATCAATTAAGAATATAAAAAATTGGACATAGAACTCTAACTTCATTCTCTTGCCATCTCTCTATCTGTTCTATTCAGATGATGTTGCTCTGGTGAGGATGCATCCACCCTGTCCTTTGTTCCTTCTGGACACAATAGCCTTTTGTTGAGGTGCTATCAGAGACCTGAGGTCACCACTTGGCAGAGAGCAGTGCGACAACAGATGAGTAAGATACCCACTGAGCACATCGCAGCAGCAAGTACAGATTCTCCCTTAATCACCGATTTACTTCGGATGCTGTCTCAAATTGATAGATACTGGCCAGCAATGCCTAGAAAGGTCTTGTTTAAATGAAGTAGCTAACAAATGAGACTCTGGACTGAGACAGAGGAGTCCTTAGCTAAATAAAGTATAAGTTACCAGGCAATTTATAGGAGGGCTCACTGAAACTGATTTAGTTCCTTCCAATTAACATCACTTTCTGGAGCTAAGAAAACAGAAGCTGCCTTGCTTACAACAGCCACTTGTCTTAACACATTTCCTCTCAGCACACATCTAACAGTGACCTTTAAGAAAAAAATACCGCTGCTTAATGCCTGTAAAGTGTGCATCCATCACAGTGATCTAATGGGACCAAAATTTACACGACACCCTTTCTAGGATATAGAGTCCCACGTATACATTACTTCCACAACTGCCTGAGCTCCAGCTTGGCTTGCTTGCTCGGCAGCATGCTAGCACAGTAGACCAGGACCAGTTCTAAAGAATTCAGGTTTTTCACTCCTACATCAAAACCTTGAAGGCATTCCACCTACATTTTTCATCGTAAGAAATATCCATACTTACAATCTAAATAGACTAAAAGCTTATCAGAAGAAAATCACATCCACTTAAAGACAATCTTCTTCAGAATCCATGCTTTGATACACGTTTCTTGCCTGTCTTTGAAGTGAAAAAGGCAGGGACATCCCCCAAAAAACTTTTTTTTTTTTTTAAACAAAATTGCTCCATTCATTTCTATACTTTTAGGACTGCTAGTATTTAGTGTGATTTTTTGAGTGAAGTTAATCTGCATTACATATATATATATATATGGAGAATATATGGAAATAGATTTTCTTTCGTGTAAAAATACATATATGAAAAATGTGAGCACCGTCAGGTCACAGTTATCCTTGTTCTTTATCTGGAATCTAATACAGCTGCCATCAGAGAAAGGATGAACAAACACCAGGGGCTACAAAGACTTTGGTGAGAGGCCCTGACCTCTTTGCCTGCACTCAGTCCCCTCTTCCTCAGCCACCTTGAAGGCAGCAGCTGTGAGAGGAACAAGCTTACCCGAGGTAGCTGCACAGGCATGCTGATTACCGTGGTATTTTGTCCCCTTTCACCATTACCTTAGGAGACAACGTGCAAATATCGACCTGACTCCATCTAAGAGGCCTATTCCTCCAGGTTTGCCCTGGGGAAGGTCTCCCACCAGAGCAGGTCGTTTTGAATTCCATCTCATCCTGTTTTCAAAGACACGTGGCCAACTGCTTGCGCATTTGAAGACAGAAGAAATACACTTTCCATTTCAAATGCTGCATCTCTTCTGCCTTCGACTTTAAAAACTGATTTTCAATGTGATAATCTGCCTGGAACCTGTTCTGAAGCTGCAGGGCCTGCAAGTTGTGAGACCACAAAATGTCTGGTGACTCTGGAGCAAAGATGACATTTTTAAGGCTTACAGGCCTTGTACGTAGAATATCAATCCATATGCTTTGCCATTCAAACCTTCTGATGTAAAAAAATTTCCACATTTTCCAGAGTAGCAAAGCTTTTATGCAGAAAATGGCATTACTCAATACCCTCACTGATGGAGCCACATCTGAGGAGAGTTGTAATTTACAGATTTTCATTGTAGCTGATGGTGAAGAGATACTACAGACTGCCACAGAATTCAGTAGAAAAATACTCTGTGGTATCTCAGTACTCTAAGTCCTAGCTTGGTCTTCAATCCCAGCAAAAACTAAATTGTATACAAGTTAAAGGTTTTGAACTTGTCAGCGTTTGGGATCAGGTCTCATGGCTGATCAGCTCAGCTGACCTTGCAGTGAAATGACTGCTGCACCGTTTCAGTCCCATAGAGATCGTGTATTATTGGCTAAAGAAAAACAAAAAAATGAAGGGGAGCAGGAAAACGGGACTTCTGGCTGAAGCTGAGAGTTGGTCAACACAAACCTCTCAAGAATTTACTCTACAAAGCAATCATAACCCTTCTTCTCTGCAGGCCCACATTTCCCATAAAAACAAATACCAGAATTTAGAAATCATTTCTCTTTGTACTGAAAATGTTGTCTAGCCTACATGCAGAACATTAATTTGCTGTTTAGGTTCCCTTCAGTTCTCTTTTGTTGTACTAGGCAGCTAACAGCTTCTCCCAGCAGGTAGGCACAGAACACTAATAGAGGGTAAGAGCTCCCCATTAAACCCTCGGTGCCAGGAGAAGCCAGCCGCTATTATGAAGCAGGCAGTTCACAAACTTTCTTCTGGAAAAAGGTAAAACAAGAAATGATCCAAATGTAGTTAAGGAAAAGTGAAAACCAGATATCCCAATGCTAAGATTTAACTTCTGCAGGGATTCTGAAGACTGTTTTCAGTGCTGCTTCTTCATACTGCAATTTTAAATACAGGAAAAAAATAAAAGGATACTTCCATCTTTTTTTAAGCAAGTACACGTCTATTGCTTTGTGTTTCCATCTACATTTTCATTCAAAAGAAATGAAAAGAATGAAATCTTCATTCAAAAGAATGAAAATGGGTGAAGTTGCTATGGGTTTACTTTGATGTCTCTACTGTACTCTTTTCCAAACAAAGCAGAGAAAAGCCCAGGAAAGCACAGGCATCCTGAGCTACAGCCAACGCATTTTGAAATTGAGTCTTCCACAAAACCCCTGGGATTACTATTCTGCTCACGTGTCAGCTGGTATTTTTTCCTAGTTTTGTGTTTATTTCACCCTTAAAATTTAATAATTTTGCGGTATTATAAAAAAAAATAAAAATCAGTTACACTGCTGTTTAATTTATGCCTTATCTGGAAACAGTTTCATAATAAACAGAATAAAGTTCACCTTTAAAAAAAACACACCAAAGTTGCACGGTTTCTGTTTTCTGAAGAACTGGAATGTTTCCTGATTAGCACTTATCTCTATCAATAACCAAGTCAAAATTCATACCTAACTAAGTTTTATGTTTTTTACATACAGTTTTATACGTTATATAAAGTTTTTTGTTTTTAAATTAAGTACAATTAATACAGCAAATACTTGATTCAATTTTTGGATTCCAAGATATACTTTACCTATCAAAACTTCGTTTTGTGGCCAAACAGGTGACCCTAGCAGACTGCCAGACTTTATACGCACATGATAAAACTCTAGAAAACCTCTTACTTTGACTGGAGGCTTCAACTTGCAAGTTTAATGAGTAGAGAGCAGGCAGGGCTCTTTTCAGAGTCACTAAGGAATTCTCTAAACACTTGAAGTGATTACATTTGCGATGAACCCTATAAAAAGTAAACGTCCAATTTAATTGCGACCAACCTCACTCTGTTTAAAGGATTTTCTCCTGGTATGTATAACGCACACAGCTCAAACAGCCTACTTCTCACCCACATCCCCGTGTAGCAGAGCATCAAGAACTTCTACCTGCCTGGGTCCTGACCACAGATTTCAGAGCATCTCGGAGTGAACCTCTGGGCTTTGGTGCTTAGGACAAACAAGGTCTTGTAAGACCAGCAAGAAGGACTGCTTTAATTTTGGACTATATTTTTTTTTTTCCAAATACAATGGTGGCTTTGCCTCTCCTTTCCTTCCACTTGCTCCATATACAGCGTGCTTTGCTCTTGACTTAGAAGCCAACACAGTGCTGCTTGCTGGACCAGCTTTGAGAGCGAGAAGCTCCCCAGTGCCAGTCCCTTGACATCCCCTGAGTGTCCTGCTGGGGAGAAGGCATCAAATGGCCCAGGAGGAGAGGAACAAGTGCATTTAGGCACCTGTCTCCCGAGAGCTGGCTGCCACGATTGCTAGGATAAGTTAATTTTACTACCTTCAGGTTCTGGGAATACAGTTCAGCAAAATTACATCTGAACCACAATAAACAACAGAAAGAAAGAAACCAGAACCCCCTTCTTGAATCTTTCATTTTCCTACCACCACCCAAGCCTAGCAGAGCACTGCTTTACCGTCATGAAGACGGCGTTCTAGCAAAGCTTCTGGTTTCGTGTCAGTATCTGACAAAGCTGCACTCACATTTGTAGTTTCAAAACCGTCTTCATCATGAACTCTTACATTTACTCCTGGGTGATGTTTTATTCTAGCTCAGATCACAGCCAGACCGTGTTTCATGTTCAAATGACTGCCAGTACAGGAGCTACCGCGATCAGATTCTGGTGGCTACGTACAAGGAGGAGTACTTCAGAAATCGGTATTTTAAATTTGTGAATTGGCATCTTCCTTGACCTGAAGCTTTTTATTTTAAGACTTGCAGAGATGCAAATTAGGTATGTGTCTATGTGTATGTATACAACACGCACACGAATGTAGGCATTAGCCATATAAGAAGTAATATCATGTTATTATTAATAAGGAACAAAGAGTAATTCCTAACAGTTCTTACAAGGGGTGAAGGCGGGAAGCGATGTGCAGAGTTTTCACCACCTTCTGACACTACAGCACTAATGGGATTCTTCTGAGAGCCCTTGTAATGCTGGGCTACATGAGAAGCAGGAAAAGAGGTAAAAATGGTATCTTGGGAATACTCAGATCTTTAGGGCTACCGAGTATCTCCAGAAAGAGGGTTGTGCCAATAACTCCACACACCAGCAGTGGTGTGCTACTTCCTGGAAAACTCTGCAATAATAAAGTATTAAAAAAGGCAAGAGAGCTCAAAAAATACTTCCAGCTTTCAAAAAGCCTAAGTCTATCCACATAAAAACAAGTAGAAAAGGAACAGCTTTCTGGCCAAAAATGGCTATCCCACATTAAATTAAAGGGTTCTGTTTGATGAACTTGTTCTTTTATTTAGGTTTGAAAAATAATTCAAATGCCAAACAGCATTCCACAGTTAATCCAGGAAAGATAAGCAGGAATACTGAGGACCATAAACCAACAGCCAATAACGAGAGCATCATCTCCAACAAGCGGAGTAATACAGATATGGTCGGCGTACTCTATTTTCCTAAAATGGCTTGTTTCAACACAAATTATGGAGCTCCTACCTCCTCTTTTCCAACTCGAATATTTGGAAAAATAAGAGGAAGGATTTTTTGTAAATATGTTCCACTGAGTCAGCTTTTGTCACTATTGAAATAAGCAGCTTCAATTGTCAGACTACTACACGCATTTTTAAAATGCTAAAATGTCAGAAACAAATTTAACTGAGGTGCAAGATGAAAACCATGTAAAACCCAAACTCTTCTTTTAGTCTGTGTACAACATGTGCAGATCAATTCATCTCTGAGTATACATCGCAGACAACACAAAATCCTTTTGTTAACATGCAACACAAAACAGACCTGTTAGACTGCAACATAAGATGACTCAAAGTAAAAGTTATGAAAATTATTAAAAGAAAAAGGGATAAAAATACATACACTTGGTATAGGCATGACCTGCATCTGGTCACCCTGGGGAAAAAGAAAAAAAATCACTGTAAGGGTAATGGCTTTTAAAGGGTAGAACAAAGGTCTGAAGCAGTAAATGTAGCACTCAAACATTTTAAAACAAAAGTTCAAAGTATTCAAGAAACCAGGGTAAAAAAAAAAACAAACAAAAAACAGGATCTTGTATTTTAGTTGCTAAAACGATTGGTTAGTATATCGCTATTCATGATTTGTAGGAGACTGGACTGGTAAAACCCATGCTATGATTAAAAGAGATGATAATAAGAAAGTACCTGTATTTACTGCAACTTTTTCAGCTTTAAGGTCTACTAGTGGGTATATCTGTCTCGTTTCACAGCAGCAGCAGCAAGAGGCTCAGCCAGACCTTGGTAGCAGGGCAGAAGCCCACTTGTTGAAGTTAACCTGACTTGAGATGACGGCCTCAGAAAAAACATCATTTTCAATTACACAACAGCAAAAAGGCCAAGATGGACGGATGGATGATGACAAAACCGAGGAATCCCACTTTCTTCAGCCAGAAAGAGGCAGCAGTATCAATGCTCTTCTCATAATCTTATTTTTTTTCCAGTGTGCTTGGAAGCACTGGGAAAAAAGCAAGATGACAGTCGGGACCTTGGCCAACTTGACGCTTTCTTCTCATCCAGGGACCTGACATACTAAGGCAAAAGACACTTCCTTTTACAGCCTCCAAATGCAGAAAGGTTGATCGCGAGGTCATCGACTTAATGTGAAAGAGATGTGGGAAGCAGGAATTGTGTTTTCTAATCATGCATTTCTCTCTCTCTCTCTCTCTCTCTCTCTCAAAGAGATTTGTTTTCTGGTGGGCACTGCACATAAAAAAAGAAGCTGACCAACTGTTGCTAATGTAGAAATGATTTTTTTTCTTTCTAATTACTTGGAAAGCAATGGTACTGACTACCAGAAGACTATTTATCAAAAGGACTGCTTTCAACATTGAACATCCTCTTCTGGCTGAAAAGGTCTTGTGCTCGCTTGTGTTGGAACCTCACAGAGTTGACAAATAAAAATATGAATGACAAATGAAAAGAACTCCGTGCTATTTTTACATACCTTTTATTGCTAAAATAGCAGATTTTTATTGACCTTTGACCAAATCCCAGACAAGCTGCTGAAGCAGCTGACGAACAGACAGACACTAGGTGAACTATCAAAATGTTTCCTTTAGTAAAAAGCACCAGACTTAAAAAAAAAAAAAAAAGGCAAACAATAAGATTAGTTATTTTAGTTATTTCGAACTATCCTCAAGATAACTACAGAAATAAAAAAAAGAAAACGGTAATTCAGCATATTCACATATATCCACAGAGCAGGATGTCATCTTGAGTTCACGTGCCATCTGAGAAAGGAGTGAATGTGAGTAGGTGCCAGTCAGATCAGCTGGCCTGGGATCAGACTGTTATCAAGGATATGGTTATGTAGGCAGAGCACCGATCGCGAACCTGAGGGTTGTTTTGTTGTTGGTTTTTTTTCCTTCACTCACTGTTAGACTAAAATACAACTGGGGCTTCTCTTCTGTCAACAGATAAAGCAGTATGAGAGGTAGAGGCATACGGTAAAAGATTATCTTAATTGTGGGCACAAAAATAGCCGTGTATCTCATCAGGTTTTCCCACAAACTCCCAGAGGCACTCGTGGCGATGTAACTTGCTTTTTGTTTTGGCAATCTCGTGAAACAAGAGCTGCACTCTACGGTGTTGCTATAAGCCTGCCTTCCATGAGAATCTAGAATCAAGCTGATAAAGCCCTTGAATCACTCTTTGCTGTATTTTTCTTGCAGAATTTATTATATCATAAAGTTCTTGAGGAAAACAATTGAATTCCCTAGATGGAACACTAGAAGTACATATACAAAAATCAAAATGGTTATGACGACACTTGGAAAAACAAGCAGAGAGATAGACCTAAGAGTCTGCCGGTAAAGTGTAAATGGCCATGAACAGACAAATGCTTTTTAAAAACTAAACTGCTGTGGGAAACTTTAAAAAATGTCCTGCCTCATTTCCTGATGCCTTGGAACAGGAAGGGAAGTAGGTCATAATGCTGTCGTTTGAAATAGATGACAGATGACTGCATTTGCTGAAGTTTTTCCATGAGCTTCTGATGCTGGTAATAGGACAAAGCTGCTGAAATGCCAAAATTCCCCCATTGTGTAACTAAGATATCCAGGAACTGATTTGTCCAGCCACTGAAACCTGTGTTTTTCGTGTCACGATACATGCGGTGATAAATCTCACCCTTTCCCTGAGCCATGTAGTTTCAGTTTGAGATGCAGTGCTAAGGCAGCACAGGGGATCGATGATTGCCAAGTGACAAACCACAGTATTTTGCTTGTTTGAGAACAGTCTGCGTTCAAAGAGAAGGAGATGTTTTGTTTTAAAGAACAACCTATTCATAGAAGAAGCTGATCAAATGAACGATTCATCATATTGATTTCTTCAACCCAAGTTTATGCTAGGCTGTTGATAGTTAATATATTACCATCCTTAACCTATTCGAATCTTTCACTGACTTGGATCACAGCGCTTTCTCTCTTAATATAGAAGACCTCTGGAAGGCAAAGGACAAGGTTCAAATGAAGAGGCAGAGAAAGAGAAACCAAACGTATCTGCGTGGAGATTTTCTTATTTTCTAAATAGATCCATCATACTGCACGCTGATGACGACCGGTGGAATCAGACAGTAGGAGTTTCCAGCTCTGATAGCAAGGGTTAAGCAGAAGAAAAAAGTACTGTTATTTATATTTATCTCACTTTTCTTCTTCCACACTGGGGAATGAGACTGGTTCCACATCTGTTCAGCAAGCGTGCTGTTAGGTCTCCCCATCAGAGTCCACACACATCTTGCTCCTTTATGTCTTCTGGATGAAGCAGATACTACTTCAGATCTAAAGAACACGTTCCCTACAAGCTCTGTTTTTCTCACTCCGGTGAACCATATTCACGTGAGACAGAGAAGATCCTTTGCCCTGCACTTTCAAGTGTGTTATAAATAGCGATCCCTAAAGCAGAAGTTTCGGAGACATGACAATAGGTCATCAAAACAGTTTTCCAGCATCTCCTTGGAGATGGCAGCACCCTGCAGCGGAAAGCAGTGGGGAGAAAGACACCTAACGTTTGTAGTGGTTGGGATGGCTGAGGTGGAAATTCAAGGACTTGACCTTTCTGGCTTCTCTCCTGTAACAGGGAAAGCAGTAGGGGCAGCTGCTGCCCCCAGAATAAACCTTCTTCTAATTCCGTCTTCTTCTCCACTGAGAGCGGATCAAGACCTTCTCCCCTAATCCAGCAAGTATAAAAAAGCCCTTTCCTCATTCACGCTTCATCTTGCTGAACACGAGCCATGTGCCCGATCTGTATCCAACTGTGAAAGAAAAGCAGAGATTACTGCAGTGGAACTGGGCTGTGGGAGAAATGGCCGAGTGCCGAGAGGCGCCAGAGCTCCGCAGCCACCAGGACTGAAAGGGGAGGGAAGAGAGCCCGTTTGCACCGAACTTTTCCCACTTTTCCCTGGTTAGATCTCTCCTTGAAGCCTGCAGATGCTTCAGAAGTCAGGTAACAAACCTGGTCAGAATAAAACTTAATCCAGCAGCATGCCCAGCAATTACACATTTGAGTCAGACTGCTCGCTGCGGAACAGAAATTGAGATTGCTCAGAAGAAAACAAAAACCGCTGCCTCCCTCCCAACACTGCTGCCCCAAAAAAGCTGGCTGGAAGGTCTTGGCGAGCTGCCTGCTGCTGAGAAGGCAGGAAAAAATTAGCCAGGATTTCAGGAGGCTGAACATTGTGTGCTCCCAATGACACACCGCACTCGGCACCCGAGCTGCAGACAGGCCGATATACCCACTGTAACAGATATTCCATCTTAGAGCTTATCTTTGGGCTGCATTAAAAAGCTGCCGCGTTTTAAGGAAAACAAGCATACAATAGTTTCAGTAAATACAAGTTATTATTGAAAAATGTTGTATCGAAACTTTAGAGACAGAGCGGACCATTCACTTCCAGTATTAGAGTCACGCTTGGACAAGCAGCTGCTCTGTGAGTAGAGGTTTTGGAAAGTGAACTCAATACTTAAAGAAGTTTTTGGGCTTTTTATTCTTTTCTAATGGAGCAAAGTCAGTGCTGTAAAACTCTTGTATTCAAAACCATGCTCAATTCGGTGCTTTTTCCAATCCTATGGAGAAGTGACATGCCATTTAACTTGCCACACATAATCAAGTCACATTATTTGGTAAAACACTAAATGAAGCACTGATTTCATTTCATTTCAACTCTTTTTTTTTTTCCTAACACAGCAAGAAAAAAAAATCTCAGCACAATTACTCAGAACAAAATCTCACAACTCTGTTTTCAATTGCTTTATAAAATAACTCTTCGCTGCTTCCCTTCCGTTACGACAGGTTAACATCGAAAGAATGGAGACTCCTAATTAGAAGGAAGTAAGCTTGTCACACCAAGTTAAAAATGTGCCAGAAGCAATGCAGAACGCTGAATTTCTGTGAAACCAGCAGAAGTTCTCTTGGTTTCTTTCCTTCCCCTCCAGTCTTTATCACTGGTTTCCATATAACGGTTCCATTGAACAGTAAAGGCAGAAGGAAAGTACATCCAAGCAATTTTATACTCCAGTTTCTAACTATATAACATCATTGTGCAATTTCATTTTCCCAGTTTTGAAGGGAAAGGTTACAGGACCCAATTGCACCATGGTCAGTGGTCACCTGTGATGGATCAATAATTAATACAATAACACAAGAGTGATAGCAGATGTAATGAAGTGACCATCTGAACAGCAGCCCAACAGAATTTAAACTCTTCTAAGCTGGCAGGCAGATGAATGCAACAAGATCTTTAAACAAACAGCAGAAGAGTTTAAGTAGTGCGTTGTAAAGCTCTCCCTTCTTTTCTATAGCTGCTCATTTAGTCCTTTTCGGATGCTTAATTTCACTGATATAGAAGCTGATGCCCATGCTGCATGTACTTTCCTCCAACTTCCACACCACCTCCAAATCTAAGTAAGATGCTCACTGTAACTCAATCAGACCCAAGCCTCCTGCACAGATCTGGACCACAGCTCTCCTGGTAGAAAGCACAGGCCTGACGAGTGAGAATATTCAAGTATATCCACCAGTGCTGCTTTTCTGTCTTTAAAAGAATTTCTCACTTATACTAACCACGTTAGCACTGAAAATAAAAGCAGCATAGAAAGGAACATAAAGCTTATTAGCCTGCAGAACTGCATTTAAAATGAAAATGCTACAGAACCTATCTGCGCTCACTTAAAAACTACCCAAAAGCTTAGCTACCCTTGTTTCTTTCTACAGAAACTGTTCATATCGGAGTGTTCATTGTATCTGAAGAAACTGCACTCATGAGTAATTCTTTTTATCATATTAATTGGACTTTTCTGCCCAATTAAGTTGTACTTTGGCAATTCTCTCAATTCGGTGATTTGTGTTTTGGACTCACACAAGGATTGCACAACTCCAAATCACTCACTAAGGTGGTACAGCGTGAGGATGGAAACTTGTGTAAACACATGCAATCACTTGCTCAAGGTGTAAGAAACATTTAGACAGTAATTACGTGTTTTACGAAATGTACTCTGAAAAATTTGGATTCCAGAACATTTTGATTAAAATTTTCCAAAGATTTTTTTTTTATTATTATTCTTTAAACAATTTTTTCTTTCTCTGATTTTCTCTTATTTCAATTTTGCTGTTACTGTCACTTGTACCTCTTTCCATTCACCAGCATAGGACAAAAGGAAACTTCACTAGTTTTCTATCTGTTTTCTTTTTCAGGTGAACATGCTACACAATACTTAACTTTTCCTTCAGCCTATCCAAGCTAGATTTCCCTCACTTCATCTTGGCTAGGAAAAAAAAGTTTTAAAATACACACACAATTCCTCCTCTTGACAGAGAAATTTTCAGCGCACTTTTACCCTGCCAGTGTATTTCTGGTCTCTGACGCTTAATTTGCTCTTCTTTCCTCTCTTCCTCCACAGATCCTGTGTGCTCTCTCCTGAGCTTTACAGAATTCAAACATCAACACCAGAATTCCAAAAGAAACCCCAAAGATATGAGCCAAGTAGGCAAGAAATCAGCTGCATCAAATATGAAAAATTAGTATGAAGAGCAGAAGGGTGAAAAGATGGAAACTTCTTTATTTTTGTTATTATTCCTCATCATGGATACATCTATTCTTGCAATCCCTTCAAGTCCTCAAAAACTGGAGGGGAAAGACTTTTCAGTTTCGGGTGTGAGAGTGCTGAAATACACCACAGCATGGGAACAATGGTACTCCTACGCTTGCACTGAACTGAAATCCATCAGCAACTTAATGCAAATCTGCTCAATATCATCGGATTGAAAGAGGACATTGAAAATTATTTGTGTTGATTTTATGGTATGTCAAAGCAGTTTAATCACTAAAACTTAATGAGCGTAATCTGCTGCTCTTAACACACAATGCTTTGAAGTGCTGAAAGTTTAAATTAAATCGACTTCTTAGCTAAACAAAACTATTAACAACCTAGCCAAAAGAGCAAAAGCTGATACCTCTGGACTCAGCACGCATTAAATGCAGGTGAAGTGGTTAAAAAAAGTCAAAACAATTAACAGTTCTCCCCCTTTTTGGATCATTTTTATGTCCCTGGGATTTATTTCAATTGACATTCAAAGCAGCTCCACTACGCTCCATTCAGAAATCCTCCCATCTTCCTTTATTTGTGAAAGAGAACCAAAGCTAGGAGACAACTCAGCATCTGGAGCATTATGAGAAGTCTACATTTTTAGAATGCCTTACTCAGGTTTTTAGTGTTATTTGCATATAAAATATATAGTGCCAATACCCTTCATGGTAAGTTAGTTTTAAGTCGCAGCTGTATGAATGCTGTTAGCAATTCATCGTGAAAACGTTCAGCTTCTCAGTAACTCATTACGGTTACCCACGAGGGAAACCTGTTGAGACAAACTTTTAGAAGTTCATAGTTAAACCTTGGTTACAGAAGACCTTATACGACAGGTAAATAAGATAAAAGCCTGACCTTCTGAAGTCCTCCATTCTCCTCCACCAAAGGAGGAAGAGCACTGGTGCTATTGGTAGATGGTGGTTCGACATTGTAGTCACGAAAGCAGCAGAATAAGGTGCTAAAGATACTTCGACTCCTTTGCTTCTTCAAGCTGATATTACACTGGGACACTAGGAGAAAAAACACAATAGAAATAAATTCATGTAACAGACCTATTTTTCCATACATACAACAACTGAATTTAAGAGGCATGGTTATTACCCAAGTTCTTCTCGAGCCTTAAGATAAGCCCACAGAAGTTTTCCATCATGTTGAGACCCCCTCCCTCTATTTCAATGCACTCTTTGCTCGTCAAAGTCGCACACGGTGTGTTACTAACAACTTGGATCTCTGCAGAATCACAGGTTTTGTCATATTGACAAAAACTAGTCCTGGGAGCTGCAGGATCAGGGCGGGAGGGTGTCGCTGAGCGAAAAGAAAGGCCAGGACTCCTGTTTCACTAGCTTATTGCTCTACTAGGGTTTAAAAAAATCAAACAGGTAAAAGAAAAAGTTACACACAGCTCAATGAAAGCAAGAGTAGCCTTTTTTAAGACCAGAAGTTGTAGAAAAGGGTAACGTTGCAGAGAAAGAAATACACACAAGACACCTAGTGATTCCCCTAGGACTCAATCAGACCTCGAACAAAACATTAAAATAAATTAAAAAAAGGAGTTCAGAAAAGGCTTTAGAGCATTTTAATAATGCCCGATTTGATCATCAAATATTTGATGAACTGTTGTTAGCCAGAAGTTCTCGTTTGCCACGCTGCAGTGCAATACCCACTGGATTCGGCGTCCAGCTGTGGGTACCACTTTGATCTTGCACCTCCACGAGGCCCTTCTTTGATGTTCAACTACACCACGCTGCACCACACGGTCACACAATGAGAGACAGCCACGCCACGGCCATCGTACAAACTAGTTAGTAAGACGGTAGGATTAGGTAGTTACAAACTACCTGCCTTCCCAGCACCGGCTCCGAGAACACCGCGCAAACCCAAATCCTCCTGGGACAGGCGCTCCCACCACCTGCCCCGAGCTGGCTGGGACCAGCTCACCCTTTCCATTAAGCAGAGAAATACCTGAGCCTATAGGGATTAATTGCTTCATTTTTAGAGTCTACGGATGATTTCATTTAAAATATATGCAAGCAAGCCCGAACAAGTTATTTTTTGTTTCTATTCCCAGCTACGCATCTAAAGCTGGATGAAGAGACTGCGAAAGCAAACAACCCAGCCTTCTTCACGGGCAGCACGTGAGCGTGTTACATTTCAGCTTGCCAGAGGATGACTACGTGTGTTTAATTTGCTCCTGCTGATCACGCCGTGAGAGTGAGCTCAGGGAAGGAAAACCCAGTTATGGTTTTAGATCTTCACCAAGTCCTCCGACCAAAACATGACCGTGGAAGAAACCTTGAAAAGGTATATAAAAATATATAAATATAAAATACAGCTTATTTATCTTGGAAGAAACACAACACCCCCCACCCCAAAGTGAGGGGCTGACACCCTTAGGAAGTCCCCTACGAAGATGCTTCCATACCTAGCTCCCTACCTTGCCTCCTCTGTCGAATTAAGAGGGAACCAACACATACACCTCCTTTCTTCCCAATACTACAAAGAGACCAAGTGCAATCGAGGCAACTGGCAACGTGCCTAAATACAAGAAGAAAATTTCTGCAGGAGTTTTGTACGGAGCGGAGAAACCTGCCTGGAGGAACCACGGCGGTCTGGAAGCAGGAGGGGTGTGGGTGCGTGGATGAAGAAGCATCACCAGGCAGATTTTGAGCGAACTTCCACATCAGATTTGTGTCTGTGTTTCCAAAAGTATTTGGAAAAGTCAGCACAAGCTGGACATCAACCGTTTGTCTTCTCAAAACACCTCGGACACATGGTGCCTGATGACAGCGATGTTCTGCTCTCCGTGTAGTGTGTATTTCTGTATTAGCTGATGTATTTTTGCCTTTAAGGGAGGCAGAGCTCTAGTTCAGCTACTTTCTGGAACTGTTCCCATATCAAACACTAAACAGGTTTTATAAACTTTCATCATTTTAAAAATCTTGGATAACAGAATAAAGTTAGCATAGGGCAGAGATTTGTGCATGCGCCTGTTTAAGGAAGTGTTGCACTGCTGCGAAGACACTCGTAAATTGAAACCATTTTTCAGCTAATCTAAACACTGCTCTTCAGTACTCAAACAGAAAAAAAATATGCAAAACTCCACCCATTTGTGATGTACCTACACGTTACAGAAAAAGGCTTATTCTTGAAGTGTCATGCTCTGTCTGCATCAAATCTGTGGGAACACGTCCACAAATCCCCGCGGACACCCCATGCAGCTCTGAGCCGGTTTTTCAAACAGCACTCAAGAACATCTGTCCTGCAGGCATAAAGAAGTTCGTTGCAATATCATCAAGGCAAGGAGAAACTCCTCGCTGACCTCAACCACTGAAATACGCTGATATTAGGACAGGGAGTACAATGCCGTACATCTTGTTACCTATAGCCAGTGCCGATGACGCCCCCAAATAATTTGTATTTTGTTTACGCTTGCCCTGTCTGTATCAATACCTGCAGATCTGTGATGCACTGAGCTCTGTTTCACGGGAATAATTTTGATATCCCACACCCGTGAGCCACTCACTTTCCCTTGCTTTCCTCTGATCCGTCCGTTCACTTAAAAATATGACAGCAATTAAACAAAGCTGAATGCTTAGAATAGGAATGTCCTTACGCAGCATTTATCATTTGTTCTCCTCCCGGACTTCTTAAGGTACAAGAACGTAATATTGAATTTCATTCTGCAAACAATTTTTATGCATAAGAAGCCAAGCCTGCACTGTACAACGAAGCCCAGCTGATACTCTACGCTGGGACTGAAGCAGGTCTTCAGAAAACCTCTCTGTGAAGTTAAGAAGAGGTTGGTGTTCAGCAGGAAAAACTAGTTACCAAACGCCTGCCTAAGGACGCTGCAGAACACTTCTGAGCTTTGTCTTCAGGGGTTACTGAACACAAGCAGCACGCAGGGATTAAATTTACCTCAACCACACCACGCTACAGTCCTCGAGTCTCATACGCTAAGGATCAGACCATGGATGTCTGGATGCACAAAGAGCAGTATTAAGAGGTTACAGGGCAAAATCCCAACTTTTCAAGAGGAATTCTGCCCAGTGACAGCTACAGCATTCAACCGCAGCTGCAGCAACGTGCACGTGGCAAGGGGATGCTGGAGCTGCCGGTGCCCTCTGGGGATCCTTCGGGTCTGCAGCCGGCCTGTTGGTCGGGGACGAGCTGCAGCAGCATCCTTAAATTCCTAACTTAGGGCCTCGGATGAGTATCAGGTCAACAGGAACAGCGTGAGGCATCAAGGAGCAGTACTTCTACCTTTTCTATGCAGAGGACAGCAAGAGGCAATAAACAGAGGAAAAACTCGGAACAATATTCAAAAGTCTCGGACGAAAGCTACTGATTTGTCCCAGTTGTTTAAGAATACTTATTTTCCTTGGTCAAATCATTTTAGATCTGCACACTCACTTTTACTTAGTGAAATACCTGTCTTAGCAAAAACGTTCCTTAATGCCGCTTGCCGTTCATGATAGAGTGGTGTCTCCAATAGGTCTTTCCACTAATTTTGATGTTATTTTTAAAGATGTATATGTAAACCAACTGGTCTAAAGGTTCTACTATGACTTAAGAAAGCGTAACTTTGGATGCAATACAGCATGGAAGTGTTGAAGCTGTGTGCATGACACGCACTATTAACCTACCCAGGCAGTGTGCACACAGAAAAGATTTGCAAGCCATCTCATTTCAAGCAACTACCCGGCTTTTTGTGATGTGCAATGCTGCCTCCTTTCCCAGTTGCACTGGACCAAACCAAATGCTAATTTGCATCTTCAAAGAGCTGACGGTCCATATGGGTAACAACCATAACCCTGAGAATGTGAAGATGCATTAAAACTGAACCCCTGGATGCCAGCTAATCTTAAAGAGAAGAGGTAAACGGCAGAAGATGTAACCGGCACTCTCAGAAAGTCCGTAGGTAAGCCCAGGCAGTGAAGACGAGAGCCATGTGCTCAGTTCTCCAACGGGCAAGCTGAAGCAGCACCAGCTCACTGTCGGCAGAAGCAGGTAATGGAACCAGCAGCTCCCTGCAGAAGAGTGGGAGAACGAAACGCCACGAGACTGGAGCGATGCTTTCCCTTAACAGCAGCCCAGGGGCGCTGTGACTTCCCTACCTAAAAGACATCAACGGTGTACCTAACAGCCCTCAACAAATTCCTTTTCATAGCACTGCCTCATCGCTTTTGAGTTTACACCAACTTCTAGTGCCAGAAGTATCCCGTGGCAAGAAGGCTGTTTCTTAACCCTCCTTGTTTCCCATCCTTGTACCTGCTCCAGTTCATATTCTGGGACTCGAACCGCATGCAATGCCCCAGATGAAAGGAGAGTGCACCATGAATTTATACACCAAGACAAAGCTTTGTAGCACTCTAGTAATTCCTAACATCTTATCTGTGTTCGTCTACAACTGAGAGTTGGGCTAGTGTGGTTTTTCCGAAGATCCAATTAACACCAAGATCTCTTTATTAATAGAAGCTTCAGACACTACTGCAAATACAAGGCAAGAATTCTCATCTCTTCCGATGCAGAAAAACTCACGTGTACCTACACTTAAAAGACATCAGAGCAGAGAAGAGACATCAGCAGAACAGGACCATGCACATACCACACTTTGCAGAGGGCTGGAAATGGGAGCATGGCTCTCGCTGCTGGAAGCCAAGTCCTTCTGGTGCAGATCTCCACTTTCAAACCCGAGAAATGTCTCACCTGCAATCCCCAGGTGCTCCCCTGCCCTCGCTCTCACAAAAAGCTCCCTGCTCCCAACCTTGGCACTGCATGCTGCTTGCAGGTAACCTCGTTCATGAATTGCCCACAAACTGCTGGAAGTCACGTATGGTCTGAACAGCTGTGCTTCTCGAGGTCTTCTGGCAAGTCCCAGTGAACCCACAGCTTTACTGACCATGGGGAAGGGTTCAAGGAAACCGAAGGCAAGTTTTATAATAAAGTCCTCCAACCACGTAAGCCTAAACAGAAGATATGCAACCATGCTGGGTGGCTATACAAGAATCGGAAGAAAAACATCAGACAACTGGTATTGTAGAGAATAACACAGACGCTTGCTTTTAGAAGAAATCCAGGCCATCTCTGCAAATCTCCTACGACCCAAACTGCCCTTGGGAGGCAGAGCCATTACACTTTTGCTCTCCAAACACAATCCCAACAGCAACAGGAGTTACATGATAAGGAAAACACACTGCATTCTAAAAAAAAAGTTCAGTCCAAGGCTTCTCCCATCAAATTTCGCTGCGGTTGTGTGAAATAGAGTTGATTTATGCTTGGAAAGTCGCTATCAAAATACAATTAAACCGAAAACCAGATTGCCGGGCAGCTGCGGTGCACGAACGCTCTGCCTGCTCCGGAGAGGCACCGCGGGCAGCCTGGCGAGCTGCTGGCCCCGTCCGTCCCCCTGCAGCCTGCGAGGGATCTAATTACCGCTGCGATTTTCCTAATGAAGTGAATGCAATAGCCAGTCTTCCTGAAGAACATCAACTGGGTAATGAAGAGACTTTCGGGGCGTTTACAGCCGAACTCGCTAAATGCAATGAAACGAACATCTGCGTATCAGGAGCCCTCCGCGAACGAGGTTGTTTATCATACAAAATGGAGGGATGCAAATAAGAATCAAGTGGTATTAAACAAAGCCTCCCTTCAAAAGAAAGCTTCTTCTAAATTTACAGATGCCTGATTTCTCAATCTCCTTAACCAGATTTATTATAACATTTCCTTTTTCTAATATCCTGCAGGGCTCAAGCTAGAATCAGTAGAGCAGCAGCAAACTCTTGGCTTTGTCTGCTTCCCCAGTTCCCATTTTTTGGAAGGTGCTGACCAGGAAACATGTTACTTTACAATACTTGACACAAAACCTGCACATGATGCCCAGACTACTTTAGTTTTAAACGCCATTTAGAGATTAGCATTGAAAGATTTAATTTTCCATGCGAGCTTGCCGAAAATATAGCAGTAACAGCACTGCCACATACCTGAAATAACCACCCACAACTGGTTTAACCTTCAAACAAGCAAAACCCAAGTAAATTGCTCTGTTTAGATCGAGTATGATATACTCCAGAATTATTTTCATTTCAACTGAAGCTGGCAATCTCTCTCCCCACCCCCATACATAATTAAATAAACTTCAGGTTTTGTTTTTTCCATCAAAAATGTATTGCTTTGAAGGGAGGGATCCCAGGCTAGATTGGAGAAGATTTTTCTTCCACAAAACATTTAACTCCCCCCCAGCAAGCCTCCCACTTTAGGGAGGAGGAATTTTAAGAAGAAATGAACAGCACTGCTTCATTAACCCGTTCCATGACGGTCTGGGAAGCAAGCTCAGAAGTTGCACCTGTAGGCTGAGATCAAACAGGTACACAAGAACCGCTTATCTCATTCAGAGAGGAGTTATCTAATGGATAGCAGTGTGCTTTCCATCCTTTGAAAGTCCTGTAAAATTACACTTTCGTGTACTACCTAGGATACAAGGAGAAAAAGCATCAGGATGAATGTTAATTCAAGACAGCTAAAGCTGCCTGAAGCCAACAGCTCTCCACCTAACCAAGCAATGCTTTGGAAACATTTTGGTTGCAGCAGCTTAAAGGAACAAAACAACTTTTGCCTTACAATAATTATTAGCTACATTCCTCAAATGTGGGTGGATTAAACATCTCGCTTCCTAAGGGTCCAGAGTAATGAAATTCAGAAGTCACTCTTTTAGTGTTGTCTTCTCCGCACAATGCTGCGATGTGCCATCGGGTGCAGCTCCTCAAGGTTAAATACAGCAACTGGACAACTCTGAACTGACAAGGAGGGAAGAGAAACCATGACAAGCCTCAGGACAGCCCCTAAAGCTGACAGCTTCCACAGTGAATCCCCGAACTGTCAAACAGTTGGTACACTACAGTCTGCAGACTAGTTCGGTTGGATGTACATATTTATGATGTTATATCCTTCGTATCATATACTTTAGCTTCTCATCTGAGCCATGAATTAAAGATAAACACCCATGCTGCCTTGCAGTGTTGCAAGCATTCAAAGAAAAAAAAATTAAAGATGTTGCTACCAGGAAATGCTAAATTAAAATAAATCCGTCCAGCTCCTCAAAGTCATTCTGCTGGAAGGCTTTCGGAACAGACCCACTGCTTTGGGGGCATCCACGTTTAATAAGGAAGCCAGAAAGTTAAAAAGCTGTTTTAAAAACCTACTTCACCTGCGGAACTACAGCGAAATACCTCCAAGTCGGCATTACACAGGGCAGAGTTTGGCCGGCTCCTTCACTACCCTGCTGCCTGATAAGGTGACGGCTGCACTGAGACCACTTCCAACTTGAATCACAGAATCATAGAATATCCCGAGTTGGAAGGGACCCGTAAGGATCATCGAGTCCAACTCCTGGAGAAGCAGCATGTGCAGATGTTCATTGTGGAAGGACCGAGAAGTAGGTCTCCTTGTGCTCCAGGAAGGAACTCACCGACACTTAGCGCTTTCTCCTCTGCGTGTGCACTGCTTGCCACAGGAGCAGCCAGGAACAGAGGCTGGAGGAGAAGTTAGGAGACGTTTGGCTTCAGGACCCCTCCAGCACAACATGCTAGGGAGCTGCTGTGCCTCTGCCCCCACGTAAACAGCTGGACGGTGTTGAAATAGGACTGGATGTGGCCAGACGGCCTGTCCTTAGTTCTCCTCTGAGCTAGAGAGGAGCCTGAGCAGGGCCAGGCACCGTCCTGTCCCTGCATCCATCCACACCACCCTAACGGGATCAAGAACAAGGAACCAACCTGAGGACTGACCCTGCACGCTCGCTCACTTTTCACCCAGCTGCTGAGCACGCTGAAAAAGGCCCTACAAGGATATAGAACAGTTTCATGTCTACAAACCTGTGTATATACTTCACATGTACAATGGACCAAAACCACTTCAAAATCATATTAAAAGGAAGAACCCCCCCCCATCTCCCTTCCACACTACCTACATGGCGAAGTTTAGTGTTCCTTGGCAGAACTGACGGAGCTCAAACTGTTTTTCCTTTTGCTACCACACGCTATTTCTCTTTTACCACAAAATTCATGCAGTGCAGAAGCGATACTTCAAGGCAGCATAAGGGCAAAGTAAAACAGAGCAAAAATAAAGCGGAAACAACCCCAGTGGCAAAAGCTTACTGCCATTTTAACTGGGTGGAAAACTGAAGCCATGTGAACTACGCAGGAAGCATTTGGGAGACGTACTCTGCTACAAAATAAACACCACTTTTTGCAGTGACACAACGGAGCCTTCGCTTTTTGTGTTTTCTCTCCGCCGCAGCAACCTATAAAGAGCGGAGAAGCAACACCCTCCGACCTGACGCATCTCACCAGCGCGCCACAAAGATTCACTGTTAGAAATCCGCTCGCCATAAAACTCGAGGCGTTTCGGGAGCCGCCTCGTTTTCTTCGCTGTGCGACCGAGGGCTGAGCTCCGGTGCTGGAGCCGTGCCCGGCGCAGAGGGCTGCAGCAACAGGAAATACTGCGCGGTCTGGGCATGCATCGCATTCCTGTCCCGCCCCGAGCCAGCGGCCAACAAACAAACCTTTCTTCTAGTAAAAGGGGAGGGAAAGAAAAAAAAAAAAAAAAAAGCAGGCAGACTGCACAAAGTTCACTGGCAGATGTGGCCTGCGAATCCAAAAACGGTCTTTTTTTTTCCCGATAAAAAGGAATTTGATGCGTGCACGGCGCTAGCGCAACGTCACGGCTTTGTGGAGCTGGATCAGCCGTGGGCTGGGAGCTTCGAGATGTAAAAGCCGCCGGGGTGAGCTTCTTCCAGGTGCTGACAGCCAGCACCGACTGCATGCACTCCGGAGGGTTTGTTTTAGGGAGGTTTTCCAAGTATTAGCAGCAGCTTACAACCGAGGTGCTGCAGTCGATCAAAATGGAGAGAATTGCAGGGGATAAAAAGGCTTATTTTTGCAAAATAAAAGGAAAGGGGTTGTGTTTCATTTTCGTTCTGTGTATAATGCGTGCAGCGCTGCAGAACGAGTACTTAACACTGAAGTTTGCCTGCAACTGGGAAGTAACAAACAGAGTTAGTAACCAGAACATATGTTCGTGCATCTCAGCTCCTTTGAATCACTCCCAGGTCAGCCTCTTAACTCCTGGAAGATATTTAATAATAATTTGTTAAATACTCGAGCAGGAAGGCAGAAGAGAAACAAACAAATGGAAAGGCGAGCAGCACACGGGGTCAAAATGGCAGCACCTCAGGGTTTGTTAGTCACGGCTGATACCCTCTGGCATCGGCGTAGGATTAGACTCAGAACGGCAACGAAACAAATGTAAACAAGCATGTGTTTATAGAGCAGAAATATGTACAGCATCCCATCCGCTCGCCTTTGGACTGTGCTTACGTGTAACGCGGTGGGAAAGGCAGAGAGGAGTGCCGAGCAGCGAAAACGCAGCAGCAGCAGCTACCTGCAAGCAAGGGGCCAGCACCTGAACCAAACCAGACCCGTCGGCAGCCTGCACCAAGCATCAACGCCTGGCAAGGCTGGAGTGAAACCCGTAATTCACTGAACCAAAGCTAACTCGCACAGTGTTTAACCCCCCAGCTAGCCGCCTCCCATACATATTTTATCCAAGCAATTAATTTTTCAAGTCCAAGCGTCATCCAATCCTGAAACTGGCCACGGAATGAATATTGCTGGGCACTGCACCTCTGACCTGCTCGTTTCGTTATCAAGTTCCTTCAGTTTAATACAAACAGATGTTTTTTTTCCCCTCCCGTGGCCGAATTCACAACCCGAGGTTTGGCCCTGGAAATTAAACCGAGTTTCCTTCTGCCACGCTGCAAAAGGGCCCACTCAAACACAGGTTACTGGTTCAGCTCCCTTTCTGACTTAAAAAAAATATCAGACAAGTGATTCACTGAACCCAAATGTCGAGAAATTCTTTGAGTCTCTTTCCCTTCAAAAATAACCCTAACACCTCCAACCCTTACCAAAACCCTGCTCATCTGATGGAACAAACTTAATTTCCTTTTGCTAAATATAGCAGTGATGTTCCCATAGAGACGGCTACATTCCCCGCTGCACTTTTTGCAGCAAATACTTCAGAGAGACATCAAACCTGAAGTATTAGCCTGTATTTGCTAGCTTTCTCATCTCTTCCCCAAGAACAGCTCTTCGCTAAGGAATTAATCTAGCAAACACACTGCTACGGGGTGCTCCCTTGCAGGAAGTTTTGTTTCTCCATTTTGCTTTATGAATTTTTCAGACGCTCCCTGGGGATGCTTTGGCACGGGCTGCAGTTCTCCTCCCTGCCAGAGGAATCGCTCGTCCAAAGCCCATTCCCCGAAAAGATCCACCTCTAATAGTAAAAAACAAACTACAACACGCTTCTTTTGTGTTGTCTCGGATGCCTGTTTCAAATTACGCTACTTACTGCTGTTTTGTGGACGTTGCGTGCAGACCTCATAAAACATGCGCTCTGCCAGAAAGCACACGATGCGGGCGGTGGTGTTCCGGTAACGTGCTTTATAGAACCAAGGCCACTGAAATCACACAATTCCTGAAAAAGACTGACTGCAACGGACTAAGAAACAGGCACGACTATATGAAAGGTTTACCATCTTTCTTGGGGAGGGAGTCGTATAATTTCAAAAAGACACTGACTTCAGTAGAGGTGTCATTATCTGGACCCATTAACGTTTTTCCCTGCTTTTCCCCTTCCCCCCCAAACTCCTCTATAGTCCCACACCCTAAGGCAAAAAGAGGAAGGAACTCCATTCAAGAGGGAACTTTCTCTAAATCACTGTCTTATTGGTGCTTCAGTTATTAATCCAATCTAGAAGTAATACTTGCTTTCAACAGCTAAGACGGCTCCTGAAATCAAGTTACAGCCAGCATTCAGCTAACATCATTTCACCAAGTTATTCGAATCCTGTGGTTCTGGGAACAAAATTAAAGCAACAAGCAAGTTTATAATCAAAAACTGATGTGTGATTAATTGCAGGAATTTATTAAGAGTCATTTATTAATGACTCTTGTGCATCCGTGTGGACAGAACCCAACGACTTAAGAGGAACTGCCAAAGCCATTTCTCTTCCATTTTTGGCTTCCATGGAGTCAATTTCACCTAACCTTAGATGACCCTTCTTTTTTTTGAATACTTATATTACCTATGGACATGTAATACAAGTGCGTATTATACAGAGAAAAGTATTGTTTACGGTCTTTTTTTTTTCTTTTTTTCTCCAAGCTGTTGCATCTACCCTCTCCACTTAAGCAAGAAAGAACGAAGTTTTTCAGAAGAGCTACAAATATTCAGTAACTATATTAAATCTAAAGAAATTATGACACCAACCACCGCAAGTTTTCAGTTCAAGGGAAACTCGCAGCATCTGTTGTTATACTTTGAATAAATGGTTAAGTCAAAAAACCATGAAAGAGCGTGGTAAATTCTCATTAATAATTAGCTAAAACAGCTAGCATTGCACTGCTGAAGCATGAGACCTCTCTCCTTGGCTTTCAAACTCCACTTCCCTGGGGTGTATTCAAAAAGGCCAGTAGGATACATGCTGTCATTTCTGAAAGACAAGAGTAATGTACTCACATTAAGTTTAAAACATCTAAATGTCTATCAGAATCCAGATCAAGTTAAAAAAAAATACGACTGCAGAGGGAGGAACAGCCAAAACCAATATACATCTGACATTTTTAATGAATGATTAGGAGTCTGACAGAGATTTTTATTTCCTTACTGGCTACGTGTGTACGCTGTACCCAAACACTAAGCAGAACAAAATATCAAAACCACCTTTAAGAAAACATTCAGTTTACTCACTTCATTCAGCAAGTCCGTAATTTATACCCTCCCCGAGAAAAAAAAAAAAAGTAATGTTTCACATTAAGAATTTAAAAGCCTGAAATGATAACTATCTATAGCCCACACAGTAATTCAACCAGTGCCAGCAACCCCTGCAACAGGATGGACTGCAAACTGCAGGTATGGCTTAACATTAAGACTATTTTCTTTTCAACTGATCCTGAGAAATAAATTGGAAAATACTAATTCCTAGCTCTTCTGTCCATATACTTTGATTTGAAGATTATTTTAGCCAATCAGCATTCCTGAGCCATTAAAAACAGCACATTCCTGCCTGGAAATGGGATATTAAGAAAGCTAAACTAGATTAAGACAAACTAAAGATACAGGAAACTGCAAGCTCGGTATGATAAAGTTACTCCAGTTTTGACAAAAAACAGCCAAACTTGCCCAACTTCCACCAATTCCTTTCTAGAACAAAGCCACGTTTCACTGCTTGTTTAGAAATGCAGATAATCAGCAATGAAAATAAATGATTTTTTTTTTTTTCTCATGACATACTACATGTGCAATGAGAGGAAATTTTTAAAAAGCATTCTGGTTCCTTAACCGAGTCCTTCGATGCCTCTCTCACGCTGAGGGCTCAGCTGCGGGCTGGAACAGCTGCAGACATGTTTAGTTGTTCTCCAAACACCAGAACACCACGTACGTGTGACCTATGTGAAATATCCTAAACTTTGTATGAAAAAGAAAGCACACAGTTTAATACCGATGCTGTAACCTCAACTCAATCCTGTAAAGCACAAAGGCAGCCCTTGCTCTTAGATAGGTAAGTCGTGAGCGACTGCTATATGGTAACTGAAGGTGTTAAATACCTGGTGTCTTCAGGTTAAGAATAAGCTCTTTCCTTAATTCTACCAGAAAAAAAAATAGTACAATGACTTTGTTGCTTAACTGAAGAAAAATGATTAAATTTGTAAATAATTATGTGGCTACATTCTACCCTCAGACAAAGGCCGTATATTGATCCTACCAAAACCAGAATAAATGAAGGTAAAAATAGCACCTACACCCATTAACAAAATTAAACCCATTTCCTAGCTTACTTCTTCAGGATGTGCCTTTCTGCTAACCGTAGAATAACAAAGGCAACAGATGATGCAACAGAAATTAGAGCAATTTTACAGCTCCCTCTGGCCCCAGTCTCTCTTAGCGTACGTTCCTGCCCAACCTGTTTATGCAGAACACGTCCAGATCAGCTGGTCTCTGCCCGATCTGGCAAAAAAGCTGCTTCCCTTCATCACCCAGGCAGTGGCGAGGACGATCAGTTTATTTAGGCTTGACGCAGGACTACCGTAGCTGCTTTCCTACATCCTCTCCTCTGCTGGGAGGAGAGGCAGACCCAGGCTTGGACCACTGACGTACAGACCTTCTTGCCCTGCGGTTCCTAGCACTGAAGAAGGCTGGCACTTGCAGAGCATTTAACTCTTCATCTCTTGTAGGTGGGTCCCTTCGGGCCTACCAGCAGCTTTCTACCTCATTCAGGCAGAAGGGAGAGAAGTATCGCTGCTCTCATGCAGGGGCCCACAGCTGATAGTCCATCCAAGACTTGCTCTGCATTTATCTCACACGGAAAATCCCTGCCATAAGAACCCAGCAAAGCTGAGATCATGTCTACGCTCGAGCACTTAGAAGGCCATCTTGAGGATTTACCCCTTCTCCTCCCCCCAAATTAAGAATAAGCCGTGAATTTACAGAGCAGCCGGCGGCAGGGACACCCAGCACCGCTGCCGGCCATTTTGGCTGCTTCGCGCCCTGCAACTGGGCCCAGGCCTCGGGCTGGGCTGGAAGAGCAGGACGACAGCCATTTCTGTCCCCAGACCGTGCTGAGGCCAGCAGGGCTTTCTTGAGTGCTGCACGAGGTGGGCAGCGTTGTTTGGCCTTGGCATTTCATCCCCCCTCGGCCTGAAGGCATTTCCACCACTCAGTACGATGTTCCCCTGCCCAGCCCCAGCGTGCTCGCTCTGTTACTAAAACCTAAACCAACTTCTGTGTCCGAATCAAGCTCCCGAAACTACACAGACCTAAAGCAGGAACGCACTGTAGGGGATGGCACGCCTGCTGCAAAACAAGATAAATGTTTGGCAGCTCTCCCACTCCTACATAACCCAAAAAAAGAGGACAAATAGCTGCGCGGCAGCTTGCTTCGTTCTTTTTCTTTCAAGACCGTAGGAAGGAGAGCCCAGGCCAGTCCCGCGTCCCCCTGTGGTCCCAGCCCCACAGAACAACCAAAGCAAGACCCGCTGCATTCAAGCGGCCCTGCTGCCAAGAATCTCCTGCCAAGACCCTGACAGCTACCGGTGGGAAGTTTGTAGGTGGTAATCGGTCTCCACATTGGGGTTATAATGATAGAATTAAAAATAAATTGTTGCCTTCAAAGAAATTCCTACGGATATTCACCTTGGCCTCCTGCTGTCAGTCCAGCTAACCACAGGTAGCATTCACAAAGCCCAGCTGATAAGCACTTGTAGGGCGCAATTAATATGATTTGTCCACATTAGAACTCACCCTAAAATCGCCTGTTTTTGTTTATTTCCCCCCCTCGGTAGCCTCTGAGGAATAGCTCAGCTGTTTATGCTGCAAACAACTGCAGTTAGGGGAAAGATCACCATCCCCCACATCCCTTCTTCTGGCCTTCCTGTAAGTCACTGGGGTTGGCCAAGACCAGAAGCAATCCATCAAGCACGTCTACGCTAAAAATGCTGCAAAATAACCCCTTCGTAATCCTTCTGCAGTTCCATTGCATTTCTGCAGTTTCCACGGCAATCCTTCTGCTCCCCTACCCGTATCAACGCAACTATTTCCTAACCGCTCCGAACTGTTGATCTGTGTAGTCCAAACACAACTGGAAATGATGCTGCCATAAAAAACAAAACAGTAGGGAACCGTGGGGCTCCCCAGTGCAGCTGGGGCTGCAGCACCTGCCTGATTACTGGGGCACCAAATGCCTCCGGCAGCCACCCCAGTTTTTAGGATTCTTGAGCGCCCCACGGTATGTTGCAAGAAATATGCCGTGGCACAGAAGGCCTGGGGAAAGGACATATCAGGGCAGATTTATTTCCCCAAAATATTATGAAAATCCACCAGCTCAAAGACCACAGCACAATTCACAAGGGACAGAGCTTACACAAACAGGGAAGAGTTTCGGGATGTACTTTCACAGCATTTTCCTTCACTCTCCCTCCCTCTTTTTGCCAAGAGGTGAAAGTGGAGCATTTTTTCCATACAGAGGATGCTTTGGACACTGAGTTATACAGTACTGAAGCAAGCACATTATTCATTAAGGTTTTTTTTTCTTTTTTTTTTTTCCCTCAGTTAAGAAAATTCAATTATTCAAAGAATCCAATTTAATCATCTAGTGCACATTTACAGGTGAGCCCAAGCGTGGAAGAGGCTGCTTCATCCCTTCCTTTAATGAAGGATGAGCACCGTTTCCAAATACCTTTGAGAAGGCACAGGTTAAGACATGCTTCACCACCACCCAATAACAACGTGGGGTAATTACAACACCTGGGCAATGTTTGTGCCTGCTTTCTGGCCACAGGTTTTAAGTTCCTCACCCTAAAACTTATGTTCAACCCCAACGTCAGTTGTATCATTATGATTAACGTCAAAAAATGCAAGTTCCATGAATCAGTGACATTCCTCTTGCTCCCTTGCTTACGATACCAGTATCTGTTTGTATTGGATGTTTGCTGTGGTTTGTCCAGTGACATTTAGGAACATGGCTGGAAGGCAATTTGTGCGGAAAAAAAGTGCTAGAGATGTGAAGTTTCCATTGAAACCACTGGATTTTGATACTCCCATTATAATTAAAGACAATAAAATATCCAAGTAATGTTGGAAGGTATCAACTGCTTCAAGTGACAACTGGGGACACTGAGCTGAGGTTTCCTTAAAACTTTGCATGAAGTGACAAAACACAATGCTGCATTGTACTACTTAATAGGATACACATACTGCAAGGCAAAGAGGAAAAGGTCAACCCCACAAACTTAAGACATCTAGTTAAAGAGAACTGGATTCACTTTTCTGCTCCGCCCAACATATCCATCTTTTAGGACAAGTGACTTCACAGATTTCGTGCCATGGCTCCTGGGCTACAGAACACGTTTTTAAATCCAGGGTAAAGAAAAAGAAAAAAGAAAACAAAAAACAAATGAAAACCAAAACAACGAGCAGGCATAGCAGACTTCCTGCTTTGTTTTTAATCACCGATAATGCACACGTGCAGCTCACCACTAGGAGCTTGGGGCTGATTATATATTGAAGAAATGAGAGGTGCTCATAATTTGATAGTAAGGTCTGGAGTAGTAACATCCTGATTTATTCCCTTATCACAGGGAGCAAGAAATCCAGTAGTGGTATCACACTATTTTGTTCCATGTATTCTGGAAATGACATTAAGTGTAAGTAGGAAGTACTGCTAGTTGAGGTCTTTAATATTTAAGGAACAATTTAACTTCTGGCTTCCACAAAATATAATTGTGGTGTTTGGTGTTTGTATACTACTAATTACAGATACTTTTTCTTATTAATAAACTAATTGTTGCGTAAGTAAGGCAATGGAAAAACATATCTCGACAGCCTCTTGTCTGAACATGCAGCTTGGTGTTTTTTTCCTTGAGTCACTTCAGGCAACCAAACTGAGCATAATCTAGGAGTAAGAAAGTGCATTAAATGAAAAATATCACTAAAGATGATGTCATGGGCTTATACTTCTTGCTTATAGTGACAGTACAGCAGAAAATGTAATTACAAACATGAATATTCCACACTGGAAGAATATACTCTACTACACAATGCCAAATAGCTTGAAATGCTTTTCCAAAGTCCACTTAAAAGGCACTGACAGAAGAGCTCACACATTCTGCCCACCTAAATAAACCAAGAGTGTGCACCAACAGCATGCCCACAACTGGAAAACCCAGCCTGAAACAAGTCACAAAAACATGCACTAACAACAACGTGCAGCCCAGCCCTGTACCAAACCAGAGAGGTAATCCTTTTTGGTCATGGAGTTTAAAGCAACTCCAACAAACAGTAAGTAAATCATTCCAAAAAGCATATCCCAACTAGAATTACCCTGACTTTGAGGAATTAAATTCCAGTAGTATTATACGAATTATTCAATGATCATATCAGCTTATTTTCAGCAAAATAACGGTTCTCTTTCCCTAAGGAAATTACGATAGTACTTGCAGGCACCACTCAAGTGCTAGCAAGAGCTGGAGTTATAAAAGACCCTTTACATTTTTTTTTCCCATACAGATAATGTATTCTTCAAGTTCATTTCTACCGAGGGGAGAAAAAAAGCTTTCAGCTTCATGAATAATACATGAAAAAATTTAATATTAGAGAACAAATCTTCTTTTTGAGCCTCCAGAAACAGTACTGTATTTGCCCTATTACTTTGAAAGGATTACTGTAGACATTTGAATAGGGGCAGATCGTAAACTACTGTTTGTTAAAATTAAGCTGTAACGAAGTATTTCACCATTTATCATACCGACTCTAAAACAGTAATATAGAGCTTTCCGACTGCCATCAACAAAGATAATCGCTTACCGTATCCACAATCAGGAGTTTAATGCATTTTGTTATAATCTGAAGCGGAACAGATCTCTTCAGCCACTCACCCAAAACCCGCTTGTTTACGAGCCAGAGACAGGAGAAAACTGATTTTGAGGCAGGCACCTCTAGACCGCATCGCTACCACGAGATGCAAATAAAACCGAATACCACAACCAGAGCCATTTACGACAGCAGGAATTCTTTCACAGAGCCGATGGAGCAAAACATGCAGCTGGTAAAGGGGCCGGCAGGTTCCCGGCAGGAGAAGAGCCCTTCCCCGATCGGCAGCTGCTCCGGCCTCCGTTCTGCAGCGAGGGCTTCTTCCTCCTCCTCCTCCTCACGCCTGTGTAAAAGTAAACAAACTGCGGAACATGAACCCGGGCGGTTCACAAATCAGAAAGCAAGAGGCCCATCAGACAGCTACCGTACGTGTATTTTTAAGTGCTCGCTTCTGGCAGCGCTGCGTTAGAAGCCAGCACGGTCGAGGTCAATTCCCGGGAGCCTTCAAGGATCTTTTCCAGGAAGCCACCAGCGAGTTCATGACACTTGAGGAACTGGACAAGGTGTCCTCTGAGAAAGGAGCTTACGCACTACCAGCTGCAGGATAAAAGCTGAACCTAACAAACAAGCCTCCTCGCCTCCATTCCTCTGTGTTGCTCCTCTGCAAGGATCGGCAGAGCAGGGGAGGGATTTCACAGGCAAAAGAGGGTCTTCTTGTGAAGGTGACTGAAAGAAGCTTGCTACGGACCTGCCCATCATGGCTGCAAGGACAGGGCTAAGCCAACTTTCTGCCCTGTTACCCACTGAAGGGACTTTTTCTCCTTTCTCTTCTTTAAGGCACCGCGTTCTGCAAGAGCTGGAACCCTCTGCTCATCAGCACAGCCACGGAGGGGGAGAAGGGAGAAGTGTCATCTTTTACTACAAACGCTTTTTAAATGATTACAAGCTAAGTTATTGGCACTCGTATTTCATGTGGGCTTGGATGGATTTTCAGGTGGCTCTTCACGTTCCTAAAACAAGGCAAATCTGAGGTGCAAGACTCGAGAAAGACAGACTCGCTAGCGGCCGGTGTGTAACCAACCACGCTGCAAACACTGCTGGATCACCAGCTCCCAGAGCAGACACTGTGCAAGGCAGCTGTAAACCCTATCAAAACCAGACTTCTTATCAAAAAAAGGAGCTGGGGTCCCAGCAAGGTGTGGGGATCAGGGTTGCCGAGTCACTTGGCCCTGCAGCATTCAAGCGAGGGGCTGGGAGCCTCCCCTCACAGAGCCGTGGCTGTGAATTCCTCATGTTACTTTTCCAACAACTTCCATTTCCCCACTCCTCAACGTTCGCTTCAGCCTCAAATAATAAACCTCATACGAGCTCTTCACCTCAACGCTCGCAGCAATAAAAACCCTCTTGCTTCCTGAGCTGTTAACAACACGACGAGCTGCCAGCTCTGGCTGCCCTCGCCTACCTCCTGCGCTCGGCGCAGCGAAAGGGCAGCTCTGCAGCGACTGCCCCTAACGCCAGCCCCGTCCCGCGGCAGGAAGCCCTCCCAGCAGCCGCTGGCACGCACCGGAGAGCCGCCCAGCCGCTGTTTGTCCATTACCCTTTTTCCTTTCGGTGACTGTTTTGTGCTCGCCAGCGCTCTCCTCCCCTTATACAGGAAGCCGGGGCCTCAAGCTTAAGCCTGCGCGTTCAGTTCGGGTCTGTTCCAGCTACTACTGCGAGCAGATTCTTCCAGCAAAAAAAAAAAAAAAAAAGGCTCCTGCAACCGAATCTTTGCTGTGAACTGCACAGAGAGATTATTTCTCCCGATTTTCTGGGAGAAAAGCGAAGGAGAGAAGGATTAAAGGGTTGCTCCGGTTGAACAAACGCGCCACGCTGTTTATCAAGATGGGGCGCGGATGATCCAAATCCAAAGGTACAAACAAACCTTGCAACATCCCTACCAGCAGATAACCAAGTGTGTCCCAATATCTTCCTTCACATGCTTCGACACGACCACACTTCGGCCGCTCTGTGAGCCCGACGCAGCCACGCTCGAGCACTTTCGGTGGCTTCTGTGGGGCTCGGGGAAGCGGCAGTGATAGCGCGCTTGTGGGAGATGGTAGAAAGATGAGGAAGACGCGGTTGCAAGCAGAAGACCTTGGTTATGGGAGCCTGGGAACCCACTGCAACGGGCTGAGGGGGTAAAAGGAGGAAGAAGGAGCGTATAACTCTTATTTTTGTTGCGGTCTGAAGTCAGTCGAGTTTCTCTGTGCTAAGAAGGCACCTACAGCCTCTCCGCTCAACACCAGCCTTGACCGCGCCATCAGCCCCTTCCATCCTCACAACAGCTTCCTTCCTTCCAGCTGGAGCGTGAACCACCTTTTCCTCTCTCCTGGCCATTACAACATCACCAGGACGGCCTCAGTCTGTCCCTCAGGAGCAAAAAATCAAGTAAAATTTGAATTTCTGCATCTTGCTACACAGCATTTTGTAGTGTTGTGTCCCCCCCACCTACTCAACAGCTTCCTCAGCTCCACCGCCCTGAACCTCACAGCCTAAAATACATTAAAAAGGAACCATCATCCTTTTCAATTATTTTGGCGTTTTCTCCTTGGCTGCTGTTAGCTAAATGCGCATACTAAACGAAGACAATTGGCTGAACCGCATGCCCGGCACTTCTAAGACAGGTGGGGTGCCCCATTTCCCAGGCTCACCATTCCTCCAGCGGCCAAGGCCAGCAGCCAACGTCACCGCAGTTTTCACTGGGTTACTCGAAATAATTTTACAGCCTTTCAGACAGCACAGCAATAGGTTACTGTCAACTTCAGCACCAACTGCTGTATCAAGAGCCTCATCAAAACAAGCCGGTGCATCTCCAAATGCCTGTGGTCAACTGAATAACTGCAGCCACCTCACCAGAAACACCACAAGATGCGCGAAGGGCACCACAAAATCCGGTATCTGAGCCCTTCCCCTAAATTCGGCCAGGCCCAAACAACAATCCCTCAGGGTATTCTGCAAAAACCATTCGATACGGGCAAGAGAAGAGGCAGTTGCTCCAAAGGGAAGGAACGGCCAAGAGGTTGCTCCAAAGGGAATGAAGAAGGGCTGCTGATTTAAGAGACAGTTGAACTGATTTCTCTCTTCTAGGTTACTGGATGCTGCTGATTCAAGGTGTGTCCGGTGGTAGGAATGAACTGAATTCTTTTAAACGCTCACACTTTACCTCACATTCAACTACACAGATCCCCCGAGCATTTACATCTAACATCTCATAATGCAATGGCATGAAAAAGAAAGAAGAAAGGAAGCGCCTTTATGCAGATAACCATCTGCACAAGTAACCACACCAACATACCTTTGCTTTATTAAAAAAAACATATGCCAACTTCAGCCCTATTTTGATTTCTGTTGGCAACCCAACTACTGAAATGCTGTAGTCACATCAGTTGCAGAGAAAACAAGCAGAAAGCACATGGAGATCTAACCCATTCTCCTCTACCAATAAATAAATCCAAGCAACTACTTCTGATAGAATCTCTCTAATCCAGCTTTTTTTTTTTTTCATTTTCATTAAGTTTTTAATGATCAGGACTCCACAATCTCCACAGCCATGGGAAATGGCCTCCATTACCTCCATTCTTCAAAAAGGTTTCTAATACTAAGCTCCAACAAAGGAGATGCAGTTCAAAGCCTATCACTTCTTGTCCTATCCCACAACAATAGAGAGAACAGATTATTTTTTACAGCAGCATTTATTTCAGGACTGAAAAAAAAGTCTTTTTTTTTTTCGTCAGGATTAAAAAAAAAAGTCCTCAATTTGTTCAATCTTCACTAGTGGTCAGATTTTTAGTATGATTTCTTTCTCCCTGCTCCTTGGAATGCTCTCAAATTCAAATGCAGCGCTCAAAGCTTTACAGAGCAGTTCAGAAGAAGTCTTTCCAAAGCAGAGTACAGCAGGACGACTTCACTGTTCTTACAAATCAGCTGTCATGTTGGAATGCGTAAACAGGCATATATCTTTTTTACTGCTGTGCGACCGATCTGACTATTACAAAAGTCTCAGGATTTTGTACGGACTAGCAAGACAACTAGTTGCTCTTTCTTCTCGGTTTTTGCAGGGGATTGCTCCATGCAATCTTGAAACAGTCTGATTAAGCAGCACGAAAAACACAGGATATAGATTTAGCTCATCCAGTCCCTTTCTATTTTCAGTTCAGTCATCCAGTATGGCTTTCATTTTGGTACCTGCAAATTCTGTATATTCTCCACGGCATCATCCAGGCCGTTAATGACTGACGGACCCTGCATGGTCCCACTTCCCACACCCCTTCAAAGGCCCTGAGCTACTGCACACTATGCAAACACTTCTGCACCCATTTTACAGCAGTTTATATGCACCACGTTTTTCTAGTTTTGAATCTTAAAAGCTTCACTTCAATTTGTCATGATGTATTAGTTTTTCCTTTCCTTCTAACCAAGCCACAGAAATAAGTTCAGTTGCTTTAACGTAATTTATTTTTGAAAGGAAAATCTGTTGAACGTCATCTGTTTCCTTGTTTTCTTGCAAGATTTCTTAGGCCTTCATGTTCATTCTTGAAAACGGGAATTAGAAATTATGAATCAGGCAGCCTAAGTACCACGTTTCTTCTTCTTTTTTTTTTTTAAGAACCTTATTTACTCTTCTCAAGGTAGCGAAGATAACTCGAGGTTCTAAAGTTCTGTAGTTTCACACCAGTCACTAAGCATCCAGTGATTTAATTTGCCATCTGCTCTCAATTAAGTCTTAGCCAAAGACTGATACAAACTTCCCCTCCTCCATCTTAATAAAGTATTTTAGCATCACAAGTTGCTAGCTTCCTTTTCCTGCTGACAGCTGCCCAGATCTTTCGTCTTCCTTTCACTACCACAATATTTGAGGATTGTCTTCCTCAGAGCCCTGCATCCACTGCTAGGTGCGCATCCTGGCAAGCACAAAGCACAGAAAAGATAAGTAGTAATAAATAAGTAAATAAAAGTCGGAGAAGCCAAAGTATTCTTTTATAGTTATCCCTGCTCAAATCAACCCATCTAAAAACTAGGTCAGGCTCTCTGCAGGCTCCCTTCCTTCTTTCATGTGCTGGAGAAACTTACCAAGTTAGTTACTGTACTTTCTATCTTTAATTTGAACTGGGACAGTTTGTGCTCGTCTCCATAAGAAAAAGTTGTCAAACTGCTACCTCATCTAAGCTCTTGCTGTCAGGTTTGCATCTTTAAAAACTCCGCGAGTTGTCTCCCCCACTTCCCAGTTTACTGAGGTGTGCTACCTGGTAGCTCACTGCTCGTTATGTTTTTGCTCTCTCTCCCTCTCCCCCTTCCCCAAAGGATGCCACCATTTCACACCTACCCTTTCTGAGCTACCTGCCAATTCTGTGCTCTCACCTATGGTTCAGAATTTCACCTTGAAGCATCTCTCCCTGCTGCCCTTCCTACAGGGGAACACTGTTCTGAATGCTCGGAGAAGATGCTGGGTAGACGTGTCCTGCCGTACTCCTTCCCTTGGCGTCTAGTTGTAAAAATCACATCCCTGCTGTCTTCTGGGGCTTCAATCGCTTTGGAACAGTGATCCAACATGTAAGACACTTGCTGAAGAACTGTGAATTGTACCATCAGTAGCATTCCCTTCTACAACCCAACAAGCTAGAGACGTGCTTTCACCAAACTTGGTCACTACAGAAGCTCGTTGATGCTATCGTTATACTCTAACTTTTACTATTTGTAACATTTGGCTTCATACTTTTTGGATAACTCCACAAAAGAAGTTCCAATAATTACCTCGCAGGCCACGACGGTGTTTGCTGCCTGGCACAAGCTTGTGCAGCTGCCAGGCCGTGCTGTCGCAGGGCGGCGGGGCGAAGCCAGCCATGAAGGCCCAACGCTGCGATGTGCCAGTGGTGCTGTGCAGACATTACACCTGAGCTCCGTATCACTTTCACTGCTCCTGTTCGTACAGAGCACGTCTTAGTCCACCCTAAAATACGTGTGCTGTGCGACCACGGGCTGTAGGCAGTCTCTGCACCAGAGGTGACTCCAGCATCTCCCAAGTGCAAGATATTTGGTTACAGAGGCATCATCCATCCCAGGTGAAGGGATCTGCCCAAACTGACATTCCCTCCTGTGACAATCTCTGTGTTTTCCTCCCTTCCCAGATCCCTTCCCTTCACAACCACCGCTTTTCTCATGTCTGCCACGACACGTACATCACACTGATCTGTTTTCACAAATGCGTAATTCACCTCAGATCTTCTTATAAAAATATTTGCTTTAACAAATCTTCACGGCTAAGTGCAATAAATAGGAGTTATTTTGAGAGGTGCATCTTAATCCTTAAGAGATGAATCTTATTTTCTTACTAAGACAATTTCAGGTTGTTTTTCAAAGTCTAAGAGGTGCCAGAGAGGCAGCGACACACAGGAGTGAGCTCTAATTCTGCTCAAATCCCTCCCGAAGCACCTCTCGACGGGGCACGCTTCTCATTTTGATCGAACAAGGATCTGCCTGCAGTCATTTCTTCTGCCCAAGTGGCAAAGCTGCTTCCTGTAAGGAAGCTGTCATGAAATCAATGTTTTCACTGCAAGGCTAACCACACTGAGCTGCAAGGGTTTTTAGTTTGTTTGTTTGTTTCATGGGAAAGAGAAAGAGAGAACCAAAAAAATGCTTTGTGCAGTCTTGTACTGTTTCTTAAATCATCTTTGAAGACAATATGAGTGTTGGTAAAAATGCAGCTTTGCAGGCTCAGCAGTCAGTGAAACACTTACGGGTTTCCTTAACACTTTCTGTATAGGTAGCAAATGAACTGACCTCCAAAACTTGAATCAGTATTAAATATCCTCAGAAGGGCAGATAAAAATTACATTGTGGCTGTCCTGAGTACATTTTTCCCCCCCAAAACACACTACCTCCAAAATCAGCATTTGTATAAGTCCAAATGTTTAGAGTAATAAAAAGCTTAAACGTTAACAATCCTCCCCCGCCGAAAAAACAAAATCAAAAAACAACTCCACCACCACCACCAAAAAACCAACTGCAGAGTTCAAGGAGCCCCAGTAAAATAAGAAATCAGAATGGATGTTCAAGGCTGCTGAATGCTGCAGCTCAGACCAACACTAGTAGGTTCCCATCCCATTTCAAGCAACAGCCATCGTTGTTACTGAACTATACAACAGAGATTACAAAAGAGATCCCTGAACCTACAATCTCTTGTAAGAAGAAATGCTTCTAGCACCACACCAAATCCAGATGATCGTTTGACACACGCATGCTTAAATCTGTTCAGCCGTTCTGCATATATATATGCATGCCAAGCAAATGAAGAGCATCACATTTGTAGTGATGAATGAAATGACTACAGGCACATTTGTAATGTTTCATGTCAACGGTGACATGTTCATTGATCAGGTTTTCAACATGTACAACCACCTTTCCATCATGAGATTTCTTCGTGCAGACTCCAGTACAAGCAACCGTGACAATTAACAACCTGCCTGGCACGCTCGTCTCTGCGGGTAGCTCACAAAGTCCAAAAGAGCGGGGAGAACCCGATGAATCCAAGCAAAACTTAGCTGTGAAGATGACAGCGTGAGATCAGACTTCCAGGAACGAAGTACCTACCTGATGATCCCTGCTTAAGGAACAGAGCCACCATCTTGTTTTACAAAGAGGAGGCGCACGTGAAGAACACGGTTTTCATGGGCAGCAATGTAAGGAGTCAGGATCACAGAATGGTTTGAATCAGAAGGGACCTTAAAGCCCACCTAATCCCACCCCCTGCCATGGGCAGGGACCCCTCCCACCAGCCCAGGCTGCCCCCAGCCCCATCCAGCCTGGCCTTGGGCACTGCCAGGGATGGGGCAGCCACAGCTCCTCTGGGCAGCCTGGGACAGGGCCTCAGCTCTCTCTGAGTGAAGGATTTCTTCCTTAAATCTAATCAAAATCCACCCTCTTCTAGTTTAAAGCTGTTTCCCTGTGTCCCACCACCACACCCCCTGACCAAGAGTCCCTCCCCAGCTCTCCTGCAGCCCTCTTTAGGCCCTGGCAGGCCGCTGTGAGGTCTCCCCGGAGCCTTCTCCTCTCCAGGCTGAACAACCCCAACTCCCTCAGCCTGGCTCCACAGCAGAGGTGCTCCAGCCTCTGAGCATCCTCGTGGCCTCCTCTGGACTCACCCCAACACGTCCCTGTCCTTCTGGTGCTGGGGCCCTGAGCTGAACACACTACGACAAATGCTGCAAATAGTGGCAGAGCTAACAAACAGCATGATTTTAAGGAACGTGCCAAAAATAAGCTGTCAAAGGGCAGTTTCCTGACTCTGACAGCAAAAGACTTGCCCCTAGATCAAACAGATTGTTGCCCCTCACAAACAGAGCAAGAATGATGACCAGCAGCCAGTGTTTTGCAACATTCAGCACAGATGGAAAAATAACCCACCTTCCTGAGCAGGAGCTTTACTGTAAATGCTTCACTTATGGCTTTGCTGTCCCCTAACAGAATGCCCATTAATCGGCTAATCCACCTACAGATATTTTTTTAAAAAAGCTTCTGTTGAATTAACCAATGAAACACTGTTGTAAAACCTGCCCTGCCTTCCCCTGCCATTTCACTGCATGACAATTAAGACCGCATCTTATTACACCTCTTGGTACGTTAATCTTAAAGCAAAACACTGGAGTGAAACTCTAATATTGTCACCAGAGCAAACAAAAATATGAGAAAACACGATTGACTGTAATAGAGATGTATGCCCAAATACTGTGGGACACCAAAGCAGTAATTAAAACATCAAATTGTCTCATCTGACAGAATTAACAGACTATAAGCAACCTGCTAACAAGACATGGCTTAAAGAAAGGAGAGTGGTTCTTATGGATGTGTTGATGTTATGGCAATAAATCAAAGGGCACTGCACATGTAAAGCTGACATTAAAGAAAGGATATGTCAGAATTTTATTGGGAGATGCAAAGTGATTTTATATATATTTTTTTCTTTGAAGACAGGATTCAAAGGTTTTTGTTTTGTTTTGTTTTTTTAAGTGCAGGTTTTCTACAGAAATACCTACCCAATTTTTTTTGGAAGCTTCTGCGCTGAAAATTAACGCTCATGGTATTCTGATGAATTGCTAAAATAACAATTTTTTAAAAAATTATGGTGTACATTCTTCCTGAGGCCATGTGAACCACAGACTGCATGAAGCATTAAACTATTTCACCTCCGCAGGTTCTATGCTAAAATAAGAAGTTAGGGCAAAAAGTAGCACCTAGAAGGCATTCATCTTACAAGTCTTAGGAAAGCAAAATCAAACACCAGAGAAAGATTGTCATACCCACAGCAGTTAAAAAAAAAAAAAAAAAAAAAAAAGAAAGAATCCCCTCAAATCCCTGCATTAGCACCACCAAAAAATCCCCACCTCATCTTAATTGTTTCCTGTAACCTCAGAAGAGCATTTTGCAAATACGGGTAAGCTCTCTCCTGTTGCAGTCTTTAACCCTGCCCCTCCTACACCTTTGTGCAGACACGACTGTCAGCAGTTCATTTTTACAGCTGACGAAAAGCAAAGAAGTATTGAAAAGAAAGGAGGCTAACTGCAAGTATCAGTAACTGTTTATTGGAGTAACGATGTAAGTTTTGAAGGATACAAACTCCAGCCTGAAATTTTTGTCTCTTCTGTGCCCTGCAGAACCTTCTGGTGAGGAAAGGAACTGGCACAGACAAGAAGAGGCAGTACTAATGAAAGGTTGAAATGGTGCCCCAAACCAACACGCTCTTCAGATGTTGTTGCTGTCCTCTTAAAACCCAACTTTCTCTCTCCCCATGAAGTCTGCACGTCATCACCTTACGCTACAATCCCATAATCTATTGAAATCTCTATACATTTGGAAAAAAATAAGTAATGCACAGAAAAATGAAAAAAACGTTGTGAGACGGCAAGTTATTTAAAAGTAACCCAATATCTAAGTTTTTTGTTCAAGAACACTGAGCTGATTACGGATCGTCATGCCATTTCTGGAGGGAGACTGCGACTACCTGGTACCAGTAAAGTCCTTGGCGTATTTTTTGGCAGAGCAGTGACAAAGCCCCAAAGCTTTTTCACACTCACACCATACCGCATACAGACACTATTGTAACTGCTCACTGAGATCCTGTACGTTCAGCTTCTGTGTGTTTTTACAGAAAAGGTATCATGCTGCCATGCCAAATTGCTGCGGGTTATTATGAACGGTCAACTTCTGCCACAAAGAAGGTTGAATTTTAAAAGCAAAAAGAACTCATATGAATTTTAAATCCCGGAAAACAGAAGGTGATTTCAGGATTACACTGTGTGACAACAGCAAACTACTCAGGAATGAGACCGTTACACAGTTAGGACCACAGCTGTCAAGGAGTTAAAAATAATAATTGTAACGAGCTCATTCTTTCCCTTTCCATCTTTGAAAAGGCGAGCTGATAGCACCGTGACCTTCACATGAATACATACACGAAAACTGTTTGTCTACAACTGCAGCTAAGCATCCCTGCGTATTTTGTAGGATGGCCTCAAAGCGGGTATAGGAAAGCCAAGAAGGTTCATTTTATTCTTCATTTTTGGGGAGTTTTGTTTGCTTTTTAAGAAAGAACATACTGTTGCTCTATTTGAAACAGGAACCAACATAACATTTCTATTAACAGTATCTTTTAAGCTCACCTGTTTCTAGCTTACCTAAGAGACCAGGCTTTTACACTGCTTAGGCTTTTACTGTGCTGAACAGATGCAAGCGCTATTCCCATAGAAGTTTGCTTCCTATTTCCTACCTTTTATGCTGCAGCTATCATCCTAACGCACAGCACAACAGCCCCCACCCTAACATGCTCAAGATGTAAAACTGGCATTTGCCAGTCCGACACACAGCTGATTCTGTCTTTGTCTTCACCCTCATCCAAATTTTCTGAATGTGTCACTGGGCAATTAAAAAGAGTTCATGAGCGAATTACTAAGCCTTTTAGGAAACACATGCTAGTTGCCCACACCCTCTCAAGAACCACCATGTCAAATCCCTAACGAAAGGGTGCTGGGAAGGAGGAATATCCCTTTCAAAGGTCCTCAGCCGCCATTCTCATCAGTGGCTCACAGCCTTAAGCTTGACACGTAGTGCGACTTTGTTAGACAACAGCTTTGAGAGCGGGATTTTGTTTCTTCTAGAGAAGAGCAAAAGAAAAAAAAAAAAAAGACAGACACTGGATAAACAAGCATTTTGTTATTCCTTTGCACAGGGACCTGCAGGTGTCCCTTCCATCCTCAGCTGCTGTATGGAGCCACAGGGCTGAGCACTGGCATTCACCTCCGTAGTACACTCTGTGGTCCTGTACACATATGCAGCAACTAACAGATATCTAAAGAAGCGCACGCAAATATTTCCAACTGCTGAAATCACATTAAAGGGTTAAGAAGATAGCACTGAAAAATAAAGCCACAAAATCCCTCTCTAACATTAGTCTGCCAGCCTCAAATGAACAATAAGCCTTTTCTTTTTTCTTTTTTTCATGTAGCAGAAAATTAAAGCTCAGTATTTTAATCTTGAAAAACGATATTGCCAAATAAGAAAACCTAAAAAGGGCTTGTATGACACCTGAAAGGTGATTTTTTTCTAAACTGACATTTACATCAGACTGAATTTTTAAAAGCCTTCAGTCATCTTTCCTCCAGCTTCACGCCAGCTGCCTTATTCTCCTTTTTCTCCGTTTTCTGTTTATACCCCAGAAATACCAGCCTTTTTTTTTTTTTCTTTCAGATCCTTTCTATTTAGGCATCCTCATTCCCTTAAATTACTTCCTTGGACATTAATAGCAGAGGTAGCGCAATACCTCAGCGTGCCAGCAGAAATAAAATACCACCTTGTTAATCATTGATCACAGAAAAAGGGGGAAGAGTGTAATGGCTAAATGCCTTGTAAATATTTACTGAATCGCAAACTTGCATCATGAATCTTACTGTGCCAAGCTTCGGCAGGGAGCTAAGTTTCATCCTTAATATCAGAGAACAGGGCCATTAAAATCATACCACTGAGCAGACAGCTGAGCTTACAGATTGATTTAATCGGGCCCTTGGCTGTAAATCCACTGTCCCAACCCAAAACGCATAGCAAGTACCTGCGTTAAAATGACTCCCCTTGAACTAAGAGCTTAAGCTCTCACAAACAAAGTCCTGTCCAGCTGCCAAGCCGCACATACCTGCAGGATGAGACAAGGATCCAAAATTTTACAGCTTGAAGTTCACAGGAGGAGGAAGGTGGGAAATAGGGATGTGAAGGGAGGTTCTAGAAGAAGACCTGTGAAGCACTGATCTTACAAGGATGGTTTCTAGAGCAACAAAGTCAACACAAGTGAAGTTACAGGTGTTTTACATCCATGCTTTACAGGGGTACTTCCTATCAGACCCTACAGTTACCTTTGAAGAAATTGGAGTATCTGTCACCCAGAACATTTTGCTTTAGGAGAGCACGTTTAATACACTGAACGACGATCGTATCTACCCCGAATCATCACCACTGAACAGTTACAACGTTGTTAAACCCCTCATTCTCTCCCGTATTCCTGCTGCAAGCAGGTGTAGGAGTGCTGCGAGCAGAGCAGGGCTGAGATCCCCTGTTCCAGGCAGGATCCCACAGCTCTGCCCAGCTCCTGCCCCACTGCTGAGAGCAAACTGGGACCCAGACATTGGCAGTGCAAGTCCAATGAAACTCAGAAAAACACAGAAACAGTCTTAGCTCTATAGAGCTATGAAAAAAAATCATTTTGCTATGAGCACAGTGTATGTACGCTTCCTGAATGTACATCTTAAAAGAGAAGGATATTTATTTTTTTAATGGGATGTAGACTTCAGACTTCTTCCTGAGCAGTGCCCTGGACTATCAACAGGTGTATGGGACGACACCAGTCTGCATCCCTTCAAAATACTCCTGTATTTCACACAACCCTATTTCCTCCCATGTAACCAACTTTAACAGGAACCCCCCTCCCTTTCCATACCTTACCTTCAATGCTGGAGATTTCAGAAGAGCAGGGAACTAAAAGCTTGTTACAACGACTTTTCATAGATAACTATGCAAAGGATCATGAATTTGCAAGTACACTTAATTCAGAACCAGACAGTTAAAACAGATTTTTAAGCTTCTGTAGAAACGCTGAAGGGTGAGCATATAAAACGCTGGGGCTACTCACTCAGGAAGCCAGCTGCCAAAATACATCAGAGACGGAATTAGAAGAGGTGATACTTCATCAAATTCCCTTGCAGCTTTTCAGGTTCGTTAGCATCGTATAGGAACAGTGGACACTGCCAGAAAGGCCCCCGGAATAATGCAGCCTTTCCATAACCCTCTATATTGTTCTCCTGGCTGCCTGACAGACACAAGGAGAAGTTTCTCCACAGTGGCAGAACAACAGCCCCTGCTGATGCCGGCGTCAGGTTTGCCTCTGTGGAGGATCGCGATGTGACTTCAGCGTGACTCCAACCTCCAGAAACTGCAACGTGAAAATGCTGGCCAAAGCTTATCGGTGAGGGAAAGTTGGTAAATCTCTTCCACATTTTATTAAATTACTGATTAAATTGAGTGGGGTACGGTGGATGCTGGGGCGCGGACCGACTCCCAGCCCGCTGCAGGCCCACACTACCCAACGCTCTTCAGAACGGCTTCACCACTGGAGAGCCCGTTTTAACCACCACCCCCAAGGCTGCTAAACTTAGAGAAGCCGAACGCCACCGATACCCGTGGAAAATTTTTGCCGAGTTTTCCCTCTTTTCATCCTTTCTCTGAAGACGAGGCTAAAGATAAGCCGGGCACCTCCGTGTCTCCGGCCACACTGCGGTGCAGCCAGGCACCCCCGCGTTATGAAATTGGGATTTTGAACTCCATTCCACTTAACTTTACTCACAACCGAGGAGAGAGGTCAGAGAAAAGCTGCACATGTGCCCTTGCTTTTCATGGAGGCTCCAGGACTCAGCTCACGTCGCCCTAAAGCAGACCTCTACACAACAGATGATTAAAACAAAACCACCTTGTTCGGGTGCACACACAACAAAGCCACGTGCTCGCTTTATATTGAACAAACTGGAAGAGGCTCTGACCTCCAGATTTATCAAACGAATCGAGGAAAATTCTCCTGGTCCTGACCACCTGGAAGGCACAGCAACACTTCCATTTTTCAGTCACAAAAAGGCTTCCAGAGCTGCTAGCAACAGTTTGTGCATCTGACCGAGAATATTCTACCAGATATTTAAGCACTGCACTATTTAAGACTCCTCCAAGCAAGGTAAATGACTGTAATTAAAATACTAGTGACAGCTGAAAGCCATGTTTCCGAGAGAATAGTGCAAAATTAACAGCATCCGAGATGAGCAGTACAGCATCTCTTCTGGTCACGCGTCCTCAGCCGAAGCACAACAGAACATCTGGCTCAGCTTCTCCTCAAAAAGCACGGGAAGCCTGAAAGCAGTACACAGGTGGTGTTTGGGAACAAACAGCCCAAAAAAAGCCATCAGCAGCCCACTTGCAGCACCGGGCAGCGAGTGCACGGGCCCCGAGCCGCCTCCTGGCTCCGCGCAGGGCACGGCTAATTGCATGTGGTCTGACAGCAACAACAGGAGTGGCAGATTTGGGCACTCCGACCAAAAGGCAGGTCACAGTTTACAAGCAGAATGATATTTTTTTTCCTGTTAGCATTCCAAGGACTACATTTGGCCTCTGGGAAGTGATATGAATAGAAGCGATGTTTTCCAGAGAGAAGGGTGCTAGCGTTAGATTTCGCCAAGACATTACCAAAGAAGTATCTTCAGGTCAAGCATCTGAGTCCTTATGCTGCTCCATTTACTTGACATGTTTTAATTTTTTTTTCTAGAAGAATTATAAAGTGACCTCTCTAGTAAATGCTGCCTGCTCCCTTTCACTGAAACAGACCATAAATCAAGAATTTACCATGTTCATCTTCAACTCTCTTGCTCAATATATTTTTATTATTATTTAACATGCAAGCCAGCTGTTTACAGAGACGTTAATCCATGAAAGCTTCGCAAAGAAAAGAGAATTTTTTGGTGTTTTGCCACTTAGTGAACTTGAGATTTATAAAGAAAGTGTTTCTGAATACTGGGTCCAAACAGCAGTCTTATCAGATACAGACAAATATCCAGTGTTTATTCTCTTGTAGCAATAGGCTATGCAACCTGAAGAAATATTTGGCTGCTCTATATGAAGAAATAGGAAGCAAAAGACAAACTACTTTCAAAGACATTTGCCTTCTGGACTTGGTCATCCTCTCTACAACTACATTTTATCAGCTATTTAACTGAAAATGTAAGATACAGATTCCCAGGGAATCACAGCTGCTGTACACATATGGTCTTAATTAAAGCAAGAAAGCCCATTTACTCCTGTAAAATACCTCCCAACAGCCAGCTAGCTGACTATCACCTAACCAGCTATTAAAAAGGTGAAAACTGTGACCCTGTTTTCCAGTCAAAATCATTATCCATTCAAAACGGAGACCTTATTATCCAAACCAGAAATCTTCAGCTGACCTTATTAGCAGAACAGAAGATAAAGAGAGCCTTTTGTTACTTGAGGAAATCATCTCCACAATTATATATATATATATTATTTTTCTTGTTTGGAAAAGCAGCATGTTTTTATCTTCCTTTAGCATCCATTGAAGACATTCTCAAAAACAGAACACACCTTACTTCTGTTTTAGTGCAAACACTACTCAACCAAACGCATATCCTTGTATGCTGGCATCCCGTTTTCTCAGGGGGTTGGAGGGAGTTTTGTGCAGGGCGAGCACCAGGTTACCTCGCTAAAAATCACACTGCTATGCCCCTCTGGGCGTCATCTCAACATTGCCTTCTCACTCAGATTTTCATGATTGGTTTCCTTTTTTTGTCTTACGTCTCTGCTGTTATTACTGTTTGTTTTGTTGCTTTATTTTTAGGAGCAGAGGGGAATCGTGTTTTATGTCACAAAGCTCCAGTGAGTATTTTAGGATATATAATTAGTAAAGATTACCAGTGTTATGTGAACAGACTTGGGTGAAAGAATTACTTTTGGGTTGTGGGGGAGGAATCGAAACCATCTGGTGCACGAAGAACTCCAAACCTGTGCAAATTTTGTTTGAACAGCACCACAATAGCACAAGGTCAACCTTCACTTCTGCACCTCGGGGCTCATTCTAGCATATTACACACTGCAAAATGGAGTGGCAGAGCTTCATTCTTTTTATTTAGGACATTTTCTGAAAGGACACTTTGAATAGAAATTATAAAGCAAAACCTCCTTCTGATCTCATCTTTTCTTGAAATGTGGCAGAGCAGTCACCGAGCGCCTCTCAGCATCCAATGGGCACGGTCCCTTACTGACAAACCTAGCGGCACCTGGCCCTCCGGAGTGCATTAACGCTGTTCTTGCATCTGGGACAGGTTTTGTCCGAAACAGCTTCTTTTTCTCCTTTTAATAAAACTACAGTTCCATAACTTGAGGCATAACAGTATTTAGTTATTACATCTAAAGACAAAGGTGGTTTGATTTAAGGGCATGGAACAGAATCCATCACTACCAAGACAACAGGTAGTGACATTCCTTAAAACTCATCTCTCGGAGCTCATTTGCCTGCCAGAGTGATGCTAAAAAAGGTGATTTATAGGAAAGTGCAGCAGTGATAGTACAACGTGTAAATACAGGAATGAAACCTGAACAGATTCCTGCTTCAGAACTGCCAGGTTTCATTCCCGGTTTTGTTCGACCCTGTTCCTGCCATGACATGTTTAAAAAAGAAAGAGTGGCAGCAACTGGAGGACTGCAGGGCAACGTGTTGGCCACCAGCAAGCCTCAGAGGGGGGAAAAAGATCAGAATGCTAACAGCGAGGGCCCTTTGTAATAATACTAGTTGGTCAGGTAGTATATCTATGTTGTTAGCATCCTTTTCAGTAGACAGCAAGAATTTGCTGGAAGCTTTCAAAATTTCTTACGAGGCAGAATAAAAATTATTTGAATTTCAGGGCGCAGTTTGCCTTACATTGTCGGTTTTATCGTGATAATCTGGAGACAAAAACATTTAGGTCTTCAGTACACTACACAATTAAGGAAGTTTCTTTTTATTTGTTTCACTTTCATTCTCCATTAAACTTCACCATACTTGCTTCCTTGACATCTTTAATCTCAACACAAGAGGGAATCTTCCAGAAAGACGGAAAAATTTTCAAGTGAGGAAAAAAAGTCCAACAACTATGTGCTCATGATAAACCCGATTAAACAAATCCACTTAAAATCTCATTCCTTTGTGGATAAGCACTTTACAGACCTCTACACTGATGCAAATTGTTTTACAGTTATGTTGTAAACCTCCTCCTTCTGGGACTTTTCAATTGATGTCAATTTGTAATTAGCAAATGAATTGCGATGAAGACTGCATTCAGCACTCTTTTGCTTTTCTTTCCTTTTTTTTTTTTGATTCCCCAGTGAACGCAGAACCCCCGCCCTCTTTCCAAACCTCGCAACCTACTGATTCTCAACACGACCAGCTTCATATCATTAGAGGCAGGAGAACTGGCCGCCGGCCAACGAGCGGCTTGGCGAAGGGAATAATCTTCCAGCGCGCACAGCCCATCACACAGGAACCCCGGGCGCAAGTTCACAAGGAACGTGACTTCAGATACTTGACATATTCAGTTGGTGTTTACATAAAGGTATTTTCTCCTCCTTCCCTAACTGGTGGGTGACAATTCATGTGCTGGAATGCAATCAGTACCTTTACAATACTATTTTTGTTGGTGTAAAAGCAAACTGCAGTCAGTTAATCCCGTTTAGGAATTCCCACGTAAATTATTCTGGCAACCAGTCTTCCCAAGGATTATACAGGTGCATGAGCAAACAGCTCCTTTTCGCCAAATTGGATGTTCTGTCTTTATTTCTGAAGGCATGCTGTATGATGGAAAGAGCCCTAGCATCCTTACTCTTTCGTTACTTTCCATGCATCTCCTCCCTTTCAACACAGCACAATATTCACTCGAGGTTTTTATATGATTTTAAAAAAAGAAACAGAAGAAATAAATGTCTCTGCTTTACGAGCCAAAGCTGCCATGCTGTAGCAGTGATCCTGCGTCAGACAAGACCAAGATCTTTACCTCACTAGATTTTAATAGTTCAGAAATGCAGAGGATCTCTCTTCTACACCGCTTTGGCCAATTTGCCAGGGCCAGCCTGGCCATGCAAACGTTTCAGAAGTTCCTCATGGCTACACCATCTCCCTCCTCAAACACCTCCCATCATTTCTCATAGCAGAACCATCCCTGACACAGACAACCAGCAGCACCAAACGTCTCTGAGCCCCTCAAACCTCAGCACCATTAGAGAATGAAGAGGCAGCTGGTGTAATCCAGAAACTTAAGATGAGAATAAAAAAGGAAAGAATGCAAAATACAGCAAGGGAGATAATTAAAAATAAAAATCAAAGGTTCACTCCAAAAATCCCCATAAAATATTTGTTTAAACTTTTCTCCTGAAACATTTTGCTTTACACTGCATTCCTCAAATTGTGAACTTGTATCTAACTATTTTTAGTTTACACAAAGCCCTATAAACCTCGTTTTTTAGATTTGTAAGGCTTTCATGAGAGTTTATTGAGATCTGCTATTATCTTAAAATTGCCTTTCTCCTCCAGGTGGTAAATATTAGATCTTTCAATGTGCTTGGCAGAAGTATGGATAAATTATTAAATATCTTCTAGGAATGTGTCACTAATGACCACTCCTTCACAGAGTGCTTTCATCTGAGCTAGCACTAAGGAAAACTTGCCAACTTGACGATTCAAGCGAACCTGAGACTGCAAAACAACTTTGAGACCTACACCCACCATTTTTAACTTTACTAAAGCTTTCTGATAGTTAGATCTCAAATAACCTCACGTACAAGCGTTCATTGGTATCCATTGCGAGGATGCAGATACTCAGACGTGCGTATGCACACATCAGCTTTTGTGAACAAAAAAGCAGCAGTGCATGCAAATTCTTACATGCATGCCTGGAACAACTACGTATACAATTCGTACCTTCACAAAAATTCACCTTCAAACCTTCCTTCAGACCTACACGACTTGATTCTTCTACAGATGTCCATCTGCTGTGGCACTAATGCTTGCTAACAGCTATGTTTTGTGATGCCAGGAGCTCCTTCCTGGCTCTGGAGATGTCTCTACCCCTCACTGCCAGAGCCAGTAGAGAAGTGCTGTACCAGGGAGATGACAGCCTTGCAAATCACGAAATAGGAAAGGTTAAAGTTTCACTGCTGGCTGCAGCAGACAAGGAAAGGGCAAGATTTGTTCTGCTGCGAATTCTGCTGGGAATCCTGGGCTCCAGCTCGGGAAGCAAGAGAGCTTTGGGGGTGGGGGAGAGCAGGGAGGTGACAAAAAAAAAATCAATACATCACTTTCTACCAAGAAAATAAGGAGGCCCTGCAACAGTAGCCGGAAAAAAAAAAAACACAACACTGGCAGAATTGACTGGTCCATTACCCAGGAGAGATGTCTTGGCTTGAAACAAAACCACCAATATATATTCCATAAATTCAGGTTGAGATTCACCAAGTATGTGTTTTCTATTGAAGTGCCCTGAATTTTTTTTTTTAAACCAAAGAAAAGGTCTTAGAAATTATATACACAGTACTTTTTGACAGATCAGACATCCTTCATTTGGGGTTGCTGTTCTTCTGCACAAAACACAGCCTGCAGCATCTTATTTGGCCCTGTCCATCAGGCTTTGAAAATACTAGTAGAGGTTCAGAAGAGATTAATAGTTCTTCTCCACAAAAATAAATACAGAAAAAAACTCTCATTCTAAAAGCCCAAGATCCTTGGAATATAAGTCTACCATATATTTATTCAGATTTGGCTTGCAATAAATTTCCTATATAATAGAATTCTACTTTCTAGTGCAGCCAATCACTTCTAATAATGGGGTTTTCTTTTATAAATCATACTTTATCATCTTGTACAAAGAAAATAAGCCGTGCACTTTTATGTAAGCGATTGCTCTGATAACACACTGATTAAATCCTACAAACTTTACGTAGGCACCACGCATGCAACCTTCCCTGCTGGTTTATCTACAGATATTAGTGGTAAAAATCCCAGCTACGGCACAAAGCAGTGGCTGGTACTGAAAGTACCGGACTATATAGGACTTGTTTTGATTTAGAAAATCTTTTGGACTTGTAGCAAACACTCTAAGAATATACAGAAGGCCAAAATTATATGACAGGGTGCCTGGAACAGGATTTTTACTGTTCTATTTTGATGCTCCTTCTGCTTTCCATATTTGTCATATCTGTGTCCATTTTACGCCTTAACCCTCTCCAAGTAAAAATAAAGCAAGCTCCCATCAAACTCGGGCAAAAATAGAATTTACAGGAGATTAACATTTCCAATATGGAAGTCTTAAAAATATCTCTGGGTACATCACAGCACAGAAGGCATCCTTCCCCTGCGCCTGCCCGCAGCCGCCCCTGACTAAAAGCTCTCCAAGCGCAGCCAGGCACCGAACCCCACTGACACCCAACCCTCCCCAGCTCCACCATGCCATCCCATCCGTTCCTGGCCTGGAAGACGAGCGCTGAAAATAAAGCTTTTATCAACATTGTTCAATAGAACAGGCACGTGAAGGGTTGGGGGGATTTCTGTGGGACTTTTCAGTCAGGTTTGTGCTGCTGCAGGAGTCACCCAACACGTAACCCTCACCGGCAGTCCAGAGGTGGCCTTTCAACACCTAAATAGGCCGGCTGATCAGCTCTCATACCTCAGCTTGTAGGACTCCTGCTCCTTTCTGGAAACACAACATGGGATGAGGGGAAACAGACAGCCACCAAGGTGGGCAAAGTCCTGCCGACGTTACTAGGAGAGCACCCGTGGCTCCTCTTCTTACCCTCACCTCTGCTGCTCACCCCCCTGAATCTTTGAGCAACCTCAAAGAAACTCCTCATTGGGTAGGGTTGAGAAATGGGTAACTTCACCCCCAAAATTAATGTTTTCATACCCAGGACTGCCTGAAACTGGATTTTCAATGGAAACTAGCGCTGACCGACAACCACAGTGGTCACTGCCAACTTCTTCTGACTAAAAACTTATCGCAAAAACAAAGGCCTACTTGTTTACGGGGTGAATATTCAAGATTCGACATACATAAAATATGTTTGCTAGAACAACTCCGTAGCCATTTTCGTATGTGAATTATGAGTTTTACAAGATAACAAAATCCATAAATTAAGCATTATGTAATAGGAAAACAGGACTGCAAGAGTTAAGCCTATCTAGCAGGCAGTGGGAAGGGCTCCTTTCAGCAACACTGACCAGGACAAGTGAGTTTCGTTTCTCTCAGCTTTCACTTTCCCAGCATTTTCGTTTGGTATCGCTTTGAAGAAACAAACGTAGACACACGCTATCCGGAAGCATATTCGTGGTGGTCAGATTAAATTCTGCAAGACGAAGTGCAGCATCGATCACACCGCGTTTTACTGATTATCTCCGAAAATGCTATTTGCATTTCTGAATGCTGAATTGACAAAATGTAGAGTCAACTGGTTTTTTTTTTTTTAAGGCACATTAAACTTCTGAACTCTGAAGTTAAATTACTGCGTTGAGACGAATATGAATTTGAGATGATATGACGAAATGATAACATTGCAGCTTACCGACACTAAATACTAGATATTCCTGTAAATTATCCTTCGTGTTACTGCCGTGCCCTTCAGCTTGTTCACTGCTACCTTAAATCAAATCTTGGGTTACTACAGGTTACTACAGCCTCCCTGGAACATAAAACCTACTGTATGGTTACTCTGGTTTCATGTAACAACTATGTCATTAGTTAATGATTTAAAATTTTACCCTCCGTGAGCAATTCACATTCCAATGTGGTGCCGAAGAGGTTTTCACTTCCATTTCTTAACGCTACATTAAAGTGAAAATACTGTAGTTAATATCACAAAAATTTGTTGAGACAACGTCTCAAGGACATTAATGTATCTTTGAATGTTTAAGTACTTTGAATCCTGATGAAGCAATAACAAAAATGATTCTTTAAATATTTTTAGATATTTTCAAAACGTATCTTACAGAAGATACAATTAAAGACTTGTTCTGGTTGCATTCTCAAATAGGCTTTTAACTTTAGATCTTAAGTGCTTGTTGTTTTAAATGATAATTAATACTGCCTTTTCATTCGAATAAAATTGGAAAACCAAACAGTAAGTTTGCCTGTTTGTGAAAACATCCTTGGGGAATTACACTGTTCATTAAAAAATTGGTAATGGTTTAGGCTCCAACGTGGACCTCTTCCAAATGCTTCACGGCAGAAGAAAATACATTTTTGTAGACACGCTAAAACAGTCAGGTATTCTAAATAACTGAAAACAGATGCTCAGCTGACAGACAGATGTTAGTGAAGTCAAGAAGGACATACCCGAAGGCAAAAAACAGACCACCATGGCTTGAAGGGCTGGGTACCTCTACAAGGACTGGGTTGGTATTGCTACTGCTGAACCAGCCACAAGGAAACACCAAGAATTTGCATCAGCCACGAGGAACAAATCAAAGCACATAGATAAAAAAAAAAAGTGAGATTCACTCCTTTGGTCTGCTTGCCTGTTACCCACCTGTGATCACACTCTCTCTGCTGTACTCAGTGCACAGGCCTGTCATCATTGCTTGGCTTTCTAGAGATTTAACTGGTACATTAGAGGTCACTGTTCAACTGAATATTTGTATATTTTCAATGCAAAATAAACAGACAGTTGATTTGATCTACAAAGCTAAGTATACTGAGTCAGATTTAGATTTTCTTTATAGTTTTTCTTTACATTTTCTTAATTGCTCACATAAATTGCTGATACAACACATCCTTTCACATACTTATGTCCACATTTTATTTTCTAGTGACAAGTATTGTTAATGCTTCAAGTTGGCAAATTTGCCCAAATCACCACAACATAAAATAATGCTGTGAAAAACGACTGTTTTCCTTACTTAAAAAGCTAAGGGGGGGATTATATTTTCCACAAATTTAATGCTGAGAATATTTTTGATCTCCAAATGGGAGAATATAAGTTTACATTTTCCAGAACTAATGTAACGATATAAACACGGGCCCAAATCCTCTAGGAGCATGACCACCACATGCATTTCAAAGCAAACATTATAATAATAATAAAATATGGTTGTAGCAACTTTCTGTGCTCAGCTTTCATTTTGACAGACAACTAAATACAGTGCACCACCATGTGGCAATATATTAAGGAATGGTTCATGTGCCAAGACCTGTTTTTTTCCACTTTCTGCAATTTTGACTATTTGTTAAAATTAAATAGCTCCACCTTAGTATTAATAAGCTTCTCTTTAATGAGTTATCACAGCTTCACTTATCTCAAAAGCCCATTTTTAATACACCTGGATTAGCAAAAAACTATTTGGACATTTTTATTTGTAAAGCACAATATTTACTTAAAAGCAGAGAGCAGAAGTGCCCCATGATGAGAAAAGAGCTCCTGCCAACTGTGTTCCCTCCCTTCCACGAAAGTAATTGAGCATATACTGTACATAATGCTCCTTTTAAAACATAAATACAGATTTAAAACAAATAGAGTCAAGCTAAACACTGCACTCACAGTTGATTAAAAGCTTCAGAAATATTGAAAAGAAAAAAAGCACTTCCAGGTACACACAGACATTATTTAGCAGTTACCCAGCTATTGTAAAACTGCTTCTCTCCAGCTTAAGGAGAAGAAAAAAAAAAATCCACTTGTCACAAGAAACACCACGGAATCTCCCCCAAACCCTACAAAACCCAACTCCTGAAGCCACTACGTGCCACTCGGGATCCCGGAGCACATTTCTGCAGCCAAAAGCTGAACGCAGGGAGAAGCAGGTTTTCATCAAGCTGGACAGCCTTTGCTCACACAGCACCGCGCTACGGTAATTCACGCTCTCACAAAACTGCAGACAAACACAGGCCCAGGCGATACGTGCAGTAGTTAAATCCAGGGTTAATTCGTTATGCCTCGATGTGCGTTAGCCATTTTGTGCCATAATTTGGGCTCAGCCCGAGCTAGCAGCGCACGCTCCCCCTGGGCACCGCTGCTTCTGAGCCTCTCCGTTCATCTCGGCTTCAGACACTCACAGCTCGCCGGACCTGGAGGCTCTGCTAAAACTTCAGCAGTCTCGCAGAAAAGCAGGCGCAGGGAAGGTAACGCAATGGGTTTTTGCAAGCTGCGTGCCTCGGCAGCGGGACAACCTGTAGCAGAAGAGGTAAGGGCAGCAGCGCTCCTTCCCGAGCCCTGGAAGCAGACCTGCAGCGCTCCTTCTGCAAAAGTTGCTCCGGCACGATCCGAGTCCCATCGCACAGCACGTACTACCACGCTGCGAAGCAGTAAAATCAATCCAAAACAAAACAAAAAAAAAAACAGCAAAAAATAATCTACCTCCTGTGTCGAGCTCGTGCTGAAGTTGGCTCTGGTCTGTGAAAGTCCAGCCACCCTTCTCCCTCTCCCCCCAGCCCACCCTCGCCCGCACGCAGCCTGCAAGGCCCCTGCTATGCAATTAAGCCCATCGTGATTTTCTGCTCCAGACAAGCCACCAGCAAGAACACAATGCGTATTATGCAAGTTACTGCATAGTTATGCAAGTTAGATGCATATTTTCGCTACGCAGCGCAGCTCGCTGTACTGAGGGCTCTGAAGACACTTGTTTGATGGGGATGCTTACTCTTATTTTCAGCTGTCAATTTTTCCCCCCCGATTTCTCTCAACTGGCTTTTTTTTTTTTTACATTCAGACTCCAACCAGCTGCCAGCACTGTTAATGAAGCCCCTCCAGCACTTGCAATAACACAGGCCGTTAAGACCACGGCACCATCTGAGCACCGTGTCACATCAATCTGCTCCAAAATGGGTCTGGGGAGATGTCGCACGCACAGCACCAGCCCTGCACCGCTGCGGGTACCCCACGCTCAGCACCACCGAAAGGAGAAAACGTCGTAAGTCTCCAGGGACAAGCAAGGCCTCGGAGTGGAAGTATCACTTCTCAAGTGCTAGGAGTCTAAAAGGGAGCTATGCGAGCGCTCCTGTACCAAAGCAAACGATATTTTTTTGGTAGAATGCCCCTCTCAAGTCCCTAACGGCGCAATTTGAAAAATACTAATAAATCTGTCTTCATCCTCCTGCAGTTACCGTGCATGAGGTGAGAGGACCGTGACTTTACGCGAGCCTTTCGTCGCAAGTAACCGGGAGCAACTTCTCCAGCCACCCCTCACCACTTCTGTGATAAACCACACAGAAATGGAAGCGCTCTGGGTATCAAGAGCCCAGATTTTAGGGGGAAACCTATCGTTCCTAGAGGGCCACTTGGAGGTCTACGACCATGCCTCCCAGACAACACCGCCACACGCTTTGCTTGCGCACACGAGCAATTTCTGCCCTTTCCCCCCCACCTTATCAACACTGCCTGCAACAAAGCACAAGCCTGACGCCCAGAACACTTCCCAAACCCAGCACCCCATCCCCAACGACCCCAACCACGCCACTTCCACGGCACCTTCATCCCGCCAGCACCGCGGGGCGCGATCCGCCAGGACGCGGCTGCTCAGTCCGAGACCCCTCCGAGCTTCCAAAAGGAAATGAGGTTAAGGGCGCCCGTCGACGTCTAGACTTTGGAGGAGAAGCAGCTCCCTCGGCCAAGCTGGATTCATCTTATTTTGGAGCGAAAGGCAGCCCGAGCGCGACGCTTTACGCAAGCAACAACTGTTTATCTGCCCAGCAGCTCCGACCGCCAGCTCTCAGCAGCAGCCCACATTTCTCTCGGCAGCGCGCAAGTAGCGTTAGGAAAAAAAACCCTACAGATTCTCGAACGTGAGACGGCGAGAAATAAAGGAAAGGAGGATAGAAATCCCCCTTTTTTTTTTTGGTGGTGTTTTTTTATTTTTCTTCCCCGTTCTTTTGAGGAAAAAGAAGCGCTGAGGTTTCAAAGCCTTCCAGCAAGCCCAGCGCAGGTATCCTTCCTTCCTTCCTTCCCGAGCGGGGTGCGCGCTACACTGACAGCCAGCCGAAGTTGCATCGCCGACCCTCGCGAAAGGAGAGCGCTTAATGAAATCAACCCACTAATTAGCCCCCCCGTTCCCCCCCCCCCCCCCCCAATTCCCGAGCCCCTGGCAGAGCCCTGCGCTGGCATACCTCGCCCTGAGCTCCGGGCAGGGGGGGGGGGAAAGGGGTCGGTGGGGGATCCCAGGGGTCGCCCGGCGCAGATTTCGGTGGCTCACCTTTATCCTGAGCGCAGGACAGGATCTCCTCCTCTTTGGGGTTAGTCACCTGGGTGATAATGGACGGGTTGTCCATGGAAACAGAGGGAGATTTCACCCGGCTATTTCCCTCCCGGAGGCAGAGGCTGGCGTTGCGAGGTGGGGGGGGAGTGCGGGAGCGGGGGGGGGTTGTTTGTTTGTTTAAAAATCAATATGCAGATTTCAAAAAAAAAAAAAAAAAAGAAAGAAAAAAAACACTCCAGGAACGAAGCCAGGCGGGGAGGAGGGGGGGGGGCACCGCGTATGGGGCCCCTCCGGCCCTACTGCTGCTGCCTCCTCCTCCTCCTCTTCCTCCCTCCTCCTCCTCCTCCAGGCGCCAATTCCCCACGGAGGAGGAAGGCCGGGGGGGGGCGTGAGACCAACCCCCCCCCCCAAAAAACGAAACACCCCAAACCCTGCCTCCCGCCGAGCGCTGCCGCCGCGCAGCCACACGCAGCCGCCTTCCTCCTCCTCCTCCTCCTCCTCCTCTTCCTCCTCCTCCTCGGGAAGTGCCCCGGCCCCTCGGCGAACCCCCCCCCCCCCCGCCGGCCCTTCCTCACACCGCCCCCCGCATCCACCTGAGCTTCCCCCCCCTCCCCGGCTCCCGGGCCGCCTACATGCCCCCGCCCCGCTTATCTCATCCCGCCTTCCTCCTCCTCCTCCTCCTCCTCCCTCCCCGCGGGCTCCCTCTCCCTGCTCCCCCCCCTCCTCCTCCTTCTTCTTCCTCTTCCTCCTCCCGCCGGGCGAGGAGCCGCGGCCGCCGCTTCGCCGAGCGAGGATGAGGAGGGCAGCGCCGAGGGGAGGAAGGCAGGGCAGGGGAAGGGAAGGGAAGGGAAAGGAAGGGAAGGGAACGGCCCCGCCCCGCCCCGCCCCCGCGCCGCGGGGCGCTCCAAGATGGAGGCGGGCGGCGGGCAGCGCCCGGGCCCCGCTGCGCGGTAAACAAGGGGGCGGGGCTACGGGAAGGGGGGCGGGGCTTGCCCGAGAGGGGGCGGGGCTTCGCGCCCAAATGGCTTCGCGGGAGGGGGGCGTGGCTAAAGGGCGGGGGCGTGGCCGCGGGGCGGAGGCCGGCGGGCGGAGGCCCTGAGGGGGGCCCCGAGGCTGGGAGGCGCCGTGGAGGCGCTGGGGCCGGGGCCGGCCGCCGTCGGGGCCCCGCCGCCATTTCCTCCCTCAGCGCGGCTGGGCGGGCGGGGGTCGCCTCGGAGGGCGGTGTGGGACGTGCCCGCAGGTGGCCGTGGAGTGATCCTCAGCCGCACGGCTGTTTTCGTATCGGGGGCGCCCCTGGCAGCTTCTCGCAGTGAAAATATGTATTTTTTTAGTGTCTTGAAAGCCTGCCTGTCTAGGAATTCCCGCTTCAGTGCAGCAGGGTGAGGGATGCCACGCACAAACCCTGCTTCCCCTGTCCTCCTGAGTGCCTGCTGCTAGGGGCTGAGGCACGGTGCTGGGCAGGGGAAGCCATCCACAGAACTGGCTCTTAAGTGGGGCTGTCAGAGTAAATAAAAATAAAGAAAACCTTTAGAAAACAGTATTGGTGGTAATGAGTAAGGAATTGCAGCCATGTTGCTTTCCCGGAAGAATTAAAACACGTATTTCCAATGTATATACAAGTCTCTATTGCAGCCTCGCAATAAAAAGGACAGATATTTTAAATTCCATTAACTAATTGGGGAAAATCCTTTTGTAACAGCCACAGACCCAGGCAATGTGAGTTTTTGCAGCAGTGGTTACGACAATCTCTTTTGCTCTGAGATGAGAAAACCACAGCCTGCGGTTCTGCACACACATATATACGTCTATAATGTAGATAGCTCTGAACAGTTTTAATGAATAGGGTCAAAAATGAGACAATTCAACTGCCTGGCCAGGATGCAGAGATGATCATTGTGTTTAATTCTAGCAAGAGCATCCAGTTGCTGTCATTGCAGTGGTCTACCGTAAAGGGAGGCAACAGGCCTGGCCTCGAGGAATTTTTAATCTACGGCAGTACCCCATTTAGTTTCTGGGGAAAAGTACTTAAAACTCAGGGGCCTTGTTTCGCTCCCAGTGAGTATATTCCTACAGTCAACATGTTCAAATACCTCGCTGCGAGTCTTCAAATCGCTGCATTTGTTTAATGCAGAAAAGGGTTGTTCAAAATCTAGCTGTGTTTTCTCTCACAAAGCTAACACTCCCTAGGCAGCAGTACATGCAGAGATACCAGTATTGCAGGTTTCTGGGACTTGTATTTTAGGTTTGCCCGTCCTCGTCTTATGACAAACACTTGCACAGGGAATGAGTGCAATGCCACTGCTTGCATTGCTTCCAATTGTGCAAGTTTCAACCTGTTGTTTAGCTTCGGCTTCTCCAGACAAGAGTCTTGCAATTGCAAACAGTCCCTTACAGGTTAGATCGGCAGGAGCAGGAGCTAGTACATATTGGCCGATGGAATTGGTCCTGTTACCTGCAAAGCTTGAGAGCTCCTGCTCCTAAGCCATTAGGAGCTTTATCGCAGCACTGCCTGTGTTGTAATTCAGCAAGCGCTTGATCTTTACCCGCCCAGACACTGGAGGCATTTTTAATTATCCAATGGTTAATTTACATAGGAGCTTTTGCTGAAACAATAAATTCATAGCTCTGTTATTATTTGGTATGAGTTTCTGTATCAACATTTATATTTGGATAAACCAAAGTAGCTTCCTACTAGCATTAAGACAAAGGGGCTGATTCAGAGCAAGTTTCAGAGTCATCCAGCACTAAAAACATATTCCATTTCTGTGCAGGGAAAGGGCAATTATAATGTAGAGTAGGAGAACATGTGCTCTAATGCTTCTTTTCTATGCAGGGATGAGGAGATACAAACATCTTGTCTGATGAAAAGCACGTTTTGCAAGGCTTGACAAATACGATTCTCACCCTGAGCCAATGTTTTATGTATGCTTTAAATGTTGGTAAGATTGTTTTTACAATTTACGTTGTAAAACTCCTGACAAACAGCTACCTGCTTCCTCATCTTTATTAAGGAATTTGGTATGTACTTCACTTTGGGGGGCAGCTGCTGTTTATGGAGGCAATTAATGTGGAAATAGGGTGAGAGACCATGGCAGGAGGAGACATCTCTCCCTGCAATTGCGCCTTTGCTGTTGTCACAGCCTCCTTCTCCCTCCAGTTTAGTGTGGAGAGTAGAAGAGCAGGATGCCAGTGGCTCGCTGGGTGTTGTAGGAAGTCCATGCTCTTGGGGGGCTGTAGGAAGCAGAATGGGAGCTCAGGGAGCTCAGCTGTACTTGCACTGGCAGCACTGCTGTCGCATATGAAACGGGTCCTGTCCCCTAACCAGCGTTGTTCACCCCCATCTCCTGCCTCCCATTCTTGTGCCAGTTACAAGACCAATGCAACAGAATCAAGAGCAATCCATGTTGTTTCTTTTCTTTACTTTCCAGACACTCCAAAGTGTGTACAGTATCTTCTATCTATGATTCTTTATGTGTTACATGAATGAAATCCTAAATAATCCCGTAGAACAGGTGCATGGTTTCATCTCCATTTTACAAATTGGAGGTGGAGATACAAACAAAACAATACTTTACTGTAGATTGCAGTACAAACTAGTAGGAGATCCAGATTTTCATCATGACTCTTGACATTTGTCCTTACCACTAGAACATGTCCCCCTTTCAATGCCATGGGATGTTTTATAATAGAGGAAAAAAAAATGTTTTTTAGCAGAACTGTTCTACATTAAAAGGAAGCATTTATTTTTGTCGGTATCAGCTCAGTGAAGGCTTGACCCTGGGCCCACAATGGGAGTTTTATCCTTGACTTTAATGGAAGAACAATCAAGGTCTCATGATATTACATCCTAAAGAAAGGAAAATACTGCAGTTTGTATCAATAAGATAAATGCTTCGTAGTTTGTGTAAGCTGGTATATTCTTGCAATAAATGGTTTATTAGATTGATTAAATGTCTTAACTTCTCTTCAGCTATTAATCCGTTTTGGCAGTTGTTTATTGCTTTGTATACTTCGAAGTACTGGAGATTATTCCTTAATTATCTCATTGCAGCCCATTCATTGTTTCCTAAATAGTGTCATTACAATGGTAAATTGCAACAGTAAAACAGTGTCAATACAAAGTTATGGAGTTCCCATTTTATGATGCATTCATAAAGTTAACACCATTTACTTGAAATGTAGCTGTGATTTCAACACAGTGACCTATTTCATATGGCATAAGAGATATTGATAAGAAACCATTAGAGCATTAAATGTGCTGGGACTCTGCTTTCACCACAGTAAAACATAGCATACTCCCTTTCGGAATATAGGTACATGTAAGAATTAGAACTTATTAAATTAGTACTTATTTCATCACTTCCAGTTTCACCAAATGCTGTGAATTCCTAAGATTTTGTGCCTTTGAATACGATGTATTTATTTCTTTTTGTCCATTGGGGGGGAGGGGGAAGAAAAGCAGACAATAGTGTCTTTTAGAGGATAATATTTTCATGCCACAGAAGGATAAAAGAGTACCAAATCAATCAGAAGAAAGCATCTGCTTTTCATATTATCATCAGATCTGGCAGCAATTCATAAAGTAGCAGTTGCATAACAATTTCCATTCTAAGGCCCTTCACACTCAACTGTAACTACACCTAACTTTCACATTATGAGTTGTCTGTTTCAGGCTGAGTGGTTTTGGAGGAATTGGAAGTACCGTCAAGCCCAGAAAGATTCATGAAACCTGCTTTAGAAACTGTAGCATAAATTGTCTCCCTCCGTGTTGCCCCAATACAGTGTTTTTTGGGAAAAAATAACATTGAGAATTTTGGTTTCTCTCTCTCTCTCTTTTTTTTTTTTGTTTAATTCTAATTGCCTTTCTCTGTGCATATGATATCAGAAAATGTAGGTCCTTAGCATGGGTTAAAAGTGCTGAAGACAAGGTAACTTTATTTATTTATTTTTTTAAACTACCATTAACAGTTTATCTTCAACCCAGACTCCCCATAGACTCCTATTCCAGAAACTTAGATTAAGGAACCCAATGAAGATGAGGCCAGATTGTGCCAGACGCTAGACACCCACATGAGAAACAATGCCTGAAAAGTACTCAAGCCAATGTGATGCAAACATGTAATTAAAAGGCCTGGCCGTAATTTTGATGCAGGGTTGAATTCAATTGGCAACCAACAGGTGGAAGGCTCCGTATAGCTAGCTCATCACCTGGTGACCTACAAGTGACATATCCAGTCCTTCCTAGTTGCTAATGATACGCCATTGCAAGAGAGCCTGCTTTTTTTAGCCAGCAACCAAATCATGTTCTGGCCTTTTCAGGCAAAGTCTCCCACACACTGGGTGTGCTGGTTTTGTCTTCGGCTTCTTCTGGTCAAGTTTAAACAGTCTCCTACTGCCCTAAGGTGCTCATCGACATCTTAGAGCTGGAGGCGAGCTGCCACCAGGATTTGGCTGGCGGAGACATTTGTAAGGAAACTCCCACTCAGTCAAACCAGTTGACTCAAGGCAACTATTTAAATTCCTTAACCTAAATAACTTGGCCTAAAACAGATTAGGGCTCACTCTGAAGCTTTCAAGCTACAGAAGCGATAATCTTTGCCACAGGCCCAGAAACCACCGTTTAGGAGGCAACAGCAACTTCGCGTGGTGTAATTGCTCGTCTGTCTGCAGCCTTAGACCATAGCCGTGCTACAAGTTCTTGTTGGTGGTCAGAGGTGAGAGGTGGGAATTCTGTGTGATCAGACATGGTAACAGGAGCAAGGATTCACTTCTGACTGTGCTTTACTTTCATTTGAGCACAGCAGTGGGACAGGCTAAAACCTGGCTTTGCCCTTATCCGCATACCCATGATGAGCACTCTGTTCCCCACTATCCTGCTGTAACACTCCTGCTGATAGGCCTGTACAGGCCTGGTTTCCATTTCAGTTCTACTGGTTGTCAGATAGTTTATCTGTGAAACAGATATAATAACAGCTAATCTCATGTTATGGTTCCCTGGCTGTTTATAACCCCTATTAATAGTATCTGTGGAAGGCCTGGGACTAGATTTTATAGGGCACTGGGGTAACCAGTTACTGCGCATTCCCCTGAGGCTATGTAGCATCAAGTGTAGCAGCTTGTCCTTTCCAGACTAGGTCATGACCATCTTAACTCTGTCGTTCCCTCACTTTGGGATATTTAACTTTATGCTCTTGGTATTCTTTCTGTGACACGATTGGTAGTCAATTGATTTTGCTCTCTGATTGATACTTGAGAATATCCCAACTGATTTCCAACAAGAGGCTACATAACTAAGCCCTACCTCAGGTGGGTATCTTCACAATACTTACAAGCAATCTACTGAATTGGTTGGACTGGAAATAGTCTGGAATTAACTGGAGGGAAGTAGGATAAGTATCTGATGCTTCTATACTTCTATAAGGTGCATACTTTTAAATGCTTTACATGTTCTGAATTCTCATTTCTGTTGCTGGTACCCATTCTTAAAAGTGTGCATTTTATCCCCCAAATGTGGGAATATCAACACGTGATTCAGTGAGGCGTTGACCACCACAACCATTAGCACATTCAAAGTTTGCCTCCTTGAAACAGGACAATAAATACCATTCTTACTGATAGATACATGACGGGATTGCTAAAGTAATAAGAGCAAAGGCATGCCACATTAGTGACAAGGCTATGCTTTCCCATTAAGCACTTGTAAACATGGGAAGGTGTCTCCGTACTGATTCTGAGGGAACAATCTGATGAGCTGTGAGAAAGTCCTTGCTTCGTGGTATGATGAAACTGTGGATAGGAAAGGTATGACAAAGGCCTGAAACAGCCCTAGGCGAGGACTCCAGGTCATCTTGGCACACTGGGGTATTAATTTACTCTAGGAGTCACTGAACTGAAATCATCAGTGGGAGCTATGAAATAAGGCAGTAGTACGAATAAAGGTAGTAGAATTTGGCCTTGTTGAGAAACAGAAAAGGAGGAGTGAGGAACGCAAAAGCTCTTGTAAGTACGATGTGCAGTCATCAGAGTAAACTGAGAGTTATGGTAGGCGGCTAATTTTTTTTTTTTTTAAAAAGGACTTTTCAGAAGAAAATCCTGCTGACTGTTGGAAAAAATGAAGTCAAAACAATTAGGAATTGCAATGAGAAATTCTAGCTTAATTTTATGCCATTCATTTAAAATTGCACAAATGGTAACTTAACTTTTGGCCTCGTGCCTAAAAGAGCACCTGAGAACACATCATTGCATCATCACTGAGAGTCTATTGGCCTTCTTCTTTTAATTATGGGCTGGCTTTGGAAAGTGAAGTGGCTTGATTGGTTAAGGCTGATCTAGACCTAATGAGCAGTGAATGACTACCACAAAAAATGCTGGCATGAAAACCACAAATTCTCTTTGAAGTCTATGGATCTATGCTTACTTGCCATTCTGTGACCATTTGTGTGGTTGAAATTTTGTTCACACGGCTGCTGGTGGAACATCAGAGTGTCAAGAATGTGTAAGAGCGTTTCTGATCTGGTGCGGTGGTCCCTATGGCTGGAAGTAGAGAAATGGGAGTCAAAATGGGTAGGCTTGAGTGAGAAAAAGAGAGAGTATCTGCAGATACTATGAAAGGGAGCCTTAGGCACGTGTGAGGTCTGTACGCACGGGGGAAGGGTTAGATGGAGGATGTGGTAAGGTAGAGGAAAGGAAAATGAGCCACAGAAAGGGTAGGAAATAGGAAGTCCTTGAACAAAAGCTCCTAACAACCTTCAACGCTTCAATCCTAGTGACTTTCCTCTGGCCATTTCCACACAGGGCATTTGAAATTTGAGGTGAACTTCAGTACTTTGTTTCTGGAAATCTGCGAAGAAATTTGGTGGTATTTGTTGGGGAAAAGAGCTTTAGATGTTGGAAATGCAGAGATAATTTAACGGAGATCTGTGTCTGTGCTTAGGACTAGTATCGTTCTCTTCTCTAGTGTTTGTGTCTGCTGTGTGCATAATGAGGTGGAGCCCAGTGGACACCAGGAGCTCCACATAACTTTACTTTCATGACTGTGCAAAGCTGTGGAGGTATTGCTGCTTGACTGGTTCCTGGTGACTCCCAAAGCAGAAGACACTGACCATCCCCAAACAGTCTGGCGTAATATCCTGTTTACACTGTCAAAGTGGTATTCCAGTAAAAGCTGGAATGGCTTGGACAGGCGTACAGTTAGCTGGTTGAGGTACTGGCTGGAGGGCCAGGCTCAAAGAACGCCAGTGAACGGAGTTCAGTCAGCAGCTGGTCACCAGTGGCATCCCCCAGGGCTCAGTACTGGGGCCAGTTTAACGTTTTTGTCAGTGATGTGGATGAGGGGATCGAGTGAAAAGTTCAGGAAAGTTCACAGACAATACCAAGGTAGGTGGGATTGTCAATCTGCTTGAGGGCAGGAAGGCTTTGCAGCGGGATCTGGACAGAAAATCTTTCCTTTAAAACTAGAAAAAATGGGGGAAGAGGAGAGTTTCGGGGGTGTGGTAGGCAGCAAAAAATAACAAGTCAGGATGCCTCCAGTGGGTGCATGCAGCCAGGGCAGCGAGTGCAGGACATGGCTATGGAGAATCCTCCTGCACCCCTCCTGGGAAACCTGCAGTCTCGATCACCTCCCTGAAATGCCTGTATAGCAATGCACCTAGCATGGGGAATAAATGGGAAGAATTGGAAATCTGTGTGTGGTCGCAAGGCTGTGATCTCATCGCAGTTACAGAAACGTGGTGGGGTAGCTCACATGACTGGAATGCTGTCACGGAGGGCTGTGTGCTTTTTAGGAAAGACAGGCCAGGAAGGTGAGGCGGTGGAGTTGCTCTTTATGCGAAAGAGAAACTGGAATGCATCAAGCTCTGCCTGGGGGTAGCTGAAGAGTGAGTGGCAGTTTAGGGGCAGGGATTAAAGGGCAGGCTACTGTGGCTGATACTGTTGTGGGAGTTTGCTGCGGGCCTGTTGATCGGAAAGAGGAAATAGATGAAGCCTTCTAGACAGCTGGAAGTAGCCTCACAATCAAGCTCTGGTTCTCATGGGAGACTTCAACCACTCTGGTATCTGTTGGGAATACCGCACAGCTAGGCACAAACAGTCCAGGAGGTTCCTGCAGAGTATTGAAGATTCAGTTTTGGGCCCTTCACTACAAGAATGATACTGAGTTGCACAAGCATGTCCAGAGAAGAGCAACAAAGCCGGTGAAGGGGCTGGAAAACAGGAGTTAAGAGGAGTGGCTGAAGGAACTGGGGTTGTTCAGTCTGGAGAGAAGGATGCTGAGGAGAGACCTCATCGCTCTCTCCAGCTACATGGAAGGAGGTTGCAACAAGAAGAGTGTCAGTCTCTTTTCTCAGGTGACAAGCGATAGGACACGGAGAAGCAGTCTCAAGTTGTGCCAGGGGAGGTTTAGACTGGATGTTAGGAAGAATTTCTTCACAGAGAGAGTGGACAAGCATTGGAATGGGCTGCCCAGGGGAGTAGTGGAGTCCCCATCCCTGGAAGTATTTAAGAAATCTGTGGATGTGACATCAAAGGACATATTTTAGTGATGGGATTTGGTCGGTCATGTTGATGGTTGGACTTGATCTTAAATGTCTTTTTTAAACTGGATGAGTCTATGATTTTATGAAAAGGGCCATGAAACAAGCTCTGTGGTAAATATCTACAAGTAATGTAACAGTCTAAACCTTACGAATAAACTTTATGTGGGACAATTTCGGATGTAACTGAGATTATTAAAAATATTTGATGGTGAATTCAAGATGCTTGAATAATCTTGCCAAAATTAGTCTCACCGCACTGGATTCTGTACAATATGTAATCAGAAGTGACCCACAGCCTAAAGATTTGCAATTTAAGGGGAAGAGCTAGATTAATTGTAGGAGAAAGAAAATACGATTTCATGTGGAAAACAAGCAAAGAAAGAGTAATTTAGCTGAGATTACATAGGCAATTTCTGTCAGGGTTGTATTACCCCATCTGCTACCTCTCCAGTCAGAGATGAAAATATCCTGTAAGATTTTGAAAATCAACCCAGTAAAGACACAAGAAGAAATATAATGTGGTAAGTTATGCACTGCTCCCGGAAGATAGACGAAGTCCGTAATTCCTGGTCCTATCACCCACCCATCAGAAGCAGAGGCACTGAGTGGCCCCCTGGGATGCAAGAGCTCAGCACTGTGAGCAGACACAAAGGGCTCATGGAGCGTGTACTATTGCCTCATGCAACCGCAGTGCAATCGTTTGTTCAAAAGGTGCCAAGTGTGAAAATGTAACTGATGCTGTGTCAGTGGGTCAGTGGGAAGCCTCTGCTTGTTTATTTTTGTAGCCACCACCGCCCCAGCAGGGTACTGCTGAACTGAGATTCTCACATAAGCCATTCCCAACTTGAAGCCTGTCCCAAGCCACCAACTTAATGAGTGCCACTGCTGTCATTTACAGCTAGCAGAGACATGGTCGTAAGTGGAAGCAAATAGATTGTGGCATTATTAGCTGAAGATGTGTAGGCAGGCCTGCCACAGCAACAGACTTCACACAGTTGCAGTGTTGACCGCTTTGGAGACTGATATGCCAATTAAATTCAATTAGTTGGCTCTTCAGCTTGGTTGAAAGATCAGCCCGTGAAGCACAAATATCTCAAGCCAAACAAATTTTTCTTGTCTGTCATGGGTAAAGTGCTCTGCCTGTGATTGTCTTTCAAATGTTCATCTTAACGTTCTCAGGTGATTTTCTCCAAGCTTCGTTTGATTCCACATTTCAATTTCCCTTGGTCAGTAAATGAAACATTTTCTTTGCATAGTGGCGTTACATTCAGTTGGGGAGATATATATTTCTGGGCACAAGCCAAACTGGTGTTTAGAGACTATGATAAAAGTGGAAAACAGTGTTGCAATGTGTTGGTCCAAGCCTCATTTGCAATGCTTTGCCCCTGGCTAGTCATCCTGCAGCTCTGTGTAGCAGAAGTGTGCTCTGCTCTATTTGCATGCAGAGAAGACTTTGAACTGCCTGGCATTTTGTGTGAAATTTCCCCTTGGCCGAAGGCCCTGTGCAAGATCCATGTACCATTTAAGTTCTTTATGAATTAGCTTTTACCAGAATAGTTAAATAATGAAGACAGTCTGTTGGCCAATATATTGATAAATGAATTACTTGGCTTCCATTGACTGCTATTTCTGTGAGTGTGTGGTTACTATTTGCAAGTATTCATGCGGCTCCAACTACACGTGGAAGTGCGTGGGTCGTGGGGTGACAGTACTTTGGAGAGGTGGGTTTTGGCCTCCCAGGGACCTCCCCAGCTCTTTCCCTAAGGCCGAGTTGGAGGCTGAGGGGTTTTGTTGTATTTACAGGCTGCCTGGGCCTGACACAAAACCAACAAACAGCTCTAGGACACCTGCTTGACCTATACTGCTTTGATTTAGAGAAATAAAGCTCTACCCCATAGAGAAAGGGCTGAAATCCTGCTGCTCTTGGGAATGTTATTTCAATGTACTTGTTCAGTGAGTTGGCCTGGTAGCTTACAATTCAGAAACCCTAGAGCATTTGTGAATTGTGGGGGAAGTACACTATTCATTATCTGCTGTCAGGCATTCATCATTCCAGTGTAAGCTTCAATCCTCTCATCAAGATGCAGAACATTACTTATGACCAGTCACAGGCCATGAATAATGGCTTAACGAAATGAACAGTTCTCTAACAATTCAAACTCGGGTTTGTTAATCAAAACTATTCAGAGCCAGATTCTGGCATCCCATCACACACACACACTGAATAACACCTTTCCCTAGTGCAATCTCTTCGGTTTTCATTGCGTTTAAAGTTTAACAAGCTTTTTTTTTTTCTTTTTTTTTTTTCCTTTTTATTTATTTATTTATTTATTTTTGTTCTGACCTCACCTAACTAGCTCACAGGAAAAGCTGGAGTTTGCCTCCACCAGAATTAGTAGCTCTTGTCTCATTCTGCAGTAGCACTTTCTGTACAAAACCACTTGGCAGAGATGACAAATCTGCGTGTCTTTTCCTTAGCTCCATCAGATGGGATATCCACTCTGGTCAGCAGCTAAGTCCTGCCTAGAGCTAAGCACTGATTTAAACGTATCTTTTATTCTTTATGTGGGAAAAGTAACTCAAAGTGACACATTCTTTATGGGATCTTCTACACAGCAATAAAATATGACCGTATTCATCCATGTGTAGGATTATGCACTGTTCTAGTCAACCTCCCCACTGAGGTTTCACACCATCAGCAGTTCTCTCCTGTATATTGCCAAACATACTTCAGGCTCCTGGAAAGTGGAATATATTCATGTATCTGCAGCCCAGTCCCCAAGTGTTCCTCTACAAATGTTCAGAGCAGCTGGTAGCTCTAGCTCTCTTCCCCAGTCGTGGGAGGCTTCTTACATTTTTGCTATTCTGAATTGTGCCAAGGAAGCTGGTACTGCATTTCCAGAAGCAGAGATTGATTCAGTTGGCACATTTCATTTGCAGAGAGCTTTCTGGGTAGAGGTGTTAAGGTAAAGCCCTGGAAATTCTTCTGAGAACTGAGCCTTCTGTATCCAGTACTATCTTTCTATCGTAAAGCCCAGCCGTGGTGCTGTGCATACTAGGTATTTCTCCAAGAGTGGTTCCCCAACTGTTTTGGGGCATGGGATTACTTAGGGTAATGTGGGTGTGATAAGATGTTTCCAGAGTCCTCAATGTATTCCTGCTCTAATATTCCTTGGCTGAGACTCCCAACGGGACTCTCAGGGATATAGATACCCAACTTCCATTGTGGTCAGACTACATATGCATCATTTAAACAGAACTTTGCATTTTATTTTATGTATTCATTTGTAAGATCATTTTGAGTGCATCATCTTCCTTAGCCAGTCCTTCCTTGGGATCATGCTTTGAGAAGTGGTCACAATAGTTTCTACCCTGGAATGTGCTTCCCCTTATGATTAAATGTCAGTCTATTTGTATGATTAAATCAGTGCTCAAGATGAGGAAGAAAAAACCCTCTAGATTCATGTCAGAGGATTTCTCGATCAGCAACGGCTGGTGCAGGGGAGGTGCAGCTTGCTATTTTTTTTTTTCCCAGCAGATTACGGTTTGAGGCACTAGCTGCAATGAGTGGGAAGGGAGGAGCAGGGGAAAGAGAGAGAGAAAAGAAAGGCCCTCATCTAGAGGGAAGCCAGAATGCTTACCTCTCACTTTCTCTCCCTCCTCTGCCTTGCATTCGCTGCCACCAGCTCTTCATCATCTCATCCTGCCCCTAGGCCTAGAAATGTGGGCATCTGTGAGAGAACAAGCTGATATATGGTCTTGTCTCCTCTTGCAAGTTTTCAGCAGATTTTCATTTTGGTCATTTCTTTTCTTCAGGCATTGTATGTTTATTAGAGAAAGGAGAGGAAAAATGCAACCCAAACAACATTTCAGCTTCTCCAGCAAAGTTTCTATTTTGATTTATTGAAAACTTGTCCAAGCACTTATTTATATTTTATCTGTGAAAGACCCAAAAAGATTCATCTGAAACAGATATTTCCATGGAAACGTCCATCTTTGATGAGATGTCGTTCCTCAGATGTTTCAGCTGAAGAATTTTGTCAGTTCTGGCAGAAAAAAGAGTGGAGGGCAGAACAAACAAAGATGAAGCTCGCAGGAAAACATGCAATGCTTCAAGTTAATAGGCTAAAATGTCAGCTGGTAAACTTCCATAAAGCCAGAAAAGTCAACCAGTCAACCCAAGTCAATGGAGCTATGCTAATTTACAGAGGATCTGGCCTTAGATTTTAATAGAACCAGCCTAGCAAGCTGTTTCTGCACTTACCCATCCTCCTCCCTTTTTAATAAGCTCTCAGTCATACTTGGCCTATCCTTTAATAATTCACCCTTCTCTCTTCACGCTCCTTCTTCCCTCTCTGGAGATAATAGGATGGGATTTTCTGCTTGCAGCCCGCACAGAAATATCACAGACAGGTTAAACTCTGCACAGCTGGCTACTGCCTTCTACCATATCCCTTGTGACTCTTTCTGGCCTCTAATATCTATCCTCTGTTTGGTCTTTACTTAGCCAGTGCCAACTGACTTCAGTGGTATTTGTTATAAATTATAATATAGTGTATTGTATTGTAATGTATAGAACCTGGGATATTGAAGCATTAAGCTCACGGAGCAATCAATTACTTTAATGGGAGTTTTGTGTGTCTAGCTGCAGTTCTGGAAATCAGATCTGTGTGATAGCTCTAGGACGCAATCCAACACCTGGAACAAGAGACTTTTCTACAGCAGAAGTTACTATTTCTTTTTTTCCTGCTAAGGGCCAAATCGGTATTTAAAACACAATTGGCAAGATGCGCATTAAAGTATGTTTTTTTGTTGTTAAGTGTAACTCCAGCGTATAATGACCCCGTGTAACTGCTCAGTCCTCAGTAGCTTGTAACTCTCTGCAGTCAACAGCTGGATACCCAGTTCCAGAGCTGCAAGTTTCTTAACCTTGTCCTTTGAAGCCAGGACCCGATGTACTGACTTTGTAAGACCCACCAGACTACTTTTCTTAATCTAATCCTAATATCCTGGTGACCGTGTCCTTCCCTCTCACCTACTTTTATTAAAAAGAGTAGGGATGTGCTGATGCAAAAAAAAAAAACCACCTCCCTTGCAGGCCTTAAAAGGCTCGTGTATCTTTATTATTATTATTATTATTATTAATAATAATAATAATAATAATTTATTTTGAAGATACTAATAGAAAATGTGCAACTCCTGATTGTCTCCTGTAGAAGTAAATAGTATTGAGTCCACAGAGAATATGAGCCTCTATCTTCAGTAACGTATTTCAAAGCTTCAGTTCGCTGTACCCGATCTTGTTCACGTGGAGGAGTGAAGACACCACGCAACATCTGAGATGTCTTCTCTGTTGATTTCTCAGAAGTATATTGTATGGAGACCACCTTTTGCACACCTTTTTCCAGATGATGCAGAGATGCTGTTTGATTGCTCCCGGTACGGAGCTGGTAACTGCATCTTCCAGAGAAATAAAAGGTAATGTGTGTGAATGGTTCCCTTACTGAAAACCAGTGGACTTTATATTGGTTAAATCAACCTCTTGGAACAACAGAGGCATGGTTGCTGTCATTTGAATTTCAGCTCAGCATCTTGATTGGCATTCTTTTTTAATGACTTTTCCTTATTTGTTAAGTTTAGTTGATGGTTATTGCATTTATTTCTAAAGAACATTACTTTAATTAAAAAAATCTCTGCTCTACAGAAATTAATATTCACCGTGTATATGGCACAAAAGTGTATGTGGTGAACACAGAGAATAATTAGTAGCTGTAGGAGAACTTATGAGAAGATGATTATGAATATGTAGCAGAGGAAATAGACTACAAGGAAATTAAACTGAGAAATTTATGAGTGAATAATTGACCTCTGAGTAAATACAAGCATTCTCTCAACAGCCACTTGAAGTATTGTTAACCACTCAGTATTTCAGAACATTAACCACTCTTTTAGATAAACAGTTCTTTGCTATTGGCAATGACTTACTCTTTGGAGTTACTTTGCTATTTTGCAGTGTGATTGCTTACTGTATACATAATGTTATAAATACATGTGGTGCCAAAACATTGGAGTAGGTGGGAAAAAAGCAAAAATGCTCCAAAGCACTGGAGTAGGTGGGTCATAATCTGTTAGATATGTGTAAATATAAAGTTATGCCCTCTACCAGAAAAAATAGTTGTAAGGACTAACTAAATCCGCTTTGAGAATTATGCTGTTACAAATGAGATCCGAATTTTATCACTACTACCAAATGAATACAGATCTATTTGCACAATGAAGCCATCAGCCTAAAATTGAGATTTTTAGAACTGATGGTGAAGTTTCTAAAGTTGATTTTCAGAGTTTGCAAAGCTTGCATTTCCCCTTAGATTTGGTGAGTAATTAGGAATTCTTCCAGTGGCTTTAAGGACTGTAGGCTAGAGGTATAAGCTTGTTCCAAAGAAAGTGCCATCGTCTTCCAAATAAAAGGTCTGGTGGATGTGAGCAGATACATAAGCCAGAAGAGCAAAGCTGATAATGGATCTATTTGAGAGGCAGGTCCCAGGAAATGTAGAGCATCCATGAATAAGGGCTAGGCCTTCTACCTGAATTGTGTAATTGAGCAGGTTGGGGTCAAACCTTTCTGAAGGATGACCATGTTCATATTTTGAGGATTCAGAAATCATAATGATAAAAAATAGGATGGAGATGCTTGTTCACTGGAAAACCTATGTATTACAATGGTCCATGCAAAATGAGTCATAATGGCTATATATTGAGGATAAAGATTTGTTTTCATTCTAGAGAGAATATTTATTCCGGCTGATTGTGAACCAGACACATTGCTAAGTTATTGCTACATTTACTCTCATGAAACCAATAAGAAAGATATGGCATTTGTGAAGCTTTGTCTCTTCTCTGCCTTCCAATTAAATAATGGTTAGTGTACCAAACATTTTACATCACAGAATAGAGGACAAGCAGTTATCCGGAATACGTAATGATCAACTACAATATGTGACTGATTGAATCAGGTGAGGAGTGTGAAGGATGAGGTTCATTTGCTGGCCTTGGCCTCTTTGTTTGGCAAAGAGAGATAAGAAGACAAAGCTCAGTTTTATCAGAAGTTAACGAATGACTAAGTAGATGAGAATCTCGTATCAACTCTTTATTTCATTGCAGTCCAAGCAATTAATGAAGTATGCATGGAGGCAGTGGTAAAAGACCAAATGTAGTACCTTAGATGTTCCCTTCTTCTCTGCTGGAACACAGAGGGATACTCTTGGGAGGTACTGACTGCATCAGTGTGGACCAGGTAAGGCTGTTGGGTTTGAAGAGAGATTCCTGGAAAGGTCCTAAGCTGCATAGCTGTAGTCTACAGGAATCCGTATTTACAGTCCCAAGTTCCACCTTTGGCTATCTAGCTGGAAGTCAACAAATTTGGGTAGCTAAGGTTATGAGTCATAGGAATGAAATTATAAGCTTAACCCAAAGGAAAGACATGGATGTGCTCCAATTCAGCAGAGTTTTTATAGGCAACGAACATTTTTCTTTCTGTCTGGGAAGAGAGAATTACCCGTAAGCTAAAATCAAGTAGTCCAGAAAAAAAACGATCCACATCTGTTCTTAGTGATGATGGGAAGGTTTTAAAGGATACATCTACACTAGTTAAACAAACAGTGTTTGGCCCCTGGGATTTGCCTTCTGTTTTGTTCAGTTATTAGAATGATCCCTGGTACAATTTTTGGCCCAGGTCATCTAGCGCTGTCCCAAACAGTCTCCACTCACAGCTTGGAAGTTCACACGAACAAGGGACCTTCCCCCACAGGCAGTTTGGATGAGGTCACCTTCTTCTGGAGGCTGAAGGACTTGGATAGTATGGACACAGCCAGGTTGTCCTAGTTGGCCTCTGCACCATAAAATACTCAGTGGCACAATTAAGTCCACTAGAAGAGGTGTAGCTGAAACTGGTTAAGCTATATGCAGACATTTGGGGGAGATCCTTCCTCTATGACCTCTTGAGCTGAGAACAGCTGAGATAAATCGTAAGAGGAAGAAGGAATTGATAAGATCTTCTATTATAGGTAAACTACTTTAAAAATGGCAAGACTGTTTGAAAGAACCAACACTACTTGAACTGTTGTTTAGTAATTTCTGGAGCATTCTGCTTTTCTGGAGGTTTTCAGTAAAACAGCTGGAGGTTCCCACGTGGAGAATTTGGATACTAGAACTGAAGGTGTATTTTGAGCCTCTGTGGCTGGGCTATTTCAAAACAAGCGGCAGCAAAGACACGAAGTCCAAAGTTCAAAAAGAAGTCCCGCACTTCAAACTGGGGGCTAAGAGTAAGATGCAAAAGGAGTGAGCTACAGTGAAAGCTCCAAGAAAGCATCCTGATGCACCACTTAATGGAAGTAAACACCTACATATCGGTCCAAATAGGAGAACATGGACTTATGTGCTTTCTAGAGTAGGGTCATGCAGAACTAGAAATCTGATGGCAGAGGGGTTTGATTCTGAAGTTCCTGAGAAAGAACTTCTGGGGAGGTGGATTTATGGATGTATGGGCAGGGAAGAAGTTAGAAACTGTGTGGTTGTAGAAATCAAATGAAGCAAAGAGATTATCTGTAGGTAAAGATCTGAAGAAGTAAAGGTTAACCTTGTTTAATTGGAGTTAACATTTTCTAAGCGTTTAGATACTGGTTTATATGTTCTGCATTCTAAAGCAATGGGCCCAGCTCATTTGTACTGGCACAAATGAGAAATAAACCTCTCCACGCACTTGAGCTTCTGCTGTGTGTGAGATGAAAATCAGAGCCAGAGGCATTCGGAGTTTGAAAGAAATATTTTTGTTTTTGATGTCTATTTTTGCTGCCTCTATTTCGAGCAGACATAGCCAGGGCTGGAAGTGAATGCAGTGTCTCTGAAGAGGTGAATTATTCCCAGCCAATCTGTAGTGGCAGAAGTGTGGTATCTTATGGGCTTGAAATAGACCATCCTCATTAACCACATGTTGGGCCAAACTCCATTAATTGCTACAGCCCCTCAGGGCTGAATTTAGCCCATTATAACAAAGTGATAATATTGTTGGGAGCTATTTTTATGTCCTGTGCTGTAAGTTGAATACTACAATACAGTATAAACTTGGTAAAGCCAAGATATTTTTAGGTTTTGGGGGGGCATAAAGTAGTTTCTCAGTGTTTGTCAATGCCTTTCTCAAGAGTTCCCAACAGTACTAATTAGTAGAGATTAATGATAGTTGAAGTTAAGGGAGAACTAATGAAGGTGGTGTCTTCAGACTCATGTCCTTCTAAAGGTGTTCAAGGAAAGCTGGGTGAGGTGGTGGCATGCTGGCCAGTGATCGGTGGGACTTTAATGTGCTAATAATTGTGCCACTGATATGGAGTGAAGAAAGAACCATGCAAGACCCTTGAAAATTTTATTACTAAAGCCTCTAGTGTGGCCTGTGTGGGACTGTTGAGTTGCAGGTGGCTCGCGTACATCTCCCCTGCTGCTCTAGGCTGTGTGGAGAGCTACTGGGCTTTGCTGGCATCAGTTGAGGAAAGTGTAGAGGTGGCAGGGATGCTCAGACTGACACCACCAGTCCATCGTGGGACTAAAATGGGTGGTCAGACCCCTTTCCTCAAGGGACAGTAGGAAGTTAAGAAGCAGTTGGTATATCTGATCTATGTGCTACTTCAGTTTGTCTTTCCATCTGTCACTTGTCGTACAGCTCTTGGCCATCTCAACATTTTGGTACATGTCTCACGAGCTCAGGAAGACCAGTCAGTGCTGGGGTTTGGCAGCACAGACAGGACTCGCTGAGTTCATCTGAAAACCTCTCCCAGATGCATCCCAGATGCATGGTCTCAAAACCATGCTCCCCTTCTGCAGCGAACACGACGAGGGTGAAGGTGGGTGCCGTGCTAACATGTGACGGTTCGCCAGGATGTTATGTGCTGCTGTTCTCCTGTGTTGCTATTCCCCTGGCAATGACAGCAATTGTTTGACACATCATCCTGCCTGCCGCATGCCTGAGCTGCACAGTGCTGGCATGAGCTGGCGTTACACCTGCCGAGTAATTGCGCTCTCGCTAGCTTCAAGATCAGGCACGTGAGCCTCAGCCATTCTGAGAACAGCTTCGGCCGAGCACAAAATCAAGTTAAAGAGAGAAACCCAGCAGGCAGCGAGGTGCTGAGTCACCACGCAGCCCTCCTCGGATAGCCTTGCAGCAGTGCAGAGGATCAAAGGTGAGGTGACCTTGTGCATGGGAGGTGAGGCGAAGTCCTCTGCGCGGGCTGGAATGTACATTAGCTCAGGAATGCAGACAGGCAAACAGGGCTGAGCGAGCGCCTTTATTAGCTGCTCTAGGCACGGCTCTGAGATCGTCCGCGTCTAAGAGGAAAAAGCTCTGCGTTTGTCCAAAACTCTGAGAATCAAATGCTCACAACGTATTCTTCAACCTGTTCTTCTGACCGGGACTGCGATTAGGCTGGGTGATCTTTGGTTTTGTTCTGCTCTGGTTTGAAGCTAGCTGGGTCATTCTGGGAAGCCTGGAAACCTCTCTTTAATTTGCTAAATAGGAAACTTGCATCCAGCCTGTAATTTCACAATTCTCATTATAATCTGCAAAGCAGGATTACAACAGGCTGTGTTTTAAAGATTACTATTTCCCATCCCAGCTCCAGCCCACTCTCTTTATTTCAGTGATCAAAATATCAAGGTCATTATTTCTGGGTATATTCTGCACTTGCTGATTTCTATACCGACTCCTGGCCTAGGTAATTAAATTAAGCTACCTTTTGACTACTTTTAGAGGGATTGTCCGGCCAGGCTGGTTTCACTGGCTTTGTCATATGGACCCAAAGCAACAAAGAGGCCAGTGCTGTTTGCCAGATCCCCTCCGTGGCTCTGAGAGGTGTGTTACAGAGAACACAAAGGTGTTGGTGAAGATGAAAGCAGAACCATGTTGTTTTCTGTTTAGATGCCTTGCCGTGTGCTGGGATCACAGGTGCTACTACAGATGGTACAGACGGGTAAGATTCATCCCTAGTAACTTTACACATCTGCAATGTGAACTTTTACTTCTGAGTAGTCATCCTGGACACCCTTTGCATTTCAAAAATTTACCTCTCCCTAAAGTAGACATTGGCAACATGTACCCTGTTGGGTTTTTCCCTAAAAGACCCCATTTGTCTTCATGGACATCAATAGAGGTCAGCAAATAACCTCACAGACATCTACACCTGAGGTATTCAGATTTAGTTAGTGAGCCTCAGACTTCCAGTCGAGTTTTCTCTGGATCTCAGGGTTATGAAATCAAACCTCTGCTCAGTCTATTTTTACATCAGCCAGACATCTCTGGAGATGGAATTGCCCTCCTCCCCAGATATGATTTGAATTTGTTTGCTAAAGCATCTGCACATATGGCCCTTCACAGAAATCATGCTTTTATGAGTTTCTTGCCTTGGGGCATACCTCCCTTTTGAACCATCCTCTGTGTGAAGTGTTGTGTGACAAGGCAAACTGAATGGGATGGCCGTGTTTCTTTCCATTACTATTTGGGAAGCCACCAGTGACCAGAACAGCCATGAGAAGAAAGCCACCAGGGCAGAAGGCCCAGACTGGCTCCCGATGGACAAAGCCCATCACGAACCAGCCTACGTGCAGAACTGGGGGGCTGTGCCTGGATCGTGCCTTACCATGCGCCATGAGATCCTCGGGATGAAAGGAGCTACATAAACATAAAATATCTCTATTGATTATAAATGACAGCAAAAGGGAAACGTGTGATTTAAAGCAGTGCCAGCTGTGGTCTAATATCAGATAAACCGCACTGATGCTGTTGTCAAATCCAGTTATCCACTCTACACCACTCATGTCCAGGCAAGCTGGGGGTAAGGATAATTTTTTCTATCGACCCTACAGAGGTCTGCATTCTCCTGTGTGCCTTTCCTGCAGAGATATGGACATGGACACTGCTGACAAGTTGCATTCCTCTTATCGGGGGCGGTTATGTCACTGGGCTGGTGTAAATCTCCCTCTTCCTCGCTCGCTGCTGTCAAAAAGAAGGAGGGCAGCTTGGCACGGCGCTGCCCCCCAACGCAAGAGGTGTGACTTGTCAGCAAAAAAGTCATGGAAGCGATTCTACCGAGGGTGACAAAAGGTTGAAAGCTAACACAGGGACCTCCCAAAAAAGCACCAGGCAATCTGCACAGCGATTCCTCCTCTCAACACGTGTCTTATGTAAGGGGACGGGGAGGCTGACTCACTGTGCTGGGGACCTCCCGAAAAGCTGGGCAGGACCGGCATCCTGCAGGCTGCTCTTACACCATCCATCTTTGGAAATGTGGTCCCATCAGTTTGTAAATTGTGCGTTTCCATATCTCATCTCACGTGGCTTTGGAGGAATGCACCAAGCATCGAGTGGTGCTTCAGGTGCCCCGTAGTATCAGAGATGGCGGGTAGGAGATGGGACCTGTGCGAGACCTGGGTTCTTCCTGAGTGGCAGCTAGAGGCCAGGTGAGGTAGACCAGGGCATTTTCAGGGGCATTAGGTGTATATTTGGGCATTTGCATTCCTTCCTACACGTCTGCATCTTCAGTGTCTCCATCTGAGCTGGTCACCCCGGGCTGTTTTTGTACATGGTGTAGAGACGTAAGTATTTTCAAGGTGTGGTTTAGCCAGACTGTTTTAGACACCTCTTTTAGGAGAAGGTGAGTTGTTCCCTAGACACCACCGACTGTCACAATTAGATTTCTGTGACTACAAAGGGAGCGTAGAGCTGCTAACTCAAATGCAGGCATTTGCATCCAGTTGGCTGAATCTCAGCCCGGGTCTGGTCTGTCTCACGTTGACATCAGTTTCATACCAAAAAAAAAAAAAACAATCCACGGATCTGCTTGTGCTTGTAATTACAGCAGTGTCGGTGAGATTAGACTCAGAACCACCGCTTGGCAGTTTTGTCCCCCAGCATAAGCTCTGACAGATAGTCGTTACGGTAACGTTTTCATGGCTCCTTTCGTAAAAAACAAGAGTTTCGGTTGAGAATTATTTGTTTGGATCCGAGCCAATTGCAAACTGCTTCTATTTTAACGGGGTGTCCCAAGACGCTTTCAGTTACAATGAGGTGAGCAAGAGATGTTTTGGTTTGCTGGCGATTCTGAAGGATAATTGCACACATCTATATTGTTCCTATTTTTCTGTATTGTAAAAAGTTTCACTCAACACCAGAGAAAACACGTCAGGTCGTTTTTTAAGCATTTTTCACGTTAAAAAGAAAAGGAACCGAGTGAAAGGAAATATTTGAACAGAAAGACGTTTCATAGTGAAATCCTTCTCAAGCAACTTTTTTTTGGTTTCAATTCTAAATGAATTTATGTGGCAAAACTGACAGAAATTCGCAGAGTTTCTGCTTTTTTCACCAGAAAGAGCATTTAGCCCCAAAAATACACCCACGCTGTTTCAGCTGCAGCGTTCACAGAGCCGCAAGGCTCTGGGCCCTTGCTGGCAGGATGGGAGGGACCGGGAGCAGCCCCTGCAGGTTGGTGACAGAAGGTTAGCAAAGGGCTCTTGGAAGCCTTCCCTCTGCGACACTTCCACAAGGTAAATGTTCCCGTTATTACTTGCAAGCCGGCCGTATATCACAGCAAGTACCAGGTACAATAAGACCCAGACAGCAAAACTGAGAATAAATAGATGATGGAATTCCTGGCATTAGTTCTGGAGCAGTTTGGGACTGGAACGAGTGAAAAATACAATTTCTCTAAAAGGGAAGTTTCCTGTGAGTAAAAGCCAAATGTTCCCCTCTGCTCCCCCTCCTTCTTTCCCCAGATTCCAGTTTTTCACTGGGGAGAATCCAAGTGTTTCAAGTGAGTTCAAGCAGAATTTCATTTTGTTGAACTGGCCTGATTTGGGATGCAAACCGACCTCTGAAATGCTGAAATTTCCCGTGGGAGCAGAAATTCTGAATTTTGCTCAGCTCTAGTTACTCCTCGCATGGAAATGGCCTAAAGCAAACAAACAACCACTCTCCTCGTGCGGGTGGGAGAAGCGCCTGGTAAGTACGTTAATTTGGAGGGGGTTCCCTGGTGGCTGCTCCTCTTCCTCTCTTCTGCCCGGGGAAACCTGTGCAGGGATCAGCTCTGCAGAGCGGGCAGTGACAAGCTCCCCTTCCAGGCAGAAATAAACACACACATACATAAACTCAAAGATCCATTCCTACAGGAGTTGTTTACACCCCAGGGCGGGCTGATGTGGCCTGAAAGTGCTCCACTGACCTCAACGGATTGCCCTGGCAAAAGGATCACCGCGTTCCCTATGTGAAAACATGCGATTTCCCAGCAAAACTAAGACCCTCAAGAATTTTGTGGTAGGCTCCGCAAAGCAGCTGATGGCCCAGATGGGACTTCATAGCTGCGGCTGGATGCTGAAAGGCTGCCAGCTGGCGAGGCAGCCCCGTGGGTGAGGTATCCGCACGTTACCGGTGAGGATCGGCGAATGTGCCAGAGCTGGGGCCCCAGGGGGATGCGAGCGGCCCTGGTGGAGGCAGCTGGGTCCTTCTCCTTGCCTCTGTCTCTCCGACAGCTCAGGAACACGGCTGCAGGATGACAGCAGCCTCCAGACCTGGTGAAAACCTGGAGCAGCTCAGGGGAGAGCCAGACCCCGAGGTGCGGAGCGCGGCTGCTTCTCCTACCCGTGGCTTGCTGTCCGTACATACAGGGCACAGGGTGAGGAACCGTGTGGTTCTGCCTCCGTGCAGCCAACAACAAAGATGGATGTGCCCTCTAAGCACCGCAGGCTCCGTCCCGAAGTATTCCTGGCTTTCCATGCCGAGCTTCAGCCTCCCACCGGCTATTGTATGGCCGCAGCCCTTTCCCTCTCATCTGAGCCCAGCAAAGCGCCCTGCGAACAATTAAGTCTCACTATCCCCTAGCGAGCTGGGGAAGAATTATCTCCTCATTTTTACCTGTCTGGGAAATGACACAGAAATTAATTGACTTCAAGGTCACTCAAAGAGTCAGGGGGAGATGTGAAAATGGGACCCAGGAGTCCTGACTGCTGGTCTTTTCTAACCACCAGATACCTAACATCAGTCGCTGGAGAACCCGCTCATAGGCTTTGCAGTTTTGATTAAAGGTTCAAAAAATACTGGAGCTTTAAAGGAAAAAAATAATTCTCTCCAACTTTACCAGGCGATGCATGACCAGGCACAGCCCCCCCGGGAATACAAGCTCCGCTGAAGACGAGCTGACCGGCTGTCTGCTCCAAATACACGAGGGGTCCTAGGCTTGACGCCAAGTGACACGGGCAGCAGGCTTGGCTCCTGCTGCTCCGGGCAGCCCAGGTGTCTGGCAGGGCTTTGCGCATCCATGGGTCACCAGAAGACGAGGCTCTGAGTGCAAAAGCAGCAAGCTGTGGGTTTATGCCTGCGTTAGTGTTGGAAAGCGTGTTAATTTAGCTGTTAAACACGAGCGACCTGGGCTTTGGGGGTGACACATGGAGTGTGGCGGATGCATCTGCTGCTCTGCATGCGCAAGCAGAGCAGTGAGTTGGCTCCTTGCCCCAAACCATCCTGTGCAGGGCACGAAGCACCTCCTGCCGGGTTCCTCACCCCCTGCCCTGGGCTCCAGCACTAGGCACAGCTCCGTGACCCACTTCTGCTGCCATCGCGTTTCTTCTCCCACCAGCATGTGGGAACACCCTCCCAGCATAGCTGCTGCTCTCTCCCGGGCACTGCCCAGCCATCCAAATGCCCCACACAAGGGCGGTGAGAGGATCACGACCTGCCCCTCAATTTGCTCTTACCTCTCTGGGTTCACCACTCGCAAATGCTCCATCTCCTCCAGCAAGACCTGGCCCAGCCATGGGGCTCCAGGAGCCTGACTCACTGTTACCCTCTAGTGCTGGACCAGGCGGGCTACAGGCTTTTCCCCAGCAAAAGCAGGCATCAGCAGGTTATTCTCTTTGCTCCAGGCCACCCCAAATTCAATCCTGGCCACAGCAACTCATCTTAGCTGAATTTCAGCCCCACGATGGCTTGCCTTCCTCTGCCTCTCGCACCATGGCTGGACAGATTTGGCACCTGTAGGGTGGTGGGAGGGACAAGAGTTTTGGTTCATTTGATTATGTGCCTACTGTTTTTTTTTTTTTTTTTTTAATTTAATTCTTTCCTTTTTATTTAAAGCCGTCCCTGTCATCTTGAGTTTGGTTCCCCAGACCTCGTTTGCTGTGGTTTTAGTGGAGGGACTCGTTGCTGGTTTGCCCATGGAGAGGCTGCCTGTGAAACAGCTGCCAGGAACAATTAGGGAAACTCATTCTATGGGAAACTCCTTCTATTTTTGTAGGGAAAACAATGCTGGAGAGAGGGGCCAGGGTTTGCTCCCAGTCTGCATTGGTAAGAGCTTAAAACAGGAAGGGGGAAAATGCTGAAGTCCTCTTCTGCTTACCCCGCAGTCTCTGAGTTTTGCCATTAGTTTCCAATGAGCCAACACTGGAAACACTCGTAAAACCACTTTTTTTTTCAAGTTTTTCTTTTCTATTTTCTTTTTTTCAATAAGTGCCATCAATTCCGTGTTTCACACATGCCGACATGGATTACTACTTGCTCACCTGAAAGCAATCACATTGGCTATGGACTGAGCTGCATGACTGAGAGCCTGCTTTGGCCCCCTTACACATTTGTTTTTTCTTATTTTCTGACCTGTTTTTGTGATAAGCTTAGCTTGTTTATGGACATGCATGAAATGCAGCATGTGATTCTGTTCTCGTGCATCTTGTTAGGCTGTATTTTAACTCCATTGGACGTTCCCATTGATAGAATAAACATCATTATTCATATAAATCAATTACACTTCGAGATCCTGTGATAAAGCACGGTGAAAGTGTCTGGCCTACACTAATGAACAGAGCAAAACAAACATCCTGTAAGATAGGTAAGGTGCATTTTGAAACTTTATGGACAGCAAAAACATCTGATCTTTGAGTCTGAGCACTTGTGTACACAAGCCACAAAAATTCACCCACGTATTTCTGCATTGTGTCCAGTAATGCATTCTTGAGTAATGTGTCTGTTCCTGGAAAACATACAGGGCACTGTTCATTTGCCTAAATGGAGGTGTATGGGATTTTTTGAGATTCTTTGGGAATGTGACACATCCAGACAGGTCTAGGAGGAAATGATGCAGGCCTACAGGCTCCCTACCTTATGGAACAGCTTCTGGAAGTGGAGCAGGACACCCCTATGACCCTCAAGAAGTGTGAGATATCTGTGCAGTCAACTGATGCATGTATTGATATGAAGGGTGAGGCTCAGCTCATAGACAGACAACTAAGTACAAGTGTCTGCAGAGTGCTTTTACAAGAGTATTTACAATTCTATTCTATTCTATTCTGTTCTATGCTATGCTATGCTATGCTATGCTATGCTATCCTATCCTATCCTATCCTATTCTATCCCATCCCATCCCATTCCATCCCATCCCATTCCATTCCATTCCATTCCATTCCATTCCATTCCATTCCATTCCATTCCATTCCATTCCATTCCATTCATAATACAGATCTATTATGTGACCACTAATGTGGCCACTCTCAGCTCCCTTGACTCTAAGTGCTAGAAAATGAGCACTTCAGGGCATTTCTCTACTCTAATTTAGATGTCTCCTTTAGGAAGACAAGAATCATAGAATCACAGAACAGTTTGGGTAAGAAGGGACCTCAAAGCCCACCTAATCCCACCCCCTGCCATGGGCAGGGACCCCTCCCACCAGCCCAGGCTGCCCCCAGCCCCATCCAGCCTGGCCTTGGGCACTGCCAGGGATGGGGCAGCCACAGCTCCTCTGGGCAGCCTGGGACAGGGCCTCAGCTCCCTCTGAGTGAAGGATTTCCTCCTAATATCTAATCTAAACCCACTCTCTTTCCGTTTAAAGCCATTTCCCCTTGTCCTATCCCTACACCCCCTGACACAGAGTCCCTCCCCAGCTCTCCTGCAGCCCCCTTTAGGCCCTGGCAGGCCGCTGTGAGGTCTCCCCGGAGCCTTCTCCTCTCCAGGCTGAACAACCCCAACTCCCTCAGCCTGGCTCCACAGCAGAGGTGCTCCAGCCTCTGAGCATCCTCGTGGCCTCCTCTGGACTCACTCCAACAGGTCCCCGTCCTTCTGGTGCTGGGGCCCAGAGCTGAGCGCAGGCTCCAGGTGAGGTCTCATGAGAACAGAGCAGAGGGGGACAATCCCCTCCCTCGCCCTACTGCCCACACTGCTGTTGGTGCAGCCCAGGACACGGTTGGCTTTCTGGGCTGCTGGTGCACATTGCCGGCTCATGTTGAGCTTCTCATCCACCAGCACCCCCAGGTCCTTCTGCTCAGGGCTGCTCCCAATCCATTCCCCATCCAGCCTGTGTTTTTGCCTGGGATTGGCCCACCCCAGATGCAGGGCCTTGCACTTGGCCTGGTTGAACCTCCTGAGGTTTGCCCAGGCCCACCTCTCAGGCCTGCCAAGGTCCCTCTGTGTGGCATCCCTTCCCTCCAGTGTGTTGAACACACCACACAGCTTGGTGTCATCTTCATCAGTAAATAGAGTCATTTGATGAGAAAAATTGCATCTTCAGGAGATAGACACTGCACGAATTCCCTGGGTAGATTTTACTTGTGGCTGGTAATTTTCTCATCTGGATTTGTCTGGTTTGAACTTCTGGATTGGGCTTGTGTCCTTTTTCTCCTCAGCAGACTGAAGGTTCCTCTAGCAGTGCAGTGAGTCATGTATGCTGATCATCCCATTGACAAAATAAAGAGCTGGGGCTGCTCAAGGCCTTGCAAGATTGCTGAAAATTCTTAGAAACTGAGATAACACATGGTTGAACACATTGTTTCTGTCAGTGAGAACAAATGGAACAAATTATTAAGTAATTCTCTGTTACGAGATAATGACAGTAACATCGTCACGATACAGCAACCTATGACAAGTCAAAGCAAAGCTATGTACAAGCCACGCATGGGTGGGAGAGTTTAGCCGCATATTGAAGTATGCATTTCCACAAAAGAGTCAGAAAGACCAGAAAACTGGGAAAAGAATATCCAGAGGATGTAGGCACAGGAACACTGTCAGCATTTGCTGAGAAAATGGAGAGGACAGCAACAATACATTTGACTTTCATGTCTTGAGTTATCTGGAAAATGGATTTCCACCATTTCTCAAGAAAAAAAAGAAAAGGATTTTTTTCAATGAACAAGACATCCCTGTGGGTATCTTGATCCTATTGTAATTTCTCCTTCCAGAAGCAACCCTGAATTTTGACAGTTGCTTCAACATAACCCAGAACAGGCACCTGCCTTGCAGGGTTCTGACCACTTTCTTCAGAATAATTTCCTTTGTCCCAGATTTTGGAACAGGACATGGGGTCTTCTCTGTTTTCCCTTAGAAGCTGTACCACAACTTAGAAGAGGGAATGAGGAAAGTTCAGAGGAAGGGAGGCTGAATGTAACTGTGCAGCCAGCGAGCAGGCTTGTCTCCTTCAGAATGGGTCCCAACACCCTGACCAACTTCACTGGTCGTGATCGTGGCCTCACATCCCATATGAGAGGTACTAAGAAGATAAGTCTGGAGGATACCCACAATCAGAAGGGTACAGGGCTGAGTGAGAGAGAAGCCCCTTGAAACCAGGTATTGCAAATCAAGCAATCAATCAAGGGAAAGCTGGGATGGCAATGCAGAAAAGAGATCTAAGGCGCCACAACTCACTACATGAAGTGCTTCTGATCCCAGCTGGAGCCTCTGTGCATGGCTATCTTTTTTGTCACTCTTACTAGAGGTGGTGTAGAAGAGGAGGTGGATGCTGCTCCAGCTGACATGAACAAGGTGAGCAGGGCTGTGTTATCACCTCTTGTTGTGGCTGCGTGCACCTCAGTTTCTCTGTTGGCAAAGGGGAGCTAGTAGGATAAATCTACTGAGTATTTTCTGAGCTGTGTAGCACTTCTGGTCGAACTCAGCCTCTCTGCTGGTGTAAATCAGTTCCCATGCTGCTAACTGACAGGGAGGTCAGCCTGGAGTTTGCAAAGCAGCCAGAGAATTGTAATTACACCAAGATGTAACATGCGAATCCCCGTCCCTGGGGCAAAATTCCCTGCCAAACCTGGGAGCAGGAGAGGGCTTTCCTTGCTAGAAACATCACAGCGTTACCCCAGGGAGTGGAAAAGAAAAGAAGACCACATGCCGCCCTCTTTCCAGGCACAGTTTAGCTGAATTTTAAACAGCTTCACTCGAACCTCCCCCCATGACAGCAAATGTCACTTGTAAAGTATGTAATTTGTGCCTGCAGGCTCGTGTCACCCAGGTCACATGCAGACGTGTGCTCCCTGCTGTTTTCTTCTCAGCTTTGAAAGGACGCGGTTTCAGCGGTGCCTGGCATCCCAATGAGGTGCCTGCAGAGCTGGGGCCTCACCGTGGCACGGGCACGTTTTGGGGCCTGGGGACATACAGATGTCCCCGCTGCCTCGGTGGCCACCTCCGTGCGTGGCTGCCTGCGTATGGCCCCAGATTGCTGGCTGACAGAGGCTGGGAGCCCGCGGAGCCTGCTGGGGGAGAGTTTTCTTGCTTCTTCCTGGGCAGATATCCTTGCTTTTGGCCTTGGGCTTGCATTCTTCGCAGCTGATAGACCTCTTTGCTCTCCCTCAGTGTTTGAGAGACAGATGGTGCTCGCAGCACCCAGCTTTCCCAGCCTGACCTTGTGGCGGTCTCATTTTCTCCAGCTAGGAAGCTGACACTGGTGGTTGTTCTACAAACCCAACCCATGCTGGAAGGGAGCTGCAAGGCCCTTGAGAAGCCCTTACCACATCTGTGCTGTGACATGTTCCTGGAGACCCTTCAGGGGTTGTCAAGGCTGTGTTGGCCATGCAGTGCTGTGCTTCAGGCCTACACACACCCCAGTCGATCTCCGCACCAGGCACGTGCTTCCCTTGGGGGAATTATTTACACCTAAATCTCTCCTGAAACAGTCATGCTACACCTCAACTGTTCTATCTTTTCTCCTAATGAAACTCTACCAGGATTAAATAACTTCTCAGCGCCATCCAGCCAAACGAGCGCTGAACATGTGCTTCATCGCTTTGGGAAGCGAAACTTGAGCTTCTCCGGTGTGCCAGCCCAGCAAACGCCTTCTGAAGCTTGTTTGTAAACTAAGCGGGCCTTTGGCTCTGCTGGCGGCCAGGGGGATGTGGCAGTGAAAGGGCTCTGATGAATGAGAGTCGTGAACCACCGGTGGCCGTCAGCCCTGGCTGATCTTATGAGGCAATTTGTTTTTTTTTACTCTATTTCAAGGACAACGGTGGATGAGAGGCACTGGACTCTTACCGTGGTAGTTTCTATATGCTCCCGCTGGGGCTAGGGGGGAGAAGCAGGAGAATATGCACGCAGTTCCCCTGTCTCTGTATTAGACAGAAAGTTACACCAAGGATTAATTCAATCCAGACTCTAAAAAGTGGCAAAATGACACGGGTTTTGCTTGAACGCTTTGGTTTTGGTGGAATTTTGCCCTCTCGCACTTACGCTAAGTTTACCTTTGAATCACGAAGTGTGGGTGTGTTACGTGAGAGCTTCCATCATTACCTTCTGAGGGCCTGGCCTGAAACTTATGTGCTGCTGGAAAGATGGTGGGTAAACTCTTGGGTTTTGTTCTTTGCCTCTTAGCTTTGTATTCATAAATCCATGTTGTATCAACTGAAGCTGACAAATTTTTTACACAGGAAATACCTTGAATGCCTTATTTGTCCTTCATTACTGAATTCTTGGCTAGTTTATCTCTAGGTGATTCAACTTTGTCGGCCATAGAGACTGGACCGTAGTTTTGAGACCAGAAAAGAATAAAGAATTTTTACACCTTCTGGAAGACATTTCAAGACCTGCTTGTGAAAAGTGCCTTACAGAAACTGAATATTTCTAACATTACTTATTCCAATGTCAGAAGTGTATCCACACCTAGTAGGACGCCATCACAGAGACCTTACAATCCCATCAACCACACAGTGGCAGAAAGGGGGTATCCGTACCTCCCTCGCTGTACCATGTGCATCCTGGGCGGGGTTAAATGACTCTCTCAAGGCGATGCAGCGATATGTGGAAGAGGTGGGACTGAGTTCAGTGTCACACTGCTTGAAGCTGTGCCTTCAGGGCAGATCAGGTTAGCAGAGCAAAGCAGTTCTTACAGAGATGGGTCCCAGTTTCTCCTGGTCACCGTGCAGGTCATGCTGGGCAGTGAGCCTGTGGTAAGTGGGCTTCCTTCTGCACTACCCATGGCAATATTTTGTTGCTTCTTCGGCCCACTGACACACACAGCTATTGAATCCCTGCTGAGATTCAGCACATTCATGTAAATACCCAGGTCATAGAGGAAGAGTCAAATAAAATATTTTTAGGGTCTGGAAACCAGGTTTTTATATACCCTCATCTTTTAAATGAAATGTATGCGTTGAAATCCTAATGGAAGAGGAAGAAAACATTTCATTTTGAAAGCCTGTAACTAAGTAAGGGACATTGGAGTTACTTGCCCAGCCAGACAGCGTGTGAACAGAACAAGAACCGTGTCCCCATCAGATCTAACCCCTGTCCTTAATTAGACGCGCTTTAATCTGTGGTGATTAAGTAAATTAGTGCTCAGTGGGAATGGTGAAGGTGCTCAGCGCCTCAGTGAGTCACCTCCTCGGTGGCTCCACCATCAGTGCCAGCGGATGGAAGAGCAGATGCTCCTGGGGGCAGGACTGAGGGCAGCTGATGGAGCAGACCAGAAAAGCTTGTCTTCTTGGGGCTTTGGTCAGTGATCAAGAGAGGACCTTGATTGTCAGACATCTCAGCCTCATGCTTTCTATGAAGGGCAATGAAATAAGTTCCCCATCCCAGGGCTAAGCTCAGCCCTGTGGTCCCATCTCTGAATTCAAGTTCATGAAATTCCCCCAAATTCCCCAGCAGGTCTGCTCCTGCTCCCACTGAAGGCCTTTGACATGAGCCCCACTGAGAACAGAACTGGGTTTGTAAAGAGAGTCTGATTTTTCTTTTTTTGGGGGGGAAAATATCTTTTTCCTACAGATATTTTTTTCAAGTGATTTGTGTTTTGCTATTGCATTGCTGAGGGCCTTCTTTAAAACCAGACCTTTGTGCTAAGCAAAGATCCTCTTTCCCATGTTTGCTTTCTGTTCTCTTACCCCACTTAGTGCCACAGGACTGCTCCTCAGTGGGTGCCTTTAATAAATTGATAATTCCTTCCCCTCCTTCAAGCCAAACCAAAAGAATTAGCTAGCACTGTTACAAGTCATTATTAAAGTGATGGTAAACATAAACCCTTGCCAGAGAGTTGTGGCATAGGAACAGGTTGCCCAATTTTCTTAGAGCGACAGAGACGTGCATGTCATTAATAAAACATCTTGTTGTATGGTTTCTAATTATTTTTCTCATCTCAATTAAGATCGTTACCCCTGCTTACATGAAAAAAGCAGATAACTTGATGAAGGTTCTTGTAATAGGCATTGTTGGAGCCATCATCTGCCAGAGTATCTTGGTAATTAATGGTTTGTTTAAATTCCAGTGCTTAATTGTCTTTGCATTCTTGACTCTGACTGTTGCTTGGATTCTAATGGGGTATTTGTAGAGAAAACAGGAGGGCAGTGGGAGTTCAGTTCATCTCAAACGCTCATCAACCAGGTGTGCTTTCAGCGGTGCCACGTGCCAATAGTGCCACTTCAGGAACAGCTGACATCATGCAAGAAAACCACATTTCTTTCCTGGGCTTCTGGGCTGGTATTTTCCACCAACTCAGAGTAGCTAGTGTTGACTCATGGCTTTACAGATAGGGCGATGCACCTGGGAATCGGTGGTGAATGGGAGTTTTTTCCGTTGGTTCCTCAGAGCATCATCTTGTGTGAGGGCACCTGCTTGTCTGTACGGGAAGGACCAGGAGACCTGATGGCACTACATCTTTTGTGGACCAGCTGGCCTCCTGCCTTTTCATCTCTCACTCTATTTTGGTCTGAGCTCCAAATAACTCCACACATTGGGCTCTTTCTCCTGTTCAAAGTGGCATGAGAAGTCCTCTTGAGAGAACTTGAGAGTTCTCCCTCTCCTTGCTGTCCCACCTGAACTTATTGTGAGACCTGAATCTCACGGTACAAACACCGATCTCAGTGCTGCATCTGAAGCTTCACGAAGTACAGTTATAGACAAAAAAAAAAAGTTTCCCAGACCTTGTAAATGTGGAAGAAATTTTGAAAATATGATCGGGCACAGCTCTGAAATTCTCAGAAACCAGAAATCATGAAAAAGAAGCATCCTGTTAAAAATAAATAATTAAATAGATAAAGCAAACTGCAAATCATCGTGACATGTATCTCAGTAGATGCAAATCCTGAGGAGAAGAAGGGACTGAGGGGTCTGCCCGCAGTGCTCTGAGGCCAGCGGGTCATGCCACGAGCTTCATCGGGCCTGTCACTTTGCAAACAGTAAAGCATTTAGGAAAATTGCAGTTTGACATATACAAAAGTGCAAAGTTAATTTTGGCCAGTGACATCTGTCTAAGATTGGTAGATGACCGCACGTCCTCACTGAAGAGGTTAACACTGCTGGAGCCTGTCAGAGGAACGAGGACTAAAAATGTTGCTGAAAACATCCCCCCCTCCATGCCTTGAGAGTGAACAGTGGGAAATTCCTCCTCAGAGGGTGTCTGTGTGCCACAGGAGGCAAAGGCAGGAGTTGGGATTGCAAACAGTAAATAAAGGTTTTTATACCTCGGTGACTTTATGGGCTGTAATAGCTTTCATGGTTCTGCGCTCTAATCAGATCTCGTGCTTCAGGCCAGAAAGCATCCTGGTGTGGGGAAGGGATCTGTCTGCCGCAGTCCGCAGGTGACCATAGGTGACCGATGACGAGCTGCATTATGTAAAAATTCCCTCTGAAGCATCCACTATTAATGCCTGCTGGTGCCTACCGGTCTTCAGCCAAAACGCTGAGAAGCTGCTAATTACAAGATGAGAAGCGAGCTACTCGTCGTCGTATCGCTGATTATTTTTGGGAGGCCCCCCTGTTACTTCAATGGCAGCCCCAAAGAGAGACTAATCCCGGCGCGCAGCCTCAGGGCACTTGAATCTGTGTGCAGTTCCCCTGCCGACAGCTGGAGGAGGTTTGGAAAATATCGGATTCAACCAAGTTGTTGTAACCATCTCACTGCGGACCTTCCTGGGGAAAGGAGAAAGGATTGCCCCAGCAGTGTCCGGATGGTGAGCACCCGAAGCAGGGTGCTCACATCGCAGCTCTTGGAGCTGTGGCTCGACCTAGAGGGTCTGGAGAGAGGTGAAAAGCGTTTGGGGCACCATGGCTGGAACCGTGCTGCTTTCTGCCCAAACGGTGAGGAACAGCAGCATCGCTCTCTCTTTCAAGCACCCACGACTTTTCTCTTGTGTTAACTGTCATCCTCCTCCTGTTTCTGCAAACGCTGTAATTCAAAAATAGAAAAAGGAGAAGAATGAAACAAAACAACGGCTTAAAAACCCCCTTTTTTTAAAAAAAAAAAAAAAAAAAGGGAACCTAAGATATAATTATGCCTCCTGGATGATATTTTCCCCTGATAATATTGGAAAAATACTAAACATGTTCATGTGATGTTCTGGTGTACAAGTGTCTGTAGCAAGTCTCCCTCCTTCCCTCTGCCTCCCTCTCCTTCTCTCTGTTGTCGGAACTGCCAGCGTTCACTGCAGATGCACCTAGGGACAGCTCAGAGGTGAACCTGGAGCACTGCCATGCCCTGATTTAAGGGTCGGGCCATAAACCCCACAAAACACACAACCAGGCCATTTGAGACAAGAACAACATCGTTTTTTGAACCCTCTTTCCCCAGAATTTGGGCTCTGGGAAGGAACACCGGGATTAATGGCAGTGGTGATGCTGGTCCATCCCTGCTCCCAGCACAGCTGTATTTCCCTGTAAAATCCGGCTGATCTTGGAGCTCAGGACAAAATCAGTGCCCCATGGGCTGGGGCAGGGATGCTGGCAGTGGCAGCAGTGCACCGAAGCGGGGGCTGAAGGCAGGGGACAGGCTGCTATGGCTTAAGCCCAAGCAAATCCAAACCCCAAAGGTTTTGCAGCTCAGAGGCCCGTGAGCAAACATAAATGTTCCCCGGCTGCTTTCTTTCCCGCTTTCCCTCCCTGCCCCACTGCTAATTGTGCTGTGGGGCTCTGCAGAAATTCCCACCACCATCCCATGGAGGCTTCTCCTGGGGTCCGAGCATCCCGGGCTGATCCTTGTGCTCTGCTTCCGAACTCAGATCCAAACGAGGACCTGCACTTTCTGTCTCACCTCTCTGCTGAGGTTTGCAGTAGCTGAAATCCAAACCCTGCAGCAGATCAGCACGGTTTGCTCTAATTTAACATGAAGCTTCAGGTACTTAAACATTTCTGCAGTCTTTCAGCACAAAAGTGGCCTTATTTTCCTTTGCCTCCATCCTCTCTGTTACTCAACCACCGCTCCAAAAAATGTGAGGAATGAGCAACGTTGTTTGTTTCTTTCTGGCACATTTCATGTTTTTAGGAGCACTTTTTTCCACCATTTTCAGGAAGGCTCACTGCTGGGCATGGCCCTTAGGAAGCCCTTGAAAACCCAAGCTGGATTTAACGCTGGTGGGAAAACCTGAAAGCAGATCTGTGCCCCCAAATCCAGAGGTTTGGTGTTGGAAGTTTGCACATCTCGGCATTAGGGCAATCCCTCTGCTGATGCCCCATGGAGTGGGACTCAGGTTAGTGGGCTCAGGTTCTGTGTATAGCATAGATGACCCCATATGGGATAGGTGAACCCCTGTGCATGTAGTGTGGTTGCAAAGCACTGATCTGTTAAAAGCTGAAGACTAACATCTGTAATGGCACTTCTTAGGTGACACTTTATTTTGGATAATACTTAAATTCTGAAACTGTTAGAAAAAGAGGTGAAGAAATATCAGATGTTTCACCAAAATCAGTATAATTCAATGAAAAATTAGAGTTAAAAACCTGAGACTGCAATAAAAAAATCAGAATGTGAATGTCTTAGTACTTTTTAAATGAATTTTTTGACCTGTTGGTTTGAAAAGGTGCTCAAAATCAGCCAAAGATCCTTCCTCCCAGCTGCGAAGGTGTCATCCTAAATTCAACCTCACATGAAAACTCAAGCTGCCTTGTCCTCACCGGGGCTTTAAATTGAATTAGTTAACTGAATTAGGAATGCTTTTTGCTTTTACGTGTTTGGCAGGGACTGATAAGGCCAGAGCCATGGAGGAGCAGGGGTCTGACTCTGGCTGCCGCCCGGACCCGCGCGTGGAGCCGGTGAACCGTGCGCAGGAGGAGCTCTCCCCAGCCAGACCCATATTTCCTGCACAAATGATACTCGTGACAAATACCTGGTGTCATTGATATTCCATTAGTTTCCTTCACCGAAAGATCAGACAGCTTTAAAAAGCCAATAAATTCCCGCAGATTGTCTCCGAGAGGGAGAAAAAAAGGATTCCTTGGCAGGCCACACACCATTAAGCCCCCGGAGCGAGCGGTGTTTTATGGTTGGCAGAGCTGAGGTCACTGCTTTGGGATGGATGCAATTAAGATTTGCAGAAGCTACCTCAAAGTGCCACTTGTTCAGGTGCTAGGGCAAAGACACCTTGCTCAGAGAAGAGCTGGTGCGATTCCTCTTATTCTGGTCCTGGGAGCATGCCCCGGAGAGAAGAGATGCAAACCAGCATGGATCCCACCCTAAAGAGCTTTACGAAGATCCATGGAAACGCCTTTGAAACCACAGCACCTGCTTGTGTTGTGGAGTAGAGGCCATGTGTATTCACCCATTATTTTTTAAAGAAAGAGGCTTTTGGGGTGCTGTTAATCTCCTGCCACTGAAAACGTGCCCACCTTGTGCTCACCACGCCTCTGCCTCTCAGGAGAACACCACGAGCCCCCCGTGCCTTTCCCTTTTTATATGCAGACGATCAGTATTTGTGGTGTGAAATGACAGCAGCTTCCTCATTTCCCGGCGTGCTCAGGAAATCTGGAGGCTGCCACTTTCGGGGTGCCGCTTCCTGACACTCGGGTGTCCTCCCGGCCACCTCGCTGTTGAAATGATTTCCCTGGGGCTTGCTCCGGCTGTAATCCTGCAGCAAGCCCTTTGCTCCCCCCTGTTCTGCTTAAGGCTGAAAAATTGTTATTCAAGCCCAGATACATCTTTCAGCCACTTGCACCCAGATTTTAGATTTCAAGAAGTCACATTTTTTTTTTCTACCACTTGGTACAGGTAAAACAGATCATTTTTAGCCAAATACAAGAATAAATGAATATGCAGATTTTTTATTTTTTCTTTTCCCTGAAGGTCTCGAGCACAAATGCTCGCTCTGATGAATGACTCATTCCCTTTGTTATAGTAGCATTGTTGAAACTCTGGTGTTTTCAGGCTGTGAGCAAGGCAAGGTTTGGAGGAGGAGTTATTGCCTTTTATTAGCCTGGATGATACAGTTGGAAAAAGCAGGCAAGATGCATGCGATCCCTTCCTTCAGGTTTGGAGCAGCATTTGCTGCCTTCAAGCTGGCTGCAAGTTAAGAATGGCCAATTTCTGGGCTCAGTGTGGCTAAATTAAGGGCTGCTGTCCTCACCTTTTGTTTCTGGTCTGGAAAAAGAGGCCTGAAGCTTCCCTGCGTTGCCCTAAATTACACCAGCATTGCCCTAAATTCAACCTCATGTTAAAACTCCTTATTTCTCCACCTATTAAATGATAGCAGCCCCTTCGAACGTATTTGCCCACATATCTGTGTAGCTTCCAGTTGCCCCTTTATACCTGACTAACAGAAGCAATTAAAACCTGGAGATAATTAACGGCCTTTCTGCCTCCTTCCTCCTGACATTCGGATGAAATCTCAACCTTCAGGTAATTCCAGTCCCGCAGGAGGAAAAGGAGGGAAGGAGGAGGTGTGATTTAAAACGCCTGTCCAAATTAACGGGGGAAAATAAATAAATAAATAAATAAAACCCCCAAATCAATGAGGGGGGCCCCTGGGGCTTGTAACCCCCAGAGAGGGGTGGATGAGGGGCAGGCAGGCAGTTTGCACGTCCCTGCTGGAAAGGCTGCAGCCCCCCGTGATAGCCAAAACCTCTCCAATGCCATACGATGCTCTACGCAGGCTGGGGCTGGGTTTTTAGGGGGAAACACCCAGGTGGACCCCAAAATCCTGGGTGTTTGCGTGGCACGTGGGTTTCTCAGGCGAGATTTGTGCCCTCAGCTCGAGGCTGTTTATTTCAGCCTCGCTGGGCACGGGAGATCTTTCCTCCCCGCCGTGTCTGACTCAGAAACAGGTTGAAAATCCCAGGTTTCTGCCGTCTCCTGGCTCTCCCCCTCTGGGTAATGGGGCGGCTGAAGGCAAAGCAAACAAAGGCGTCCTTATGCTCGGGAGGGCTGGCGGGTGGCGGCGCCTCCTCCTCCTCTCCTCCCGCTGCTGTGGCGGCGGGGATCCGGCCTCCTCCTTGTCTGGAGCAGCTCCAGGAACAGGGATCGCTCTCCTAACGTGCCTCTCGCATCCCGGCGAGGGGTGGGGCTGATGGGGAGCCCGGTGGTGTTAATTATTGGGATGAGCTTCCAGCCTGTGCTGAGCCCACGGCCCGTTGTGCTCGCTGGTACACGTTGGGGGAAAAGGAGGTTGTGAAGCCTGGAAAAAAGGCACAGCGTGTGTTTGTTACCTTGGTCTGCAGTGGTGGATTGCCTTCTGCCCTAAAATTGCCCCTGTTGGAGCCAGGGTTTTCTTTCCTTCCTAGGTTTGGGCAGCTGCAGGGCCCTGCTCCATGCCTGGGAAGCGTGCATCGTTTTTGGTGAAGCAGTGCCATTTTGAGGCAGTGAATTCAAAGGAGGTGGCGATTTGTTTCCCTGATCTGTTGGAAAGGTCTGGGCCCAAACCAGGTGGCTCGAGGCTGGGTCTGCTGCATTCAGTGGGTCACCCATGGGGAATGGAGGGGAAGAGGGAAGGGAAGGGAAGGGAAGGGAAGGGAAGGGAAGGGAAGGGAAGGGAAGGGAAGGGAAGGGAAGGGAAGGGAAGGGAAGGGAAGGGAAGGGAAGGGAAGGGAAGGGAAGGGAAGGGAAGGGAAGGGAAGGGAAGGGAAGGGAAGGGAAGGGAAGGGAAGGGAAGGGAAGGGAAGGGAAGGGAAGGGAAGGGAAGGGAAGGGAAGGGAAGAACAAGGCACAGCTGTCAGCTGCTGAATGCCACCCTGCAAGGAGCAGCCAAGACGTTATGCAGCCGGAGAGGGTCACGACAGCACCCCGCTGCGGGAGCTTTGCTTTGCACTGACATCAAATACTGAGGAAATAAACACCGTGCCTCAAGGTGATGGGGTTGGTTAGGAGAAGAAAAAGGGCAGCAGAAGCTCTGCACAAGGCAGAACAAACCTGGGACTCCCTTCACCTGTCTTTCAGGAGCCCTGTGTGCAAACAGGGGCCAACCCCTTGCTATTTTGTGTTTTAAAACGATGGCTGCATGCATGCAGAGCCGTGTCACTGCTGGGGCCCTGGGGTGTCATAAGCACACTGGAAAAAAATGTGGGGGTCTCTAGGTAGCGCTGTGGGGCATGCTCAGGTTGGCACCTGGGCAAACCATTTCCAGAAGACCTCTTGGGGAGGTTTCTGAAAGCGTCTTCAAGGCTGTGACCTTGTCAGCTGAGCTTCCGAGCCCTGCGATGGCCAAGAAAGCTTCATCCCCGTGCGGTGTCCTCACCTTCTTTATATAAACCCGAGCCCCAGGCGAGGGCAGGCGGCCAAACGAATACACGCGAATCCCTTCCTTCCCTCCTTCCACCCTCTGCTCCGCTGAACGCGCGGGCCCAACATGGGGCCGTGGAGGGAAAGGTCAGGACCATTTGGTGTCCTCTTACTTTGGCTACCGAAAGGGTGTCTCTGGCTGTGCGGCCGTCCAAAAATAACCCGAGCGTGCAGAGCAGCTTCGCTCCGCCACGTACGGGAATAAAGGGATGGGAAAGGACTCCAGCCAGGAAGATATCCAAAATAAGGGGCCACGCGGTGCTCTGTTGCTTCCATAAATCCATGCGTAATTTTTTGGGATGTTTGCAGACCCCTGGATCTGGTGGCTGGCTGGGGGCACCCCCTTGGGAGCTGCCCACCAAGCCGCTCCCTCACCCCCATACACCCAACACACCCTTGCCTCTTTTTTATTTTTTCCTTTGGTTTACCATCCATACATGTACTGACAGCTCTTCTCCCACGATTTCAAATACTGAGCTCAATATTCTTCGTCTAAACATTACGCAAAATGGATTTCTTGCTTGATTTTTCCCAGGGAATTCTGCACCGACCAATTAATTCCTCACCTAAGCGTGTCTGTGACAAAGTCAGCAACAGGCAACAGAAAAAGGATCCAGGAAAACCTGGAGCTACCCCGGATTTCAGAGTCAGGGCAGTGTTTCTATTATGGTTATGGAGACCTTGGATGATTTCATCCCGAAAGCCGCACGCGGGTCCCTGGGGTTAAGGGAAGGGGGTTTCAACCCAAGGAAATATGCAGCCTAGGAGAGAGGACTAAATCTTCCTGGTGTTTTAAACGAAGCTCAGTCTTCATATGAGCAGGATTATATTTTACAGCTGCCTAAACCAGCTGATTGTGGGATTTGAGAAATCGCTGGCCATATATTCCCCTCCGTAAGCAGGAATTAGCCTGGCTGTTTGCCTGCAGCTCTGTGATTGCATCTCCGTCAAAAGACAGCAAGGCCCTAGGGTATTTTTTAACTGAGGTCTGGGGTGGCAAATAGTGGGAACAGCCATCAGTCTCTGGCAAGGCAGAGCAAGTGATGATGATGATAAATAAAGTGGAGGTTGATCCGATATCCTTTAATGGGCCCTTGGTGAGAAAGAGGGGTGTGTGTGTGTGAAAACCACTGGACGGATTGTGCAGGCAACCTGTGCATTAGAAAATATCCCCTATTCTTTTAACAGGTACAAGTGTAAAGCATGCCCAGGGCCCTTCAACACCCAGCAGGGACTTCATGTGTCCAGCACGGGAGCTGTGCAAGTGGACATCAGGAGCATCAGTGTGCTCACATCCATCTGGTGATGGCTTTCTGGAAGTGTGTGCACCAAAGCCCGGGGGAACCTCTTTACAGGAGGAGAAACTAACAGCTCTCCACTCAGCTGCTCCAGCAGAAGGCCCCGGGCAATTGCTGTGCTAAAGATCAAAGCTATCTGAAAGCAGAGCACCAAAGGCAGCTCTGCTGCTTGCACTGGAGGGCAGTTCATCCAGCCTGGCTGAGCTGAAAAGGAAAAAAAAAGGGATAAATTCTCAATGGTACCTCGGGAAGGCTGTTGTTTCCCCAGGAAAAGGATCCCCCCAAACACCTTCTTGCCCTCCTGTTTCCCACGTGAATCACAGGGAAAGGCTGTGCTGGCAGCCGTGACTTCAGTGCTAATCCCAGCCCTGGGCTGGTTCTGCCTTTCCCCAGCTCCCCTCTGCGAAATGGGGATAATTATTCAAAACGTTGCAAAGTTCTTCATTAAGAATTTGACAAGCACTGAATGCTCTTAATGAGCACGAGTGTTGGGTTTACTTGGACGATGTCCTGACCAACATCCATCTCACAAACCAACGTGATGGGAGCCGACGTCATTCTTCAGGCTACAGCACGACAGTCGTGGTGGGCAAGAAACCACTCGTGTCACACTTCAAATGAACTGATCAGCCATCACTTAGGAAGCACCTCTGGTCACTGGCAAAGGAGGATGCCAAAGGCTGATATGGTGCCTCTTCTCTTGTCAGCCTCTACGTGTTGCTGGAACCCGTTTCCATTAACGGAGAGGGAAAAGCATCCAAGGGAAGCATCACAAAATCTGCATCTGGAGGTCCATTTTGCAGGGGGCTGCAGGGACTTTCACACACGTGTAGAAACTTATTAACAATAGACAGGGCTGTCTGGGACATTCATACATCCTACGTACAGGCTGGTGCTCCCAAGTTAGGGAAATTTAGCCGAAGAGCAAAGAGACACCGCAGGGGTACATGGGGATGTCGGCGTGTGGCTGTACCCCGTGAATATCAGGAGGGGATGGGTGGGCAGCCACGTGCCCCTGGGCCAGCAGAGCTCAGAAATCAGAGCCCATGGAGGCTGTTATCACTGGCAGCTGCAGCGAAGTGGAAGAGATGTCCTGTGTGGTGCTATCAGTCACTAGCTGTGTCACTTTTCAACACTTAATGGCTGGAAGTTGGAGCCTTTCTTGGCTGAGTTTCCAGTCAAGGGCGTGTGATTTCAGGCACAAGGAAAGGAATTACGTTAGAGGTCTTGCAGGTGAGCTTCCCGCCCTCCAGACACACGTCTTGGTGGCAATGCATCTTTATGCATGTCATCTTCCTTGGCTGCAGACCTTGCTCCAGCCAGGAGTCTGCCTGAGGACCTTGCCAGAGCAGACTCCTCGTTTTCCTGGGATTGGATGTCCCTCATGGTGAGCAGGACTTTTCCTTGGTCATGCCAACAGAATTGTGTGGCCCAACAAATTCCACCTCCACCTCTAAAACTGAATAATTTATTTATTTATTTATTTATTTATTTTTAATCTAGTTACTTCTTTAAAATCCCTCTGGAGTAAGAGGACATACAAACATACAACAGCTATGGTGCTGGATAAACCCTCCTGCACCCTTTGGTGCATGTTCAGTCCTGAAGTGAAGAGGTGAACAAAACCTTGCAGTGTGTGCATCACGGTGTAAGAAGCACGGAAGGATGGAAAGACAGAGCCCTTTCACTTCCACAACCACATAAACGTGTGCTAGAAAGATAAGCAGGCTCCTTTTTGGCACACCAGAGCGTTTTCCAGATGACAGCACTTTTTCAAGGCTGTTCCTGGTGGCGTCATATGGATTTTCCTTTTACAACAATCTCTCTTGCGGAAATCCCTGTTGGTCCCTGCTATTCCAGTGCAGGAGACGGTCTAATTCAGCTCGTTTTCCCTCGGGAAGATCCAGCTGATTATGCAACAGCAACACAAATCAGCCTGCTAATGGTGCTTGGCACCCCCCTGGGCTGCACGGGAGGCCGGGGAGATCGCCGTCATTACGGGATTAGTCACGCTGGGAATGCCGCGGGGTTTGCTCCATCCGAGGAGAAAAGAAAAATGTGTCGGGGTGGGCTGGAGAGAGGTGAAAAGCACGGCTTGCTGAGCTGGATAGTGAGGAGCACCTTTATGGGATGAGTGTGTGTCCCTGCTTCTCCCCGTGCTCCACGGATATTGGTGGGATTTAGGTAGCTGTAGACTGGAGCTGGGGGAATTTCATCCTGCAGGACCCCGGGGATGTTTGGCTGGGTTTTAGCTGGTGGAAACGGCCAGCTCCTTGCAGACTCTGATGGGAGGAGAGGTTTGGAGCCCCCTGCCTCCCCTTGGCTGCAGGGCTCCCCAGGGGGATGTGGTTCTGAAGCGGTGGTCCTGAGGTGGGTATGCTCTCCTCCTGCTGACCAGGAGAGGCAAGGTCTAGGCTGATCCTTCCTCTGCCCATCCCCTGGCTGAGGGAAGGATTTTTTTTTGGCTGCAGGTGCCCCACAAAGAGTGTCCAGCTCCCTTTGGTCATCCCTGTGGGTAAGCTTGGAGCCCCTGGGACCCCTGCACGCCCTGCCAGGTCCTCAGCCCATCAAGGTTTCAGACACCCCCGTTTTAGGGCTGAGGACAGACACCAGCCCTCCCCATGCCCCATGGCACCGGCTGCATGCTCAGTGCCAAGGAGATGCTGGGATCGTGCTGGCTGGAGATCGTCTTCCTCCACTCTCGTCCTCCCAAGGCAAGCTGCAGTGGTTGGCAGCAAACCCTGCTTGTCCCCCACTTGTGCCTGCACCAGTGCTGCTTGGATGTCGTGTGCCATCAAGGGGCTTCAGCTGCTGCCAGCTGAACGAGCCCTTCCAGGACCAGAAGATTTATCTAGATGTCATTAATGCACGGATAAATCCCTAAAGGAGCTGCTCAGCCCAGGTAAGGACAGCAAAATGGCAGTGTCCCAGGGAATGTAGCCAAAAGATAAAGCCCTAAGAGAAGGGACATCTCTTCTTTCTGTAACCGGTTGCTCACACCCTAACCCATCCTGTGCATGATCCTGCTGTGTGCAAGGTCCTGGTGAGGCACGTTTTGTGCCTTGCCCCCCAAAAGCTTCTAATACCACAAAACCAAAACCAACTGCAGCAAACTGGGCTGCATGGTGGATTGTGCCATCATCTCCTGACGCAGAGAAGAGCTCCCACCAGCGGCCTTCATCTCTCGCCCGTGGTGAGGAAGAGCAAGGGATGGCAGGGACGCACGCTGCCCTGCTGGGTGCTGCTCATTAGCCTGAGAAACAGCCCCAGAGGCTGTGAGGCACTGAGCTGGGGTGTAATGAGCTGCATGGGATTCGCTGAGCGTCTCGGTCCGGACAACAAGCGTGAAACCTCAGGGCCAGCCTCTGTGGAAGATCTGCCGTGTGGAAGCCGAAGCCCCCGGGGGATGCTCGGTGCTGCTGTCGGAGCCTGCAGGTCGCTGTGTGCCCAGCACGCAGCTCCGCTGGGATCCAGGCATCGCCCTCCTCCTCGCTGCAGCTTATGCAATATTTATGCACCCCGATGCTAGGGAACATCCTAATGCTTCATCTGCTCGGAGATCCGGAGCTCTGCTGGGATATTTTGCTGCCTGGGTCTCCTTTCCCCCTGCACCGGGCTCTGTGCAGGTCTGGTCTGCCACATGGGGATGGGACAAGCTCCCTGGATGGTGGCTGTGTCTCCGCACCCCGTGCTACCACCTCCATTTGCTTCCCCCAGGGATGCCCAGGGTGGGCACCAGTGCTGGGTTTCGATGTGTCATCTCCCTTTGCAGGTCCAGTGAGTGCAGGGAGGTGAGTGTCCAGATTGGGTCCGATGGATCACATCTCCACAAGGTCCTGCCTTTTTCCACTGAGATCCCAGTGCAATGGCTCAAGAGTAGGTGCCCATGGTTATATTGGGCAGCTTGTCACAGCCCCGGGCCATGGGCTTTAGGCACTGCGAGTCCGAGGCTCTAAATGGCTTACCCTGCTCCATCGACAGCTCCACCGTGGGGCTGAAACCAAACATGCCTGCTGTTATCTAGCGCTTACTGGCATCCACCCGTTTTCATTTCCAAAGGCTTTGGAAGCCTGGGTCGGAGGGATTTTTCTCGAGAGGTGCAAGCAGAGGCTGCATGGCAGCCCAGCTGCCAGCTGGCTCAGGCAGCTCATCTTCAAAGCTGGCTCTCTCCAGGCATCTCCCTCCACGGGGTCCTGACCCCGGGCAGCCCCAGACCTCAAAACACCGCTGTGCCAGGTGGCGTAGGTGCCCTTTTCATCCCGGGCTGGCTCACCTGCCCCAGCGTTTTGCAGAGAGCTCACCCTTATGCAAAGCGAGGCGCAAAAATAGCTTCACCCCCCCTGGATCCCAAGCCTGCAAAAGCAAGCGGGGCTGGTGGTTTGCTCAGAATCGTGCTTGGCCACGAGCAGAGCTGCTGGGTTGCTGGCCCTGGCCATCCTCAGCATCCGCGGGGAGGATGGATGCTCGCTAAAGCACTCTGAGACTTGGAAAGGAGCGCTGCGTCCCGCCTGGCCAGGGGAAGCTGCTCCAAGCATAATGCGGCTTCTGTGCAGGGCTGCCTTTGCTATTTTTGTTTGTGCGGGTGGTGGAAAACGTGCCTTTTAATTTTTAAAAATTATTATTAAAAAACAAAAAGCCACAAAATTATTTTTCTAGTTTTTAATATTAAAAAAAATAACACAACACTGGTAAAAGAGGGATGGGAAAGGATCGACAATGCAGCAACTGAAAATCTTTCATTTGCTGTTGGTATCAGAGGAGTTATTTGGACTCCCTCTGCCCATGGTTCCTGGCTTTTTGAGCCTCTTGGGACATAGGTTTGGAAAACATAGAAAGTGCCCTCTGTCCCTGGGCTCCTGGGAGCATCTCAGCCAGAAGGAGCCTGGTTTGCACTGGGTTTAAGCATCCTTTTCCCCATCTTGATGGCAGAGGAAGAAGAGACTTGTTTAGCCAGAAATCAAGAAAGACCCAAATGGGAGAGCAGAGAACGATCTTCGCTCACTTAAATATTTGATGGGAGCTGGGTACGGCTCAGCCCAGCGTGACTCGGTTCAGCGGGGTGCACGGGGGAAACTCCTCACGTGTGCTTGCAGATGGGCTGAGCCTCCCAGGTCGTGCCATTGCCCCCTGAGCAATCACTCTCATCTGTGCTGGGGTAAATGGGAAGAAGTATGGGGTGAGGAAAGGTTGCAGGGGAGGCCACAGGGGTGGTTTTGAATGGCAATTGTGATTGTCTGCATGGAGATTTGCCGTGAAGGTGGAATATTGCTGCTCGTCTCCTGCGCAAGCAGGGTGGCGAATTCTGCAGTCATCAGTCCTGCATCTTAAAAACAAACCAAAAAACTCCTTGGGAAGGGGAACTTCATTTTTTCCTCATTCCCTGTTCTTGCAGTAAATAGGAGCAGCTCCCTACTGCCTCTCTCTCGGCTCTGATCTCCGGTGTTTCTCATCCCTGGTCTCATGCTAGATGTTGGAGCTGTTTTCTGCTGCATGGGGGGAAATGGCACAGGGGCTGCACTGTCAGCTGAATTCCTCAGCTTAAAGCCTCATTTCTCCTGATGTATCGCTCTGGGTGTGATGTGGGATCCCACTAATGCTGCTTTCCCCAAACCAAAGGTCGTTTAATCATTACTGACACCCTTGGAAAGGCTTTTCTGAGGTCAGTGCTATCGGGCAAGTGGTTCAAAAAAACCGAAGCAGATGTTTCAGCTTTCTAAAGGAAGAACTTACCATGTCAATTAATGACAGTTCATCAAAGGAAAGCTAAAGTGTTTATCTACCAATACTCGCAGCTTATCTTCCCCTAAATGCCTCTTCAGCGCCTTCCAGCTTTAGCCTTGCTGTACATTTATGGGGAAATAACATAAAAACTGGACAGCTTTCCCTGTCTTTTGGTTCAGGTGGGTTATCCTAGAGGAGGCTGCAAGCCCTGAGCACCAGATGGCAGTTCCCATAGGGCAGCTACTTGGAAGTCAGACTGAGCAAGTCCAAGTCCACCTCTAACCTTGAGAAGGTCCATGGGTCTCTCCTCTGTGCCACTTGGCACTGGGAAGCATGGGGCAGGGACTGGGCTCCAGCTGCTGGTGAATTTTGGTGAGGATGATGCCCCAGCTCACTGCTCTGGCTAACGCAAGAGATTGTAAAGCCTGGAGTTCCCGAAGTGAGGTGCCAGTGGTAATACGCAGGAAATCACTGAAAAAGACTTTTTTTTTTGCTGGCTTTTATAGGGGCTTTAGTCTCTATGTGGGTGCTGAGCTGTGACATTTGCAAGTATGGGTGTAGGATGCAGGATCACCTCCAGGTGGGAAAGTAACACCTTCCCAAAATGAGCCAAGGGCACTGCTCCCCCATGGACCTGCCTGCGCTGTGAGGGTAGGTGGATGTTTTGGGAACGCCGAGCCAAGGCGAAAATAAGCTAGAAAAACAACCCAGGAGCCAAGCCCAGCAGAGTTCCTCAATGCCTCGTTAGCCTCCTGAATACCTGAAGTGATCTGCCCAAAACCAAGCAGAGGTTTCCTCCGGACTGAGAGCCGTCCACCAAGCTCCAGGCACAGCCCTGGCAGCCCCGGCTCTGCCCACGTCCTAAGTCCACCACCCACATCCTAATTCCACAGCAATGCCCTTTTACGTGTCTGGGTGAGGGACATGCACCAGTGTTGCTGTAAAAAAGGGAAGGATGCTGTAAAAAAACCAGAAGGTTGAACAATTTGCCCAATGAATTAAGCTGCATTAATTGAGCTGCCAGCGTTGAGCGTCCTTTGGAGATATCCCTCTGTCTTCTGAGGCTGTGTCCTCAGCATTTCCCCTTGCCTTTAATCTGGTTTTTGCTTTTTCTCCCATGCTGGGCTCATGCTGCTGAACTCCACTCATGCATCTAGTGAATGAGGTTTTATTTTGGCAGCCGTAAAAGCCCAAACAAGAACTGGAATAAGCTGATTAGCGCCAGGTTGGGTTGATGCAGTTGGCTGGAAGTGAGGAGCAGAGCATGGCTGTCCCTTGACCAAGGCACCTTGGGCAAGGGGCTGGGGGGGCAGGAAGCACGGGGAAGATGGGGAAGATGTCCCCGTGGGATTCATGACCTGCTGCGTGCCCACAGTGAGGGCAGGGGGGGCGATGTGGGTGATGACTGGGTGATGGCGCATCCCACCATCCCATCCCGTGGTCTGCTGGGTGAGGCCTTGCAGCCCATCTGCTGCTGATGGCCATCACTGGGACCCCAAAATCTTCTGCAAGACATGAGTTTTGAAGAGGACAGGAAAAAAAAAAAACACAGGAAAAAAACATCTTGTTTGTTTGTTTCTTCCATCTGTGTTTGGAGAGAGAGGATTATGGAAGCCAGTTCAAGCCCCTGCCTTGCCTCAGCTGATTTATTTCTCCCCACCCTCACTCCAGTGCCATGAAGAAAGGGTTGAGATAAGGGCTTGGGGCTGGCTCTAAACCTTGGGACATGGAGGAGGCACACCTGGAGCAGGAAAGGGTTTCTCAGGGCGTGCAGGAACTGCCAGCTGGTGCTCATGGCTTGCAACCTCCCCTGGAGGTCAGGGTGCAGCCAGTGGGGAGCAGGGACCTGGGTCCTCAGCAGGGTGCAGCCCCAGGGATGCCCAGCCCTTGGTGACTGTGCACAGCTGCTCCCCTCATCTGCGCCCATTCAGCCCGGCTCCGTTCAACAGTGCTGCTTCCTGGAGCTTGAAAGGGATGCTGATTATTTTTAATGAGCCTTCGCCTTGCTGGAGGTTTGCTTCATGCGGATCGCCTGGCCCCCTCCTATAAGGCAGGTTCGCTGGCTCTGCGCGCTCCCCACCTCTTGGAGAGGTGGTGATGGGGGCACATTGTCTCCAGGGAGCAAACATGCAGGTGATGGAGAAATTAGGGCAGTGCCTTGCTCCAGGCTGGAGTGTACGGGACACCCGTGGGGATGTAGGACACCAAGGAGGAGGAAGGCAGAATGCTCTCCACTCTTGGCCTTGGAGAAGGCTTGATTGCTTGGACAACCCCACTGTGTCTCCTCCTCCTGCCCAGCACCCAGGTCAGGGCACTGGGAGAACCCTGCTTTGCCCTACAGCCTCCCTGCACACCTGCCCCCAGAGCCCAGGGCACGATTCATCTCACCCCAAAACTCAGGCAAGGCAGGTGGTTCATGCCCTAAAACTGCCCACATCTCTCCATCAGCCTCAGCGCGCTCCTGGGATGGAGAGCTGAGCGCATTGCCTTTGGGTGCTGGGTCAGGCCCTTCAAACTCCAGAAAACTGAGTAGCCTTGGAGGAATTAAAATAAGATAGCAGAGGGTGATCTTGACGGCATTGAGAGGTGCAGCAAATGGGGCCGCCGCTGGAAAACCTCCGGTTCTGCTGTGCAGGAACTGCCTCGTTCATCAGTCCCTGTGACCTGACGGGACGTGCCCCGTGGAAACCTGCCATCCAGCTTTATTTTTTTCATGCTACTCTTGCTGCAATATTTTTTTTCCTCCTGAGAAATTACTCAAACAGATGGCTGAGCTCGATATTAATACACTTATTTCAACATTTGCATAGAGCATCTGTTGGGGGAAAAAAAAGTTTTGCAGGTTTAAAATTTTTTTTTTTTTTTTGCATCTTTGACTTGAATTCCAAGAATCTGAAAAGACGACTACCTCTTCCAAAAATGCATAAAAGCTTCATTTATATACCAGTAGGATGCCACTCCACCGAAATGTCACTCACTGGCAGATGATTTGGAGGGGGAGAGGGAAATGAATGCGCATATTACAGACCTGATCACGTCTAGACAAAAAAAAAAAAAAAATAGGAAACTTTTAAAAGCAACCCCCCAACCTAGTCTTTCTGCTATTATTTGAGTCCACCTAATAATTTAGGGCCAAATTGTCTCATCTTCCTTCCTAGCTAGCTCTCTGTTGATTGAGCCGTTCTCCCTGCATTGCTGCTGCTGAGCCGGCACGCAGTGGTTGTCACCTGTTTTTTGGGCTAGCCCTCAGAGGGGACCACGATGCTTGGGTGAGAAATAAAACCTCACGAAGACTTCATGGTTCATCACTGCACGTTAACAAGGGGCCGTTCCCTTCAGTCCAAACTCTCCACACCACCTCCTTGTTCAGCCTCCAGGACAAAAGCTCTTCTTTCACCCATGTGATGAGCCCGATGCTAAGTTACTTTATTTTTCCCTTTCATGGCAAGCAATGCCACATAGTAAGCATCTTCCTGATGGTTTCAACTGGCCTCCAAAGCATGGGGATTGGTCTGGTGGACTTCAGTAATGACAGCACTGAAAGCTGTAGGTCAGTCTAAGCTCTCCATCCGTATGTGCACTCATGTAATCATCTCTGCAACAGGATTTCCCATGAGTATGTGATTAGGAAGGTGGCTGTCTGTGCCTTCAGTTTGTGCCCTGCCTTCCCCACGGCTCCTGGTCGGGTAGCATGGGGGATGCGGTCAGAAAACTAAAAGTCCCACTCGTTGACTCACGTGGTGGAGACTGGTCGCAGTGACTTGAGCTGTAGCAGCCACCCAAGGCGCTGCAGTGCAGATTCAGAGTAGTGCCTTCGGTCTGGAGTCCTTCTGGATGCAGGGCTTAGCACTGCAAGGGCAAGAACACAAGTTTTCAGCCGTATTTCAGACTGGTTTTCCCTTATTTTTACAAATCATTTTATCCAGAGGCGCTATGGTCTAGGATATTATAAGTGAGATGCAGTATTATAAATCGTGATAACATATGTGCTTTAATTACTTTGTCAAAATGATTTATAAACCCTGACTTACTGGAAAGTACCACGCTGTACCTGTGGACCGGTCTTGTCTGGTCCTCACCTGTGGTAGCTCTGAGGACCTGCTCATCACTTCTTCCTCCCATGTTTGTGCTCAGGGGATGATATTTTCTTGAGCCAAGCAGCCCCTTAGCTTGACAGCGACCTTGGAAATGAACCCCTGGCTACACAGATGCCTTCCATCCCAAAAACAGAACAGAACACGTGCAGTCCCTACCATCACCTCCCGTGTGCCACCACCAACCCCACAGCTCCACAGCGGGCTAACTCAGTTTATCCCACTGCAAACCCTTCCGGCAGGGTGTCAGCACAGCCAGGGCAATAAAAATTTACACCCGCAGTAGGAGCAGCACCAAAAACACCTGGCATAAATAACAGCGTCTCGCACACAGGTGAGGGGTTGTGAGTTAGGATCGTTGCAGAGAGGGAAGAGGGAGAGGAAGGGGTGCTGTTTTTTGAACTTTTTTTTTTTTTCCCCAGCATTTTCACTTTTTAATGACCTACTTAACCCATTGCTGGAGGATGTGATTGATGGCTCCAAAATGTAACCAGGAGGGTAGCTGCCTCCTCTGGCTTTGGCTGCTTCTCCACTGGGTTCATTCCTCATGGTTTTGTGTGACAGCACAAGGGCTTAGCGCGATGAATGGTATGCAGATACAGCCAGGGGAGAGAAGCTTTCACTCAAAGGCCAGCACTGGTGGAAGAGCCCAGGAGAACGTGCTGGGAGAGGCCCAGGACAAGCTGTTGAGCCTGGAGTAGGCGGTGGGAGACAGACAGAAGGAGTGATGCTGGAGGCCATAGGATGGAAACCCAGGGCTGGATGCAGCCCCAGAGGCATTGGGTGGGGAGGTGGGATCCCATCCCATCCATCCCATCCCATCCCATCCCATCCCATCCCATCCCATTTTGTGCTGGGATGGTGGGGTCTTTGGAGAAGGTCTGAGCCAGGCCACTGAGAGGCATCCACAAAATTTGTGCTCCTGATTTCCACATACCCTCTCTGAAACAAAAGCAGGCAGCCTTGCCTCCCTCCTGCTTGTCATGGGAGCTGGGCTCCAGGAACTCCCTCCCTTGCTCTGGCCATTTCCATAATTAAAGCAATAGGAAGGGGATGTGATTTAAATCAAGCTTGAGCTCTTGAAAAGACACCTGTGGTGTTAAAAGCAAGTCAATAAAGTGTGCTAATAGAAGCGTTAACATTTCAGCGGTGTACAGGCAGCGTTAATTACGACATTCCCCTTCAGGAAGGTCATGCCAGTGTCCCTCTAGGAACGCGCAGTGGTTCTGGGTTTGGGTCTGAGCCTTGGGATGGAGAAGCAGCAGCACAGGTCATGAGGGGAGCACCATCAGGCTGGGTGAGCAGAAGGTATGGGAGAGTCAGTCTGATTTCCTGGTGGCAGACCCATTAAATGCAGGCCGGTTTTCCCCTGCCAGGTCCCAGAACCACTGGGAATATGATATTCCAGAACCTTCAGCTGGGATTTAAACACATCTTCTGCATCCAGACACAGGCTAGACTGGAGAGAGGACCGGAGCATCCTTCTAGGCACTGACAGCATCTTCCAGAGGAGCAACCTCTTTGGGCTGCTGGCAGCTCTTGCCTTCTGCCCCATGGGTTGTTGGTCCTGCTGTAGGTCCCAGGGTCTTCTCTGGCATGGTCCTTTGCTCATGGGTTTGTGTCCAAGCTATGAACCCCAGTTGTATCCTTGACTGTTGGGGGTCTTCTCTAACAGGGATGAATCCCTGAAGCTCCGGGAAGAGATACTCCAGCAGTGGAAGGAGCACAAGACCTGCCAGCAGCCCAGGGCTGGGATTCCTGGGCACAGTTTGGATAGCCAAGCTGTTCCGGACCCATCCAGGCTCCAGAAGCAGCTCAGCTACAGATGTATTAATATGGATTGGGTACAGCTCTGCCCTGAGCCACTGCAAATATCTTTGCCCGCTTACAGGTTTATTTTACTCAAAGACTCGAGAGCTGAGTCCACGAGCAGTTTGATGTTGATATTGTTCTAAGTGGAAAGCAGAGGAAAACAGAAGCAGAAGAATTTTACATTCACAAGTGCCAAAATATTCAAACCAAATAAATTTTTGTCTTGAATTTACTGTCTGGAAGAGCACTGCAAAATGATCTGCTCTTCCAGACGTTTGTGATGTGTCTGCTCACATGTGCAGAGGGAAAGGCTCCAAGGAGAAACAATGACAGCAGCACCTTCTCAGAAAAGCCCTGAATCAGCAAGATGCTTGGCACATGCCTCGTGTTAAACATGTGCCTAACTCCATCCCCAACAGCACAGCCCTTAGACGTGGTGGGGAAGTACCCGGGAGCTGATACATGCCCTCAAATGTTCAGCGAGGCAGTGGCCACTCTCCATTTTTAATTAAATTACATTTATACAGTAGGAAAAAAGTGCTCACGAGTGCTTGATTAGTGCTTTTTTCATTTTTTTTTTAATCAGCATGGGAATGAGGACACGGTCAGTCTATAGTTAGACATTTTCTGCTGGCTTCTACAAGTCAAATACTTGTCTGAAAATAATGTCTCTCTTTTCCATACTTGCTTCTTCCTGATTTTGCCTTCTTCAGGTGAACCCACGGCATGTGTGGAAGACAGAGAAGGATTTCTGCTTGCACTGCCCCATACCTCACATATTTTGCAGCACAGCTCTGCTTCTGCAGAGCTTCAGAGGAGGCGGCATCCTTACCCCCCATTACACATAGGGAAAATTGGATGGAGAACTTGGAATGGGCCAAGAACATGCACTAGGTTGGCAGCACACCTGGAAATTGGGATCATTTCACCCCGGTTCCTTGGTCTGTGCCCTCTAAGTACAAGCTGAACTTTTACTAGATACACTGATGCAGGTATTTGTCTAAGGGTGTGACTATTGCCTTACTGCACCCACCAAAATGACAGTGCTGACCTGAGTTTTGTCAAATGAGCACATTATTCAGAAAATTGAGCCCGTGGCCATGGGGGAGAGCTGGTGGCAGAGTCACAGGATGGTCCTGGAAGCTGCCCAGCAGGACATGCCCTATTCTTCTCCCAGAGGGTGACACGACCTGCTCCTGAGCCAGGTAAGCACCCGTCTGGGACTTTGACACCCTGAGGATGTTCTGCCTTGGCTGCGTCACCAGCAAATCCACGCGGGATTGATTTACCTCTGCTCACGGACATCTCCAAGGGAACAGGGGGCCAAGAGAAAACCCTGGTGAGGGAGATTTGGGGGAAAGCAGGTTAGGAGCTGAGCTGGTTGTGGCATTCAGCATTGTGCCCGCTGATGGGGAGAGAGTACATCCTTGTGCTAAGCCCTTTCCCAGCCCCTGCGGTGAAGCAGGTCGTGGGTGGAGGACAGCACGAAGGGGGAGCGAAGGAGCTGTGGTGTTTGGTCCTGCTTTAGCACAAATGATGAAAGCACTGTGATAAGCCATCCCTGACACTCACCGCAAAGGCAAACTTACTGTTTCCATCCCGGCTGCTCTGTCTGCATTCAGACTCTTCAGGCATTTCCTTACTTGGCATTTATCACTTCCAGTATATCTACACGGACTTTATTTTTCTCGCTAAGACAGATTGAAAAACCATCAGTTTCTTGTCTGCTGTCCCCTTGGCCTGTCACTAAATATTCTTTGTCTTCAGATACACTCCTGAAAAAACGTATGGATCCGAGCTCTGCCTCTCACAGCTGCCGTTTAGCTAAGATATATATGTTATTATTCATCTCCCCAGTCCCTCCTCAGCACCAGTCTTTCTACTCGCCACCGGTTACGTATGAGGGCTGCCTTCCCCCTGGATGGCCATGTTATTTATTGCCTCTCGCTCGCTGACTATGGAGGGAGCAGAACCGTCCCCGCTCTGAGCAGTGGAAATGATCGTGAGCGGGGACACGAAGGCTGCCAGACCCACGGAGATCAGCGGGTTTTTGCTGCAGGCCTGGAGGTGATGGAGCACAGTGAAAACCATGAATCAGACCGAGGGTGAGACATGGCTGGCAGCGATGGCCGGGTGGGCAGCAGCACCGTAGGAAATTTCTGCTGCTGCTGCCGACCACAAAGCTCACGCCGCTGTCTGTTAAGCACTTCCTTCATTTCCACTGATGCGCAGCAATAAATCTCCTCGATTCAGCTCGATTAAGAATTTCCTGGGAGCCTTGGATGTGTGCAGCAGGGCGTGCAGGGACCTCAAGGACAACGCGGTGATCAGAGCAGGGCCACGAGGGAAAAGAACCCCCTCCGTTTCTGCCCTCTTGCCCCAGGGATTTCCATGGCACCTCCAGCTTCAACGTTAGCCCAGCTTCAGTCAGTGACTGCGCCGAGGACTTGGCTCTGTGGGGCATCCCAATGGCTGCCAGCCAGGGCAGGGACAGGCTTTGTGGTGGAGGAGAAGGACAGCAAGTGGCTGAGAAGCTCCGGGGGCAGCAGAGCATCCCCAGGTCAGCTGTGGGACAAGAAGGAGCAGCCCCAAAAATTCTAATGGAGGCCCCTCAGCATTTTGAGATTAACCAGGGAAAAACACGTCTGTTTTTTGTTTGTTTGTTTGTTTTTAAACCAGCTTACGTGGGGTATTTTTCCTGGCTGGCTTCACTGTGAGGGACTGGACCTTGTAGTGCTGCTCACTTTTCGGGGCTGTTCCTTGTGGCGATTAGAGGCTCATAAAATCATCTTAAAAAACAAAGGGAGACTTTGCGTACACTTTAGAGCTCCAAGAGCCACGGGCTTATTTAAATTAAAAAAAAAGAAATTGATTTCTGATGTGACTGGGGGAGCTGGGAAAGCAGGCTCTGAATCATACAGAAGGTTGTTATCAAATGTCACCATCACCAAAACAGACCAAAAGCAGGAAAACCCCGGGACAGTTAAGTCCCTTTGCGGAGCTGAGAAAGCCAGGGCTGCAGATCCTGTTGCTCCACTCACGCATCGATTTGGGATGAATACTTCGAGATACAGTCATTTTCCAAAGCAGGACGTCAGCTGCTCGATGCTCGTTAGCGTTAATGAAAATCATACAGCCCGAGGTTGGGCTCCAGCCAGCAGCTCCTCCAGGCGCTCGCACTGCCGTTTTCGCTGTCATCTCGGGGAAGAAGCCGGAGCAGAGTCTGAGATAGTGAACTTTATGCCAGCACTAACTTTAAAGGAAGCAAAGACATTGTGGAGTACGCAGGGGGGTTTATTAGGTTTGAATTTCATCCAGCTGGATAGGAAGGGACAACAGCACCTGACTTTTTAATAGCCCTAACAAAAAGAAAAGTGCAGGAGTCTCCACCAGGCTCCTAAGGTAATTGCTTTGGTACGTGGCATATGGACCTGTGTGTGGGGAGACGTCTCACCCTGCTATGCACCCATAAGTCCCCGTCCTGTTGTTCCCTGCAGGTAGGTGACACACCAGCCCCACGCTGCCCTAGAGCTGCTCCTCCTTGAAAACTCCCCTTTAAATCACGTCTCAAACCTTTCCACCTCCTTGTCTGCAGCGGGCAAGAAGCCAGGTGGAGGTTCTGCTGGTCAGGAGCATCCAGAGGACACAGACCACAGGTTTCCTACGAGATCTTGGCCTGTCTATTCACCTCTCGGCCTTAGCTTCCTTGCTTTTAAAGTCTGGGCAATAACAGCCTTTTAGAGGAAGGAAGCATGAGGATTCGTATGTTAATATTTGCAGGATACTCAAGGGATACTTTGAGGAGGTCCATAAAAACGTCTAACAACCATGAGTAATGTTTTTCTGGGCATATCTTGAATTCAGCCCAGGCTGCTATTGTTCCAAGAGCACCTGTGGGTACAGAGCCTTGGGGACACTTTTCTCAGCTCCATAAAGCTGGAGGAAACAGGAGGAGAAAAAACATCTCACATTGCTCCAGCGGGTAGAGCCTTCACTCACAACAATCTATATCAAACCTGCTCTAAAATCTGGATTCGTTTCCAAAGATTTTCCACTTTTGGTCTATTTCTTCAATGTTTCCTTTGGTGACCTCGCTAGTCGCTGGCTGGATATTAACTATTCACTCATTTGTTCCATGATTATCATCCAGTGAAGTGTGTGACTCTCCTGACAGGTCTCAGCAACAGCTTTCGTTTCGTGCAGGCCTGGGGCCGAGAGCCCCCACTTGGTTTGGTTACACAATTGGAAACGCAGACTAAATAGAAAAGATGCCAAGGGGGAGAAACTTCAGGTTTACACTCTCGTAAGTGGGAAGAGAATTTATTCAATTTATTCAGAAACCTGCTATTCTAGGCCTTCTTTCTACATTGAAAGAACATGACCAACTGTGAATTAAAAAAAAAAAAAAAAAAAAAAAAGATTTTATGGAAAAGTGGTGGTCTGATGGTGGGCAGGAGAAGTTGATCCATGAACTTCATAATGAAGAGGGTGGTGCTCATGAAACTAAATTTCAAAGCGGTTTCCATTCTAGAAAAGCACTGGAAAAGTCTGCCTGTTATAATAAGACATTACTTCACTGCTTTTCTGGTGTGATCTATTGCCTTGCAAAGCCCAGCAGTCCTGCCAGTGCTTGCAGCCACTAGCATGGTGCCGGGAGGACCTCTCTGGTTGTCTTTCTGGATGGGTTGTCTCTTCACTGATTAAATACGGAGCACTGTGGAGAGTCTGCTTTTGTACATGGGGGCACAAAAGTCTTAGGTCCAGGGATTTTGTCCATCCGTCCCGGTGCTGCCCAGATCACACCACAGTGTAGAGCTCAGACCTGGCTTGTTACTGGTGTAGTGGTGACACCATCTTCAAAAGTAAGCGCTGCTGAGGACATGGGAATTGCATCCGTAACTCATGCTGTCATTGAACTGCTGACGGGCTGCAGAAACATGTTTCAGGCTGACTTTGAGACTCACAGCTCTTCAGGCTCGCCTCGTACAGAGCCAGGAGGGAGAGGAGACTTGGACTAGGCCAGGCAGTTGATTTTTAAGCCTTGTGCAATGCGGCCATCAGGCCTTCATAGAATCATAGAATATCCCGAGTTGGAAGGGACCCACACAGATCATTGAGTCCAACTCCTGGCACCACACAGGTCTACGCAAAAATTCAGACCATGTGACTAAGAGCATAGTCCAAACACTTCCTAACCTCTGACAGGTTTGGTGCCTCAACTGCGTCCCTGGGGAGCCTGTTCCAGTGCATGACAACCCTCTCGGTGAAGAACCTCTTTCTTCCTGATGTCCAGCCTGAACCTCCCCTGTCGCAGCTTGACCCCATTCCCTTGGGTCCTATCACTGGTCACTAAAGAGAGTATATCGGTGCCTGCCCCTCCACTCGCCCTCATGAGGAAGCTGTAGGCCACCATGAGGCCTCCCTGCAGCCTCTTTTCCAAGCCTTCTCTGTGTGTGCTTGAGTGACGCAGAAGCAAACATAAAACCAGCTGAAGCACAGGGGGTCAAGACAAAGCCTTCTGGCACTCCTGAGGGGCAGCTCGGACAACAGCTCCGTCTCTCTGTAGATGGGAAGAGAGAGCAAATCCCAAGGCAGAGGGCGTCCGGTGAAGCGCAGCGTGCTGCCAGGGCTTCCTCCTCCCGCCCCCTCTGCCTCCTCCTGCTGATTAAACAGTGCCTGCGCTGGAACACCGAGTGCTGCGCTGATGCCCATGTTTTCAGAAGGAAGTTGAAAAATTGAGGAAGGTGCCAAAAACAGCCACAAAAATGATACAAGGGCCGGAAGAAATAGCTTGCAAGAGACTTACAGAGCTCGCTCTGTTTAGCTTATCGGAAGGAAGATTGGGGGAACGTTACAGCACATAAGTACCTTCTCCTGAGGAAAAAAAAAAGAAAAAAAAAGAGGTATTAAAGAGGTCTTTAATCTATCACAGCAAAGCATAACAAGAAGTGGTGCTGGAAGGCAAAGCCAGCCAAGCTCCAGCCAGGAAAAAGGCTTTGTGTTTTCTCCCTCGCAGTGAGGCAATTTGCTGCTCCAGGGAGGGGACCATGCTCCCTCTCCATGGATCCTGGAAGATCATTTTCTGGCACCGCCATCAGTCCCTGGGTGCTGGACCTCAAGCAGTTGTGGTCTGCTGTATCCTGGGCCTTGAGACAATGCAATGATTTCTTCTGGCTTGAGGCTTTCTCATCATTTCCTACAGCAAGGTAGGAAAAAAGAGACCCGCTGTTGGGGTGAGCCACTACCCGAAATATAGATTTACCTGTGCAGGGCAGCCCCATAGGACACATTCATATCCTCTGGCAAGAAAATGCAAGGTCTAATCCGCAGCTGTGGACCATCCCCTGATGTTTGCAACATTGATGCCCAAGGAGTCAAATCCAGTGGGATGTGATGCTGAATCACAGAATCACATAACGGTTTGGGTGGTAAGGGACCTCAAAGATCACCTAATTCCATCCCCTGCCATGGACAGGGATGCCACCCACTGGCTGGTTTTCTTCTTCATGAGTGGAGAGACAGCAAAAGCTAGGCGAGCCTTGATTGTACCATGGGCGATCCCAGGCCAGATGGGCCGTTGACCCACCTGCAAGATGTTTCTTTGATGGGACTCCAAAGCCGGTGCCCTCATTTGCCCCTCAGAGACCTTGTGTGGAAAGCCCTTCCCTTTGCTCTGAGGCCAAAATGGGATTGAAAATAACCGTAGGCTTTGCATGATGCAAACTCAGAATCAACCCCCAGAAAGGAACAGTGGCGTGGTTGTACATACCACCACAGGGCAGGGCTGGCCTAAATTAGGAGCTGACCGGAACAAGAAAATGAGCTACTGGAAATGACCTGGCCCTTCTCTACCCTTGTGCTGTTTCCACCTGCGTAACGAGGTGTAAAACATTCCCCAGTCGAAATATTAACTTGTTTTTACGCTGTCTCTGACTAGGTATAAATACTTAGGCAAGGTAGGACAAGGAAGAATAAGGCTTTAAATGCTTTAACATTCAAGAAAAGTACTCCGTGTACCAGGAGTTTTAGTGATCTCTTTGGGAGAGCCAAGTGTCTGAGCAAATTAGCCTTGGATCCGAACACTCTTGCAAACGGCTGTCTGAGAGTGAGCAAATACCATATTATTAAAGACAAACGAAAGTAGCAATTGAACTGAAGAAGACAAAGAGTTTTGCTCACGTAGATGCTGAACATTTTTTTCCTGCCTGCACTTCTGAGATCAAACCCGATGAGAGCCAAGCCTCTTTTATATTCATTGGCCTCCAAAGGAATATTTAGTGAAGGTCTTTTGCAAATTGCACGTCATGATCCCCACCGCTACCAGCAGCCAGGGGTTCATCTCAGTTTGAAGACTACAGTGCAGCATGAGACTTGTTTGTTCAAGAAATGTTCCCCTCTTCGCCGGGCTCCATTAAACACAGCACTTCCACTTTCGTCAGGAATGTGTCTCCTATTTCCAATAAACACAACAGCTAATTAGCTGAGGAGAGGGACCCAAGGAAAACAAACACAGGTTGGAACAGAGATTGGAATTTGTGTAGCCTTTGAAATCTGGATGAGCTTTTTGCAGCTGGGGAGTACGATACCAGGTGAGGACCATCTGACGCTGGACAACGGGGCACCCATAAGCACTGCCACCAAGGTGCTGTGGGAGAGCAGAAGGGGCTCTCCATGAACCCCGAGTTCTGCACTGCAGAAGAAGCCCATAGACTTGTGGAAACACATTCCTGAAAGTCTTTAGCCCCCTGGGGTGTGATAGGAATTTCCTTTCATGAGATAACGAAGAGGCAATACGCTACCTACTGTCCCTTCATTGTTCTTTCTCCATGAGCCTACTGTCAAGGGAATTATTTCCTCCCAGCTGAGTCCTAAATCCTTCCCACATCATCAGGGATGGGCTTTGGCCATCAGCAGCATGGAACATCTCCCCTAGAGCATCTGCCTGGCGGTCAAAGAGGCCACGTCTAGGCTCGTGCGAAACAGGGCATTCAAAGCCCTGTGTGCTCATGTGCAAGCTCCTGCTGCGCAGCCCTAATTCCCTGGCAGGCTGCCTGAGCAGCCAGATGTGCCTGACACATGGCGGGGCCGACTGCATCGCGCCACGCACAGATCCCTGAGCAAGCCCGGAGGGCAGCACCAGCAGGGAGAAATTAGCTTGGTGCGCGGGGACCCGAGGGATACCAGCTGTGGCACGGCAGTCTGCTTCCTCTGCTGCTGATGCCATCTGCAGAGCAAGGTTGTTCAACACAGACTAGATATTTCTGTCCATGTCTGGGCCTTTGGGAAGTTCCCTGGGGCTGTTGTGCCTACCATCGAAGGCTCCTTTCTGCCTGCCTGATGTCTGCAGGCTCAGCATCGTGGGACCGAGTCTTGCCGTGGGTTACATGGAGACTGCAGGAACACGGGCTGCAGGCTTTGATGTCTTCCCCAACTTCACCATCACTGCCATTTTGGCTCAGAACCTGTCCCCTCCATGTGGACCTGGAGCCGAATCCTCACTCCTGTCAGCCTTAACTTTCTAGTTGAAGCAGTCTCTGCATCAAGCCTGCTCTGCTGTGGCTCTTGAGATAGCAAATCTTGCCTGGGACCCTCCTAGCAACAAAAATGTTTGTGCCCAACATGATAGTAAACACGAGAGGTGGAGTAAGAAACATGCAGTGCCAGGAGAAATGAAAGAGGGGGCTCCCTATCTGAGCACAGAAATTGGCTTGGTTTCTTCTTTTTGAGCTTGGACTGACTTCAGGAGAAAAGCAGAGAATTAGATGTTTTCCTCTTCCTTGTCCACGCCGTGTATTATCCGCTCCGTAAGTCTGCAGTGGCTCTGCCAGAGGCAGCGATGACTGCCTCAACCAAATGGGGAGTGCGGGGCATTCAGCAAGTTCCTCGCAAAATTTTGCAGGCTGTCAGGAACCTGCACTTGCACTTAATCTATCCCTCTTCTGCTGCTTTTTTAGTGTGCTGGTCAGAAAGGGCCAGAAGCTGGACGTTTTATGCAGTCCAATCTGAATCTCTTGTAAAATTTGTTATATATTTAATTTATTGCATATATAAAAATGTAATATAAAATGCAAAACTGTGATTTGTGTTTCCAGCACAGCTGGATGTGAAAAGCAGAGGCCAAAAAAGCCTGCCAAAGCCAGCCCCTGAGCCCACGATCTACTCCTCTGAAGCTGTGGCTCATGCATCAGGGATCAGGAGGGTCAGGTTGATATTCACACTCCCTGAGCCAATTCAATACCCAGCAATGCCACTGATGTAAGCTGCTGGTCAGTGTTGTGACATCTGGGGGGGGGCATTGGCGTAGAGAGGTTCTCTCTCATGCTTATGACATGAAACGACTCTGCTCAGATTTGTATATTGAAAGGTCCCTGATTGCTTGCCTTTGTAGCCTTCTTTAGGAATAGCACCCGTGGAAGAAGTATGAACCAGACTCCGATAAGCTGAACCCACGGCGTACACCTGGAAGGGGTGTATTTTCAGACAGGAGTGTCACGGGACACGAACATGTGGTGGGACCCATTGTACAGTGCTGCCAGAGGCAACAGAAATACATCACACAGTTGGGTCATGCAAAGAAATCTTGTGGGCAGCCCTCCCGCATGCCTCTCCCTGCAGCACTTCCATCGCTGTCCCGGGGCATCAAGCCTGACATGTCTCCATTCCTCCCTGCCTGGAAATTGTGCCAGCAGCGGATCTGTGTGGGGTTTTGTGAGCACCTGGAAGGAGGAGCAGGACCTTCATGGGGCAGTGACTCTCCTCCCTGGGTCCCAGGAGGCTACGTGTGGGTTAGCACTTGGAGGCCATTTCCTTGGGACAGGGTCTGTGTTCAGTGTGGGAATACTCGCTGCAGGCTACTCCACCTCTTTGGGTTGTGTACGTCAGGTAGAGAAATTGTTCACTTGTCATTCACATTGGGACAAACTTTGGCCATAACCCCAGGTCTTCCCATAGGAGAGGACAGACTTCCACTGCTGTCCTTACCTCTGCTCCCCATGAACCAGAGTCCTGTGTAGGTGCTGTGTGATGATGAGGAAGGAGTGGCCCAGCTCCATCCCTACAACCCAGCAGCAAAACCCTGCTTACCAGCTCCCGTCTGTGCCAGCCTGCCTCCCGTTCCCAGCTGGGAAGCCAGGTGCTCCATGCTCATCTGCGAGCAAAGCTCTTCGCTGTGCCTTCTCCTCTTTGCGTTAGCAGACCTCAAGCTCCTCTGACTTGTGACTTGGGCTATGGCAATTTGCAGCCACAGCCCCCCCAGCAAGCGCCTCCTTCCGCTGGATGTATTGTCATTAAAAAGTCTGCCTAACTTTTGGCTAATTGGCAGAGGTTATGTGCATGCTTCAGAAAAAGGGTAAATCATTATAACCTCATGCCTCTGTAGTCAATTATAGATTGTTTTCCCAGCTCAGCCGATTTGGCAGGCGACGATGTTGCAGTGAAAAATGAAAGCCTTTAGCCAGCATCCCTGACATCTCTGCTTGAGAGCAGCTCAAACCAGAACCCTGTATCTCAGTCCGCACCCTGGTCTGGGGAGAGATGAGCTTTGGATGTGAGCCCTTCCCAGGACTATGCAGATTGGGCTAGTAATTTATTCATTTGTTTTTTCCTTTTTGGCCAGGTCGGAGATGCTGCTTCTGTATTGCAGCCAGGCTGATTTGCTCCAGCATCTGGGCTCATCTCATAGATAACCCCTGGATCTCACAGGAGAGGATGCTCAGGTGGATCCTCCACCCTGCTTTGGTGCTGTCCCTTTCTTTGGCCCCTCCAGTTTCCATTCTCCAGTGCAGAGAGCAGATTCCCTCCTCCCTGGGCTCCCACATCAGCCCTGGGTGCTCCTGGAGGACAGCATGGTTTAATTTCCAGCTAGTGCAGTGCACATGAAGTCACAGGCACTTGCATTTTTTCCTATGGCTTAACCTTTCCCAGACAACACAATCCTCAAGTTCTCAACCAAGGTTTGAGGGATGTCTGGATTCATACCCACAAAGATGCTTGTAACCTCACATAACTCAAGGATTAATTTAAAAGACTACTGCAGTTTCTTGCCTAGATGCTACCAGGGACTACGCAGGGGCACAAAACCTGGAGGAGCAACAACAGACCCAGACCAGGATCTGAGTATTCCTTCAGTCTCTGTTATGAAACAGAAGCTGTGTTATTTCTCTTCTCTTTAGAAACTTGAGCAAAACAAGGTACTTGTACAAAGAGCAGGACTCTGGATCGTGCGTCGGGGCATTGCTAGGCAATGTCCAAGTGCTCTGTTTACAAGTCCACCACCTGTCAGAGCAGCGCTGATTGTGCAGCTATACAGGGAATTACAGCAAAAAGCACTTTGGGAGGTTGCATGAACCAAGGGCAGCCAGACAATACCTTCTCAACCATCTGCCACGGAGTTCAGTGCAGTGCAGCGCAGAAACAGGGCTGCCTCCATGGTGAGTTAGGATAAGCCAGGCTTTTTGAGCTCTTTCACTCCACGCCTCCTTTTACAAGCCAGTTCTTGCTTTAACATCACATCACAAGTTCTGTTTGTGACTGCAAACAACCCATCTTGTATTTCCACTCCACAACTCCATGGGAAAGGGCTATCTCACATTTTGGGGGCTTCTAAGACACACCACCAAGGCAGCACTGGAACAGCAGCTTGTCCGGATGTTACAAAAGATGCTTCTGGACAGTCTAATCCTGGGGTTGCACGGTGAAAGCTGAAAAAGGACACAAAATACAGTGGTTCTCAAAGTATGCTGTACCTGGCTTCTTCCAGATAAGATGGACAAGCTGGAAAATGGCTCCTAGCCTGTGATCTGGTGATTCTTTTGCTAATCTCACAAATGAGGAACCTCAGGTTTCTGGTTAGCCCTGAAAACAAAGGGATATGTTCTTCATCCTACTTGAGGGTTCAACATTTTCATTGACACAGAAAATCCAAGGGCTTCAGACATTTGGCAGCCTGCAAGGGTCTCCTAGCCCATGGGATGGGACCAAAACCCATCCTCTGAGGTTGTTTGTGAGCAGCCATCTGCTCCATAATAAAAGTGAAGAATTCAGTTGTTTGGTTGACTTGGCTTATCCAGCAGAAAATGATAAGGCATTTAATATCTTAATATTTCAGGTCTGCCAATATCCACATAAGGAACAGATTTGTGAGAGCAGGTAGCTCTGCAGCCTTGCTGGGGCAGTGACCAGAGGGTGAGAATTAATGCCAGAAAAATCAGGAGAAATAAGACACAATTTTAACAGATCAGGTGATTAACCAGTGGAAGCACTTCCTTATGACCCATGTATGAAGCCTTTAAATCACATGTGGATGTTTTTCTAGTTGACTTAGTGTAAATCATGCAGAGGTTATGAGCTTACTTTACAACTTGATGGCTTCCAAACCTCACCGTGCCCCCAGGTGCTTGGATCTTCAGGCACATGGCCGTGACATGGCTGTCTATCAAAAAGGTATTGCTGATCCAAAGTCTTGCCAAACATCCTTATTCTTCCTCACATTTCACCTCGTTTGAGCTCTGTGTGATTCTGTTTGGATTTGGGTTCCTCTTCCATCCACAAACTCTTCCCTGTGCTGACAGGAGGAGCTGAACAGCCATGGCTGTCCTCCCCTGCCTGGAGCTCTGTGTGCCACCTGGGGTGAAATGACCAAATATTTGTGAACAAGCTGGGCCTGGTTTATCTTTAATTGACAGATCTGTTCCTCACACCTCAAGGGATGGCAGAAATGGGCTCTTACACCGCCAAAGTGGAAATTTCCAGGGAACTTGACGAAGTTAAGCAGAGCTCTACCTGCCTGCACCACATGCCCTGCGGAAGTGGCGGCACTGAGGTTGGTGAGCACCATAGGTCACCCTGGTGGTGAGCAGGTAAAGCTGAGCATGAGTGTTTCTACTCAGGTTTGGACTTGGATAGGGCCCAAGGTTACGAGTCGTTACGAGTCGGGGTCACCCAGCCAAGTGTTGGTGTCTCCACCAGTAATGGCCACCCCAGGCGGCCTCCTCAGCCAACAGGCCCAGGGTGAGTTTCTTCTCCTCCTAAATCCATCACCCAAATTAGGGCAGGTAAATCTCATCCTAAAAGTGCCTATTTCTCTTCTATGCACTGATGATAAAGGGATCCAGGGGAGAATAGAAGCCTACGGTGGATATCTAATGTTAGATAAATGGCACCCTGCACGTCAGCAGCACTTGGCCTGCGGCAGGATGGGCCTCATCCTCTCCTCCTGCTCAATTCCACCCCTTTTCTGTGGTTTTCAGGTGCTTTGTAGAGAGCAAAGTGGCTCAGTAAGGCTCTGAGATGGGTTTCAGATTATTCCTGTAGGACAACATAGTCCTAATAATGTCCTCAGCACAAAGCACAGGGAGACTTTAGGAGCAAGGAACATGAGGTTCTCTTCTCTCATTCAAAGAGGTCTAAATCACAGTGATAGGGTTTTTTTAGCCAAACTTTTTTTGTTGTTGTTTTTTAATAAAGAAATTCAGCTATCCAGAAATGCCCTGCAGATTTGTCAGCTTTTGTTGAACCGCCAAAAAAAAAAAAAAAAAAAAAAAAAAGAGTGAGCCTGTAAGAATTACATTCAAAAAAATCTGAGCTTTTCAGCTTGGAATTAGAAAACCAAGAAAAAATAATTAACTTACAAACCCTTTCTTGCTTTTAAGGTTGCTTCAATTTTATCCTTTACAAGTGTTTGAAATCTCTCAAAGAAAAAAAAAAAAAGTTGCTTTCTTCCCAGCTGAAATAAATGCTTTCTTCAGCAAGGTTTTTCCTGTTTAATTGATTGATTCACTTCAAATTTTAAAATAATGGCATTTCTGGTCAGCTTAATTCTGAACTTTCAGTGAACTAAGCAAGTCACTGAGCTGCTTTATAAGCTTAATTAGCTAATGAAGTGCTTGTTATCAGTGCCAAAGATTTCTTTGACGCAAATTACTAACACCTAAAAATGTAAATAACCCCCCAAATTCAGTTCTGAGAAAATCGCATCGACTAATTTATTTTAAGCACAACTAATGGGTTATATTGCTTGGCCAGTTAGTATTGATTTATTTTAAGCAGTAATTAACCACTGTGTGAGTAAGAAATATATTATCTTTCCCCTGTAAGAATATGTCGTCATAAAGAGGAATCAATACCGATCCAGCTAAACCCCGCTGTACCGATAAATTGCTACTGTTTGCATTTATTATTTATGCTGTTTCGTAGGTGTCCAAGTACATTATACGCAAGCGTGTTTTTAATTAAAAAGTGATAAGATATCCAGTTAATTTGCAGGTGGAAGCAAGGCCCTCCCTTGTAGCCTGGCAGGGGTGTAAGGGGATCTGCTCACGGGTCTCCGGCCCAGCTGTGTTTGCCTCTCCCATGCAGCACGAACCCAAACTGCTCCATTTTTGCCACCCTATACTTGCTGCCAGCCTGGCCCGTGCACTGGAACACCCCAAAATGTGCTCTTGGAGCACGTAGGAGGTCTGGACCTGTTGTACCACCCATGATTGTAATTTTATCGACCTGGGTACCAACACCTCCAAGTGATGCTAAGTGCAACATCTCTGCTCGCTCCTGCACCTTCTGCACCATATAGCCTACAAGAATCTGTATAGCCTAGTGGGCAAGCACCATCTAACCTAAAAAAAACATATAGCCTAATGGGAAAGCACCATATAGCCTATAGGAGCCTGTATGACCTAGTAGTCAAGCTTCACATACCTTAAAAACCACTGTATAACCTAGTGAGCAGGCACCGTACAGCCTACAAGAAACCATATAAGCTAGTAGGTAAGAAACATACAGTATAAAAGAGCCCCTCGGATGATCTGAGGTGCCTGACACCATTTTACTCCCTCTTACGTGTCTGTGGGTGCTCTGAAGAGCGCGGGCTGGAGCCATCGCCGCTGCTGCTGGGGAGCTGCTCTCTCCTAACGAGATTTCCTGAGCAGCTCCCCCTTGCCTCCAGCACTTTTATTTATTTTCTTTTTTCTTTTCCCTTAAACACAGCGTTTGGCTGGTCTAATCAGATGGTATCAGATGGTTTAAGGTTGTATTTTTTTTTTCAAAGAGCATTATTTATTTATGGTGTTTTCGCTGCGTATTCCAACAAGGCGAGATTTTGCCGGAGGGTCGAGCAGGCGCGGGCTCTGCACAATAGCCTGCGTGGTGTGCCTTGCTGCCAGGCAAACACAATGAGCAGGCAGGCACAAGAGCAAACTCTTGCCACATATTTTCCTCTTCGTATTTTACTGCTGTGGGATAAGAGCATTCAGGGCAGAATTTTTTGGTTATTATCTTCTGTTCGTAGCGTGATCAGAGACCCACGGTGTTGCTCCATCACACAGCATGCCCTAGGTAACTCACCTTCTGCCCATACCCTCTTGTGGTGTCTCCTCCAAAGCCCCAGCTCCTGGAGCCCAGTGATTATTCAGCAATTTAAGAACTTTTTCTCTTCCTTTCTTAAAAAAAAAACAAAACAAAAAAACAACAAGGTTTCTGTTCCTCGTGACTAGAGAGAGCTGCTCGAACGAAACTCATCTGTGAAAACAGCTAACATACAAGGTTTTAAAACCCTGTGGATTTTCCAAATCCAGTCTTATGATTTTTCATGTTGGCTGAGGAGCAGGGAAATCTGCCTCGTGATTTTTGGTTCTCGTTAGCAGTGCTGTCATGGTTGTTACGTGTGGGAATGCGGCTGGTGAAGCTGCGTAGCTCATTTCCCTCCCTCTCCTGAGATGCTGCCTCGGAGAGCTTGGAAATCCCTCCAGATAAAGCTGTTATTTTGAGTGTTTTTACCAGGCTTGAGTCTGGCAGGGAAAATAAGCCGTGCTGTGAGGCTGGAAACACCAAGGTCCCTGGCTCAGCTGCAGGTGGGATGCAGGCACCCAAATGGCCAGATGACAAATTAGCTGAATGACCGATTCTGCGGCTCTCGTACAAAGCCTTCATGAGGCATCGCCTTTCCCCACAGGATTTTTCACAGTGAGGGTGGTGAGGCCCTGTCCCAGGCTGCCCCCAGGAGCTGTGGCTTTCCCATCCCTGGCAGTGCCCAAGGCCAGGCTGGATGGGGCTGGGGCCAGCCTGGGCTTGTGGGAGGGGTCTCTGCCCATGGCAGGGCATGGAATTAGATGGGCTTTGAGGTCCCTTCCAGCCCTAATAACTGTTATTCCATGATACCTGAAGCAGAAGGGTTTGTACATCCAGGTGGACCAAGCCACAGATCAGGGCAGACATCTCTGGTAGACCCACCTCATCAATGACCAAAACTTTGGGGACAGCCAAACAATGCATTTTGACAATTTGGAAGCATTGGAATCCATCTAATTAATGTTTTTATGCATTATTATGCCAATATTATGTCAATATCACATGTAATTATAAGTAGTATTTACAGGCTTATGTCATGCTATGTTTGCATTCATAAATAGAACAAGGTAATTTTATATTTAACCAGAAATGCAGAGGAAAAAAGAATAAATGACAGTGATCTAATAGTTGTGAACAGAATATCTAAAAATATGTCCAGAAACTGGAATTGTTATATGGAGGAAATATCAGTGTAATGACATTTCTCTTAAAAATAGCAGAAAAACATCACAATAGCAGAACCTTTTGCAAGTTAACTTGGGAGTCCTGAAGTGAGACAATCCAGAATTTGGGATTGTGCCTCGGTATTCAGAGATAAGGAGTCAAGAGAGAAGCTGAAGAAGGAGCACTGAGGAACCAGTCTAAAATTCTTGACCCAAACAAAATGTTTTGGAGTTCCTAAAACTGCATCAAAGCAAGATACTGGAATGTGTATCACGGGTGAGTTCTAAAATTGCCAAGTCCTTGCAGATGACTTGGATCCAGCAAAATTTAACTGTCCTATGATAAATCTTGTGTTTCCAGACAACATCCATCCCTAGATGGTACCTTTAGCTGATACCAAACTGCTCTTCTCTGCATGTCCATCCTTGGGCAATCCTGGAAATCCATGAAAGCCCTGGCTTGGTCCCTGCAGAGCAGCGGTGAACTCATGGAATTGCAGTGCCCGAGCCCAGGAACAAAGGACTTCCCCAGGGAAAGACTTCATGGACAAGAGAGGTGGAAAAATTTGGGAAGTAGCTTGGAGGTCAGTGGGACCAATATACACCATTACATGGCCTTACTTCCAACCCAGAGATCATGAAAGATTACTACCTAGGTTTCTATTTTCTATTTTTCATATGTAGATCACTTGCTATTGCTGGCAAAAGTGAATAAAGTATCAGGGGCACAAGGACGTCTTCAGGTTTCCAGGTCTGGTACCTTTCTTTAATTTTTCCTGTTGTCCCATCTGAGTAATGCAAATATCTGAAATATTTAAAAATTCAAAATGGAAATAATAAAACTTCAATTTAAAATATAATGATGTATGGTAATACATTCCATTATTACATAATTAAATGCATTATGAAACAACAAAATGCTCTATTAAAAAAAAAAAAAGGAAAAAGAAGAATATTGCCCCCAGGTTAATGGCAGCACTGTTTTTCACTTGGCACCAAAGAGCTTTGAAGATGTTGGGGTCCAAACCTGAGCAAGGCCCAGCAACAACCTCCTCTGAGGCTGCAGAGAACTGAGGACACCTGAATCCCATGGGAAAAGGCCCCAGAAGGTCTCTGGACCTCATTTAGAGAGGGAAACTGAAGCAAGCTGGGGAACTCAGCAGCTGTGAAACCCGAGCAGGGTCATCAGTGAAGATTTTGGGGCAAAGTCATGCACATTGGGCTTCGGAGAAATGAATTAAAAATGGAAGAAATAAAATCTGGGAAAGTGCTTTTATTGAAAGCTCTTGTCCTCAAAATGCTGTAGCAATAACAAACGCATTCCCTAGCACAAAAAGGAGAAGAACTAAAGGTTAAAGCAGGGTGGAACTTTATCGTGTAGTTTTTTTTTTTTAAAAACCTTTTTACTTTAATTGCCCGTTGTGATGGCAGGGAAAGAAATATGTAAAAAGCAAAAATAGCTAAAAATAGGTCAGATAAAAGGCAGCATATCCAGCCATAAATTATCCAGAGCCCAATAAAAGCTTAGTGAATGAGACAGTGGAATGTGTGGGGGCATGAAGACATAATGATATTAAATTAGAGCTTGCCTTCAAAACCGAAGAGGGTTGTGAATTACTCTCATTTAAGAGCTGTGCAGTAATCGATAGCGGCTTTTGCCGCTTGTGGACAAAGTCTCATAAATTCCCTTTTATTCTAGGTGTCTGTGCAAGAGGAGCGTGTGCCAGGGGGGCTTCGAGGAAGGGGAGCAGCGCGGATGGAGAGCGCGGACTCCTCGCGTTAACCTGGCTCTGCTGCTCCGTCCCACCCCCACTCCCCGGGGAAAGCCAGGCGCTAAACGCTCGATGTGCTAATTGCTGTGCCACTGCACTCAGGAGGTAAAATGCTGTCAAGCTGGGCTCCCTTTGGAGAAATTAAATCCCCTGCCTAAACCATGCACGACGTCAGGCTGGACAACATTTCCATAACGTGTCACTGGGTCCGAGGCTCTTCTCACCGTGTAATCCTATATACCACTGTAATCCCAATGTGTTTTCCTTCATATATTCCTAAATATTGTTTTCCTTCGTGTATTGGAGATTTTCTAGAGAGGGTCTAAAGCATCCAAATCCTTCACTTCTGCAGCCACCGGTATCCAGCAGTGTCTCCTCGTGTGCCCCATCTCTTTGTAGGCTGGCACCATTTGTGGGTTGGCACAATCTTCATGCCTAGAAGTTCCTCATGTCCTGGAGCTGGCTGGGAAATGCTAGTGTCCTGGCTTTTAGTGGTGTGACACTGGTGTGCCACTGATGTGACAGAAGTATTTGGGTAGAGAAAGGTCTGCAGACCCTCTTATCTCACAGCCAAGACTTATTATGGACAACAAAACTCTTCCTAACGCCATTCCACACACTTAAGATCTATAATAAAAGTCCACATCACACAGTGTGCCACAGAAAGAGACACAGAGGACATCTTCCATATCCCAAATCCCTGCTGTCATAGGGGCTTCATTAAATGTCCCCAAGAGAGACCTAGAAAGCGAGCCATGCCTCATGCTATAGGAAAAGGTAACAAAGTCCCCAGATGGTCCAGGACGGACCAAGCCTCTTTGCTTTCCTGTGACATTTGCATTGCCTCTGGCACGTTAATAATTAACTGGAATCTCCTTCTGCAGCCAGTATCTCAGGAGATGTGTGCATCTTCCTGACGGGCTTTGGAAAACAAACCTTACCCACAGATGGACGTGGGAGGTGAGCACGGGCTGAGCTTTGCAACAAGGAGGCAAAAACCTCCTGCTTTTGGCCGTGACACTGGCCAGAGCAGAGCTGGTATTATCGGGGTCTTGGGAAGGAAACTGCCTTGCCATGGAGCCCGTGCCCCTTGTCCAGGCAGGGTTTGGGGCCAGCATGCCGGCCGCGCAGCCTGAGGTGTGAGAAAGCAGCGGCAGCAGTTATCTGCATTCCTCTCATTCCACCAACAAAGTCTCCCCGTGGTTCATTTCCTCTCGAAAGGTATTAAGGAATATTAAAGGGATAGGAATCTGCTCATTAAAGACACGTCCGGCAGATCCCTCGCTTGCAAAAGGAAAGACTGCAGGGCTTAATTTACCCAATTGTTGATGATTGATTAGCAAGGCCATTTTAAAATGCTTTTGATCCCCCAGTCCCCACAATACAAGCGTGGCTGGGGCTGGAGCGTTGGACTATTCCCAAGTAATCTCGGAAGCCGAGGGAGCTTTGAACACATTTTTTATTAATACTCCAATCGATAAGCGCGAGGGAGCAGATGAAGAAAAGCATTTTGCCGTAGAGCATCAGCTGTGCCAGGTTTTTGGCTCGGGCTCGTACAGCTTGCTTGGCTGCATGACCAAGCTGCTGAGCACCTTCCAGAGCTACACGCTGGGTGTGCAACAGGACTTTTGCACGCGCACCGGCCATGGCAGCTGCAGCAATTGCACCACGTGCTTAAAAACCTGCTGGTGCACGGTTGTTTGCTGGTTGGAAACGTGGCTGCAGCTCAGGGCTATGGGAATGGCACGTGTGGCAGGGCAGGCTGGGCTACTGCTGCTTTGGCATACATGGAGGCCCTGGGTCAGAATGGGTTTAAATGGGTCTTTTTTTTTTCTTATGGGTTAGGATTTTATGTCTGTCATGCTGGGAGGATGAAGAAGCTCAGAAGCGGAAGACCAACCCGGGGTTAGCCTCCTCGCCAAGAAGAAATATCATCTCTCCAAGTCCTGTCCTGAATTCGTGCTTGCATCCAGACAGCTGCCAGATCTGACCCAAAACAACACATACGAGGGGTGGTCAGGGTCTGGGCTGCTCAGGAGGCACCTGTGGGACCAGTTCGGGGCTTGGACCCCAGAGAATTGTTTGGCTTTGAAGCGACCACGGGTAACTTCTCAGACACCGCTGGCCACCTTGTTCATGAGGCACACTGAGACCTGCTGATGGGAAGCCCTCTGTGCAGCGTGGGTATCGATACTGTTGTGAATCAGGGTCTCACATCCCACCGTCTGGTTCTCGTTCCCAGCCTGGCTCCCAGGTGGCAGCAAGCTGTCAGGTGGGCTCGCTCCCCCCCAGGGCAGCATGAAGGCAGAGAAGACCCCTCCCGAGCTGTGCATGCGGCTCCTCCTTGCTCCTTCATGCAACCAAGGGTGGGGATGGGTCCGGAACCAGCGGTGGCATCCAGCTCACCTCCCCTTTGATGGCTGCAGGGCAAGGGTCTCTCTCTGCACTTGTCTCACCCTTTTCAGTCAATGGACAGAAGCAGGCGCTTTTAAGACATGATTTATCTGCTTTATTTTGGATGCCAGCCCCAGGATGAACGGTGTACGGGTCTCTATTGCCTAGATCTGTTTACGTAGATATGAATTATTAAAAGAAAAAGGAAGACCAGGCTGACAAGCTTAGAGGTGGGCAACTACAAGAGAGATGAACCAAATGAGATGCTTCCTAACACAGGCATGTGGAGAGTTTCCTATAACTGGAGACTAGCAAGCCCTATTTTGGACCAGAGGCTTTAACTCTTCTCAGCAGAGATTCCTGTGAATAATACTAATAGCAATTCCACACTCTCCTGGGTACAGTCATCTCCTCTACAGTTTGAGAAATAACCACCCCATGGCTGCAATGCAGCGAGTGAATTAAACTCCTGAATTTAGGTCTGTGCATGGGGGTATCTCCACATGAGCCAGGTGGGGATGACTTGATAGTTCTTGGTGGTTAGGCGTGATGCAGAAGACCAGCTAATAAAGTGCAACTCAGTTGCTTAGCATAAAGACTATGGCATTTTTGATGCCATAAGATGCCCCAGTTGGCCTCTTGCTACAGCTCTAGAGACACGGAGGTCTTCTCTAAGCCTGATGCCACCTGGATCTGGTGCCTGCTAGGTGTATGGCTGCTCCTCTCAGCCCGATGGTTATTTGTGCTTTCCTGTTACTGTGTCCACTAGCATCTCCCCCTGGGGTGACACGTTGAATGAACGGCAAGAAAAAAACAGAGAACCTGCAATGTCTGGCAGGGATGTGGTCGCCTTAAGGAAAATTTCAGACTATCGTGTCAGACCTGAATTAGTTGTTATGCTGGTTTTTGCAGCTTAGCAAAGATTAGTGGAAGACATTAACACTCCCTTGATTTTTAGTGCTAACATAGTTTTAAAGACATAGTGCCTAAGAGAGGAACCCGATTGCTCTGGACATCAGTGCAGAGCAAGGACACAAACAGCTCAAATAACTGGAAAGAACTTTAAGCTTGGATCTTCCTTGTGGTGGCTCCTAAAATTGAGATTGAACTTCACAGGTGTTCAATGGAATATGTTGCTTACTCCAGGGATGGTCTTGGTGGAAGACTAGACTCCTTCGTTCCCAGTCAATCGGTTTTACAACAAGCTGGAGGAATCCTTCCCAGTCTCTCTGGAGACTTACTTGGAATCACTGTTCGGTAAAGCATCGGTAGGGATATATCAAGGCAATCTTTTCTTGTATCTACAGTGACTGAAGTCAGAGCGCAATAGTTTGAATATGAGAACAAAATGAGAAGCAGACAAAATGCATCACGGAAAATACTTGGAAAGTTCTTTTAACTCAGGAAGAAAATGTAGTCAAGCAGAATACGTAAAGGTCAGCACATTCAACCTTAGGGTCAGCTTTCCTTCAAATGCCACCAGGAATTGCATGTCTCTAGTGGATGTGGCATTTTTGGTACCATTGACCAGAGAGAAAGGAAACCACACCTCCCAACTGTCACTGGTAGAGCCACGAGGTTTGCTGCTGTTCTTCTATTTCCCTGGAGTCAGGCAATTACCAGATCCTTTTGGTTTCCCTTTTTCTTTTTAAATATGTTTCAAGCTCTTATGATAATGAAGAAAAGGGGAAGAAAAGATAACGAAGAAAAGGGACTTAGAAGCATCCATTTTATCAATGCAAACACCCAGCTTTCATGGAGGTTGGTGGGATTTAAATAATCAATTTACATGGTGGAATTGGTTATTCTGGTCCACCACTGCCCAAATCGATGACCTGGCCCCCACCATTCAGCAGCACTACAGAGATGGCTGACTTAAGGGGAAGAAAAGGCCAGTTGTGAGCTGGGCAAAAATAGGTGAGGGCAGCCCTGGGCAACAAAGAGACAATCCACGTGTCTCCGTGTCTGGGACAGCCTCTCCCCACCCTCGTAAAGAGATGTGAGGGCAAACACTTCGCGTACTGTCAGGCTCAGAGATTAACTCACTAGGTTGACTACCAACAGGCTGCCCACCCTCTTCAGCCTCTGTTGTTGTGTGGTTTCTCACCAAGACATTGCTTTATCCTCCCTTCAGCTTGGAAAGCTGATTCCAGCCCTCCCTCTCATGAAGCTCAGCTCTCAGTCTCAGCTGGATATCCTGACAGCCCCTATTAGTGGTTAAGAGAGAAGTCATGCTGCAACATTTCTCTGTGGCACAAACCCATCTGATACACAGACACATCTGCTAGCTGGCCAGCAGGACGAGGATGGCTAGTAAAACTTCCAGCCTGCTTTTCGACATCAAGGTGCTTGTCTGCAAGCTATATTGCTTCTGGGACAAGTTCTGCCCCGGGACACGAATGGGCGGTTGCCATTTGCAATACCCTCTCCGACCTGGCGGAGTTTAGCTCACCCTACATATCCTGCACAGGGTGCATCCCAGGGGTGTCAGCTCACAGGCAGTGTCAAAGTACAGGAAACCTTGGCTGCTTTTTCTTCCCCTTAAAATAGAATTCAGGGAGTTGTAAAGGTGACTGTTACTCAAGAAGTGTTATCCTCTGCTGGGTATGAATTTGTAGGAAGAGAGTTCCCCTGACTCAAGGAACCGTCTGCCTGGACAAAAGGAGGGTATAGGCAAGACCGTTGTACTTTGTACCCCTGGACTTTGGTTCTCCAAAGTTCAGATCTGCCAAGGATCTTCCCAGGGTTGCTCCTCCCAAGCTGAAATCCTGCTCTGACTGTGACCTTGGCGAGTGGCTGGGGCTGTGCATGCCTCAGCTCCCTGCCTGCGGTAAGAGGGCTGCCAGTGCTCGTCTGGGCCACCGAAGCCCTCCAAGTGCTTGCAAATTGCTCAGACACCATGTATGCTCTAAACAGACCGAGCTGGGGATTATATAAACCAGCTATGCACATAAATTGAGAGATTTAGGAAGGGAAGAAGGAAGGTTTTGTCTGTGTATTTTTTATTACAGGATATAAACAGGCAAATAAATCATTTTCTATGTGGTCCATGCTTGAAGCCCAAATTCTTTCCCACTGTGTCTTTCAGAGTCTTATTCAAAGTCAGAGACAGGCAAGGGAGCAGATAAGCATTTCTTTTATTGCTCTACAATGAACAAACAAACTCAAATTAGTTTGAGGGGAAGAATGTAGCCATTCTCATCACTTAGGTCCTACAGTCTGCCTGTGTTTCTCGGCCTAGGTTTCATTTCAACAGCCTTTAAATGCCCAAAGCATGGATTCTCCAAAGGGACTGATCACGGCAGGCTCCCTTTATGGGGAAGACGGGTTATTTCTACAGCAGAGTCATTTGATCCTGTCTGAACTGCTTTAGACAGTGAGTCTAACTGGGCGAAGCGCTGCAGCAGGGAGATGTGCTGGCAGCCCATTCAGACTTGTGGGTTCAGACCTAGAGGCTCAGCTGAGAGGCTGAGCTTCTGGTTCCTACCAGATGGCTCCAGAAAAACAGAACTGGGCCCCTGGGAACTGCAAATTGAAGGGTAGCAAGCTTCAGCACACCCAGGTAGTGCTTATTTGGTGCAAAAAGCCAAGCAGAAAAAGCAAGAACTTTGAAAGCTGGTGGGAATGGGTACACAACCTGAAAACACATGGCTGTGCACATGTTGTTGCCTCCTCCTGGGACTAAATGTGGGATTCAGTCAGTTAAATGCTGTGGTCTCCATCTAAGTTAGTTTGGGATCCCATTACAGTCAGCAGCTTATCACCATTACAAGCTGGCCCTGCATCATTTCAGCTCCAAACCAGCTGTGAGACGTGATCCTACACAAGAACCTGCTGATTTCCCACCCTGAACCAACTCAAGTAGGAAGCTGGACATGGGTCCATAAAGCTGTTAATGAGGTGTTTGGCTCAGCCTTGATGTTGGTGTAACATTGTCAGTCACCTCCACAGGACATCTCAGCAGTCCGGGAGCATCAATATTCGTGAAAGTGAAACTTTTCATACCTTTACAAAGGAAAACAAAACCCCTTCCCTCCCACCCCTGGATTACCACCTGGGCTGGAAAATTTTCTGCTCTAGAAAGGACACAAAATGAAAGCCACAAAGCAGGTATGAGTTTCTTCTAGGAAATCCAAGCTCATCAGGAACAAACTTCTGGGCCGAGAGACAACAACTGCTGTGCTGAAAGGAAACCTCAGTGAAATATAGGGAAGGGAAAAGCCTCATTCACGTTTCAGTAGGTCACAAGGTGCACTAAATGGCCATATTATTGAATGCAAATATGTACTCTGGATCAGCTGAATGTTTGGTTAATCAGTTACAGGACAATGTTGCTTGCCATTGCCTTTGCAACAGACTTCAGAAAGATTTTTTTTTCCTGTCTTTTTTTTTTTTTCCTTAGGAAAAGCACATACTGTCTATGGCACATGGCACTGCCAGACCTATTTTGTATGGATCCTCACCTTCATCAGGTCCTTTGAGGAGAGGAGACCACAGCCTGTTAGGATAATGGACTAATGGAGCAGCCCACAAGATCTCTGACCTAAAAGTCAAAACTCTGCAGCATCCTGCCTTGTAACAGCTCCAGAATTCAGATTCCACCTAGGTAGAGCAAATGATAGCAGAGGACTGCAGAATCATGTAAAAAATTATGTTGGAAGGGACCTCTGGAGATAATCCAGTCCAGCCCTGCTCAGAACAGGGCCGTTGCTCAGATCTTTACACTTCTTGCAGAAGTCTTCATGCAGAAATAAGGCCTGCGAATGACTCTGCTCTTGTTTTGTGGGACCTGCACAAAATTGGTGCATTCCAAGACCTGGCATGCAGCTCAGGAGCTGCGGTGACTTCTCCCTGTAGATTTCCTCACAGTTCACCTCGATGTCATCTGATGCCCAAGCCCGTGACTTTGACTTCAGAGGGAGCGATTCCCTTTTTCTCCATGTTAACCAGAACCAGCTCAAATCTCTCAATACATCACCTCTAAAGTTGCTAGGAACTAATACACAGAAGAAGAACAAACTGCCCAGTGCATTAAGAGAAGATAATTAAAAAGTTTTTAAATATGCTTTCATACGCAAGCACTCAAAGGACAGGGCTGCTGGGAGGTTGTCACGGAGGCAGGAGGACACTTTCTGCCAACAGACACTTTGTTCGGACATGTTTAGGCCTGTGGTCATTCTCCATTTCCAGACACAGCTGGTGCATGCTGCAGCAGGAACTGTTTTAGTGGTAGGTTGGTATCCTCAGCACCTGAATTGTGCTCAGAAAAAAAAAAAAAAAAAGAAAAATTGATTGAAAATCGCTGCTTATACCTGGGAGGACAGTGGCACATGGTTCTCCAGACTCGCTTGCCATTCACATCCTGGTGTTAAGTGACGGCCCCATTTCTGAGGCACTTCCCCTTCTTCCACACCCGCTCCGGTTTGAGGCCGTGGTTATCGGCTCACGGATGTTACCGGGACCAGTGGCACTCAGGCCCATTTCCTCCCACTGTCCGGCTGCCAAGAGAGGATCACACACATGGGAGAGGGGTGACACATGGAAGCATGGCCTGCCAGCAGACCACAGCACAAAAAAACCCCTACAGGTGCCTTTCCAGGTAGCTAATGATGTGGTGGGTAACCGTATCTGAGTTCCTCTGAGGCAAAAAGGCTGGAGGGGCCCGTGGTGTTAATTGCACGTTTTCCTAGAGCAGCTGGAATGGAAACCCTGAAAAGTCTCAGTCAGTCGTGCAGCTTTGCTGGCTTTGTCTTCTGGATCTCATCAGCAGAGCTGGTGTCTCCTTGTGACCTGCTTGTAGTCGGCGTGCTTGTGGTGGCGTGGTGGGCCAGGCCCGTCTCGGAGAAATCCTGCTGCTTGTTCTCCTTTGCTATAATCTATCAATATATCAGCGTCCTTGAGGAGAAATCAATCCCTTAATTAAGCAACTGGCCCCGAGGATATCAGGGCTACCAAAAGTTGCTGGGTATGCAGCAGTGCTCTGGGGGTTTAGGAGGAGCCCTTGGTACGGGCAACGCCGCAGCGGTCGGAACAAAGGATTGACAGCAGAGCTAGTAACACACCATAAATGTCCCCCTTGGAGCTTTGAATTAAACACCCACTCAGCTGAAATGTTTGAATGATGAATATCATCATCTGGGGGGAGGGAGGAGGGAAATCTAGGCGGCTTTATTTTTTTTCCAGCGTTACAGAAAGTATTTCCTTCCTCCTGCAGATGTGCAGCTCGGCGCTGGAAACAGTTCCCCGTCAAGTTCAAGCAGCTGTACTCATGTGTCACTAGGCAATGAAACCCCAGGCCCGAGCTGTCAGCTCCACTATTGAAATTAATGGGCCAGACTGTTTACGTTAGTGGAAATCATCCCATTTAAATATATATATGTTATGCTGAATACATAACGCAACCGTGAATTGGCAGCGTGGAGAGAAGGGGAATGGGTCTGGAGAAGGGAAGATGGAGAGGAAAATGACAGGGTGTAAAAAGAGAAAATCCGGGAGAAGGAGAAAACGTCCTCAGGGGGAAGATATTAATTTGATGAAAGAAGTGTAAAGAAAGCCAAGAACTGATCAGATAGCACTGGAATGAGAGAGATAAAGAGGAAGGTGGTTATGTAGGGATGGATAGCAGGACAGATAGCTCTGTGCAAGAATAAACTCAGAGTGGGATCTTATCGGTGTCCCAAACTCTGGAGGCCATTGGGATCAAGTATCTCCAAGGGTCACCAAACTTTTCAGAGGTAACAGCAAACTTCAAACTGCAGAAAAAACACAGTCTTGGAAGGGAATATGATTTTGTTTTTGTTGGTTTTGTGTGTTTTTCTTTTTCTTCCTTAGTATTCAGGGAAAGCAGCATTTTCCTGCAGCATTTACAGAGAGTAAATAATCAGGAACACGCTGCTGGAGGAGCTGGGAAGGGGCCAGAGAACATGGGTGTGATGCAGGGGACTGGCCAGATGCTGGCAAGGTTTCCCATGTGTAGGGGAGAGTGAGGGGGACTTCTTAGTCTGAGCTGGAGGAGAGGAGGGGGTGGTGGTTTGCAGCCTGTATAAACAGGGATCATGTCTTGGGACAAGGTGATAGCCACATCCCCTCCTAGCAACTTGTGATGCTCCAGGTGTGAGCAGCCAGGATGGGAATTGCTTGCCTCCACCAAAGGATGCCTGTTCATTTCTCCTTGCACGTGTCCAGCTTGCGTGGGCTCTCTGTGGTGGAATCCCACCCAAAGGGGCTCTAAAAACCTTTTTGTCTTTGCTTTTTGGGACCTCCGAAGTGACCCCAGGCTCGGGGACAGTTCAAGGCTTGGCAGATACTGGTTACACCACCAGGAGTGTACCTGGGGGCTTATCCCTGACTTTGGTCCATAAACCAGAGCCAGGAACCTTTTTTCTAATGTTGATAAAAATCTTCATTTGACAAAAAGAAACAGGGAGAGGGGCAGAGACTCTACTGTGAGATCAGAAGCACCAGCTTTCTAAAGTGAGGTTAGAACCGTAGATAACCCAGAATTTGGTAATGACCATTTGTAAGGGAAATGACTTCCTCACCAAGAAAAAAGACTGATGAATTCAGCCCCCTGTTTCATGATTTTTCTTTCATCACAATCAGAAACACACGTTTTCTAATCTGAAAAAGAACACACCTTTTTTGTGTGTGTGTGTGTGTAAAAAGTAACATTTTTGAACAAATATTTTTCCCTGTTTCTGCAGTGAAAACCACTCCTCGTGCCTGCCCGGTGGGGCAAGGAGCTGAGGGAAGGGCTGGGAGATGTCGGGCATCCTTGTAGCGCCGTACAGGAGCAAGCAGAAATGATTCAGAAGTTAAACGCTGCTGCAAAGAAAGCATCAGCCTCGGCAGCGTGTGCGAGCTCATGACTCCGGGCGCGTGTAGCTGTGTTCTTGTTTTGGAGGAGCATCGCAGTGGCTGTCTCTGCGCTGGGGTGCCGTGAGCTGCAGAGGGAGGGTGTGATGTGAACAGATCCCAGTATTCAGCTGTCAAGTATTAATGGGCCAGGAATGCCACAGCTGGGAAATGTGGAAGCAGAATAATTCTGTTTTGCAGAAGGACCTCGCCGAGGATGACTCCGCCGGCACAATCCGCCAATCCATTACCTCCCAGAATCCCACATGAGAAGGTGGGATAATTACTATAATTTTAATGTACTCCAAGATGATTTAAATATGCTTGGTAAACTAAAAATATCCTGCTTTTCCGTGAAGGCTCTGACTTTCTGAGGTAATGCTGCCCCAGAGCTGCTGATGGTTCGTGTGCCAGCCCCTTCTGTTGCCCCTCAGGGCACCATAAACCACGTCACAGCTCTCTCCCCTTTGCCCGGTGGAAAATCCTGCATTTTGCACACCTCTCCTTTGGAAAAAAAGAAACAACCCCCCCAAAAAACAGCCAAAAAAATCCCAAAACACTATTTCTCTTGCAGCCTGGAGATCAGACAGGGAACTACATATCCCATGGCTGTGCTGGAGCTCCAGAAGGGACAGAGGATGGAGAGGAGGACGTTAGCAGACAGGGTGGGGAGCAGGGAGCCGGGGCCAGATGAACGCTTCAGCATGCTTGCAAGTGTCAGTGAAGTGAACAGCGTGTTTCTAACATGGTCCTGAGCGTTGAAAAATAATGCTTAAATTGCCTCCAGAACAGACGTGAAATCTGAAGATTTGGAAATATCTCCTGTGATTGATGGAGTGACTGATTGATTTGATTATATATATGTTACGTGTGTGTGTTAGGGCTTGATTTGGCTGTCTAAACACAGCCTCCTAGAGCCAAGCTAGATGCTATAGGCTGTCCGGCCCCAGACTCCAGCTCTTGCTTCTGAGGAGCACTCGTCCTCCCTCGGCACTGTGTCACTGTGCCAGCACCGTGGGATGTCTCAGATGGACACGGGCATCTCGGGTGGCACCAGGCTCCTGTGCGTAGGCAACCGGATCCCACCCTCTGACTCATTAAGGCTTGCAGAGATCGTGTTTGCAAAGTTTCCTCTGCAAGCACTCGGACCAGAACTTTACCTTAAAAACAAATAACATCCGAAGCCAAGATTCTTGGACAGTCAATTAATTTTGTGGGGGCTGGTTTGGAAATATTCTGAAACCCGATCCTCGCTGTAAAGTTGGGAATCTTGGCAGCTGTGTCAAGAGGCAAACTGTGTATATTTTGCCTAGAATTGTTTCTACTATGCGAGCAGGAAATAACAATAAAAAAGAGACTCTTCTCCTTTCATTTATTTTCAGAGGTCTTCATGGGTCTCTTGTTTGCCCTCCCCTCCTTTTGCTGGAAAACAGGAAACCTAAGAAGAGGTCAGGTCTTGCATTTGCACAAAAGCAAAGTTCTTAGACAGCCTCTCGGGATTGCAGACGTTAATCCATGGGGTTTCAGTAACACAGAAGTTCACTGGATAACTCATTTAATGAAGTGAGGTGAAACCTGCTTCTTCCCTGGGTTAGGATCTGGGTTGGGTTTTGACCAGCACCGGGAAAATTTCTGGTCTGGAAAGTTCTTTGGTCTTGAGCAAAGGACTGGGGGCATATGGGTCAGTCTGAACCACCAGACTCCTGCATTCATTTGTAGGGTCTTCTGAGTCAAACCTGCATGTCAAGCTCACACAAAAGGAAACAAAGGATTGCACAAACTCCAGCTGATATGAAACCGATGACCTTTATTCTGCTCCTTGGTTGACCACTGTGAAATTATTATTGCAGAGATAAGCATCATAATTTTTTTTTGTGGGTGTCTGGCTTTTTTCCTAGATCCTGTTAAACAGTGTTTCTTGGCAGTTTCTTAGTAGATACTTTTAAGCCCTGGCTCCGTTCCTGGAGTACTGGCAATTAACCATATTAACATTCATCCTAAAAAATAGCGAGGAGTGGGTATCCAGCCTCCCCAGCTGAAGACCCTCGAATATATAGAGAGCCCATAGCAGAGCAGAGCCACGAGCCGAACCTCGCAGATGGCAGAGGGACTACCTGGTCTCCCGATGTCCTCTCTGTTGTGTCTAGGACCTTCTCACCTTGGTAAATTCATGCCCAGCATTTCCAGAGTTTGCGACCCCTGGCTCATTTCTGCAGAAACTGTTGAGAGGAAGCATTTGCCTTTAAAGGAGTGCTACGATTTAGGCAGTTTTGGTCCTTGATGGAGAGACCTGCTCTTGCCATTTTGTCCAGGGTGCTGCAGTGTCCGTGTGCCTGTTGAGCTGGGAAGGAAAATCTGACAAATATCCCTTCTCCTCCCTCTCCTTGAGCTCTGACAACCTGAAGTGGCTGGAAATGTAGTTTTGAGCTTCCTTGCCTGAGCCTTTCTCGGCCTCTCTAAAATGCGGAGGAAACATATCGTTATCCCCAGACACCAGTGGCTGTCCCCGAAGGAACACAGACCCCTATGGGAGGAACGTTTTCATCTCTGCTTCTCTCCTCACTTCTCCATCAGTGAGGGGTACTAGCAAAAACTGTCATAGGTGATGACTTAGCTGTTAAGTGAGCACAGGCAGAGGTGAGGGCTATACACCTGTTCATGTTGGGTTGGTGAAGTGATACCAAATGAAGATTTTCCTCCAGCTTCTTCCAGGGGACTTCCCTGCACTGGAGAGATGCTCTGGGCGCTCAGCTCCACAGGGGTACCATGGTGACTCTTGGTCCATTGAGACACTGAGCTCAAATCTCTCTCAGAAGTTTTGGACATGACTGAGCAGGGACAAATCCCAGGCCAGGTCATGACAACACGACGACTGTGAGCTGTGACCCCAAAGGGAGCTCATGGGCTGAACCACTGCAGGAGGAGCACTTGGGTCCGTGGAGAATGAAGATGTCCAAGGGCAGAGATCTGCAGCAGATCCCCATTTCAATTTTCTCCTATTTTCCCAGGTTATTCACAGATAATCATTTCCCATATTATTCACATATAATCAGAAAAAAAAAAAAAAAGCAGCATGCTGGGTGGTGGCTTCCCTGCAGGAGCCTTGCAAGAGCCAGAATAGGCCTTTGGGTAAAGCAAATATTTTGATTTGGGGTCCATGGTAGCCAGGGCACAACTGAGCTGAATTTCAAGATAATTTACTAGCCCGTCCTTAAAAATAAGCTTGTAAAATATGGAGCAAGGACACTGGGTATGATGTGGCTTAAGGGGGAAGAAAAGTCCTGCTCCTTCCACCCAAATCACCCCACGAAACCATGGGTCCTTCACATCCTTCCAGCCTGCAGAGAGTCCAGGATCTCAGGATCTAGCAGGATCTCAGGGACTGTTTTGGGGGAAGGCCAAAGGCACCAGCTGGGCCAGGGATAGAAAGGGTGAATCTTTTTGTGCTGGACAGGGCTCTGTGTGATGCCCCCCAGCATGGGGGTGGCTTGTGCCCCCCACCCTACATCAGACAGACTGTGGTGGGGTCATCAAGCAATGCATGGAGGAAGGACCCCAAGGAGATCTTGTCCCAGCTGCTACCAAAACCAGGGCCCCAAACCTGGACATTTTCCATGTTGTAGAAGGGACGCAGCTCAGGGTAAATCCACAGGGATCAGTGATAGAAATGAGGGGTGGATTTGGGGTCTCTAAATAGGATTGTGCAAATATTGATGAGCTGGGTGGTTGCAAAGGATAAGAAACGATTGCAGCCACCCTGTTTTGGGGAACGAGGTGGGTTTCCAGGCCTGGAGATGTCTTTATCTCTTTCTGTGACAGGTGCTGATGACTGCTGTCCAATGATTTATTTAAAATAAATTATTTGGTCTTGAAAGCTTGGTCCTTTTTGTCCTCAATCCTTTAAAATCAACAGGAAGGCCAGGCAATACCTCACAAGAGCCAGTCCTTGAGGTGACGCCTTCCACCAGACATTTTGAGGTTTTAATCATTTTTGGTGTTCCTCATAATTTCAGTTAATAAATCCAGGGTGGTTACAGTGATGATTCATGCAGGATGCATCCTGTTTCTTCTCTCCCACATCTCTCTGGCAAAAAGCTGCTATGGATTAGGAACTTTGCCCTTCATTTTTGGAAATTGCTCTCCCACTACAGACTTCAAATGAGAAGTGCTGTGGTATTTCACTGTGTGCTGTTTCAGAGTGCTGGCTTCTTTGATGCAGTCATCATCTATATGGAAAAGAGGTGTGTACACGAATCAATGGTATAGTTCATCTGCATCTGCATTAGAAAGGCATAAAAATGAGTGAAATGCAGTAGCTGAAACGTGCTCTCCTAGGATGCTGTGCCAAGTCGGCACTTCAGATGTACGCCAAGACACTTTTCAGACAGGGACTGCAGAACAAACAGGGTCCTACACTTTCACACCACAGTTTCTCCAATTCCATTTGCACCTCTGGTGACTGGAGTGTGTCAAGGTTTGGGTGAGTTCCCTGAATGTTGTATGATATGTCTTACATCTGCTGTTAAAAAAAAAAAAAAAGAATGGTTGGTTTTCTACATCTGTACTCTTTATTTTTATTTTTTATGCCCAGTTCTAGAAAATGCAGATGTTTTCCAGCCTAGACCCTGGAGGAAGGTTACTCTTGACCATAAAAGAGGCAGCAGAACAAGCTGTCCCCAATCATCTTAATACTAAACAGTTGATTCATGTGACTTTAGGCCGCCTTAGGGGGTCCTTTGCAGGAGAGGGACCTGATTTCTGCTCTGTGTATGTACACTGACTATGCCATCTCGCCAGCTGGGATAGGAGAGCCACCCAACCCAACACCTCTCCGCTGTTCTATTTGATAAATTCATAAACAAAACAGAAAAGAAGATCCCAAATCCTCAAAGAAACAGCCAGTATTAGCTGGGAGATATTTTTCCTTGTCTTTAGTAACTCAGGGAAAAGGAAAACATCCTTACCTTCACCCAGCTGAATCCCATACCTCCGATGCCAAAAGCCTACATGTGAATGCAGCCTATGTCTCACCAAGGGAGGGGACCACAAGAACCAAAGCAGGCACTGGTGGTGGACTCCTGCCACTGGGATGCTCTTCACATCTCTGCTTATAAGAGTGGAGAGAGCAGCAGGAACTGTTGGAACATGATTCACTTCAAGCTAAAACTGATGTTTAATTTAGGTCAGAAGAATCCCCCTTGGACGCTGCCATTTTCTCACCTCTGGCTCTAAAAGGAGCCTGGGGTGTAGCTGTGGATATTTACTGTGAAAAATTAGGTGGGATGAATCTCGCCCCTTTCTTGCAGAGATCTGAATACATCCTTTAACTCTCTTTATGGACTGTATAAAGACCAAAAAGCATTCCATTAGGCATAATCACTACTGTCTCCATCTCCTACTCAACCAAGAAATACTGGACCCAGCAGAGCCTTGATTTAGCATATCACTCTCCAAACCAGGCTTTAATGGCTGAGCTTCTCCTGAAGCTTTCAGGTTATGAGTCAGTGGGAACATCTTCACTCCAGTTTTCGAAGCATGTATGTCTGCTCATTGCCAAAAGCACAAAAGATAGTAGGTAGAAGACAAAATGAACAGCCAGCTCTATTCAGTATTAACAGTTCTGCAACTCTGGGGGCATGTTCAAGCAAGTTTATCTCCCCCCAGAACTGGCAGGCCGAGTAAAAGTACCTGGTAGAAGAGTGACCCCCAGGGAGGATGAGATACCTCCTGCATAATTACCTCCCGTCAGGGTTTGGCTCTGCTGTCGTAGATGCTAATCTTTCACACCCACTGCCAAGTGGCCACATAACAGCCCTTGTGGTGAAATATGTGAATAGAAGGTAAAGGAATGCAATGTTCTTGTTTTGCATGGTTCGGGATCAAATGCACCAAACGCCGGTAGCACGCATTGCATCATGCAGAGCTGTGCCTTATCGCCAGGCTGTATCCTGTTGGCATCACACACCCCCAGCCTCACAGCCGAAACTCCTATCAGACAATCTCTGCCCTGAAGGTCTTGTAACTAAACGGTGAATGGGGAAAAGAAAAAAAAAAAAAGAAAAAAAAAGAAAAAAAAAAAGACATGCTGTGAGAGCTCTAAGCTTTGATTCAGCAAAGACCTTGAGGTTTTGTTTCCTTTAAACAAGCCCTGAAATCCACTCCCATCAATAGGTCTTAAGTATATTCTTATGAAAATAAGCCTTGATTATATCTCTCTTTAAAATAAAAAAGACAATAAAATAGAGCCAACTCCAAAGTTATGGAAATAATCACCATTAATTTACAGCCTAATTGACTGTGGGAGACACTATTGGTTTCTAAAGGATATTCAGAAGGTTGTTATCTACTGGGATCAATAACCACCTTGTAGTAAAACCCCAAGTTGCTGGCAGAGGCAACCACAGCATTCCCTGCAACTGCTGCTCATCTCATATTTATCAGAGTGTGGTCACAAAAGCCAACTGCAGGAACAAATTCAGCCCTGGCCCAACCTGATGCAGTATCTTTGGGAGATGCACATGCTGCAGCTGAACCTGAACTTTCAAGTAATAAAAACCCACTTAGGAGAATGGATAATATATTTTTTTTCCAAATTGCTGACTTATAGTGCACTTTGGTGATCCTGGCTTTAGCATAGCTTTGGGATTGATGACATTTCAATGTCATCATTGCAACTGCTACTTCTACAGACTTGCGACTGCACATATTAGGTGCAGAGATTGCCTTTCATATGACCCTTAACCTTGGTCTTCATGCTCAGTCATGGACTTTAGAGGCACTAAGCATGGGCAACAGTAGCTGTAATGACGAAAATAATTGAATATATTACCTTGCATTTGTGAGGAACACGCAGCATAAAAAAATATCAACCATGTCTCTGCCAGCCCTCAGTAACTCTTTGCGTTCTGACACTTGTACCCTTGAACCTGAGACGGGAGGGTAAAATGGAAGGGAGAGTGCCAAGTTTGATAAAGCACTGCTTGTTTGGAGCCCCATAAATCCAGCGGGGAAGCAGAGTCCTGAAAGGCAGGAAGGTGTGGAACAGGTAATCACAGCTCGTGGATGGATTGCCATCACTCGCAGGGTTGTAAATCAGTGCTCGATGCCCTTCTGGATGGCAGGGCTGCTTCAGGAGTTTCCAATTCTAAGACCTTCAGCAAGTGTTCACCCAGACGTGGTCCCCCCATCACCCAGTGGTGTGGCGCCCCTCTTTGGGGCAATTTCCTGTGGTAAGTGTGAGGAACGGTGAGCTCTGGCTGAGCAACCGAAACTGGTCCTGAAGAGCAAGGTGCTTCACCCCACAGTAGACAAACCTGCTTTAATTAGGTGTGTGTAGGAAGCAGGGGAGTAAGAACTGATGGCAAGAAAGACACCACAGCCCCAACAGAAATAGCTTAATTTCTCCTGTGCCCTTAATTATCTTCGAGGAGGAAGGACTTGAGGGATGTGAGTTGCCTGGGGAGGTGAAGAAAGGCATCATGATCGGCTTGCAAGGCTCTTCCAGCCTGCCCTGGACCCTGGCTCCCACACTGCCAATCCCGGTGTTCCCAGGCATGGAGTTGGCATTGCAGGAGTCAATATGCTCCGTAATGCGGCCGCAAACCACCTGCAAGGTCATCCTTGGGTGCAGTGAATTGGGGTGCACCGCGCTTGACTCCAGCTCTTGGTGTGTGCCTAATTGGGGTCTGGGCCAGCTCTTCCGGGCAGGAGGAAAACCTCATCATGCACGTGGTCTTAGATGCCTCCTCTAAGATCAGTCATCCTCCACTAACCGGAGAAAGGTGCTGTGGAGAGGGGCATGCTCATCATTAAATAGTGCCAGGAAATGCTCCTGGTAGTTAGATCCTAAAAAATCTAGTGTTAGTCTTGGTCCTGGTGTGGCTCAGGTGCCATCAGGGACAGAGAATATCCCCAGCAGCAGGAATTGTGAGCACCCACTGGGCTGGGTGTAAGGACAGGAGTCATGCCATTATTTCTGGCCACAGGATCCAAAAAAAAAATCCTATAAAAAAAAAACACACAGAAAATAGCCCTAAGCTTATGTGGTACCCATATAGATGTGTCCTAAATGACCTGCCAGGATGTTTTTAGACAACTAAAATTAGGTGAGTCTATTAAAAGCCTAATAAGTCTTTATTAGTGAACGTCTTAAAGTCTTTATTTGTGAACATCCTAAAGTCTTTATTAATGATCATCCCAAAGTCTTAGCCATCTGAGGTGTGTTATAAGGCTCCTACCTGCCATACCTCCAGCCCACCTGGTGGTCTGGCTCTCCAAGACACCCGTGACAAAGCCACCCTGCTGTCTCTTTGGTGGGCGCCTTTACCTCCAGTTCCTCGTTGGCTGGTAGTGAGCTCCTCCTGAGCTGGAGGTGAATGCTCTGCCCATCACATCACCCCCTGCCTTGCAGCATGGTCATTTCACAGCGATTTGGGCTCCAGCCAGGTTGCCAGAGCCCAAGCCCTGAGTACCTAGGCTGCTCCTGCTCCTGCCGAGCCTGTCTGCTCCCACCTGTGCCTCGCGGGGCAGGAAGGGCTGTGAGGAGAAGGGAGCACCCTTACCCAATCACCGAGGCAAGAAATTCAAGATGGTTTTCTCCAAGACCACCCAGGAAAGAAGTGGTGATACAGGATCAGGGTTTGGGCTCCCAGCTCCAGCTCCCAGCCCCAGGCTTCAACCACGAAAGCAACGGCACGTCTGCGAACTGCAGCCTCCTGTTAAAATAATTTGAAGAGATTAAGTGATGTTAAAATCTTAATCCTCAGCCTTTCCTCAGGCTGAACTCCACTTAATATCAAATGTGTGCAGACCCTAACATTGGGCCATAAGGCAAACAAACTCCTGCAACGGTTTGTTTTCCTTTGTTTTGTTTTGTTTTTACCCACAAAATTGCAAGAACAAGTAATCACCCTAAATCTACAGCATTCTCAGGAAGAGAGCTCTATATAAAATATGTTCCTTATGACTTTTTGGGCTGGCTTTGTAACTTTCCTTCTGGAATTTCTGAGACGCTGAAGGAAAGGAAAATTTTTAACCATATCTGTAAGAGGATGGTATGACTTTTGATATCCAGAGTAGAAGCTCAAAAATAAAAGCTTCCATGTAGGTTGATAAAGCTTTAACTTTGAATATCTGTCCTGATTCTTTCTATGAGTGTGCTCGTAAAAGCCTTACAACTGGGGAAAAATAGGTCTTTAAATAAAAATGCAAAAAAAATATTCTTAGTGAAGGCAAGAATACAACCCCTTTAATCGCTGAACTTTGTTTATTGCAACAGATTTCAGACCTGACAGCAATAAATTTAAAAAGATAATTATGCTTTTAGAATACAATAGGGCAGCCATTATAAAATACATAAAAATTTGCTGTTCAGAAGTGAAATTGTCTTTCGATGACTATCCCCAGGTTTTCAGCCAAAGCAGGGGTGGGTAACTCAGCCCTGTGAAATATGGCCATGCAGTCGATGCAAAGAGGAGATGTGGAGCACGATGGGGCAGTTTGTTCTGGTGTATTTATGGAGGCAGTCTTTTTTAGGACCTTAGCAGAGGCAAGAATTGAAGTTAACGTCCTGCAGAAGCCTAAATTCTCAAGCTGGAGCCACAAAACCTGCGGGTGCTCCAGCCGATGAGCAGTAAATGGGTAGATCTGCTTCTCTACATGCTTGCACCGGTGTAAATCAGGAGCAGCTCTGCTGGCATCCAGGATGCGGCGGCATCCTCCGCTCCGTGCTCAGAAGCAAAGGATCAGACCCAGCCGCAGACCGTGGCAGTGCTTTAGGCTTTGTGGGAATGTTTTAAAATACGTGCTTTATTGTACTGCAGCAGAACATCCTATAAAAGGCCCTGACTGAAAAGAATCATTTTAATAACGCGAAAAAAAAAAAAGAAAAAAAAAGATCTGAGTTTGAGTCAACAAAAAGACAGGCTGTATTGGGGCTGTCAAGGGAAAATGATTCTGTTCAGCCTTATTCTTCTCTCTTATAACTGACATAAAAGGGGAGTTGCTCAGGTGAAGTGAATGAGGTTATAGCGGTACTAAATCATTGTAAGAAAGTATCAGGCCTGATATTTCATTCCTCCCAGCCTCAAAAACCACTGCTTCCCATGGGCTAGATTGTGCCTATGTAAGACTTTCCTTCCTGGCTTTTTGTAGTGATTTATGCTTACTTGCAGTGTGTTATTTAACCATAAGTTATCCCTTTGTGCTATATGATCTCCAGGCAGGGTGTATCCCCTGGTCAACAATGAGAAAAGTCAGGAACTTGAAAGAAATAGAATTCTATTTTGGTCTATAGTGACTGGATTAAGGGTTTTCTCCGTGTGTCCTGGCATTTCCTTGGGGCTGGTAGGATGCAGGTTCCCAACTCCTTGTGCTTAGCTGGAAACAGGAGCAGAAGTCCCAGGACTCCTCTGTTCATGGCGGTCAATCTCCAGGTACTAGAGGATGCTGCCTACTGTCTCCAGGGTGAATCTTAATAAAAAAGGATTTTTTTTTTTTATTTTTTTTAATGCACTTGTTCACCACCAAAGTCTCCAAGTCCAAATCCTAATCTTTCAGCATCCAAAAGCCAGGTTCACAGTACAGGGAACAGTGTAACTGAACCATAAACTCATGCAATGATTTGGGTTGGAAGACATCTCTGGAGGTCACCTTCTCCAAACCCTTCTCAAAGCAGGGCTGTAGCAGGGGACAACTTTGAAGTCACACCACATTGCTCAGGGCTGTGAAACTGTTCAGCCCTTGAGGAGGGTGACTGTGTTTCCCATACTTCATTATTCTTTTCTTTAAATCATCTGAGGATTAAAAAAAATATCTTATCTTTTAATTAAGGATCAGTTTGGCTTCAGATTGCAACATAATTTAATTTATTCAGAATGTTCCAAGAGTTAATTGACACCAACCCATGCACAGTGGTGCTTTCTGTCTTGGTGCACTTCCCAGTCTCCACCGCACTGCAGTTTGTGCAGCCTGTGATACATGAAAGAGGAGATCAGCCATGCCCCGAGGTGGCTTCTTGCACCCTGAAGTCACATCGACTTCAAAGGAGTTAGCTGGCTTGGTGCAAGCTGAAACACTTCACAAAATGACACCTCCTGAAGTCGGTGGAGAGTGAAGAACATCCATACATCGGTCTCATGGCCCTTCTAGATCAGGTCCTGCCTCCAGCAAGGGATCAAGAGTCAAGGGATTAAGATCAAGGGATCAAGAGTCTGGAGAAGAGTGTAAGAGGAGGGCAAACAGTGATATTGCCTTGAGTACCAGTTCCTAGTCTCATTTTGCCTCTCAGATTGCCAAAAGTGCTATTTCTGCACTTAATAGCCCTTCAGGAATTTCTCTCCCATAAAATAGCTGAGCATTATTTCCAAGTCATGTTAACTTCTTGCATTCTTTGCATGATAGAAAAGCAGTGACATCTGACAGAGGCAGAGCAAGCTGCAGACATAAAGATATTAAGGGCTTTTATTGCACGTGCAGATGTGCAAGCCTCAGCCCTATGCTCAGGCCAGTTGTCAACAGCTGCCTGATGGTATAGGTTGGAGAGTTAAATCCGTCGGTAAAGGGTGGCCAGCGAGTCACTCCCTTTCACACCACTGTCTTCAAAAACCCTACTGTTTTAAGTCATGTCTGCCCCATGGGCCACCAGGGCTTGCCATGGCATTTTGTACACCAGCACGCAGAAATCAAGCACTACAAAATCAATACTGAACAGCTCAGGAAGGCAGGCACTTTTGATTTGCCTTTAGTTCTCATTGCTCTAGCCTGTTAATAATAGGCAATAAATTACATTAATCTACCTACTTTGACTCTGTTTTGCCTGTGATGGTAATCGGTGGGTGTTCTCCCTGTCCTTATCTCAACCCTTGAGCTCTTTTTCATCATATTTTCTCCCCCTTTTTCTCTGAGGAAGGGAAGTAAGTGAGCGGTGTGGTGGAGCTCAGCTGTCCAGCTGGATGAAACCACCATGGCCATTTCTCTGATTCTGTTCCTGATGTGGCTACGTAAAGGCACAAGGCAAGGGGCAGGATGAGGCCAGGAGCAAAAGGACAGGCCTTGGTGGGGATGAGGACTGCTTTCAGTGCTGGGAGCACTATACATAAGTGCTCGCGAATCAGTGCTCCAATTTAATTCATTAATATCAAGCATTTAATTAAGAAAATGAAGAATTAATCATATATATTCGTACAATAATAGTCATGATAATATTGTTGCTAATGAACAATAATTAACAATGGACTGCATTCTGGGAGGTAGCAGCTGTGCTGACACCACTGTGATTACAAACGTGCCCTGGGGATGGTTGCGGGAGCTGGTGGTGTCCTGGCTGTCCCCAAGGTGGGGATGTCAGCCCCCAACAAAACCTTCCTAACAGTACATCCAGCCGCTTTGCCTTCCTCGCCTTGGTGTCACCACCAGATATCAAGGACCACGAACCACTGATTTGGGCAGTGTATGTTGGGAGAAGATGCTAACGTGGCTTAGGAGCAGGACAGAACAACAGTGGATTTATCTTTGAGGGCTGAGATTTTTTTCCTGTTACACCGCCAGGGGCTGGCTCCCTTTTCCCCCACTCCTGCCATGCCCACACAAACATTTTCTCCTGTGCTCCTCCGGGTAGAGGTTAGAGAAAATTGAAACAGAAGCTGGAAAATCACCATTATCCCTTCCTACGCACCTTGTGTTGGGTACTGCAAGAACCTAGAAAAAGATACTGGTTTCTTCCCCCAAATAAAGGAGTGACGAGTTCTGCCAGGGACTAACAACTTGTTGGTTGTTACCTGCCTTTTATATTTAGTCTGTATATCTGCTAATGACAACAGCTTCTGGCTAAGTTAAGGTCTATGAGAATTGCAATAACACCAATGAGAATTAAGTAGTGGTAATTACAGTGGAGATGATGATGGCAATGTTATCACAATATATTTCCCTGCCAGACTCTCTGTGAGCTGTGGGATGAAACGTGAGCTTTCTACACAGTCAGGAACAATCCAGAGTGTTTGGAAAATTCAGGGGGAAAAACTGGTCTGATTTTTGGCTTTTGCAAGGGAGGAAACTCACAGGAAATATTTTCCTGGCTGTGGGAGTAGCCGGTGCGATGGGTAACACGTTCTCCGTACATACGTTCCCGTCTCACTTTGCATCCTCAGGAATGCAAGGCTAGCAGGAAAATGCAGCTGGGAATCTGCAATGAAAAATCCTGCCCACTCTTCAAAGAGCATCTCAGATCGCTTTCACAGGCACATTCAGCTTCAAGGCAAAGCTGTTGATGTGAGGGTCTTCTCTGAACGGAGGGGCAACGTAGGACTGGGGAAGAATTTCTGAGCCTTTTGGGTGGGAAGAAATGTGGGGTGCCAATGGGAGACTTTCCTGGTATTTTGGGGTGCTGCTCCGGAGTACGTGCTTCCCTGTCCTGCAGTGCTCTGACAGCCATCCCAGCCCCATCCATCCATCCATCCATCCATCCATCCATCCATCCATCCATCCATCCATCCATCCCAACACCATGCAGAGCCCCCCTGGGGATGTTGAGGCTCTTGATGATTTGTGCTGTCCTTTCTAATCTCTTTGATTCCTCCAAGTTTTCCTCCCTCTTCCATCCAGGCTCTGTGTTAAGTCAGTAAAGGTGTTCTGGCTCCTTCTCCTTTCCCAAGAGGTTGTCTCATAACATCCCTGATCTGATAGTCAGCAGCCTTCTTGGAACCGCTCGGTTTCATTGACACTTTCAATTCATTTGCCCTTAATTTGGCTCTGCTTGATCTTTCGTTTTTACCCCTGAGATGAATGTGGAGACAGCAGCTGCATACCATCTCAGTTCCCATCTTGGTAGACTAAGCAAGCTGGGGGATGCCACTCTTGGGGGGCAGAAGGTTCATGGATCAAAGGCGTTGGTTGCACTTGCATCAAGCAATTTGCCCTAAGAGCAGATTTATTTGACATTATAAAATGTAGCACATGAGAGGAAAAAAAATGATGGAATATCCTTAGTCCGGGTGATGTTGAACACATACACATAAATAAATGTTTTTTTCAAATTAATTGAAAAGGAAGATCCATCATGACATCAAGGCTTTTGGAAAAGAAGCGCATATTCTTTTTTTTTTTTTTTTCAGAGCAATCCCATTTGTGGCCTAAAAGAGCTGCTGGAAGACGAGGGCTTTCAAAAGTTAATTGATTAGAGGAAAATCCCACCTCCTTAATAGTTTTTCGGACTCATTTCATATTTTACAGCTATTACATAGTTATAAAGTAGCTGATAGAAATACCCCTGCATTACAGATGGGAAAACTATTTCTCATGAAAAGATCAAAGTCCTGGTTTCCATATTTGACCACCTCTAACAATAAATCACATGCCAGGATACTAAATTCCAGCGTCAGCATTCAGATTGCAGAGCAACAAGACCGTATGACTATTCAAGAGCAGAAAGTTACATTTTAATAAGAGTAGCGAACGTTTTAAAAATTAGGTACATATAAGAATACTGACAATTAATATGCTGTTCAGCTCTATTATTTAACCAACCTTTTCCATGACAACCTTTAACCATGACTGGTGATCAGCTGCCAATGGACACTCTTTGAAGTATTTCTTTACAAAATAGTAGCTTATTTCACTGATACGTTGTGCTGTCATGGAGGTAATACACCATTGCTCACAGGGCTGGTGTTGTCAGTAAAACCTTATTTACTGCTCCTCTGAACAATAAAAAGCTTTCTAAATGGGCAAGAATCCACATATCTCTAGAGAAAATGAGACAGCTTGACTTTGGGGGAGAACTCAGTTGATCCCCCAGAAGTCTGACACCACTTTTTACAGACCTGTGTGACTGCACAGAACAAATCCAACCCAGAGATCCCTCAGCCTGAGCTGCCAACGGGACCAGCAAAGTAGCAATGAAGTCAATAAAACCTAAATGAGGGAGACTTTCTCTGGAAGAAAGAAAAGAAGACGTTTTCTTGATTTCCAAAATTCCTAAAGACAGAGCTTGTTTGGTTCAGCTCTGGGGCAAGGTGAGGTAGGATCCTGCAACTTTGGGGCAGCAGCGGAGCCACTCGAGAGGGGAGGGAGTGCAAGGCATCAAGGGCAGCTCTGGAAAGCAGATGGAGTTAAGCACAGAGACAAAAGAGCTTCGACTTACCCAAAATAACCATTGGATCTATAATGTGCACTGTCTGATACAGCTGCTGTGCTCCCAAGGCTCAGAGCACTTTGGTGGAACAAGCCTGCCAATCTGAACAAAAGAGACATGGGGGCAAAGCCACTTGCAGCACTCAGGCCATGAGAGACATATGAAGGGTTGAAAAAACAGAAGCTAAAATCTCCACCAGTTTCAAGAGGATCTGCTCAGCCTTTTCATTTGTCTGCCAGCTGTAAAGCCTTCTCTTCCCTTCTCCATCACATTCTCCTGCTCATAATTATTTCATCAAATCAACTTCTTCTTCTCTCTTTTTTCTCCTGCAAGTTTCAAGCTGCCCAGCTCCACTCTGCGATAAATCTGTCTAAAACAACAGCTGCTTCTGCATCCCTCATGCCTGGGTGACTGTTTTTATTGCGTGCTTTCTATTAGACATATATATGTATATATAAAATACATATATATTTTATGTGCCTTTCTTTTCCTCCCAGTGCTATTTCCTTTCCTCTGTCTTGTTCTTGCTCCCTCTCTCCCTCTTCCTTTGGCTTCATATGGCCATTTGTCACTCTTTGGATGTTTTTTCCTTTATCGAGATGTTTTCTCTGGGAATGTTTCCCGCCAACGCAAGCCCATTAACTTCCAGAGTTCAGCTGACAGCCTGGACTCCAAGACCCGTTGCCTTGTGACACTGAGCGCTTTCGAGATGCTGGAATTGGTTGGTAAAATAACCTAGTCACATGCCTAAGAGGAAAAAGGAATACTATTTCAGGGTAAGAAAGACAATAAATTTTAAAGCTGTGCTTAGGTCTCTCTCTCTTTGTCTCTCTCTCATTTTTTTTCCCTGCTTCTCGCATGGTTATATGCTAAATGGCTGTGAAAGTTTGGCTGTTTCTTAACAGCTTTATTGAAGGTTTTGCTGCTCCATACAAATTTATGTTAAATTTCTCACAAACATCCCAGAGTCCAATCCATTGCAGTTCATGAGGATCGATCAGGCTGGTGTCCATACTGTCGATGCAGACAAAGGCCTTTGAAATCTTTGTTTAAGCACTCAACTGGTGCCCTGAATTATCTGTATTTAAATTAGCAAGCTTACATTTGAGGATTCTTTAGGCTTCCCTGTTAATTGGGTCTCGCTAACAATGAGAGCATCATTAAGCTGATGTTGTCCCTGTCTTCTTGTTAGCTGACGATTTAAGGAATCGTGACGGGCAGCCAGCAGTGAGGCTGCATGGTTCCAGAGGTTGTTGATGGCTCTGGAGCTTGCTCAGCTCTGGGTTGTAGGTTGGTGCCAGCTCACTCTGTGTCTGTGCCACAAAAGTAATAGCTGTGGTTAAAGCACTGCTAGAGGAGGACGTGCAGGGCACAAGGTGACTGATCGCCAGCCCTGTGCGGCCTATGAAAGTTGCTGCGGATGCTTGGGTGACACCTCCTTACACGAAGACAAACCTGAAGTTCTCCCAGAGCATAAAGATGAAGGTTAAAAGGCTAAAAGAGGATCTTTGTTGTCCAGTAGCTGGCTCAGTGCAGAAGTTAATTATTTAGCTCCTCTGTCTTCCCCCAGGGCAGGGGCGTTGCTATCAGTGCACACGGCAGACGCAGGCCCAGGCCCCACGGTGATGGATGGCCCTGCCCCCCCTGGAGAAGCACTTTCTGCAGCGAATGCCGCCCCAGGGGAAGCCGACCTTCCATTGTCCATTCGCCAACTGCTGTGGATCATTGACCACTGCTTGGCCCCGTCCTTAGACGAAGTGCTGCATTCGTGCTTTGTTAGCAGGCCGGGCTGAAGGCCGGGGCGTGCAGCAGGCCAGCTCTGCTACTACTTGATTTTGTAAGGGGAAAAATAGTCTGCCTTTTGGAGCACCAGTATTTTTATTTCCGAGAAAGACTAGCTTTAAGTTAATACATTTAGTTGCATTTGATCTGAAAAAAGAGTAAACGAAGGTAGGACGGACCTCATGCAAAGGTATTCCTGTCAGCAGTGACAGTCCAGGGAGTGCTGTGAGGCAGTCGCTCTGCATTTGGAGCAGAAAGGCTCAGAAACTGTGCCTGGTTGTGTGGGGTTTCTTTTTTTTTGGTCTAAGTTCCAGTGTTTTTGGAAAGCCCAAGAACCAAAGGCAGGAATATACATGAAGGGGGGACTAAAAACCCATGAGAGATGGGTCAGAGCATGCTCCAGATTCATTAGGGGGTAGATACTTGAGCCTGAGAAAAGACGGTACCTGATGGGCTAGTAAAACCCCTAGAACAGCACAGAGTGGATGTGTGCTGACTGGATTAATTCCCCCAGAACTTCACATGGCTGATTTTGGTTCCATGGCCCATTTAGAGCCAAGCAATCACAGTAGAGATACTTCTTCCACAAAATATTACGTCTTCCTCTCCTTCTGCGACATGATCTGGTTTGGGTGTTAACCTGGAAGCAGTGAGGATACTCCTGAACTTTTCCAGATACAGAATAAAGCACCAAAACATGTAAGCAACAGTCTCTATTTGGCCTAAGGAGGGTTGAGACCCAGTGGGGACAGGCAGCCGAGTACTCCCCTCTGTCAAACCTGAGCTGAACCTTGATCACCTTGGAGAAATCATGACCAACATAAGGTGGTAAAGCTCAGAGATTTATGAGGTCACAGCTTCAGTAAGGTCCAAAGGAGAAGCCATGCAGGCTTGCAGGCATCTCATTGCCTCTCAGACCACCTGGGGAATTGAAGACATCCCCCTGAGCAGGGATGATAGTGGATTTTGGTGGATCAGGAGCAGATACTGGAAGATGGGGGGGCCTCTGGACACCTCCAAGCACAGTATATTTGGGGCAGTTGGATAAGACCTTTAGTTGTGCAGGATCTGGAGTCCTGGGTGTAATTCATCACATCTCTGCACGGAGGTTGAAAATAGGGCGGATGAATCATACCCTAAAAGTTCCTATTTCTGCTGACTACAAAGGGAGCCTGGGGTGACTGGCTCTGCTGGAAATGTCTGCATTGTGGATACATGAAGTCAGGTGAGAGAAATCCCACATCTCCACCACTTTGTTTCTTACCTGGAAATGTCACTTTTCAAGATAAAAGGCTGTTCCAGGCTCCAGGGCTACTTAATTCTGCACTAAGCTGCTCAAATAAATGACAGTGGTCAGCTGAGGAGAAATTTCTGCAGACTTGTTTGCAAAGTTGAAGTCAATTTTGAGGCAGGGCTATTTTACTTTAGAGCAGCGGACAAGAATTCAGCAGAAATTTCAGAGCTAAATTAAAGGTTTTTAGTGCAGGCAACAGGAAAACGAGTGATGCAATCAGCTGACTCTCCCTCGTCTTGCTTATTCTGAGATTTTAAACTATTTTATCCCACCCTGACAACATGCACGTCCTACAAGTTCTTGTGCTGACTACACAGATTTCCTTCATGAGAATTATTGCGGGAGTAATGTGAGGAATTTGGGTCCTTATCTCTTCTCCACCCCAAATAATCAAGACCTATGCCTCCCCAGGAGCAAGCAACTCATCTGAACATTTTCCATCAAATTGAACCCTGGGCAAATTGTTGATAAAAATGATATGCTTAAATGCCACCAAGCTAAACCCCAGGCAAAGTGTTGATAGAAGTAATACGTTTAAATGTCATCATTAGGTTTCATTGTTATCAACCTAAGATTAGCAGCACTGTTCACACTAAAACTTACCAGATAAAGGAGACATCAGTGAATTGTTTTCCTACGTCTTCTGTGCAACCATAAGGCTCAGAGTTTATACTGAGATCAGGTAAATTTATGGCTGATAGTGGATTTTTTTATCTTTAGCATTTTATTTTTATTTTTTACTTTGGGGTTGAGAAAGGAAGGTGGAGAAACTGGACAAAAATCAGCAGCCATGGCCAGTTTGACCACGCAGGCTTGACGGCAGCATGGGTTGTGATGTATACACTTGTGCAGTAGGAAATGGACTGGAGCCATTACGGAGCATCTGTCAGATGATAACTTGCAGTCATTTGCAATCTGTGCTGGAGGCAGACCAAAGGTCTGAGCCAATCCTTCAAGTTATCTAGGCCTTCTCTCTGGATCTGAACTCCATCTTCTTTACATCCCATAGAATAAGGCTCTTCTGCTGCTCTACTGTAGCACAGCAGTGACATCCAGGGGCCATTTTATTTGCTGTTGAGATCAGTCTACTGATATCCCAGAGCATATGTACCTGAGCCAACCCCCCCTGAAATCACCTGGAAAGATCCCCATCAATGTCAACAAGCTTTTGATCCATCTGTTTTACTCTATGTTTTTTAACAGTTAACAAAAAAAAAAAAAAAAAAAAAAAGAGTTTTTGTGCCCAATTACCGTGGTTGTTACCTTTTTGGCTGAGTTATTTAAGAAAAGAAGCCCTCAGTCAGCCTTATGTTCAATGCACAAAGTGACTTTGAGTGTGTCACAATTCGCTCAATCCCCGTACAACTCCCAAGAACAATGCCCTACAGCGTTAGCAGCAGATCCATGCACATCTCTGGAGAATGCCAATAGCACAGCCCCAAACTTTTGCCCCAAAAGCCAGTCCTATTTACTCTTCTGAACGTGGAGTCAGTGAACTACTGAGTCAAAGGCAATTGGATGTGATCTTAGTCACTGTGATGAGCAGTTGGCACCAAAAGCCTGCTAAGCTTTAGTCGTGTTGGGTGATGAGTGGTCATCTGGGCTTGACGGGGGAAACCTGACCTTGGCACAACCAGCTCTGGGTGTGCCAAGATATGGAGCACAGGTCCTTCCTCACTCCTCTGAAGGGCCTTTGGATGGGTGTAAAGCACGTAATGATGGCTGAGGACTGGAAACATGGAGTTTAACAACCTCTGAGTGAAATGCAAATGTTTTCTTGTGAATTAGAATTTGGTCCAGTTTGCTCCAAGAACTACCCTTGTGGGAGCGACTAGAAGTGATTATTATGATCGTTTATATGAGTCCTGAGAACCTCCGTTACCATCTGGTAACCGCTGCTTGAGGTTTGTAACTTCTGCTGGAGTTAAAAAGATGTCCAGTCTTGTTGTAAAGGCTGTAGCTGATCAGAGAAGCTACCCTCTCCCTCAATAAATTTGTTCCAGTGATTAAATATTCTCACTGGTGCAGGTCTCTCACCTGGATTTAATCTGAATTTCTCAGGCTGCATCTCGTTACACCTTTTCTTGATGTAGTCTCCAGCATTTATACCTGGGCAGTTGTTGGTAACCTGGAGCAAAATCACTTCATTTTTCCTTGGGTATGTTTATTTTTTACTCTAAAGCAGGTTTTCAGTGCCTGAAATCATTCTGGCAGGACTTCTGCAAGTCTCTCCTGTTTTCTTAACATCTTTTTTTTGGACATGCGAACTTCAGAACTAGACACAACTTTTCAGAAATGGTCTCACTAATACTGTTTACAGAGATAATATCACTTCAGCACTCCCACTTCATATTTGCCAGCAGCACAGCCAAGGATTACTCCAACCTTCTTGGCTGAGGCATTGCTGGGAATTCGTACTCAAGTGATTGTCTACCAGGAGCGTTCAGTTCTGCTCTGAGTCACTGCTTTCTGAGATGTATCCCCCCACCTCCTAGGTGTGACCCACAGCCCTTGTTCCAAAACATCTGACTTTTCCTGGGGCCGCATTGAATTAAGCTCTGCAGACGTTCCCCCTTTTGCCAGCAGCACCTGCCTGCACAACCAGCCAGCATCCATTGCCACTTCGCATCAGTCTCGTTTTCATCCCGTCTGCAAATTTTAGCAGCTCTTCGCTTTCCTGCCATTCGCAAATAAGGGGCTGCTGCTTTGTGGTTATTGGATCATTCTCCAGCTATTTGCTCTTCACATTTTTCTTCCTCCCACTTTCTCTCAGCTTACATTTCACCACCCATGCGTCTGCTCCTTTCGCTAGCACCAGTTGGGTCTTCTGTTTTCTAAAGGTGACTTGCTTAGCTCATGTTACTGGGCACAAAGGCAGAGGTTTGTGTTCGAGGGCAGGTGAAATGAAGGAAGATGACACTCAGAACATGCCCTGTACCTCTCTGTCCTGCATAGACCAAAAATGCATTGCATGATCCAATGCAGCAACTGTCCTGCACTGAAAATGAGAATATGAAAATATTCCTCAAAGCAGAAGAAGTGCATAAAGCTGCCATTGGCGGCTCTGCAAAAATCCCATATTCTCAACAAAAAGATATTTTCCCATGGTCCAGTAGCTGTTTTTATAACCTTTTCCCTGGTGTACCAGAATACCAATATATAGGTAGCAAAGGAAATATTGTGCTACAGGTTTGACTATAACATGGAAAGCCCTTTCTCCATTTGCTTTTTCGTTTTACTCCTTTTTCCCATTTTGCAGACCCTTTGTTGTTTTTTCCCAGGCTGGACCTGAAGGCAATCTGGAGAGCTGGAGGAAATTAAAGGACAAGGGGAGGTTTTGCATTTGTATCGTTAATTCCTGGATGGAATGTGAAAAGGAGAAATGAGGAAAAAAGCATAAGAAATTGTCTATGTAAATAATAGGCAGGGTGTACCCATCTTGGATGGAAATGGGCAACCAGAAATCGCTCACCAGAGCCTTGTTAAACACACAAGTAGAAGTTGGGGTTTAGGGTTTTATTCGTGAGAAAGTTATTTGTATTCCTCAGTTTCAGCCATGTACAGAGCTTCTTCCCTGAGTTGCATGGGAAGATCATCATCTTCGAATGGACGTAAAATCATAATTCCGGTGCCAATCGCTCCTTTTCCCATTTTGCAGAAGTTAGAGCAGATCAGGAGACTCGCCCAACACCCCACAGTCAGCTGAGGGCAGGGGGATGCATGATCAGGAGCTGGTACTGGCACCATCCTGCCTCTTCCCCGACTGTCCCCGTGGCAGCACGTGGCCGGGACCTGGCTGCCACCGGGCTGAGACACAGCACAGCATCTCCTGGCTGGAGACCGAACCGAGCCCTGAAAAGCAGCATTCCTCTCTTTAAAACCAGCCTTTCTTCGCGTCTGTTATGCGAAGGATAAAAAGCTTTTCAAAATAGCCAGCATGATTATTCATGACTACTCATTTGCAGCAGCGCCTGCTCTCCGTGGCAGCGCTGATGAGCTCACCTGAATGAAGATTTATGGGGAGCACCGAGGGCTGAAGGCTCTGCATGAGTGAAGGTGCGTGCCAGCATGGTCCAGCTGCACCCTGCTAGATCTGTGGCCCCGTCCCCATCGTGGTGCCCCTGCCATGCCTGCACGCGATGGGAGCTGCACCACATCGGTTGGCACAGTGAATTCAGCCTGGTTTGGTTTATTTATTACTGTCTCTGCAGGGGAAGGACTGGGGGGGGTTCTAGGCTTCCTAAAAGCTCAGCCTGGATGCTGATGGCTGTACACACTTGAGAGGTGGTGACAGTAATCCCCAAATGACCTGAAGGCACATGCCCAAGCAATGTGTGGCAGCGCTCGGTGGGGATCCTGGATCACATCGGTCCCACCATAAGGCAGGACTGTCCCCAGCAGGCAGCCCGTCCCGTCCCTCTCCCTTGTGCTCCGACCAGCAGGCTGCGGGGACTGGAATTTCCTGACTTCCGAGGCCTTCACACCCACTGAAAGTCTCCTTCTCTGCTTTTTTTCCACCACCCCCCCGCCCCCTCCCGATTTTGTTTGTCTGTGGTTTTGCACAGGGGAAAAACGAAGTAACCGGAGGTTTTCTGGGAGGCCGTCCTCCGCGCCGCCCATCGGAGAGCAGACAATAATATTTAGCTGCTTTGATCAGTTTATTGTTACAGTATATTTAGATGGCGAGCTGCAAATTCCAGCGCAGCGGCGGCAGCAGCTGCGAGCAATGTGGTGCAGAGCCCAAAATACAGGCAGGGTTTGTCAGCGCAGCGCAGCGCCGCTTGGGCTGGCTGCTGCGTGATGTAACCCCTCCTTTAATTTGTTTTCCAGAAAATTCATTTCGAGAAGAGCTCTGCAGCGAACGGCTTGGCAGCGGCCGGAGGAAACGGGCTGGGGAGGCCGGCAGCTGTCAGCCCGCAGCCCCCGCTGCCAAAGCTGGGATCTGGGGGCTCACAGCGCTGCCTTCCCTGCCCAAAAGGAGCCCTCAGGGCCGGATCCTTACCGAGATGCTCTTGGGCCGCTGGTGCAGCACGTATTTATTTGTCTGCTCACACAGCGTCCGGCACAGAGCGGTCTGCACCTGTGGATGCGACAGTAAAACAAGCGATAAATAATCAGCCACGGAGGAGCCGGTGCAATTTAATCTGTGTAAGTGAGTGCAGCTAGCTGGGGAAGGATGATCACGCTGGCTGAGGACGGCTTTTCGTTCCTTGGTGGGTCTGAAGATGCACGCCCAGGCTGAAGCACTCAGAGGGCAAGGACGGAGAGCCTCGCTGGCTCCGTTTGGCTCCGTTCGAATTTTTTAATTTATCTAAAGGAGATGAAGGGAATGATGCTGAGAGAAGCACAAAGTGTGCACGTTGCAGGGGGGAGACAGCCCAAGTGGCAAGTGGTCTGTGTGTCCTTAGCCGGCCAGCCTTCGTTCGTTCGTTCGTTCCTTCCTTCCTCCCTCCCTCCCTCCCTTCCTTCCTTCCTTCCTTCCTCCTTTCCTTCCTTCCTTCCTTCCTTCCTTCCTTCCTTCCTTCCTTCCTTCCTTCCTTCCTTCCTTCCTTCCATCCATCCATCCCACTGCTCACATTCACTAACACAGAAGATCCCACTGTTTGGCTCTGAGGTTCAGAGCACTTTTACACCTTCTCCTCCTCTTGGGAGGCAAGGATGAGTTGCTCTTTCCCACAGACTCAGAGCTGCCATCACAAGGGACCTCCAAGGCCACCGTGCCCACCTGTAGCTTCGAGCAGAACCTCACCAGGACCAGCCCTAACAGATGTTGTGGCAGTGTGTCCTTGTGAACGCTCGCCCCTCTCTAGCAGGAAGCTGTGCCCGATGAGTAGCCAGGTTTCCCTGGTGTGATGGAACCCCTTGCTTAGACTCACAGAATAATTTAGGTTGGAAAAAACCTCTAAGATCTTCAAGTCCAACCCTCTGGGACACGGAGAACAGACTGTCCAGGCAGCCAGGAGGTGGCCCCGGTGCTGGGACCAGTGGATGTGACAAGAGAAGTACCTGGTGCCTGTCCTGGGCTTTGGAGCATGGCAAGGCTTAGCACTCCATGTCAACTCCTCCGTAACTCATTCGAGCCATTTCTTCCCACAAACAAGGGCAAGCTGAAGAATTTGCCTGGCCAGATCTGATTTTTTATTTTTTATTTCTGTTCCTTTTGCAAAAATAACAGCATAGCGATTCCTTCACCTTGCCCTCTCCCGTGCTGTACCGGTAACTGCGCTGATGCTGATTGATTAGTTTAATAACAGGCAGTTGATATGCAGCCATAAAATTATGCTCTTTTACTCATCAGCCTGATTGAACTCCTCTGCTGGCTGTACAGGAGCGGCATGGCAGAGCTGTAATAATGAGGGAAAGAGCCAAGGGAAAAGCCAGCCCGCTGGTGTTATTGTTGTTCTAAAGCTGAGGAAGAAAATGACTCCGGGGAGGAGCTTTTCCAAAATAAATACCAAAATACAGAGGGAAAATGTTAGGATGTAATTAGCCCTGGTATAAATGCTGCTAAATGTCTGCTGGGGTTGGAGGTGTCAGCAGAGCTTCTCTTACACCCGCCTGGTCTACGTCGGGGTTTCAGGAGGCTCGGGTCCGAGTGGGGCTGGCCCCCGGGTCCTCAAAAAGTGTGAGAGGGGCCGAGCCCTTCGCGAGACAAACCAATCTGATGGGAAGAAGATGGGAATTCAACTTCATTGCGGCCAAGAAGGGGAGGATAACAGGATGGAGCTGGGAAAAACACATCTGGAAAGTGTTTGTCCCCTCTGAGCCCATGCTAACGGCGTAAGTGGAGAGAAGAGAGCGTGATGGAGGGGGGGGGGAAGCACCAGGGCTCTGGCAGCCTGGAGGGGAGGAGGCTCCCCCATGGGCAGCACTGCAGGGCTGTCGGTGATGTCCTTGTGGAGCTCTGCTCTCCTTGGTCTGGGCACCAGCGGAAGTCAGACTCCATCCTCCACGGGGTCAATCACACTCTCCAATGCCACCAAAGGGAATCGACGGTTCCTGTTCAGCCATGAATCAACATGCAGGAGCGGGCAGCGGGGCAAGGCTCGCTGATGAGAAGCCACACAGCCCCCATCCGCGCACGGAGAATGGCATTTACAACTTAATTTCCCAATAAAATATTTGCCGGTGCTGCTCGGCGCTCCAGCACGACCTGCTCGGTTGTCAGGCTCACTGTTTGTCCTGCACACGTTCATTTTATTTACAGGACTAATTTGTCTGCGAATAGGTCAGCCTGCTTCTTGTGCCTCTTCTCCCCCTTTGGTCTCACTGCTGAGAAACATCAGAATCCAACCCCAAACCATCCGGTTTTCCCTCTGGAAAATGTCCCTGAAGGAGGGGATGGGGACAGGGGAGGGAACAAGCACTGTTCGGCATTTATTTTCTCCCAGAAAAATACTAGGCAGATGGTTGCACAACGTTTCTTGCCCTTCTCCCTGATTGCACCCCATCCAGGTTGTTTTGGAAGCAATGCTCTTCCACACATATCTGCAATGAGATATCCAAGGGTGCCGCTTCTCCAGCTGCCCCCTATTTATTGGGGGTGCCCTTGCCTGTGTTTCATGGTTGGGCTTTCATCCCGGGTCCTCCTATGCCACCTCCAGATTTCCCGTCTCCCTCCGGACAGGAGCTACTGGGTTGCTGCCAGTGTCTGTTATCTTGTCCAGATTCCCTCTACAAGAGCGACGGGTCGGGAAATTCCTTCACAGCCCCTGATAACCAGGTGCTGCCTGGCACAGTCCCCCTGGCTAGGGGTGATTTTCCATCCATTTGTCCCAGATACCTGGTAACGCTTTAGGTACCCTATTTTTTGTGGTTACATGGGATTTCTGTGAAACCACAGAAATCCCAAGCCTCCCAGGGAGAGCACAGTGAAGATTTCAAAAGCTGAAGCCACGGTGACCTTCATGTCCCTCAAGGCAATGGCCACAATCATCTGGCAGCTCCTGGCAGGGTTTCAGGGCCAGATGCAGCACACAACCTCTGGATGCTTCGTTGTGGCGTGCTATGGAGAGAGCACAGAGTCTGCTGGAAGCGGTCGAAACCTTTCTATGGGATGGATCAGACGCTGGGGAGAGCACCCTCAGACGAGCCAAGCAAACAGGAGGCTGGTGCTGGGTGGCGGAGTTTGGAGCTGGGAAGCCCTGGGCTCTGTTTTCGCTTCTTATGGTTGTGTTGCCTGCTTCCTCCCTTGCAGCCTGCACTTTTTGTTCAATTTATCAAAGGAAGATGTGGAGCACGGACCTGAATTCAGAGTGCTGTTGGTGCTAAAGTAATACCTTGCTCCATGGCTAAGCACTGCCCGTAGTGGGAGTGATGCGCACGCCGTGCTGCAGCAGAGACTTTGCCT